>NC_056002.1:58953115-59581011 GCF_018446385.1 Zingiber officinale
GGCTTGGCCAACATTGGCCAACACGGACAAAAGGAACGGACGAATAGCCTAGGTCCACCACACTCCATTATTGACTATGATAATGTACAACCTTTGGACAGCTGGCTGTACGAAGCCGTCGCTGGTTCTTGCCTGACGGACTAGTAACTCCGTCACCAATCTTGACGGCATCTGTCACAGTCGACTTCCTTAGTCTCTTCTGAACAATATTCCAACGGAATCATCGTCTCCTCGGTTTCACCTGTGCGGGTCTGCACCGAGCCGAGTCTAATCTCCGGGCCGTGATTGGTTTTGCAGCAGAGGCCGAGATAGTTTTCTGAACAATACAAGGCCCACAGGCCTATTTCTGCTCGGCCTTCCTCTTCGTCGTCTCCGAGTGTTGCCCTACGCCGGAGCTCGTCAGCCTCTTCCAATGCCTGAAGTACAGACTCTGCCCTTGTTGCAGTGGCGCTCGTGGAAGATGACCAGAAGGCGGCAGTGGCACTAGGCTACCTAATAATTTGCCTGGTTTCTCTTTAGGTTTCTCAGAGATCTTTAAGGTGCTTACCTTCTTAGTTAGCTTTTGAATAACTTCGTCTGGGATATTGGTAAGAGAGCCTTTTGCAATCCTAAAGGAGGAAAGGGCAAAGCTTAAATAATGGCCACAAGAACAATACAAGAACTCCCAGTAACAACAACAAGAAGAGTTACAGAGACTACACCATTATTTGAAGATCAAATTCATGATTATCAACGAAATCAGAGAAGGCGATATAATAACCAACAAAGATTACAGAGAAGGCATACTGGAAGAGAACCATATAATCAATCTCTTGAGCAACAACTGGACCCATAGGTTCAACTTCAACTTTCTATGCAAGAACGTGCATCAATTGTACCAGCTGAAGTGCTATATCACTCCTGACGAGATGACATTCACCACAGAGTCTATGTTCACCGCTCAGAAGAAGCTATACTTGATACAACAAACCAAGTTGATCGGGCCTTTATTCAATAGAAAATCCATGATCAACTACAAAGAAGCGGTATGAGATTCATCCATATGGGAGTAATTCAAGTCCGTTTACAAATACTTCACTAATTTGAAGAAGGAACACTAGCTCTAATTGTATTCCGAGACAATCACTGGCAAGGAGATTAGGCAATTTTTGTGACCATGGAAGTTGATCTATCCAATGGCAGTCAACTAGTGTATGTAATTTCTGACACTATGCTTACAATTTCTGACTTCTATCAAAATATCCAAATTTCAGTATTGGCAAGAGGATATGAAAATTGGAGGAACGGTGAAGCCAATCTTCTAATTACCAGAGGCATGGTGGGAAGATTATCCAACACACCAAATGTTGGATTCACATATTCAGTAGAAAATGTGGTTAACTATCTTACAACTCATGATGTAAGAGCATTACCAGGAAGGAGTAATAGCACAAGATCCATAATTGGACAAAACTGGATTATTCAACAATCTACTATTAAGATACCAATGAAGCCTACTGAGGTAAACACAAGAAACCTTCTTGATGGAAGAATTTCTATACGTTTTGAAAATTATCAAGTAGCGCTCACAACTTCTAAGCCCTTTTATAATGAGGAGATACAGAGTGATGAAGAAGAAATTAGACAAATTGTGGCTACCCTAATAGATGACCCTATTCCAACCTTAAAAATTAAAAGAAAGTCCCCTTCTATACCTTTACTAGAAAGAAAAACAACTGGGTCTGCATGGTATGATATTGCAATAAGAGAATCTTATATAATTCTACCCCATGGGAGAATTTTAGCTTCAACAGAGATATATATGGCAGTACCAGAAGGAGCATACGGACGTATAGCACCAAGATCTGGAGTAGCTTTGATGCACGGAATACATATTGGCGCAGGCGTAATTGACACTTACTATCGAGGTGAGATACTCATTCTTTTATTTAACCTCACTCCAACTGAAGTTGTTCTTCGTCAAGGAACATTTGTTGCACAAATTATTCTAGAGAAAACTATGATTCCTGAAGTACAGACTCTGCCGTTATTGTAGTGGCGCTCGTGGAAGATGACCAGAAGGCGACAGTGGCACTAGGCTACCTCTTCCCCCACCACCTTTCGAAAAAGGATGGGGCATCCTTTCTTTTTCCTGAGTATAGTCGGGATCTGCAGGCAAATCATTGTCCCATCTTAGAGCTTCTTCAGCCGGGTTACTGCGTAGGCATGCTGTAGATGCTGCGGCTACCTCACAAGAGCAGGTTGTGGATGTCTCCCATGAAGACGTTGACTCGTCGGTGGTTGCAGTCTCCCATTCGGATGTCGATGTTGCATAGGAGTGCCTACATGAGTCAGTTTGGTCAGTTGAACCAGACATAATCGTACCTGATGCTTTGCTAGCTACTGAACTGGTGCCATCATCCGTTTCCCAGTCAGATGAGGTGCGACTATCTTCAGAATCAGAATGCAGGGGAGCATCGTCTGATCGGGATGATGAAGTGTTCTGTCATGAACAATCGGGTTGTGACCATCCTTCATCAGATGTCGTTGACGCTTCATTTTCACAATAGGCCCATACTGGTTGTTGCGGAGAAAACGAGCCCTCATAGTAAAAGTGGGTGTCACTTCTTCCCTCGTTGTAGTTTGAGTCGCTCCAGACCTCGACGTTCGTTGGACCATAGGAGCCTCCCGTGTAATCATAGAAACCGTGCTGTTCTTCACCATCCAAGCAATAATAGTAGGATCCTTCCATACCTACTAAGGATTTTGATGAGAGATTGTGTTGAGGCAGTGAATAGAGCAAGCCTGCGCTTTGATGCAGCAACTTGCTTGGGCAGCTGTGACTACTTCCTGCTACAACAAGGCCTACTCTCAAAGCCTTCACCTTAGGAACTCAACTTCTCCCTACTGTGCCTCCTGTGTCTTACGACGGTTACGTCTTTTGTTACCCGATGTCCTTCAGTGAGTTCAGCGAGCAGTAGACTTCGTACACAGCTTCTTTAAAGGCAACCACAGCCAACACGTCGTCGTTCTACATACCGACCTCAGCAGGACTCCTTTCAAGCTCTGATACCAAGGAGAGGGGGGATCAGAGGATCGAAATCGGCTCAGGATGGAGCCTGTACCTAGAGCCGAGAACAAGTAGAGAAGATGCACATGGAGAGATTTCACAAAGGACCAATGTATTTTAATAAAGGGGGAACATGAGGGAAGTAAGGCACGAGGATCACTCATTCTACTTTGCAACCTTATTACAATAGGACTTAAATAGAGAAAGAAAAGGATCGTCATATGTCGGATGCTCACTGGGCCCCCTTGTCACATGCGGAGATTCCTTTCTTCTCCACTAAGTCTTGACTAAGTGACGGGGCAACGCCACTTTTGCAAAACGTCGAGCTCAAACCACGAGCCCGCCGGTGGTTTACAAAAACCCGGAATCCAAGCGAACCCTTGTTGAACAGTATGGCACATGGACGCCCACCTTTGGGTGCTTTTCATGCACACTGTTCGGCATGACAAAAGAAAAGGACACTTGTGGCTAACTCAGCCACATTTATAGGCTTAGCCAACATTGGCCGACACGGACAAAAGGAACGAGCGAATAGCCTGGGTCCACCACGCTCCATTATCGACTCTGATAATGTACAGCCTTTGGACAGCTGGCTATACGAAGTCGTCGCTGGTTCTTGCCTGACGGACCAGCAACTCCATCACCAATCTTCAAGGTGTCTTCCGCGGTCGCCTTCTGAAGTCACTTCTGAACAATATTCCAATGGAATCACCATCTCCTCGGCTTAACCTGTGTAGGTCTGCACCGAGCCGGGTCTAATCTCCTGGCCGCGATTGGTTTTGCAGCAGAGGCCGAGATAGCTTTCTGAACAGTACAAGGCCCACAGGCCTATTTCTGCTCAGCTTGCCTGTTCGTCATCTCCGAGAGTCGCCCTACACTAGAGCTCGTCATTTTCTTCCAACGCCTGAAGTACGGACTCTGTCGTTGTTGTAGTGGCACTCATGGAGGATGACCAGAAGGTGGCTATGGCACTAGGCTACCACTTCCCCCACCACCTTCCGAAAAAGGATGGGACATCCTTTCTTTTGCCTGAGTATAGTCGGGATTTGCAGGCGTATCGTTGTCCCATCTCAGAGATTCTTTAATCGGGTTACAGCCTAGGAATGCTGTAGACGCTGCGGCTACCCACAAGAGCAGGTTGTGGCTATCTCCCATGAAGATGCTGACTCGTCGATGGTTGCAGTTTCCCATTCGGATGTCGATGTTGCATAGGAGTGCCTGCATGAGTCAGTTTGGTCAGTTGAACCAGACAAATTTGTACCTGATGCTTTGCTGGCTATTGAACCGGTGCTTTCATCCGTTTCCCAGTTGAATGAGGTGCAACTATCTTCAGAATCAGAATGCAGGGGAGCATTGTTTGCTCAGGATGATAAAGTGTTCTGGCATGAACAGTCAGGCTGTGACTATCCTTGATCAGATGTCGTCGACGCTTTATTTTCACTACAACCCCATACTGGTTGTTGTAGAGAAAACGAGCCCTCATAGTAAAAGTTGGTGTCACTTCTTCCCTCGTCGTAGTCTGAATCGCTCCAGACCTCGACGTTCGTTGGACCATAGGAGCCTCCCGTGTAATCATAGAAACCGTGTTGTTCTTCACCATCCGAGCAATAATAGTAGGATCCTTCCATACCTTCTAAGGATTTTGATGAGAGATGGTGTTGAGGAGGTGAACAGAGCAGTCTGCGCTTTGATGCAGCAACTTGCTCGGGCAGCTGTGACTACTTATTGCTACAACAAGGTCTACTTTTAAAGCCTTCACATCAGGAACTCAACTTCTCCCTGCTGTGCCTCCTGCGTCTTACGGCGGTTACGTCTTTTGTTACCCGATGTCCTTCGGCGAGTTCAACGAGCAGTAGACTTCTCACATAGCTTCTTTACAGGTAACCACAGCTAACACGTCGTCGTTCTAGATACCGGCCACAACAAGACTCCTTTCAAGCTCTAATACCAAGGAGAGGGAGGATCGGAGGATCAAAATTGGCTCAGGATGGAGCCTGTACCTAGAGCCGAGAACAAGCAGAGAAGATGCACACGGAGAGACTTCACAGAGGACCAATGGATTTTATTAAAGGGGGAACAGGAGGGAAGTAAGGCACAAGGATCGCTCATTTCTACCTTGCAACCCTATTACAATAGGACTTAAATAGAGAAAGAAAAGGGGACATCGTCACATGCCGGGTGCTCACTGGGCCCATCGTCACATGCGGAGATTCCTTTCTTCTCCACTAAGTCTTGACTAAGTGATGGGACAACGCCACTTTTGCAAAACCTCGTGCTCAAAACCACTAGCCCACCGGTTGTTTACCAAAACCTGGAATCCAAGCGGGCCCCTGTTGAACAGTATGGCACATGGATGACCACCTTTGGGTGCTTTTCAGGCACACTATTCGACACAATAAAAGAAAAGGACATTTGTGGCTGAATCAACCACGTTTATAGGCTTGGTCAACATTGGCCGACATGGACAAAAGTAACGAGCGAATAGCCTGGGTCCAGCACGCTCCATTATTGACTCTGATAATGTACAACCTTTGGACAGTTGGCTATACGAAGCCATCACTGGTTCTTGCCTGACGGACCAGCAACTCCATCACCAATCTTCACGACATCTATTGCGGTCGCCTTCCACAATCTCTTCTAAACAATATTCCAACGAAATTGCTGTCTCCTCGGCTTCGCCTGTGCGGGTCTGCACCGTGCCGGGCTTGATCTCTGGGCCGCGATTGGTTTTGCAGCAGAGGCCGAGATAGCTTTCTAAACAGTACAAGGCCCATGGGCCTTTTTCTGCTAGACCTGCCTCTTCATCATCTCTGAGCATCACCCTACGCTGGAGCTTGTCAGCTTCTTCCAACGCCTGAAGTACGGACTCTGCCGTTGTTGCAGTGGCGCTCGTGGAAGATGACCAGAAGGCAACAGTGGCACTAGGCTGACTAATAATTTGCCTGGTTTCTCTTTAGGTTTCTCAAAGATCTTTAAGGAGCTTACCCTCTCAGTTATCTTTTGAATAACTTCATCTGGGATATTGGTAAGAAAGCCTTTTGCAATCCTCAAGGAGGAAAGGGCAAAGCTTAAATAATGGCCACAAGAACAATACAAGAACTCCTAGTAATAACAACAAGAAGAGTTACAGAGACTACACCGTTATTTGAAGATCAAATTCGTGATTATCAGCAAAGTCAAAGAAGGTGATATAATAACCAACAAAGATTACAAAGATTACAAAGAAGGATTACTGGAAAAGAACCATATAATCAATCTCTTGAGCAACAGTTGGACCCACAGGTTCAACTTTGACTTTCTATGCAAGAACGTGCATCAATTGTACCAGCTGAAGTGCTATATCACTCCCGACGAGATGACATTCACCACAGAGTCTATGTTCACCGCTCAGAAGAAGCTATACTTGATACAACAAACCAAGTTGATCGGGCCTTTATTCAATAGGAAATCCATGATCAACTACAAAGAAGCGGTATGAGATTCATCCATATGGGAGTAATTCAAGTCCGTTTACAAATACTTCACTAATTTGAAGAAGGAACACTAGCTCTAATTGTATTCCGGGACAATCATCGGCAAGGAGATTAGGCAATTTTTGTGACCATGGAAGTTGATCTATCCAATGGCAGTCAACTAGTGTATGTAATTTCTGACACTATGCTTACAATTTCTGACTTCTATCGAAATATCCAAATTTCAGTATTTGCAAGAGGATATGAAAATTGGAGGAACGGTGAAGCCAATCTTCTAATTACCGGAGGCATAGTGGGAAGATTATCCAACACACCAAATGTTGGATTCGCTTACTCAGTAGAAAATGTGGTTTACTATCTTACAACTCATGGTGTAAGAGCATTACCAGGAAGGAGTAATTGCACAAGCTCCATAATTGGACAAAACTGGATTATTCAACAATCTACTGTTAACATAGCAATGCAGCCTACCGAGGTAAACACTGTTGGTGCAGCAAGGACCCGCAAGAGTGGGGTGAATTGCATGCAATCAAAAATTATACCCTCCGCAAAATTTTAACTCTAAAATAAAGCAACACTTATAATTAAAGTAATTGACAGAAAAGAAAAGATAGACGACTCAGCTATTTGACTTGGTTACAATCGAGACGGTTGTTAATCCAAGGCGGTGGAAAGGCACACTAAAAGAGTCTCCTTCTTTGAAGGCGGAGAAGCCTTTTACACTTTAAGAGCACAGAGGTTTCTTAGTAAAGAATTACAGAGTTGATTGTCTTCGTTGTTCTATTCGAGATCCCTTTATATAGGGGTTCCAAGACTCATCCAGAGCCCCTGATCTTCGGGATCAAGGTTTTCCTTCGAGAGTGGGATCGGTCGACCGATCCCCAGGTTCGGTCGACCGAACCTGTGTACTTTCCCAGCTTCCCATCTGGATGCAAGCTCTGTGGATCGAGCTTAAGTTCGGTCGACCGATCCTTGTATTCGGTCGACTGATCAGCCAACGGTCTCCGCTCGATCTGACCCGATCAAATCGCTTTGACCAAGTCTCTGATTATCTTCGATTCGGTCGACCGATCAGAGGGTTCGGTCGACCGATCAACCATTGGTTACTGACGTGGCTGCTGATCTGTCTCCAACGGCTGGGTTCTGATGAAAAAGGGGTTCGGTCAACCGATCAGAGGGTTCGGTCGACCGAACACTTGTCAAGTCAACTTCCCGGTTGACTTGCTCTGGTTCGGCTTGCTTGGGTGATTTCGGCCATCCGGAATAGGGCTCACCTGAACCCAGTTCCCGACCTTCTCCTCGAGCAATCTTCTATCCCGACTTTATGTCCCTCGAATGTCGCGCCCATTCTTCACGCCCACCGGTGTACTCTTCCGCAGCTCTCTCATCCTTCGGACGCACCGAGCCCGTCGGCTCCCTTCCCATGCCGTCTTTCTCGCTAGCTGCGTCTTCCGCTCGACTTCCTGCACTCCTAAGTTCTTGCACACTTAAACACAGGGATCAGACAAATAGGACCTAACCTAAACATGGTTGATCACATCAAAACAACCATGGGGTCGAACAATCTCTCCCATTTTGATGTGCATCAACCCAAGTTTAAGTTAGGGTAAAAACAAACAAATAGTAATTTTAAGAAAATTACTAAACTAACATTTTAAGCACAAAAATAATAAAATTTGCAACATAAGTTAGAAGGGAAAGAAATATTAAAAATTTAATTTTTCCTAACTCCCCCTAAACTAGTTACTAAACACTCCCCCTTTGATCACAGCAAAAACGGGGTAAAAATAATTTTCTAAGTCATTTTAAATAATTTGCTAAGTAAAAATTTAATATTATTTAAAAAAACTTAGCTTAGATAATTTTAACAAATCTAATTTCAGAAAAGATCTTTAATTAAAAAAATGAGAATTTTTCTACGTAAAAAATTTCAAGAACCAAAAAATAATTTTTGAAGGATTTCTAAGGAAATGTTTAAAAACTTTTCAAAGCATTATTTAATTCTAATTTTAATGCTTTTATCAGAAAGTTAATTAAATATTTTATTTCAATATTTCTGCTTCCAGGTCGTGGTGAGACACTAGACCTTCTTGGTTATTGGAGCAACAACCACTTCCTTAGACAAAACTTCCATACAGAAAACTCATTGTTTAATTTTCTCACTGTAAGCTTTTAACTAAAAGAAAATTTTAAACTAGCAAAGATTTTGGAACCCAGTAAAGGTTCCTTCCTACAGGGTTGGTCAAAAGCTTAGGGGGTACATATCCTTTAGGTATTCTAAGTTGACCCTGATGTTTTCTTATATACCAGTTTAATTTTCCATAAACATTAATTTTTGACTTTTGAAAAGAATTAGATTTTAAACATACATTTTCAGTTTTCAGTTTTTCAATTTCCAAATCTAATTTCTCATTTTCTAAATTTAAATTTTCTAACATTGTTTTTAAATTGGCAATTTCTTTTTCTGATTTGACAATGTCTTTAGTAAGTGCTTTGATAAACTTAAAAGACTAAGAGGGAGTGAGATCACGTACTTTACTTACCTCACTTGGTGATGCTCCCCCTTTATTGTAGCTCTCTTCTTCTGATTCTCCCCCTTGATCAATGCTCTTCTCTGAGTCCCAGTCATCTTTGAAGAGATGGTTGGCCACCAGTGCTAGTCCCGAGAAGGCTTCGGCTTCTGACTCGGAGGATGAAGAATCATCCCATGTAGTCTTCAGGCTCTTGCGTGTAGAGGACGTCAGTTTTTGAGGCTTCTCTTTGTTCTTTTTCTTCAGTTTGGGGCAGTCATCTTTGATGTGCCCTTCCTCGTTGCAATTGTAGCATCGAACCGTCCTTCTGTTGCATTGATGCTTCCTTGACTGCGATTTAAATTTATTAGTTTTAACAAATTTATTTATCTTTCTTACCAATAACGATGCTTCGTTTTCATCGATTGATGCTTCGGAGTCGAGATCGTCCTTTTTAGCTTGTAGGGCAATGTTGAGGTTCAACTTCTCTATTGGTTTCTCTGCAAGTCAAGACTCGTGATGTTCGAAGGTAGAAAATAAGTTTTCTAAACTACTTACCTCGAAGTCCTTAGAGATGTAGTATGCATCTACTAAGGACGTCCAATCTGGAGTACTGGGGAAGGTGTTGAGCGTATATCAGATAGAATCCCGGTTCGTTACTTCTTCTCTAAGGTTGCTTAGTTGAGTTATTAGCTCCTTAATCCTTGCTTGGAGTTGCGCTACCTTCTTGCCATTGTTTATCCGGAGGTTCGTTAGTTGCGTCCGAAGGATGTCGCGCCTCGCTAGCTTTGCTTCCGAGGTACCTTCGTGGAGCTCTAGGAATTTCTCCCAGAGGTCTTTTGCGGAGTCGTAGCTTCCGATCCAACTTACCTCCTGGGGTGGAAGAACGTTGAGCAAGTGGAACTCAGCTTTTCCGTTAGCCACGAAATCAGCCTGCTCCTTTTTCGTCCATTGGTTTTCGTCTTTGTCTTTTGGCGTTGCGAAACCATATTTCATTATAATAAGAATGCCAAAATCTGTTTTAAAGAATACCTCCATTTTTCGATTCCATGTAGCGAAATCTCCGTCGAACTTCGGGAGATAAATATTCGCGCCGGCCATTGTCCTGATCTTTGTGATTCAGACGGCGGTTAGTCCTTCTGAGGCTGTTGGGCTCTGATACTACTTGTTGGTGCAGTAGGGACCAACAAGAGGGGGATGAATTGCATGCAATCAAAAATTATACCCTTCTCAAACTTTCAACTCTAAAATAAAGCAACACTAATAATTAAAGTAATTGACAGAAAAGAAAAGAGAGACGACTCAGCTATTTGACTTGGTTACAACCGAGACGGTTGTTAATCCAAGGCGGTGGAAAGGCACACTAAAAGAGTCTCCTTCTTTGAAGGCGGAGAAGCCTTTTACACTTTAAGAGCATAGAGGTTGCTTAGTAAAGAATTACAGAGTTGATTGTCTTCATTGTTCTGTTCGAGATCCCTTCATATAGGGGGTTCCAAGACTCATCCAGAGCCCCTGATCTTCGGGATCAGGGTTTGACTTTGAGAGTGGGATCGGTCGACCTATCCCCAGGTTCGGTCGACCGAACCTGTGTACTTTCCCAGCTTCCCATATGAATGCAGGCTCTGTGGATCAAGCTTAGGTTCGGTCGACCGATCCTTGTATTCGGTCTACTGATTAGCCAACGGTCTCTGCTCGATCTGACCCGATCAAATAGCTTCGACCAAGTCTCTGATTATCTTCGGTTCAGTCGATCGATCAGAGGGTTAGGTCGACCGATCAACCATTGGTTGCTGACGTGGCTGCTGATGTGTCTCCAACGGCTGGGTTCTGATGAAAAAGGGGTTCGGTCGACCAATCGGAGGGTTCGGTCGACCGAACACTTGTTAAGTCAACTTCCCGGTTGACTTGCTCTGGTTCGGTTTGCTTGGGTGATTTCGGCCATCCGGAATAGGGCTCACCAAACTCTGTTCCCGGCCTTCTCCTCGAGCAGTCTTCCATCCCGGCAACATGTCCCTCGAACGCCGCGCACGTTCTTCACGCCCACCGGTGTACTCTTCCGCAGCTCTATCGTCCTTCGGACGCACCGAGCCCGTCGACTCCCTTCCCGTGCCGTCCTTCTCGCTAGCTGCGTCTTCCGCTCGACTTCCTGTGCTCCAAAGTTCCTGCACACTTAGACACAGGGATTAAACAAACAGGACCTAACCTAAACATGGTTGATCACATCAAAACAACCACGGGGTCCAACAAACACAAGAAACCTTCTTGATGGAAGAATTTCTATACGTTTTGAAAATTATCAAGTAGCGCCCACAACATCTAATCCCTGTTATAATGAGTAGATGCAGAGTTATGAAGAAGAAATTAGACAAATTGTGGCTACCCTAATAGATGACCCTATTCCAACCTTAAAAATTAAAAGAAAGTCTCCTTATGTACCTTAATCAGAAAGAAAAACAACTGGGGTTGCAGGGTATGAAATTGAAATAAAAGAATCTTATACAATTCCGCCCCTTGGGAGAATTTTAGCATCAACAGGGATATATATGACAGTACCAAAAGGTGTTGGTTAGTCCTAGGAAAATGTACCAGTTCCACTGTACAAAAATTTTTTGTACAAGTGTCGAACCTTTCCTTAAATAACCTATTGTGTTCTTTAGAAGTTAAATTAGGAATCATAGATGGAACTTAACATCATTGATTCCAAATTTAACTTATCTGTTCTTAATGGTTTAGATTTAAATCGCAAGCGGAACTTAACATTATTGATTCAAATCTACCTAAGTTATTAATTCCATAAATATTAATTTCCAAAATTGGCTTTCAGGACTGCATGGCGAGGCACATGGCCTTCTTGGATATGGGAGCAACCACCACCGCCTAGGCAAAGCCTTTTAAGGAAAGTTAATATTTATTTCCTTAAATAACTCTAGGTTAACCAAAAAGAACAATCGAATCACAAATTTGAAAAAGAAGAAAACACAAATTCGAAAAACTATTTCAAAAAATTAGATCTAATTGCCTCTTGTATTTAGAATTCTTACAAAGAAAATAACTAGTATGATGTGGAAGAAAATTACTAGTTATACCTTCTCTTTGTAAGCTAATGACCTTGAGATCTTCTGCCGTATTCCTCGCCTCACCTTGGACGTCGTGTGGGCGATGATCCTCCATGATGAACAGCACCCAAAAGCTTCCTCCTCTTCTTCTAAAATCCGACCACTACCACCACCAAGGAGAAGAGAGCAAAGGGAAAGGGAGAAGGGAGAGGGCCGACCACCAAGAGATCTCTAAGCAAGAGAATAAGAGTTGTGTCTCATGAAGCCCCCTCATCCCTTCTTTTATATTACTTGCCCAAGGCAAATAAGGAAAAACTTTTTACAAAAATAAAATCATCCAAGAGTTTTTCTTTTTCCTTTTTAATTTTTCCTTTTCTTTCCTCTTGATTGAATCAACCACCAAAATTAATTTTTGTGATGATTTTATATTTTTTATTATGGCCGGCCCCTTGCTTGGGCACCAAGCAAGGTGGTCGGCTACCTCATCAAGAGGAAAAAGGAATTATTTTTTTATAAAATTTTACAAGAAAAACTCTTATAAAATTTTACAAGCTCTCTTTCCTAAAGTAGGAGTTAAAAAAGGAAAGTTTCTAAAAATTAAAACTATGTTTTAAAATTTAAAAACTCTCTTATAAAATTTTCTTTTTTAACATGATGATAGAAAATTTTAATTTTAAAACTTATCTCCTCTTTTTTTTCTTAAACCATGAGGATGGTTAAAAAAGAAAAGTTTTAAAACTTTTAAAACTCTCTATTAAAACATGTGGCCAAATTCAAATAAGGAAAGTTTTAAAAATTAAAATCTCTCTTTTAAAACATATAGTTTTCTACAAAGAAAAGATTTTAAAAATTCAAAACAACCCTCCTATTTGAATTAATATTGGCCGGCCCCTACAAGCTTGGTGACCAAGCAATAGGGCCGACCCCTATAAGAGGATGTGGCCGGCCATTGCTTGGTCACCAAGCAATTGTTCGACCCCCTTCTTGGACACCAAGAAGAGCCTTACATTTGGATGGACTTGAAGCTATAATGAGGCTACGACAGGGACCTAGAGGAGAAATTAGTTTTGGACTTTCGATGAGCTTGAGTATCCCGTACTCGCCCCGAACACACAACTCAAGTTCATTGATAATAACTCATTCCACTAGAGAGTTATTATCGCACTACCGCACCAATCCCAAATTACATTATGGGCTCCTTCTTACCATGAGTGTGTTAGTCTCCCTGTGTTTAAGATTACGAATGTCCACTAATTAAGTAAGTTACTGACAACTCACTTAATTAATATCTAGCTCCAAGAGTAGTACCACTCGATTTCATTGTCATGTCGGACTAGGTCCACCTGCAGAGTTTAACATGGCAATCTTTATGAGCTCTTCTTGGGGACATTCTCAACCTAGATAACTAGGAGACAGATTACTTCTATAATCAACAACACACACTATAAGTAATATCATTTCCCAACTTATCGGGCATATTGATTTATCGAGCTAAACCTCACCCTTTGATAAGTCAAAGAAATAAATATTAAATATATGTGCTTATTATTATATTAGGATTAAGAGCACACACTTTCATAATAACTAAGGTCTAGTTCTTTTACTAAGTCAGTATAAAAAGAACTTACCTAAATGATCCTACTCAATACACTTAAAGTGTATCAGTGTAATTTATTAGTCAAGATAAACTAATAATTAATTACACTGCGACTATTCTGATGGTTTGTTCCTTTCCATCTTAGTCGTGAGCAACTGTTTATAATTTATAGAGAATTGATAACATGATCTTCTAACTATGACACCACACTCCATGTTATCTACTATATAAATTAATTGAACAATTACATTTAACAAATAAATATAGATATTGACCAATGTGATTCTTTTATTTCTAAAATAAATATTTACAAAAGTTAGGATTTTAGTATACTTCAACAATCTCCCACTTATACTAAAATACTAAGCTGCCATATCTGTTGCCATACATCTGATTCTCATCCCCTCCACATGCCGATCAAAAGCTTTCGCCGGAAGGGCCTTAGCGAAAGGATCTGCCAGGTTATCCGCTGATGCAATCTTGGCGACGACAACTTCTCCTCGCTTGACGATGTCTCGTATCAGGTGGTACTTGTGCTCTATATGTTTACTTGCTTTATGGGCTCGTTGTTCCTTCGAGTTTGCAACTGCACCGCTATTATCACAATAAATTGTGATGATCTTGGCAAACCAGGAATCACATCTAAGTCCATTAGAATGTTCCTTAGCCATACAACTTCTTTGGCTGTCTCAGAGGCTGCCACATACTCAACTTCCATGGTTGAGTCTGAGACGCATTTCTGCTTAACACTCCTCAATGCAATGGCTCCACCTCCTAGAGTAAACACATAGCCTGACGTAGACTTACTATTGCCACTATCTGATTGGAAGTCCGAATCCGTGTAACCCACAGGGAGCAAATCATCTGCCTGGTAAACTAGCATATAGTCTCTAGTCCTTCTCAGGTACTTTAATATATGCTTTACCGCAGTCCAATTCCTTTGTCCAGGGTTACTTTGATATCTGCTAACCATGCCCACGGCAAAACAGATATCAGGTCTCGTACATAGCATTGCATACATAAGGCTTCCTACAGCCGAGGCATAAGGAACTGCCTTCATGTCCTCTATCTCCTTTGATGTCTTCGCAGACATCTCTTTAGATAAAGCTACTTCATGCCTAAAAGGTAAGAAACCTTTCTTGGAGTTTTGCATGGTAAAATGAGCAAGGATTGTGTAACGACCCAATTTTCCCTATTCTGAGTTTCAAATGTCCATAAAGATATTTGAAAATGCTTTTAAAATATTCTAGAGATTTTTAGAAATTTTTAGAGTATTTTTACGTAATTTTTGGAGGTCGTTTAGCATTTTTACAAAACCAAAGAAGTTTAGGCAAAAAGCGTTGGAAGTGAGGTTTGAACCCGGGACCTCGGGTCAGACTGACCCAAGCCAAAACCGGCCTGACCAACTAAGCCAGCGAGTTTTTGTTAGTTGTATATGGAGCAATATGTATATAAGTAGTAGTTAGGAATAAGAATAAATAAGAAGGAAAATAGTGGCAGCCGAGACTCAAATCCGCGAGCCTTGACTTAGTCAAAGCGCAACAAACCAACCGGTCTACAAAAGCTTTGTTAATTATATAGGAGGTGGAATATATTTAAGCTATAGTTAGAGCGTTTTGAATAAAAGGGGAATAAAAGTGCGCGGCTGGGATTCAAACCCATGAGCTAGGCTTTAAGCAAAACCGGCCCAAACCAGCTGAGCTACACGGACTTTGTCAACCTAATATGGAGAGAATTGGATATAAAGTATAGTTATAATGGAAAAACCCGAATTATAAGAGAAGGTTTAAGTTTTCCTTTCCCCAAAACCTAACTTTCCTCCTCTCCCGACGCGACGGCGCTGTGCTCGGGCGGAAACGCAGCCACTTTAGAGCTTCTTTCCGGCGGCCGGCGAAGGCTTCTTCCGGCGAACCTTGCGGACCCGAGTTCCTCCCGTCGAAGAGAGCCCGCGAGCACAAGAGGAGACCGAGATTTCGAGCTCCACCCGGAACCCTAATCGCCCCTTCCTCCTTTTCGGTTGTAAGTGCAAGCAAACCGTGGTAAGTACTACTCACCTGCGGTAGGAGTTGCTCCGATCTTTCGGTTTTCGTTTCCTTGTTTTCCTGAGTTTCTTGAATCCAAAACATGCTATAAGGATTTTGGCTTTTGGGTATTCTGCCGTGAGCATCACAGGGAAATCAAGGTTTCGTTTAGGTTAGTTGAGCATGTAGTATGATTCTAGTGCCAAGTAGAATTGTATGCATTCTATCCTTAATTATTGCTAGGGATTTTGGCCGTGCACAGTGGGGTTTCGGTTGATTCCTTGCTGCCCTGTTTAGGATCATACCGAACAGATCATTATAGTTATCCCATGTCGCTGCCATGAGTTCACTTAAGGATGCATTGTCTTGGCTTGCTGTTGAATGCTTTGAGTTGTATGTTGTACATGAATTTCCTTGCTTTAAGGTCATGTTGTACATAGTTAAAGTTGATTAGAGATTTGTTTTTACAGCATGTTTAAGAAGTTGAGTAGCATTCTATGTTTGTTTTTTTTTCTGACATGATTAGGATCACTAAAGGTAGCATCCTTTGTCTATTTTACAGCATGCTTAAGAAACCCTAAAGTAGTATTCTTTGTCTATGTTTTATAACATGATTAGAATCCCTAAAGTAGCATTTTTGCCCTATTTTACAGCATGTTTAGAAAGTCCAGATTTGCTTTCCTTTGCTCTATTTTATAACAGGCTTAGGGAGTTCAGATTTGTTTTCCTTTGTGTTATTTTTATACAGCATGCTTGGTTAGTTGTAATCCTATACTTGTTAGATATATATCTAAAGGATTCTAATAAGCTCTAATAAAGGATTATGAGAAGTATGAGTAAAGAAAAAGACCAAGGTCTAATTAAAAAAAGATAATAAGTAAGTAAAGTAAGAGGCTAGTACCCGACATCCAAGAGCTTGTCGTTAAACAAATCCAGGTGACCATTTCCGAGGTCTTGGCCCTGGTAGACCGAGGTCTGCTCTTTTAGGATTGGTGGCTCGCAACCCCAACCTATTAGGGAACGCGCATGAGTTGGTACTAGGCCTGGGCCCAAGAAAAGAAAACCCAAGAAAAGAAAAGAGAAGTTAAGTAAGAAGGAAGAAAGAAAGAAGAAGAAAGTAAACGATAGAAATTAAAAGATTAATTTCTAACACAATGATACAAGAAATGAAATAAGTTCCAAGCTTAGAATAAATAAGAATGGTTAGTTTTCTTTGATTCTAAGTTTACATTGTTAGTTTCTTGTTATCCTGCTTGATACTGAGTATGATTTGTATTCTGTTCATTTTCTGTATACCATGAGCACATGCAGATAGCTTTATTATTTCAGTTTCAGCACTTATGCATTTCATTTATGCATTTCGAGTTTTGTGAGATAGATTAGTACTTACTAAGCATTTTCGCTTATAGATCTTGTCTTTTTTCCTCCTACTGCAGATAAAGGAAAAGCTAAGATATGAAGGGAGGCGACAGGGTGGTGGTGATGATGGATGTGTGTGGTGACTGAACTATGGAGAGGTCCAGAGGGGACTAGCAAGACTTATTTATTTAGAGTTTATGTCTAGTTTATTTTCCTTATTTCTGTTATGAAATTATGAGTTTATGATTGAGTTTGATGTGCATTATAGCTTATTATGCTTCATTCTGGGAGCTTGAGTTTAGTTCATGTTGCTAGATTAGTTTTTGATTATGATATGATTTATTACTGCGTGGTTGTGAATAAATTGTGATCCAGCCACATGTGGCTGTGTATATATCTTGTGTATTATAGATTTGGTCACCGGTACAGGGGAGACTCTGCCGAAAATTTTCGGTAGGAATTTCTCTGAACCGTGATAAATCTAAGTGTCGCTAATAATAATATAAGTGACACTAGTAAGTAGAGTAGGAGTTAGGTAACGGTCGCCCTTAGAGAGTAGTAGTAAGAAGGGTGGTTGTTACAGTTGGTATCAGAGCAGTGTTCCATTCTCCAGCATCACACACACATCAGCATCATCCTCGCCGTCTCCAAGTAAGAAAGTATTTAAATCCTTTCTTTATTCTGCTTTCCTTATTATTAACTGCAGTATAGAGTACTTTTTTTTGAGTACTAAAGTAAGATAGAAGATTTAGTTTCCCTTTTCTTTATTCATATTTATGTATGTTTAGAAAGGATAGAGAAATGTTTAGAAGTACCTACTCATAGGTGTTGAAAGTCAAGAATCATGTATAAGTAAGATATATCTAGAAAGTATAGTGATAATTGTAAGTTTTCTTTTCCTCTGCCTGACTTGATGTCAAGAAGAGGACATCCTCGTACCGCTGGTACTGAGAACCAAGATCAGGAGAACGAAGAGCTTAGATCAACTGAGCCCAATCTCTCTGAAGTTGTTGCCTAACTCCAGAGACAAGTAGCAGGACAACAGCAAGTGATTGCCAATCTAATGGCCAATCAGAAGCCAGCTACTCCCACTCCCCCAACCATTAATGTGGAAACCCCAGTGGTGACTGAAGTCTTATCGGTTGCCCTGGCAGTCGCCACAACACCTAGAAGACAAGAAGCATACCTTATCCAGTGGCTGAAGCTGAAACCAGAAAGATTCTCAGGCACGACTGAGCCTTGGGATGCCCAGACTTGGTTCAAGACACTTGAGAGCACAATGGAGCTTCTTGACTGGCCAGAAGTCGAGAAGGTCAAGTGCGCCTCTTTCTGCCTATTTGGAGATGCTCGTATGTGGTGGGAGAGGATAAAGACCAAGAGAGCAGCCGATCAGATGAGCTGGGCAGATTTTCAGTTAGAGTTCTATGAAGAGTTCTATCACCAACAAGCACTAAGAGGAGTTTATAGAGTTCAAGTCAGCCAAGATAGAAGACAAGACAGTGGAAAAATAGAGACCCCAGTCAAGTAAGTGTAGAAGAACAGAAAGAAGGTAAGACAGAGGGGGTTTGGGTGGTCTGTGAATATCCCGAAGTATTCCCAACAGATCTACCTGGACTACCTCCCAACAAATGAATGGATTTGAGATTGAATTGGTTCTTGGAACCGGTCCAATTTCAAAAGCTCCGTATCGCATGTTTCCAGCAGAGCTGAAGGAGTTACAAGAACAACTACAGGAGTTACTTAACAAAGGCTTCATTCGCCCTAGTCATTCACCCGGGGAGCCCCAGAGTTGTTCGTTAAGAAGAAAGACGGATCCATGCTAATATGCATAGATTTTAGAACGCTGAGCAAAGCAGCAGTTAAGGGACAAGTACCCCCTTCCCAGGATCGACGACTTATTTGATCAGCTGAGAGGGGCAACAATATTCTCAAAGATAGACTTGCGCTCTGGGTACCATCAGCTGAAAGTGAAAGAAAGAGATATACCCAGAACAGCTTTCAGAACCAGATACGGACACTACAAGTTGGTAGTCATGTATTTTGGTGTGACTAATGCACCAGCGGTCTTCATGGATTTAATGAACAGAGTGTTCAGAGAATATCTGGACAAATTTGTCATCGTATTTATCGACGACATTCTGGTCTATTCAAGGACCCCAGAGGAGCATGACACGCACTTGAGGATGGTACTGCAGACTCTTCAGCAAAAGCAGCTTTATGCTAAGTTCGCAAAGTGCGAGTTCTGATTAAATCAGGTGACGTTTTTAGGTCACATTATTTCTAAAGAAGGTATTCAAGTGGATCCAGCCAAAGTGGAAGCGGTCAACAACTGGAGTAGACCCAAGAACGTCAGAGAGATCAGAAGCTTCCTTGGTTTAGCTGGGTACTACATGAAGTTCGTGGAGGACTTTTCCAGGATAGCCTCTCCGCTAACAGCCCTCACCAGAAAGAACAAGAGATTCGAATGGTCAGATAAATGTGAGCAGAGCTTCCAAGAGCTAAAGAAGAGATTGATCAGTGCTCCCATTCTGACTGTTGCACAGAGCAACAAGAGTTTCGACATCTACAGCGATGCTTCCAAGATGGGTTTAGGAGCTGTACTCATGCAAGAAGGAAAGGTCATAGCTTATGCTTCCAGACAACTCAAAGACTATGAGAAGAACTACCCTACTCATGATCTCGAGCTGGCAGCTGTAGTTTTTGCACTTAAACTCTGGCGACATTATTTGTATGGAGTCCAGTGTAGAATTTTCACAGATCATCAGAGTCTTAAGTACTTCTTCACTCAGAAGGACTTAAACATGAGACAGCGTAGGTGGCTGGAGTTGGTCAAAGATTACGACTGTGAAATTCTCTACCACCCAGGCAAAGCTAACAAAGTGGCAGATGCACTCAGCAGAAAATCTAGTGCATCACTGATGTCTTTGTCATCACTAGCCCTGCCACTGCAGAAGGAGTTGTCAGATTTTGGGCTTGAAATTATCGAAGGACAGCTCTCTACATTGACCTTAGAGTCTACACTGCTTGTGGAGATACAGAGAAAGCAAAGTGAAGATCCGGACATCCAGAAGATCAAGCAAGGGATACAGAAAGAAGACAACTCAGAGTTTAGAGTGACAGATAGCGGAATTCTTTATCAGGGGAGTCGCATTTGCGTGCCCAATGATGAGGAACTGAGAAAGAAGATCTTAGAGGAAGCTCACAGTACACCATATTCCATGCATCCTGGTTCTTCCAAGATGTACCAAGATGTGAAACAGAGGTTTTGGTGGTCAGGACTCAAAAGAGATGTAGCTAAGTATGTCAGTACCTGCTTGACATGCCAGAGAGTCAAAGCAGAACACCAGAGACCAGGAGGAGTTCTTCAGCCTCTTCCAATACCAGAATGGAAATGGGAAGACATTTCCATGGACTTCATAACAGGTCTTCCAAGAACCACCAATGGATATGATGCGATATGGGTAATAGTAGACCGATTGACCAAGTCTGCTCATTTCCTAGCCATCAAGGTGTACCACTCCATAGAGCAGTTGGCCCAGCTATATGTTAAAGAGGTAATCAGACTTCATGGAGTTCCTAAATCTATCATTTCTGATAGAGATGGGCGTTTCACCTCACACTTTTGGGAGTGCGTTCAGAATGCACTAGGCACCAAACTCAAGTTCAGCACAGCTTTCCATCCACAGACTGATGGGCAGACAGAGCGAGTGAATCAGATTTTAGAAGATATGCTCAGAGCTTGTGCGCTAGATTTCAAGGGAAGTTGGTGCAAGTATCTGTGCTTAGCTGAATTCGCCTACAACAATAGCTATCAGGCCACCATCAAGATGGCACCTTATGAGGCACTATATGGCAGGAAATGCAGATCACCCATATGCTGGCAAGAAGCAGGAGAGAGAAAAGAAATGGAAGTAGAGCTGGGTATTCAGACAGAGCTGATGGACGAGACCACTCAGGCGATCCAGAAAATCAGACAGAGAATCGAGACTGCCCAGAGCAGACAGAAGCGACGTAGGCCATTGGAATTCCAAGTAGGAGATTCAGTTTTCCTCAAGGTCGCTCCTATGAAGGGAGTGATGAGATTTGGCAAGAAGGGCAAATTAAGTCCTCGCTATGTAGGACCTTACCTAATCATAGAGAGGATTGGGAAAGTAGCTTACAGGCTGGACTTACCACAAGACATGTCAGCAATACACATTGTATTTCATGTCTCCATTCTAAGGAAGTGTCTCCATGACCCGAGCCAAGTGATTCAGCCTCAGTCAATGCAGATCCAAGGGGATCTTAGTTATGAGAGCAGACCTACACAGATAGTGGACAGAGCAGTCAAGTGATTGAGAAACAAAGAAGTACCACTAGTGAAGGTCGTCTGGCAGAACCAGAAGCACGAGGAAATCACTTGGGAGCGGGAGGACAGTATGAGACAGAAGTATCCAGAGCTATTCTAAGTTCGAGGACGAACTTTTTATAAGGTATGGGGGATTGTAACGACCCAATTTTCCCTATTCTGAGTTTCAAATGTCCATAAAGATATTTGAAAATGCTTTTAAAATATTCTAGAGATTTTTAGAAATTTTTAGAGTATTTTTGCGTAATTTTTGGAGGTCATTTAGCATTTTTACAAAACCAAAGAAGTTTAGGCAAAAAGCGTTGGAAGTGAGGTTTGAACCCGGGACCTCGGGTCAGACTGACCCAAGCCAAAACCGGCCTGACCAACTAAGCCAGCGAGTTTTTGTTAGTTGTATATGGAGCAATATGTATATAAGTAGTAGTTAGGAATAAGAATAAATAAGAAGGAAAATAGTGGCAGCCGAGACTCGAATCCGCGAGCCTTGACTTAGTCAAAGCGCAGCAAACCAACCGGTCTACAAAAGCTTTGTTAATTATATAGGAGGTGGAATATATTTAAGCTATAGTTAGAGCGTTTTGAATAAAAGGGGAATAAAAGTGCGCGGCTGGGATTCGAACCCATGAGCTGGGCTTTAAGCAAAACCGGCCCAAACAAGCTGAGCTACACGGACTTTGTCAACCTAATATGGAGAGAATTGGATATAAAGTATAGTTATAATGGAAAAACCCGAATTATAAGAGAAGGTTTAAGTTTTCTTTTCCCCAAAACCTAACTTTCTTCCTCTCCCGACGCGACGGCGCTGTGCTCGGGCGGAAACGCAGCCACTTTGGAGCTTCTTTCCGGCGGCCGGCGAAGGCTTCTTCCGGCGAACCTTGCGAACCCGAGTTCCTCCCGTCGAAGAGAGCCCTCGAGCACAAGAGGAGACCGAGATTTCGAGCTCCACCCGGAACCCTAATCGCCCCTTCCTCCTTTTCGGTTGTAAGTGCAAGCAAACCGTGGTAAGTACTACTCACCTGCGGTAGGAGTTGCTCCGATCTTTCGGTTTTCGTTTCCTTGTTTTCCTGAGTTTCTTGAATCCGAAACATGCTATAAGGATTTTGGCTTTTGGGTATTCTGCCGTGAGCTTCACAGGGAAATCAAGGTTTCGTTTAGGTTAGTTGAGCATGTAGTATGATTCTAGTGCCAAGTAGAATTGTATGCATTCTATCCTTAATTATTGCTAGGGATTTTGGCCGTGCACAGTGGGGTTTCGGTTGATTCCTTGCTGCCCTGTTTAGGATCATACCGAACAGATCATTATAGTTATCCCATGTCGCTGCCATGAGTTCACTTAAGGATGCATTGTCTTGGCTTGCTGTTGAATGCTTTGAGTTGTATGTTGTACATGAATTTCCTTGCTTTAAGGTCATGTTGTACATAGTTAAAGTTGATTAGAGATTTGTTTTTACAGCATGTTTAAGAAGTTGAGTAGCATTCTATGTTTGTTTGTTTTTACAGCATGATTAGGATCACTAAAGGTAGCATCCTTTGTCTATTTTACAGCATGCTTAAGAAACCCTAAAGTAGTATTCTTTGTCTATGTTTTATAATATGATTAGAATCCCTAAAGTAGCATTTTTGCCCTATTTTACAGCATGTTTAGAAAGTCCAGATTTGCTTTCCTTTGCTCTATTTTATAACAGGCTTAGGGAGTTCAGATTTGTTTTCCTTTGTGTTATTTTTATACAGCATGCTTGGTTAGTTGTAATCCTATACTTGTTAGATATATATCTAAAGGATTCTAATAAGCTCTAATAAAGGATTATGAGAAGTATGAGTAAAGAAAAAGACCAAGGTCTAATTAAAAAAAGATAATAAGTAAGTAAAGTAAGAGGCTAGTACCCGACATCCAAGAGCTTGTCGTTAAACAAATCCAGGTGACCATTTCCGAGGTCTTGGCCCTGGTAGACCGAGGTCTGCTCTTTTAGGATTGGTGGCTCGCAACCCCAACCTATTAGGGAACGCGCATGAGTTGGTACTAGGTCTAAGCCCAAGAAAAGAAAACCCAAGAAAAGAAAAGAAAAGTTAAGTAAGAAGGAAGAAAGAAAGAAGAAGAAAGTAAAAGATAGAAATTAAAAGATTAATTTCTAACACAAGGATACAAGAAATGAAATAAGTTCCAAGCTTAGAATAAATAAGAATGGTTAGTTTTCTTTGATTCTAAGTTTACATTGTTAGTTTCTTGTTATCCTGCTTGATACTGAGTATGATTTGTATTCTGTTCATTTTCTGTATACCATGAGCACATGCAGATAGCTTTATTATTTCAGTTTCAGCACTTATGCATTTCATTTATGCATTTCGAGTTTTGTGAGATAGATTAGTACTTACTAAGCATTTTCGCTTATAGATCTTGTCTTCTTTCCTCCTACTGCAGATAAAGGAAAAGCTAAGATATGAAGGGAGGCGACAGGGTGGTGGTGATGATGGATGTGTGTGGTGACTGAACTATGGAGAGGTCCAGAGGGGACTAGCAAGACTTATTTATTTAGAGTTTATGTCTAGTTTATTTTCCTTATTTCTGTTATGAAATTATGAGTTTATGATTGAGTTTGATGTGCATTGTAGCTTATTATGCTTCATTCTGGGAGCTTGAGTTTAGTTCATGTTGCTAGATTAGTTTTTGATTATGATATGATTTATTACTGCATGGTTGTGAATAAATTGTGATCCAGCCGCATGTGGCTGTGTATATATCTTGTGTATTATAGATTTGGTCACCGGTACAGGGGAGACTCTGCCGAAAATTTTCGGTAGGAATTTCTCTGAACCGTGATAAATCTAAGTGTCGCTAATAATAGTATAAGTGACACTAGTAAGTAGAGTAGGAGTTAGGTAACGGTCGCCCTTAGAGAGTAGTAGTAAGAAGGGTAGTTGTTACAGATTGTATCTATATATAAAGCTTGGGATAGACACAACATTCTTTTCTTGCGATCCCTTATAACTTTGATCCCAAGAATGTGTGTGTAACGACCCAAATTTCATCATTTTGAGCCCCAAAAATAAATCAAAAATATTTATAAATGCTATAGAAAAATTCTAGAGTTTTTTAGAAATTTTTAGAGTATTTTTATGTAATTTTTGGAGTTCGTTTGGTATTTTTACCAAGGAGAATAAGTTTTAAAAATAAACTAAAATAAAAAAAAAAAGGGTTGTAGAAGCTGGGTTTCGAACCCAGCACCCCGGACCCAAGCAAAACCGGCCCAACCAACCGAGCTGCGCTCGATTTGTTAATCATATATGGAGCGATATATATTTAAGTAGTAGTTAGGAATAGTAAAATAAATTGGAAATAAAAGTGCGCGGCTGAGGAATCGAAGCCAAGATCTTTGACTTGGTTAAAATCTGGCTAACCAAGTGTGCTGCGGGCGGTTTTGTTTAATAATAGATAGTAAAATTATTTAAAGAAGTTAACCGAATATTGAGTTATAAGAGAGAACTTAGGGATTAATTTTTCCCGAGACCTAATTTTCTTCCCCCTCCCTTATCTTGCGCGGCGTCGTCCTCTGCTCGGGCGGAAGATGAAGAGAAGCTAGGGCTTCTTTCGACGGCCGACCAAGGTTCTCCAAGGGATTTTCTTCACTATCACAATCCCCTCGTCGAGGAGATTTCATGGACACGAAGAGGAGTCGAGATCTTCACTTCTCCGGAAACTCTAGAGCCTTCCCCTTCGGCTGTGAGTCCAAGAAACCGCTGTAAGTCGCTTACTCACCTGCAGTAGGATAGCTTCGGATTTCTATTTCTTTTGTGTTCCGAACTTGTTCTGTGAAGAAGGTTAGATTAGGGTTGCTGCCGTGACCTTCAAAGGAAGAATAGATTGTGCTCTTATCTAAATCTTTTGTGTCCTTAAGTTATCTAAAATAGTTTAAGGATTCATGTTTCCTTCAGTCTTTGGTTTTATGCCAAGAATATCAGAGAAGAGAAACAGATTATATTGTTTCGAATTATAGATTTAGTTTCGGTTTTGGTAAAGCATGTGATTTGGGTGAAAGGTCTCAGTTTTGATGTTTTCATGGCCTTCTTGAGATGGGATTTGTGTTCACAGAATTGAATTTGGAGTACTACAGCCGTGGTGTTGGATGATTTGGTATTTCCACCATGAAGTTCCTTGACATTGATTGTTGGTCGAGTTATGGTAGGTAGAGATGTGGTTTGATGATGATTCATTTAGTCTCATGTACTGCATGTGGGAAGTTGAGTTAATGAGATCATGATTTGGTGTCATGTTTATGTTTTTCTTCGATTTAGTTTGGGACAGTTTAATAGTAACAGAATAGAAGACCAAGTTAAGCGTGTTGAGCAATTTGATTCCTTATGGTTTCCTTACCGTGGCACTGAACAGGAGGTTGTGTTTTTAGGCCTTAAAACTAGGAATTTGGATGTTGATTTAAATCCTTTTGTTCATGAATTTTTATGGGCGTGATCAGTTAATTTAAAGGGTTATAGATTTCGGATTCCTGTTGATGAGCAAGGAACAAGAAAGAGTTTAGTTTTCTTCTAGAGTATGTAGGTTTGTAACAAATTAAGGTAGTTAGAGCTTTATATTGAGTTACATGCATTGGAAAAGTTTGAGTTATGTTATATGTTGTTGCTCATCACCTTTTATGTGGTTAGTACAGATTCTGTCCTAAAAGCGAGCATAAGGTAAATTAAATGATGATATAGCAGAAATGCAAGAGAGTATATCCTGAACATTTTAAATTTCGTATTATAGACTTGATAGTAGTAATGTTGGCAAAAAAAAAAAGATACATTATTGCAGATTTGATGGTTTAGCATCGGAAGATCCAATTAGATCTCTAGTAGCTTAATTAGATTTGCAGAATTTTGATTGAGTTAGTATGCAGATTTTGTTGAGCTTAGTATGCAGATTTTGTTAAGCTTAGTATGCAGATGTTAAATAAGCTGAGTATACAGATTTTATTAAGTTTTAGTGCAGATTTCTGTTAAGCTTTGGTGAAGATTTTAATTAAGCTACAAGTGCAGATTTTATAAAGTTTACAAGAGCAGATTTTTATTAAGCTAGTATGCAGATTTCTGTTAAGCATTAGTGCAGATTTTTGATAAGTATTGTATGTATAGATTGCTTTTGTATTCTATGCATAATTATGTGTTACATAGTTAGTTTCATTCATAGATGCACACGAAAGATACCCTAACAGTATTTTAGGTTTAAGAAAAGTATAAGAAAGATAAAGAAAAGTATAAAAAAGATAAAGAAAAGTATAAGAAAGATAAAGAAAAGAAAGAAAAGGCCGAGGCCTTAAGTAGATCCCAAAGTCAAAACTTGAGGGATTTTTGGCACACAAGGTGCCTATTAAAATGCCGAGGCATTTAAAGAAGAAGTAATTAAGATTATAAGTATTTTACTTTTAAGAAGAGGCTAGTACCCGACTTCCGAGGTTGTCGTTAAACAAATCCAGGTGTCCAATTCCGAGGTCTTGGCCCTGGTAGACCGAGGTCTGCTCTTTTAGGATTGGTGGCTCGCTACCCCAACCTATTAGGGAACGCGCATAAGATGGTACTATGCCTGGGCCCAAGAAGAAGTTGATTATTATTTTGAAGTATTATAAGTATAAGTTTTTGAAAAAGTAAAACGAGTTTTACATAAACATAAAGTATTAAAGATTAAGTTAGAACAAATGAAATAAGTTTCATATAGTTCTAAAATCAACAAGTTTAGTTCTTTATTCTACCATGTTTATTTAGTAGATGAGTAGTTTTTCATGTTTACCTATTGGATGAGCAGCTTTCATATGTTTAGCTTTATTCCTAACATGCAGTTTTATCCTTGTATAGCATGATTAGCTATTAGTATTGCATGAGTAGATTTCTTAGCTTTTCTTTGCTATTAGTTTGACATAAGCAGTTATGTTTATGCTTTACTTTTGTTTAGAGCATATAGTTTCTAGATCTTTCTGTATACATGCATATTCGTGTTTTTGTGAGTTAGATAGCGCTTACTAAGCAAATTTTGCTTATAGACTTCACTTTCCCTTACTACAGATAAAGGAAAAGAAAAGATTTAGCAAGGAAGGCGACAAGGTGGCGCGGATGGTGTGTGATGCCAGGACTATGGAAGCCTTGGGACTTAGTTTAAGAATTTATTAAGATTGCCATTTATTAAGAATGTATTAGATGAGTCATTTAGTCTTCCGCTGTTAGTTAATTGTATGTTTTTATTTTGTTTCCGCTATTCATTACTTGCATGATTTGATTTCATTAAACTGCGTGGTGATGCTATTCCTTTTGTGTGTTTGATATGTGTTCCAGTCGCCTGTGGCTATGTATATTATGTTATGCATTAATGATTATGGTCACCGGTACAGGGGAGACTTTGTCGAAATTTTTCGGTAGGGTTTCCATGTGATTTTTAATCATACCGGTTAAGTAGAGTTAGTATTTAAGTAACGGTCATCCTTAGAGAGTAGTAGTAGTAAGAAGGGTGGTCGTTACAGTGTGCACATTCTCCTAAGTCCTTCATATCAAATTGTTTAGACAACCATACCCTTACGTCCGATAATACCTTGACATTGTTGCCAATTAACAAAATATCATCTACGTATAGTACAAGAAATACCACCATGTTTCCGTTACACTTTTTGTACACACAAGACTCATCCGGACACTGAATAAATCCATATGACTAGATTACTTCATTAAACCGGATGTTCCAAGATCTTGAAGCTTGCTTCAATCCATAAATGGACTGATTGAGCTTGCATACTAGATGCTCTTTGCCTTTTTCAATAAATCCCTCTGGTTGCTTCATATGAATGTTTTCTTCAAGACTTCCATTAAGGAAAGCTGTATTGACATCCATTTGCCAAATCTCATAATCCATATGACCAGCAATGGATAAGAGTATCCGGATAGACTTAAGCATGACTACCGGTGAAAAAGTCTTCTCATAATCGATTTCCTCTTTCTGAGTATACCCTTTCGCAACAAGCCTTGCTTTGAAGGTTTCTACCTTCCCATCTATCCCTCTTTTCGTTTTGTAGATCCACTTACATCTAATGGCTTTTACACCATCAGGTGGTTCTACAAGCTCCCAGACCTTATTAGAATACATAGATTCTATTTCAGAATTCATTGCCTTTTGCCAAGATACTGCATCTATATCTTGGAGTGCTTCGTCATATGTTCGGGGATCAGGTTCATGTTTACCTGGGATTAAGTCCGAAGGCTCTCCCAAAAACATGAATCACTCAGATTACCTCACAACCCTCCCACTACGACGAGGCACTGTCTCTGGTTGTGTATCATATGTGACTCGTGTTGCAGTTTCTTGTGGTACTTCATCTTGTACTGTTGGTACTAAAGTAGACGTGTCCTCTCTAATTTCTTCTAGAACTATTTCACTCATGGACTTATGGTTCATTACATAATCTTCTTCTAAAAATCGAGCATTGGTGCTAACAATGATCTTCTGATTTTTAGGATTATAAAACAAACCACCTTTCGTTCCCTTAGGATATCCCACAAACATACAAACTTCTGTACGTGATTCCAACTTGTCAGTATCTCCCTTCAGCACATGTGCTGGACTAACCCATATCCGGATATGATTCAGACTAGGCTTACACCCATTCCATAATTCCATGGGAATAGAAGGAACTGTTTTAGAATGTACCATATTCAGAATGTACACTGTTGTTTCTAAAGAATATCCCCAAAACGAATTTGGTAATTCTGAATAACTCATCATTGATCTAACCATTTCCATAAGAGTCCTATTCCTTCGTTCTGCCACACCATTTTGTTGGATCGAGACGCGCTAGAGGGGGGTGAATAGCGCTCGCGGCTATTTCGTTCGATTATCAGAATCATGAAACAATCGTCGAGTAATTAAAGCAGCGGAAATGAAATAGAGAAAACACAAACATGAAGGATTTACTTCGTTCGGAGCCTAAGGCGACTCCTACTCGAAGTCCCGCGATCCTTGATCGCTTTCCGTGGGCAACAACTATAAGCTCATATAATTATTACAAACTAATTACAAATGTAACTGTAATTAAAGTTATACCGACAACAGTGGTAGAAAAATCTGAGCTCCGGGTCGACGGAATATTGCAGCAGCACTTCGGAGGCAATACTTGAGCAGAACACAGCACGAGGAAGCTTTTTCTTTTGTTGTCCTTTGCTGCTGCTCGAACCCCTCTTATAAAGGATGTTCAAGGCGCCTTAAACCCCTCCAAGGCGCCTCCAGGCTGGCCGCGTCACCCGCATAGATCAGAACTGACCTGGTCAAACTTTATCCTGTTCAAGGCGCCTCCAACCTCTCCAAGGCGCCTTCATCAACTTGTTCAAGGCGCCTTCAACTTATCAAGGCGCCTTGAAGCCTTCTTCGCAGCCAGCTTCAGCTTTCGCACCCGAGGCGCCTCCAAGCTCCATGGAGGCACCTCGGACACTGTTCATCTGAGGTTAATCTTTGTACTTTGGTCCCTGTAAGATACATTAATCCCAAATATACCCTGCAGCACAAAGTTAGCACATAAAGCATAATAGAAATGATAATGACAGTCTCCGGACTGTCCGAGTCTGACTTCGAGTTTCTGACCGGAAACCCTAGGTCGACCCGACGCCTACTGTTCCCTCTACGGGGAACGCGTCCTCACCTACTCCACTCAGGAGATTTACCTGATGCCAGTCCGGTCCTCCAGACCGACTGGGCTTTCTGCCTAGGGTTACCACCCCCTAGGACCTAGGGTTTTTCTCCACCTAGGGTTACCACCCCCTAGGACCTAAGATTGCCACCCCTTAGGGTTTTCCTCCACCTAGGGTTACCGCCCCCTAGGACCTAAGGTTACCCCCCCCCCCCCTTTAGGATTTTCCTTCACCTAGGGTTACCACCCCCTAGGACCTAAGGTTACCCCCCCTTAGGATTTTTCCTTCACCTAGGGTTACCACTCCCTAGGACCTAAGGTTACCACCCCTTAGGATTTTCACCTTCCTAACCGCAGTTAGGACTTTCCTGAAACCTTCTTTAAGCATGTTAGATAACAAGGAATCTTAACTTTGAATCCCTTTGCCATTATCAAAACTGAGGTTCGATCGTCGGATGCTTCCTGCACCAACAATCTCTCTCTTTTTGATTATGGTAACCGAAATTCAAAGTTAAGTAAAAAATGGAATAAAGATAAGCCTAAATAAGCACAGGCATAAATAAAGCATAGGCACATACAAAACAAAAATTTCTTTTTAATTTTCTTTGAATTTTAATTTTCTTTGAATTTCTTCCTACTCTCTCCATTTGCCATACATCAAAATACCCAAGAGAGTGAAGAAAATCTAGGCCTTAGCTTAACTCTCAAAATTAGTTTTTATCTTATCTTTCAAAGAGAAAAATAGAGGGTTAAGCATACTTTTGATAAACACTTAGTTTTTCTTGTAAGATTTTTTGCTAGGTGCAATCAAAAATGTTATCATAAATTTTGAAAGCCAAAATTCTTTCTTTAGTTTGAGAGATACTTTTAGCTTAGATAAAGTTATTTTGTCTTTAAAAAGTAACTTAGCAAATTTTTGTGATATCAAAACACTTTAAATTCTTAGTTTTTAAAGAGGGAGTTTAGCTCTAAAAAAAATGATCAAGACTTAGTTTAGCTAAGATTTTTACTTTTAACATACTTTTATCAAAGAATTAGTTAAACTTAGGAAGATAATAGTTTTGTTAAGTTTTTAACCTTAAGAAGAGTTAGTTTTTTTTTTGTTTTAAAAAAAAATTGTTTTGATGAAATTTTAAGAATGCTTTGAAAATACTTAGCTATATGTCCAGCTTAAAAATGATTGCCTTGAGAAAACATCTTGCCAAATAGCTAAGTTTAGAGTATAATTTAACTAAGTTTAGTTAAAGAAGACTTGATTAAGTACTTAGCATAAAGAGGTTTTACATAAAGGCTTAGCTTTGAAAATATTCTAGAGGAGTTGTACTTTAAAAGTCAGGTCATAGATAATTTAAATTTTAAGTCTAAGTTAAAAATGACTTGAATTTTCGAAGACATGCCAACAATAGTTTTAAATTTTGAGGTCAAATTAAAATTTTATTTTAAAGAAAAACTAATTTTAAAACTAACTCAATATCTCTCCCCCTTAATTAATGCCTTAATTAATTATTTGGTTCAAGTATGAGAAGAAAAAAAATTATTTTCCAAACTTTTCATCTCACTCATTCTAGATTAACAAGCATGTTTGGCATATGAGTGAGCGTGAGATGGAGTTGTCTTTGATGTAAAATGTAAGTTCGAATTCCAAATAAGTGAGCATTTAATTATTTTGAAGATTTAACATTAATTGAGTTTAGAATTTCAAAGAATTTAATAACTTCTGAAAAGGGTTTTGAAATTAATTTTTCAAAGGATATTTCAAGTAATTTTTCAAATGTTTTTTTAAGTAATTTTGAAATTAATTTTTCAAGGGATTTTTCAAATGATTTTTCAACTAATTTTGAAATTGATTTTCAAAAGATTTTTAAATAATTTTGAAATTAATTTTGAAAAGATTTTTAAATAATTTTGAAATTAATTTTGAAATGTTTTTTAAATAATTTTTAAAGAATTTTTCAAATAATTTTTTAAAATGATTTTTAAATAATTTTGAAATTAATTTTTAAAAGATTTAAAATGATTTTTTAAAAGATTTTGAAATAATTTTGAAATTAAGTTTTGACAAATTTTTAAAATAATTTTTAAAGAATTTTTTTTAAAATGATTTTTAAATAATTTTGAAATTAATTTTGAAAAGATTTTTGAAAAAAAATTTCAAATAATTTTTTTTTAAAATGATTTTTAAATAATTTTGAAATTAATTTTTAAAAGATTTAAAATGATTTTTTAAAAGATTTTGAAATAATTTTGAAATTAAGTTTTGAAAGATTTTAAAATGATTTTGAAAGTAATTTTGATTTTTAAATGAGTTTTGAAATTAAGTTTTAAAAGATTTTTAAAGTAATTTTGAAATATCATTTTCAATTAATTTCATTTGAAAAATAATATTAATTACAGAATTTGAATTAATTATAGTTATGAGTTTAATTTTGATTTTTTTTTGTAAATTCCTTGGTCATCTCACCCGATCTAATTTTCAATCAGCTACTCCTATAATTGTTGTGAGATGAATTGAGATTCAATTTAAGGGTTTGGTTTAACTTTGTGTTAGATTCAGGTTTAGCTTTGGGTTCAACAAGTAAGCATTCTTTGGATAAACTTCTGGGCTATGGTGAGTCACAAGGAACTCATTAAAGTAACCATGCCTTTGAGGTTTTCCAAATAGTCCTACCCATTGAACTTAATACTAAACCTTGGTCTAACTAGTTAGGATCCATTTAAGGGTAACTTCGGTCAGTTCCACTTGGCCAAATGCACCAGGTCGAAGCCATATCTTCCTAGACATGCGATGCCCAAGCTTCCCTAACGTACTATCATCCAAAAACTTCACCAGTACCGTGGGTCAAGTTAAACCTAGCCCATTTCTAACCTTAATTACCCTGTCGGGTAGTCTACTCTTGTTTACCCTGATTGAGTGGATCAATTTCGTAGGTGCCAGCTATTCTGGAGCCTCCTCCTATGTTATTGATTTATGTTTTATTTAAATTAAGTTTAGTAAATAAAAGGTACTTGATTATAGCTTGGTCTGTACTGTTTAAGTTTTACTTTAGACTTATAACCCAAGTCTAAATTTCGTGATCTGACTAAATTATTAACAATATTCTCTAATTTATCAATTTTATCTTTTAAAATATTATTTTGTATTTCTAATTTTCTAAGAGTTAATTTCTTATTTTTATTTGAATTAATTTTATTCATTACATTATTAGCATGCATATCTAATTTTGAAGAGAAATCTATACTAGAGCAAGCAAGATTAGTTAAACTAGTGCAATCATGTGTTGCAAAAACTGGATTTTCATATAATGTAAATGTACTAACCTTAATTTCTCCATCTGGATTCTTGGGTCTTCTTTCTGGTCGTTGTCTTTTGCAGTGACCCATTAGTTTGCATTTGGAGCATTTAATGTATTTCTTCCCTCTCCTGATCATTTTCTCCTTCTCCTCCGATTGTGCCAGTCGAGTTTTACGAGTGGGGCATTCGTTTCTATAGTGCCCTCTCTCCCTACACTTAAAACAGATTATGAGAGATTTACAATTTGAATTTACAATTTTACCTTTTAATCCATGATAGGATCATCCCCCTTGACTGTTGTCATTTCAAATTCTGACTCAGATTCAGATATCTCATCTTTGGCCATCAGTGCTATGATATCGGTTTGCTCTGATTCTTCTGAGTCTGGTTCGGAGGTTGACTCTGAGGATTCAATTTCAAATTCGGACTCTGGTTCTATTCGATCTTCTAACTCTGAAGGGATCTCATAAAGCTTGAGCACTTTCTCCCAAAGCTCCTTAGCATTGTTGAACTTTCCAACTCGATCAAGATCTGAATTTGTTAGTCCGCATAGAAGAATGTATGTTGCTTTTGCATTTGCCTCGAATGCCCTTATTGTTTGTGCATCCCACTTGTCACAGGTGATGAGTACACCTTCTTTGGTGGGGAGAGTGAATCCAATATGGACTATGGTCCATATTTCTGCTTCGGTCTTTAACTGATGTTGCACCTGGTCTTTCCAGTATCTGAAGTTCTCGTCAGACAGCAGTGGTAGGCATGTGGAGTTGTACCCATCTTCGTAGGCCATTAGAAGGAATCTCGTAAAATAAACACAATAAAACTTGTTCCAAGACTTAGTTTTGGATTAGTAGTGCGGGAAATAAATAAAGATAGTAATTCAGGAATTTCGAAAAAAATAATAAAATATTATTAAAAAAATATTACCACAAATTTTTGAAAACACAATATTTCGCTAATTCCAACCAATGGTGAAAAGATGAAAATTAATTTTTCAAAAGCAGTTTTGGAGGGAAAAAACGAAAGGCGTAAGGTTTTATTTTTAGCCTAAACAAACGACAAAGCCACGAAAAAAAGCTTAAATGGTGGTTGCACAAGTTAAAAGCGACCCCGCTCTGATACCAATTGTTGAATCGAGACGCGCTAGAGGGGGGTGAATAGCGCTCGCGGCTATTTCGTTCGATTATCGGAATCGTAAAACAATCGTCGAGTAATTAAAGCAGCGGAAATGAAATAGAGAAAACACAGACACGAAGGATTTACTTCGTTCGAAGCCTAAGGCGACTCCTACTCGAAGGCCCGCGATCCTTGATCGCTTTCCATGGGCAACAACTATAAGCTCGTATAATTATTACAAACTAATTACAAATGTAACTGTAATTAAAGTTAAACTGACAACAGTGGTAGAAAAATCTGAGCTCCGGATCGTCGGAATGTTGCAGCAGCACTTCGGAAGCAATACTTGAGCAGAACACAGCACGAGGAAGCTTTTTCTTTCGTTGTCCTTTGCTGCTGCTCGAACCCCTCTTATAAAGGATGTTCAAGGTGCCTTAAACCCCTCCAAGGCACCTCCAAGCTGGTCGCGTCACCCGCGTAGATCATAACTGACCTAGTCGAACTTTATCCTGTTCAAGGTGCCTCCAACCTCTCCAAGGCGCCTTCATCAACTTGTTCAAGGCGCCTTCAGCCTATCCAAGGCGCCTTGAAGCCTTCTTCGCAGCCAGATTCAGGTTTCGCACCCGAGGCGCCTCCAAGCTCCATGGAGGCGCCTCGGACATTGTTCATCCGAGGTTAATCTTTGCACTTTGGTCCCTGCAAGATACATTAATCCCAAATATACCCTGCAGCACAAAGTTAGCACATAAAGCATAATAGAAATGATAATGACAGTCTCCGGACTGTCCGAGTCTGACTTCGGGTTTCCGAACGGAAACCCTAGGTCGACCCGACGCCTACTGTTCCCTCTACGGGGAACGCGTCCTCACCTACTCTACTCAGGAGATTTACCTGATGCTAGTCCGGTCCTCCAGACCGACTGGGCTTTCCGCCCCCTAGGGTTTTTCTCCACCTAGGGTTACCACCCCCTAGGACCTAAGGTTGCCGCCCCTTAGGATTTTCCTCCACCTAGGGCTACCGCCCCCTAGGACCTAAGGTTGCCGCCCCTTAGGGTTTTCCTCCACCAAGGGTTACCGCCCCCTAGGACCTAAGGTTGCCGCCCCTTAGGGTTTTCCTCCACCTAGGGTTACCGTCCCCTAGGATCTAAGGTTACCCCCCCCTTAGGATTTTCCTTCACCTAGGGTTACCACCCCCTAGGACCTAAGGTTACCGCCCCCCTTAGAATTTTTCCTTCACCTAGGGTTACCACTCCCTAGGACCTAAGGTTACCACCCCTTAGGATTTTCACCTGCCTAACCGCAGTTAGGACTTTCCTGAAACCTTTTTTAAGCACGTTAGATAACAAGGAATCTTAACTTTGAATCCCTTTACCATTATCAAAACTGAGGTTCGATCGTCGGATGCTTCCCGCACCATCACATTTTACTGGGGTGTACCAGGTGCAGACAGTTGGGATTGAATCCCGACTTTTGATAGGTAATTCCTAAACTCTCCAAAGAGATATTCGCCACCACGGTCAGACCGTAGTGTCTTGATACTTTTACCAAGACGTTTCTCCACATCAGCCATATATTCTTTGAACTTGTCAAAGCATTCAGACTTGCGGTGCATCAGGTAAATGTATCCTTATCTTGAATAATCGTCTATAAAGGAGACGAAGTATTCATAACCACCTCTTGCCTGGATAGACATAGGACCACACAAATCAGAATGAACCAGTTCTAACGCATCTTTGGCTCTATACCCCTTGGCCTTAAAAGGTCTCTTGGTCATTTTACCTTCCAAGCAGGATTCACATGTTGGAAAGTTTTCCAACTTTAATGAACCCAAGAGTTCATTGGCTACAAGCCTTTAAATCCTACTTAAGTTAATATGACCAAGCCTTAGATGCCAAAGATATGTTTGGTTCATTTCCGAAAGTTCTCAAATACAGTTTAGAAACTGAAATTAAATTCTTTCTAAAACTGGGTACATAAAGACAATTTCTTAAAATCAAATTTCTATTCCTATCAAAAGATAAGTAGACGTCTCCCACTGCAACAGCCACCACCTTAGAAGCATTGCCCGTGTAGACGATTATCTCTCCATCAAATAGTCGCCGGGTTTCTTGGAACCCCCGCAAAGAATTGCAGACATGATCAGTGGCTCCCGTATCTACACACCAGGTGCTGGTAGATAACACCGCTAAACATGTTTCAACTACTAGAGTATGAGACATACCTTTATTGTTCTGATTCCTATGAGGACAGCCCGCTTTCCAATGTCTAGACTGCTTGCAGATGAAGCACTTGCCCTTCGGCTTCTTCATTCTAGCTTTTTGTCCTGTACCCTGAGGTTTATTCACCTTCTTTACTGAAAAGACCTATTTCTTCTTCTTCTTGCCTTTCGACTTAGAAGTAGAACCATTTTCAGCATAGTGAATCTGAAAACTGTGACGAAATATTCCTTTTGCTGCCTGTAGTTCTGTCAGAAGTTCCGCCAACGTATACTCTCTTTTGTTCATGTTATAGTTCAAGCAAAACTGCTCAAAACTTCTGGGTAGCGTTTTGAGAATTATATCGACCTGAGTTTCCCCATCGATTTCTCCTCCAAGGACTTGTATTTCATTCTGATAAACCATCATTTTGAGGATATGGTCTCTTACGGGTGTCCCCTCAGACATGGTGGCTGTCATTAGCTTTCTCATTGCCTCTTGCCTAGCAGTCCGACTCTGGTGCCCAAAGAGTTTTTTGAGATTGTTCATTATATCATAAGCTGTTGGTAAATCTTGATGCTGATGTTGCAATACATTTGAAATTGATGCAAAAATGTAACACCGCGCTATCTCATCAGCTTTTACCCATTTCTTATGATACTCAATCTCCTCTGGGGTAGAGTCACAGTCAGGTGTATCAGGGCAAGCCTTAGTCAATACAAACTTATAGCTCTCAGCAGTAAGAACAATGTCCAGATTTCTTTTCCAATCAATATAGTTTGGACCAGTAAGTTTGTTCTCTTTCGGTATAATGTCCAGTGGGTTGAAAGTTATCCTAAGAATCACAAAAATAATCTTTGGTCAAGACTCTAAATTTAGAATAATATTGATTCCTCAAACAATACTATTTTAAATTAACCAACACCTCAAATCACCGTGAATATTGCATGCCACGTTAGTGTGGACGTATATAAATTCAACATTTGTAAGAGGAGGGTGTGACCCATTACTTTTATTATCTTGTCATCCTAACTTTATGACAAATAAAATTAATAGTTGGTTTCACTTTGGTCACACAAAACAATAGCAGTGACTCCGTTGGGGAGGATACTATTGAATGTGTCTAAGTGTATACCATTACTTGATACTAAGTCCATTAAATAGGATTGTGCCCCTTCAGTTGGAGAAGATCACATGCTCCTAAATAATTTCCTATTACTATCCATAAAAAGAAGTTTGATCTAGTGATCCGCAACAAATCCATCCGTTGTGTAGGGAGGTACTCAAAGCTAACATGCAAGCTTGTTGCATCACTTACAAACCAGTAATGGAGACCATGGGATTTATTAAAATCCCTCTCCCACTTAGTTATTTAAAATGAGGATTTTAACCTATGCTAACATACATCACATGCACATAGACATCACAGTAAAAGCAATAAATTTGGAAATTAATTTTTCAACTATTATGGCATTTTCCTTTCACTGTCTTCAGTATGCTCCAACCCTAGCTGCTGCCTTCTTTAGCCACCGCCATCGGGTCGAGTTGTCGCATCTATCTTGCCTCTTATTCTGCTGCACCTCTGGTGCTCCATAAGTACCATGCCTCGTAATAATCCGATCTGCGACAAAAATAGAATTTTACATATATCGATCCTATATTCCACGAGGGAATGTACATGTAATCTAGATCGAAAATAAAAATTCTAAAATCCTAGGGCTAATACAGCTCCTGCTGTATTAGTTACATACAATCATGCACACACAAAATATTGCCCGTGATATGTCCAAGGGTCCAATCACACACAACATCAATAAGCCATAATAGTTGGAGCCTGCAACCAAAGAGTTAGCACATCCTACTATTATCCTGCCTAAATTATGTATGACATGTGCATAACCTATTTGAATTCTAAACACACAGAGGCAAACCCTAGCTCTGATACCAATTGTTGGTTAGTCCTAGGAAAACGTACTAGTTCCACTGTACAAAATTTTTTTGTACAAGTGTCGAACCTTTCCTTAAATAACCTATTGTGTTCTTTAGAAGTTAAATTAGGAATCGCAGACGGAAATTAACATCATTGATTCCAAATTTAACTTACCTGTTCTTAATGGTTTAGATTTGAATCGCAAGCGGAACTTAACACTATTGATTTAAATCTACCTAAGTTATTAATTCCATAAATATTAATTTTCAAAATTGGCTTTCAGGACTGCATGGCGAGGCACATGGCCTTCTTGGATATGGGAGCAACCACCACTGCCTAGGCAAAGCCTTTTAAGGAAAGCTAATATTTATTTCCTTAAATAACTCTAGGTTAACCAAAAAAAACAATCGAATCACAAATTCGAAAAAGAAGAAAACACAAATTTGAAAAACTATTTCGAAAAACTAGATCTGATTACCTCTTGTATTTAGTATTCTTACAAAGAAAATAACTAGTATGATGCGGAAGAAAATTACTAGTTATACCTTCTCTTTGTAAGCTAATGACCTCGAGATCTTCTGCCGTATTCCTCGCCTCGCCTTAGACGTCGTGTGGGCGACGATCCTCCAAGATGAACATCACCCAAAAGCTTCCTCCTCTTCTTCTAAAATTCGGCCACCACCACCACCAAGGAGAAGAGACCAAAGGGAAAGGGAGAAGGGAGAGGGCCGACCACCAAGAGATCTCCAAGCAAGAGAATAAGAGTTGTGTCTCATGAAGACCCCTCGCCCCTTCTTTTATATTACTTGCCCAAGGCAAATAAGGACAAACTTTTTACAAAAATAACATCATCCAAGAGTTTTTCTTTTTCCCTTTTAATTTTTCCATTTCTTTCCTCTTGATTGAATCAATCACCAAAATTAATTTTTGTGATGATTTTATATTTTTTATTATGGCCGGCCCCTTGCTTGGGCACCAAGCAAGGTGGCCGGCCACCTCATCAAGAGGAAAAAGGAATTATTTTTTTATAAAATTTTACAAGAAAAACTCTTATAAAATTTTACAAGCTCTTTTTCCTAAAGTAGGAGTTAAAAAATGAAAGTTTCTAAAAATTAATACTATGCTTTAAAATTTAAAAACTCTCTTATAAAATTTCCTTTTTTAACATGATGATAGAAAATTTTAATTTTAAAACTTATCTCCCCTTTTTTTCTTAAACCATGAGAATGGTTAAAAAAGAAAAATTTTAAAACTTTTAAAACTCTCTATTAAAACATGTGACCAAATTCAAATAAGGAAAGTTTTAAAAATTAAAATCTCTCTTTTAAAACTTATAGTTTTATACAAAGAGAAGATTTTAAAAATTCAAAACAACCCTCCTATTTGAATTAATATTGGCCGGCCCCTACAAGCTTGGTCACCAAGCAATAGGGCCGACCCCTATAAGAGGATGTGGCCGGCCATTGCTTGGTCACCAAGCAGTGGTCCGGCCCCTTCTTGGACACCAAGAAGAGCCTTACATTTGGATGGACTTGAAGCTATAATGAGGCTACGACAGGGACCTAGAGGAGAAATTGGTTTTGGCCTTCCGATGAGCTTGAGTATCCCGTGCTCGCCCCGAACACACAACTCAAGTTCATCGATAATAACTCATTCCATTAGAGAGTTATTATCTCTCTACCGCACCAATCCCAAATTACATTATGAGCTCCTTCTTATCATTAGTGTGTTAGTCTCCCTGTGTTTAAGATTACGAATGTCCACTAATTAAGTTACTGACAACTCAATTAATATCTAGCTCCAAGAGTAGTACGACTCAATTTCATTGTCATGTAGGACTAGATCCACCTGCAGGGTTTAACATGGCAATCTTTATGAGCTCCTCTTGGGGACATTCTCAACCTAGATAACTAGGACACAGATTACTTCTATAATCAACAACACACACTATAAGTAATATCATTTCCCAACTTATCAGACATATTGATTTATCGAGCTAAACCTCACCCTTTGATAAGTCAAAGAAATAAATATTAAATATATGTACTTGTTATTATATTAGGATTAAGAGCACACACTTCCATAATAACTAAGGTCTAGTTCTTTTACTAAGTCAGTATAAAAAGAACTTACCTAAATGATCCTACTCAATACACTTAAAGTGTATCAGTGTAATTTATTAGTCAAGATAAACTAATAGTTAATTTCACTACGACTATTCTGATGGTTTGTTCCTTTCCATCTTAGTCGTGAGCAACTGTTTATAATTTATAGAGAACTGATAACATGATCTTCTGAGTATGACGCCACACTCCATGTTATCTACTATAAAAATTAATTGAACAATTACATTTAACAAATAAATGAAGATATTGACCAATGTGATTCATTTATTTCTAAAATAAATATTTATAAAAGCTAGGCTTTTAGTATACACTCAAACAATCTCCCACTTATACTAAAAGACTAAGCTGCCATATCTGTTGCCATACATCTGATTCCCATCGCCTCCACATGCCGATCAAAAGCTTTCACCGGAAGGGCCTTAGTGAAAGGATCTGCCAGGTTATTCGCAGATGTAATCTTGGCGACGACAACTTCTCCTCGCTTAACGAAGTCTCGTATCAGGTGGTACTTGCGCTCTATATGTTTACTTGCTTTATGGGCTCGTGGTTCCTTCGAGTTTTCAACTGCACCGCTATTATCACAATAAATTGTGATGATCTTGGGTAAACCAGGAATCACATCTAAGTCCATTAGAATGTTCCTTAGCCATACAGCTTCTTTGGCTGCCTCAGAGGCTGCCACATACTCAGCTTCCATGGTTGAGTCCGAGACGCATTTCTGCTTAACACTCCTCCATGCAATGACTCCACCTCCTAGAGTAAACACATAGCCTGACGTAGACTTACTATTGTCCCTATCTGATTGGATGTCCGAATCCGTGTAACCCACAGGGAGCAAATCATCTGCCTGGTAAACTAGCATATAGTCTTTAGTCCTTCTCAGGTACTTTAATATATGCTTTACCGCAGTCCAATGTCCATGTCCAGGGTTACTCTGATATCTGCTAACCATGCCCATGGCAAAACAGATATCAGGTCTCGTACACATCATTGCATACATAAGGCTTCTTACAGTCAAGGCATAAGGAACTGCCTTCATGTCCTCTATCTCCTTTGATGTCTTTGGAGACATCTCTTTAGATAAAGCTACTCCATGCCTAAAAGGTAAGAAACCTTTCTTGGAGTTTTGCATGCTAAAACGAGCAAGGATTGTATCTATATATAAAGCTTTCGATATGCACAACATTCTTTTCTTGTGATCCCTTATAACTTTGATCCCAAGAATGTGTGCACATTCTCCTAGGTCCTTCATATCAAATTGTTTGAACAACCATACCCTTACGTCCAATAATACCTTGACATTGTTGCCAATTAACAAAATATCATCTACGTATAGTACAAGAAATACCACCACGTTTCTGTTACACTTTTTGTACACACAAGACTCGTCCGGACACTGAATAAATCCATATGACTAGATTACTTCATTAAACCGGATGTTCCAAGATCTTGAAGCTTTCTTTAGTCCATAAATGGACCGATTGAGCTTGCATACTAGATGCTCTTTGCCTTTTTCAATGAATTCCTCTGGTTGCTTCATCTGGATGTTTTCTTCAAGACTTCCATTAAGGAAAGCTGTCATGACATCCATTTGCCAAATCTCATAATCCATATGAGCAGCAATTGTTGGATTTTTTGGGCAGCAAAAACCACTTTTTCGTGTCGCGAAAACCCCGAAAGTCCCAGCCACTGGATCCGTGCGAAGTAAAAACTTTCAAAAAATATGAGTACGAGTTTCTAAACTTCGATCTACAGTAGATCTACAAAGGGGAAACCTTTTATACCTTCGATGCGTGCCCTTTTCGTGAATCCCGCTCGTCCAAGGCGCCGGATCTCAAGTTGTCAAGGTAGACAACTCTCTATGCGTATCCACACGAACAAGTAGTGATTCACAAACCACTCTAAATGGAGAAGAGAGCACCATAAGTGTGCTAGCACTTCCTAGGGCTCTTGGGTAGGATTAAAAAGGGAGAAAAGAGAGAAAATAAGAGGAATCTCATACACTCCTCTAAGTACCCTCCTTGTGAACTTTCACTCCACCCTTTCCTCTTGAAACTCAACTCACTCACCTTCTCCTTGCTTGGAACTCACGGCAACAACAAAGAAGGAGGAAGAAAACCCAAGGAAGAAGATGCAAGAATAACCACACTTAATTGCCACAAAATAAAACCCACATTCCAAAATGTGGTCGGCCACACATGTAACTCCCATTCCATTTAATGTGGCCGGCTACATTAAATGAAAATGGGATTTGTAACCTCCTTTGATGACTTGGAGATGATGTGGCAAGGCTAGTCATGCCATGTAGGATGAGTCATCCTTCATGAAGTGGCAATACATCAAGTCAAACTTGATGTTTCAACTTCCCATTTGGTCAAGTCAAAATTGACCAATTTTTATTCCTTGTTGAGTTGAATCCAACCTTTGATTTAAGTCAATTTCAATCTAATGAATCTCAATTCATTAATCTAAATTGACTCAATGAATCAAATTTAAATTAGACTCATTCAACAATTGAATCTAATTGAGTCTAACTCAATAAGTCTAATTTGAATTAATCCTAATCCAATCTTTGGTGCATCACATGAACCTAATCCAATTGGTTCATCATATGAACCTAATCTCCATCCACTTGTTCTTTGTGTGTGACCCAATAGGTTCTTGCAACGTTGGCAATGTTTCTAAACTCCTTTAGAAACATAAGCAATGAGCGGCATCTAGTAATACATCATTGCTATCCAAGTTACAAGAATGTTGAGATCCAACATCACCTTATGACTACTAATTGTGAATCCTCACAATATATGACAAGTGTCCTTCTATACTAGACATCTAGATTGATCAATATGAGGCATAGACCGTGTCATCCTCTAATCAATCTAAATCTTGAACTCCAAGTAGACTCACTAAATCAAATGAGCTCAATATCTCATATTGACTCATTTGGGCATGGCCATGCACTTCGTGGTCTCACTCTATCAAGAATATCGATGTCTCTCCCGTCATATAGGAGGGATAGATTCCATCTACATCACTCACATCCCTCTGCACAATTTGTTACATACCCATTAATCGCCTTTATAGTCCACCCAGTTACGGGTGACATTTGACGAAGCAAAGTACATAACTCCTTATGTAGGGATCCATGGTGACTTCAGGTCTAAGATCTAGTAGTCATACTAATAGCCACATGAGAAAGTATATGACACTCATATAATGATCCATGATACTTTCTCATGGCGGGTCATTCAGTATACATTCTCCAATGCATACCCATGTGTCAACTTGATATCTCCATATCCATGACTTGTGAGATCGAGTCATCGAGTTGACCTACATGCTAGTCTTATTGCATTAACATTGTCCCTGAATGTTAATACTCGACTAGGAATGATTAAGAGTAGTGTTCCCTATATCATCTCACTATCGATTCAACCAATCGATTGATATAGGTAAGAACCTTCTACTCAAGGACGTTATTATACTTAGTTTATTTGGCACCAATACAAGTAAGTATAATAACCAAAAACCAAATGCCTTTATTTATATAGAATATGATACAACAAGTCCAAAATACAATCATCAAATGATTGGCTCTAGGGCTCTAACTAACAATCTCCCACTAGCACTAGTGCCAATAAGTGTAGGCTCTAAGCCCCAATGACCTAGTGTGACCATCATGCTTCCTCTGTGCCAAAGCCTTGGTCAAGGGATCTGCGATGTTAGCCTCTATAGGTACTCTGCATATCTTCACATCTCCTCTCTCGATAATCTCTAGAATGAGATGGAAGCGCCGTAGTATGTGTTTGGTCCGCTGGTGTGAGCGAGGTTCCTTCGCCTGTGCTATAGCTTTATTGTTGTCACAATAGAGCTCAATAGGGTCAGCGATACTGGGAACCACCCCAAGTTCAGTAATGAACTTGCGGATCCAAACTGCCTCATCTGCTGCCTCTGATGCAACAATGTACTCGGCCTCAGTCGTAGAATCAGCTACTGTGTCCTGCTTTGAACTCTTCCAGCTCACAGCACCACCATTAATGCAAAATACGAACCCTGACTGCGATCGATAATCATCCTGGTCAGTCTGGAGGCTAGCATCACTGTAACCCTTTACAGCTAGCTTATTATTGCCTCCATATATTAAGAAATATTCTTTAGTTCTTCTTAAGTACTTAAGAATATTCTTGACCGCTATCCAGTGACTTTCACATGGATCTAACTGATATCTGCTCTGTTAGTTAGAGCCCTAGAGCCAATCATTTGATGATTGTATTTTGGACTTGTTGTATCATATTCTATATAAATAAAGACATTTGGTTTTTGGTTATTATACTTACTTGTATTGGTGCCAAATAAACTAAGTATAATAACGTCCTTGAGTAGAAGTTTCTTACCAATATTAATCGATTGGTTGAATCGATAGTGAGATGATATAGGGAACACTACTCTTAATCATTCCTAGTCGAGTATTAACATTCAGGGACAATGTTAATGCAATAAGACTAGCATGTAGGTCAACTCGATGACTCGATCTCACAAGTCATGGATATGGAGATATCAAGTTGACACATGGGTATGCATTGGAGAATGTATACTGAATGACCCGCCATGAGAAAGTATCATGGATCGTTATATGAGTGTCATATACTTTCTCATGTGGATATTAGTATGACTACTAGTCCTTAGACCTGAAGTCACCATGGTTCCCTACATAAGGATTTATGTACTTTGGTTTCGTCAAACGTCACCCGTAACTGGGTAGACTATAAAGGCGATTACTGGGTATGTAACAAATTATGCGGAGGGATGTGAGTGATGTACATGGGATCTATCCCTCCTATATGACGGGAGAGACATCGATATTCTTGATAGAGTGAGACCACGAAGTGCATGGTCATGCCCAAATGAGTCAATATAAGATATTGAGCTCATTTGATTTAGTGAGTCTACTTGGAGTTTAAGATTTAGATTGATCAGAGGATGACACGGTCTATGCCTCACATTGATCAATCTAGATGTCTAGGATAGAAGGACACTTGTCATATATTGTGAGGAGTCACAATTAGTAGTCACAAGGTGATGTTGGATCTCAATATTCTTGTAACTTGGGTAGTAATTATGTATTGCTAGATACCGCTCATTATTTATCCTTCTAAATGAGTTTAGGGGCATTGTCAATGTTACAAGAACCTATTGGGTCACACACAAAGAACAAGTGGATGGAGATTAGGTTCATATGATGAATCAAGAGGATTAGATTCATGTGATGAATCAAATTGGATTAAGAGTAATCTTAATTGGGCTAATTGAGTTGGACTCAAGTTGATTCATGTGTTCAATGAGTCTAATTTAGATTATGACTCATTGAATCAATTTAATTAAATGAATTAGATTCATTATATTAAATTGCCTTGAATTAAATGGTTGGATTAGATCAACCATGAGAGAGATTAAGTCAAGTTTGACTTGACTTGAGAGGAAGAGGAAGAGTCAAGTTTGACTTGACTATTTGCCACATCATTAGTGATTTGGCATTAGGAGGACTAATGATGATGTGCCACATCATCAAAGTATGCCACCTCATGGGGGTTACAAATCTATTCTCTTTAATGACCACATTTAATGAGAATGGGGGTTACCTTTTTGGTTTTGAATGAGAATGAATTTTTCATTCACTCACATTCACATCATCTTCTTCCTCAAGCTCTCTTTTTGCTCCTTCTCTTCTCTTGGTCGTGGGTTTCAAGCAAGGGAGAAGAAAGGAGAGTGAGTCTAATCCAAGAAGAAAGGTTAGTGAAAGTCACATAGAGATTTTTTAGAGGAGTGTGTTCTCTTCTTTTCTTTTCTTCTTCTTCCAATCCCATCCGAGAGCATCAAGAAGTGCTAGCATACTTGTGGTGTTCTCTTCTCCATCCTTGTGTGTTAGAGAACACATCTTGTTCGTGTGGATACTTCTAGAGGATTGTCTACGTTGACAATCTTGAGATCCAGCACTTCCTTGGACGAGCGGGATTCGAAAATGGCACGCATCAAGGGTAATTTTCTAAACATATAGATCTAGGAGTAGATCTAGTTAGTAAACTTGTACATGTAAAAATTTTGTTCTATACTCTTCGCACGGATCCGTTGGCTAGGGAGTTTCGGGGTTTCCACGACGCGAAAAAGCGATTTTGCGGCCCGAAAAATCTAACAGTGGTATCAGAGCCAAGTGCAAAGGCGTGTACGAGTTTATTTTGGTTTTTATGAAAAATAAACATTCTGTGAATTTCTGTAATTTCATGATTTTTATAGTTTTAAAGGATATTTTTCTCGTAGAAGCGAAGCACAAGTGTTTAGGCACTTGTAGGCTTCGACTATCGATAAGATTTTTCCGTTACGGCAATATTTCGACCCAAAACCTTTTGGGACAGCGGGCTAAGGCGCTGTAGGATCGCTTAGGAGCAACTCGCGATGGTTAGATCGCAGGTAGGGGTACTGTGTTGGATCGAGACGCGCTAGAGGGGAGGTGAATAGCGCTCGCGGCTATTTCATTCGATTCGTAAAACTATCGGAGTAAAATACGCAGCGAAAAATGTAAATAAACACAAACACAGAGACACGGTCGTTTACTTCGTTCGGAGCCTAAGGCGACTCCTACTCGAAGGCCCGCGATCCTTGATCGCTTCCGGTGGGCAACAACTATAAACTCGATAAAAGATTACAAGTTGAAGTACAATAAACGACAGTAAATAATTATACCAACGACAAAGAAATGAAGACTCGAAGCTCCTGGTCGTCGGGCACAAGTAGCAGCACTTCGGAACGTCGTTTGGAGCAGCACGTAGCACTTGAATCACTTGGAAGAAGTTATTTGAAGCTGCTGGTCGAGACCCCTTATAAAGGGGGTTCAAGGCGCCTTATACTGTTCACCAAGGCGCCTTGAACAGAGCCGAGTCACCCGCGTGGATCAGCACGGACCTGGTTGAACTCTATCTGGTTCAAGGCGCCTTCAACCTTCGGTCCAAGGCGCCTCCAGTCTGCTGCGCTGGCCTTTTCCTGGCTCGCACCCGAGGCGCCTCCAAGCTCCATGGAGGCGCCTCGGCACTGTTCATCCGAGGTCTTTTTTGTACTTTGGTCCCTGCAAGATATGTTAATCGCAAAAATACCCTGCAGCACATAGTTAGCACAAAACAATGATATAACTATTGAAATATTTAACAGTCTCTTGACTGTCCGAGTCTGACTTCAGGTTTCCTATCGGAAACCCTAGGTCGACCCGACGCCTACTGTTCCCTCTACGGGGAACGCATCCTCACCTACTCCACTCAGGAGATTTACCTGTTGCCAGTACGATCCTCCAGATCGACTGGACTTTTGCTCGGCACTCGATGCTTCCGGACTTTCTACTGAACATCCGCTTCACCGGTCAGTTCAGACTTTCACCTGGTTCGCGACACCAGGACTTTCCACCTAGGGTTACCACCCCCTAGGACTTTTGCCTAAAGCCATCGACCTGCCAAGACTTTCCGCATAGGGTTACCACCCCCTATGACCTAGGGTTACCACCCCCTAGGGTTTTACCTTGCCTAACCGCAGTTAGGACTTTCCTGAAACACTCAGCAAAAGCTGTCAGATAACAAAGCACCTTAACTTTGAATCCTTTGCCATTATCAAAACTTAGGTTCGATAGTCGGATGCTTCCCGCACCAACAATCTCCCCCTTTTTGATTATGGCAATACGTAATTCAAAGTTAAGAAAAAAACAACATATGCATAAAGTTAACCATGCTTAAGTAAATAAACTTCAAATGCAATAACAGTTAAGCTGGAAACTTTTAACTTGGTGATATTAGACTCCCCTTAATAAAAGCCCTCCTTTATTAAATACTTTGAATTTTAACTTTAATTTACCTACTCTCCCCCTTTGCCATATATCAAAAATAAACCAGTTTGAAAGTAGATTTGTATTTTTCTGAAGGAAAATTTTCAAAGAGGGATAACAATAAATTTTCTTCTTAGATTGCCAAATCTGAAAATACTTAGCTATATATTTAGCTTCGAAATGATTTGTATTGAGAATATATTTTGCCAAATAGCTAAGTTTAGAGTACAATCTAACTAAGTCTAGTTAAAATAGTCTTAAAATTAACTAAGTTTGAAAATATGAGTATTTGAATTTTCAATAAAGGGATTTGCTTAGAAGTTATAAAATATGAGGTCACTTGAAAACTTTAAAACGTTATAAAAAGTTGACTAGATTTGAAAATATTTGAATACTCAATTACATGGACAAGTTTTGAAAAACTGTAATTAAGTTTTGAATATGCATTTTGAAGAAACTTTGATATTAAAAAATATTTAGTTTCAGGACACAGGGAGTAGCAGTAGTTTGTTTTCTAGTCCAAGCATGAGTCAAATTAAATTACTGAATTTAATTTGATTAAGTATCAGAGCCTTAAAATAATCTGGTAAATTAATTTGATTAGAACCTTAAAGTACAATCATGCTTAAACAAAAAATTGAAACACACTTTTCCCAATTGTCTAACCTTTAGCTACTTGCTGATTGCCTAGAGGGCAGTAGCTTTCACATGGTTAGTCAAATTAAGTCCATTTGGTCCAGTTAGAGTTGACTAGAGCTGGAGAACTTAACTTGATTAATGTTTATTGCATATTTAACGCCCAGACTCATATTGATGCACAGATTTAAGCATTCTTGAGTCCAGGCAATACCCTATGCATCTCACGCCTTTCTAAGTTTTTCAAAACACAAGCAAGGGAGACCTAGGTGTTTGTGAGATGCTCTGGCTTAAAGCTAGAGGAACATGATTTCTAGGGGGAAACCTAGGCGTAATCCGAATTTTTGAAAATTCTAAGAAATTGGAATTTTGAAATAAGTATTTTCGTAGAAATTTTAAAAGCAAATGATAAACAATTTAAAAAAACATTGTCTATTCTACCCAACACATTCCTATTTGTCTTCTAAGTGAGCTGAACTCAAGTTCAGGTAAGGGTTTTGTGAAGATGTCAGCTAGATTTGATTTTGACTCAACATAGTTGAGTATAATATCACCCTTAGCTACATGATCCCTTACAAAATGGTGCTTCACTTCTATATGTTTAGTCCTTGAGTGATGAATTGGGTTTTTTGTTAAATTTATGGAACTTATATTATCAATTGAGATTTTTGTGTTATGATAGTTCAGTTGATAGTCTTTAAGAGTGTGCATCATCCAAAGAAATTGAGATGTGCATTCACCTAAGGCTATATATTCAGCTTCGGTGGTAGATATAGCAACACAATGTTGCTTTCTACTTGACCAACTTACTAGGCATTGCCCTAGAAATTGACAACTACCACTTGTGCTTTTTCTGTCTAACTTGCATCCGGCGTAATCCGAGTCAGAATAGCCAAGAAGGTCAAAGGTGCAAGTTCTAGGGTACCAGAGTCCTATATTTAGAGTACCTTTAATGTACCTAAGTATTCTTTTAACATAGGTTAAATGTGACTCTTTTGCACAAGATTGGTATCTTGCGCACATCCCAACCACAAATAATATGTCGGGTCGGCTTGCAGTTAGGTAAAGCAAGCTTCCTATGACACTCCTATAGTATTTTGGATCTACTGGTTTTCCTTCAGGGTCAGAGTCTATGTTAATGTTGGTTGCCATTGGAGTATTTATTATTTTTGATTTTTCCATGCAGAATTTTTTAATTAATTCCTTTGCATATTTAGTTTGATAAATGTATATTCCATCTTTAGTTTGTTTTATTTGTAAGCCTAAGAAAAAATTAAGGTCACCAACCATACTCATTTCAAATTCATTTTCCATTAGTATAATAAATTCTTTTAAAAATTTAGAGTTATTTGATCCAAAAATTATATCATCAACATAAATTTGAGCTATGAAGATGTCTTTTTCTACAGTTTTTACAAATAGAGTTGGATCTATTTGACCTTGGTTGAAACCTTTGGATATTAAGTGATTTGATAATCGTTCATACCATGCCCTAGGGGCTTGTTTAAGTCCGTACAAGGCCTTTTTTAACTTAAATACATGATTAGGATATCCTAAGTCCTCAAATCCTGGGGGTTGGCTTACATATACTTCCTCCTTAATAAATCCATTTAAGAATGCTGACTTGACATCCATTTGGTATAGTTTAAATCCTTTGTTTGCTGCATAGGCTAACAACATTCTAATGGATTCGAGTCTAGCTATTGGGGCATAGGTTTCATCATAGTCCAAACCTTCAACTTGGCTAAATCCTTTAGCTACAAGCCTAGCCTTATTTCTAATTATTTCGCCTTGATCATCTAGCTTGTTTCTAAATACCCATTTTGTATCGATTATTGATTTATTTGAGGGTTTAGATACAAGTTCCCAGACTTGATTTCTCTCAAATTGGGCTAACTCTTCCTGCATAGCTATGATCCAGTCCGGGTCAGGTAGTGCTTCTTCTATTGTTTTTGGTTCGATTTTAGAAATTAGGGCAATCTGACTGTGGATTCTATAGGAGGATCTAGTTCTGACTCCTAGGTTTGGATCACCCAAAATTTGATCAGATGGGTGAGAGGTACTGGCCCTAGTTGGTCTTATAAGTGGGTCAGGGGCTGGTTCCTCTGGTTTATTAAGATTTGGTTGAATTTCATCATCCTCTATATTTCTTGGATCAATATCAACATTCTCATTTATATTTGGTAGATTATTTTCTTCATCAAATATTATATTAGTTGTTTCTTCAACTTTTAGGGTGTTTTGATTGTAGACTCTATAGGCTCGACTGTTTGAGGAGTATCCTAAGAATATTCCTTTGTTATATTTGGGTGTGAATTTTCTTAAATAATCTTTAGTATTTAAAATGTGAACTTTACATCCAAATACTTTTAAATAATTTAAGTTAGGAATTTTATGATAATATAGTTCATAAGGAGTTTTCTTGTGAAATTTGTTGATCAAGATTCTGTTTTGAATATGATTTGCAGTATTTATTGCTTCAGCCCAAAATTGGTGATTTAAATTATATTCATTTAGCATGGTTCTAGCGGCTTCTTGTAGTGTTCTATTTTTACGTTCCACTAGACCATTTTGTTGGGGGGTTCTAGGACATGAAAATTCATGTTGATATCCATTTATTTTAAAAAGTTGGGTAAACCTATGATTTTCAAATTCTCCCCCATGATCACTTCTTATTCGTTTAATTTTAGTGTCTTTTTCATTTTCTACTAATTTGCAAAAATTACTGAATATTTCATAGGTTTCATCTTTTGTTTTTAGAAATTTTACCCATGTGAATCTAGAGTAGTCATCAATTATCACTAAACAATACTGGTTTTTGTTTAGTGACTTGGCTCCATGTGAATCAAATAGGTCAAGGTGAAGGAGCTCAAGTAAAGTGTTAGTTCTTTCTAGATTGGTTGACTTGTGGGTTGACTTGGTTTGTTTTCCTTGTTGACAAGCATTACAGATTGAGTTTTCAATAAATTTTAATTTGGGCAAACCTCTAACTAGACCATTATGACTCATTTTTGAAATGAGTCTAGTGTGAGTGTGACACAATCTTCTGTGCCACAAATCAGTTTCCTCTTCTTGTGTTAGAAAACACTTTGTTGAGGATGTCGGTAGATTAATTGAATACATATTATTTATCCTAAGTCCTTTAAGTAAGATTTCAGGATTTTCAATGTTTTTAACTAAACACTTGGTTTTGTCCAAAGTTACTAAGTATCCACTATCACACAATTGGCTTATACTTAGTAAATTAAACTTGAAATTTTCAACTAAAAGGACTTTTCGAATAATAAAATCGGAGTTGAGTTCGATATTACCTCTTCCGATTACCTTAAGTTGACCTTCGTTACCGAATGCAACTGATCCTAAGTTCTTGTACGTGAGTTTAGTAAACTTCAATTTATCTCCAGTCATGTGTCTGGAGCAGCCACTATCCAACATCCATTGATCCAATTCCTACATAGGACATGGTTGAATTGTTTTAATGGATTTCACGATAGTTGAAGTAAACTTGTTAGAGATAAATTTTGAAAGAGTTTTGAAATTTAGTTTTGAAATTTAAGTTTTAAAATAATTTTGAAATTTAAGTTTTTTAAAATAATTTTGAAATTTAGTTTTTGAAATAATTTTGAATTTTAAGTTTTAAAATAATTTTGAAATTTAAGTTTTTAAAAATAATTTTGAAATTTAAGTTTTTTAAAATAATTTTGAAATTTAAGTTTTTAAAATAACTTTGAAATTTAGTTTTTGCAATAATTTTGAAATTAAGTTTTTAAAATAATTTTGAAATTAAGTTTTTAAAATAATTTTGAAATTTAAGTTTTTAAGATAATTTTGAAATTTAAGTTTTTGAAATAATTTTGAAATTAAGTTTTTGAAATAATTTTGAAATTAAGTTTTAAAGATTTTGAAATTAATTTTAAGTTAATTTTTAAAAATTTTTGAAATGATTTTTAAATTAAGTTTTAAAAATTTTGAAATGATTTTGAAAAATTTTTCAAATAAATTTTGAAATTAAGTTTTAAAAGATTTTTTTTTTAAATAATTTTGAAAAGATTTTGAAAATGATTTTGAAATTAAGTTTTAAAGATTTTTGAAATGATTTTGAAATTAAGTTTAAAAGATTTTTAAAATAATTTTGAAAAGAATTTTCAAATAAGTTTTGAAATTAAGTTTTAAAAGATTTTTGAAATGATTTTTAAATTAAGTTTTAAAAATTTTTGAAATGATTTTTAAATTAAGTTTTAAAAATTTTGAAATGATTTTGAAATTAAGTTTTAAAAAAAAAAATTTTAAATAATTTTGAAAAGATTTTGAAAATGATTTTGAAATTAAGTTTAAAAGATTTTTAAAATGATTTTTAAATTAAGTTTTAAAAATTTTTGAAATGATTTTTAAATTAAGTTTTAAAAATTTTGAAATTAAGTTTTAAAAAAAAAAATTAAAATAATTTTGAAAAGATTTTGAAAATGATTTTGAAATTAAGTTTAAAAGATTTTTAAAATAATTTTGAAAAGATTTTGAAAATGATTTTGAAATTAAAAAGATTTTTAAAATAATTTTGAAAAGATTTTTGAAATGATTTTGAAATTAAGTTTTAAAGATTTTTGAAATGATTTTGAAATTAAGTTTAAAAGATTTTTTTTTTTTAAATAATTTTGAAAAGATTTTGAAAATGATTTTGAAATTAAGTTTAAAAGATTTTTAAAATGATTTTTAAATTAAGTTTTAAAAGATTTTTTAAAATAATTTTGAAAAGATTTTGAAAATGATTTTGAAATTAAAAAGATTTTTTTTTAAATAGGTTTTAAACTAATTTTGATTTCAATTAATTATCAGTTTGATTTTAATTACTTAGTCATCTCACCCGATCTAAATTTTCAATCAGGGAACCCTATAATTGTTGTGAGATGAATTATGGTTGAATTTTAGGGTAAGGTTTAACTTTGTGTTAGATTCAGGTTTAGCTTTGGGTTCAACAAGTAAACATTCTTTGGATAAACTTCTGGGCTATGGTGAGTCACAAGGAACTCATTAAAGTAACCATGCCTTCGAAGTTTCCAAATAGTCCTACCCACTGAACTTAATACTAAACCTTGATCTAACTAGTTAGGATCCATTTAAGGGTAGCTCCGGTCAGTTCCACTTGGCCAAATGCACCAGGTCGAAGCCATATCTTCCTAGACATGCGATGCCCAAGCTTCCCTAACGTACTATCATCCAAAAACTTCACCAGTACTGTGGTTCAAGTTAAACTTATCCCTTTTTAAACTATCCTTAATTATCCTGCCGGGTAATCTACTCTTGTTTTACCCATTTCGGGTAAATTAGGTTCAGTTACCCTGCGGGTAGTTCAGTTGGAGGTGCCAGCTAGTTTGGATCCACCATCTATTTTTGAATTTAGAATTTCGAATTTAGAATTTCGAATTTCGAATTTAAATTAAATTTGAATTTTAATTTTAAATTTTGAATTTTGAATTTTGAATTTTAATTTCAATTTCGAATTTAATTTTGAATTTTGAATTTAATTTTAAATTTTGAATTTAGAATTTTAATTTCAATTTCCAATTTTGAATTTAATTTTAATTTCAATTTCGAATTTTGAATTTAATTTTAAATTTTGAATTTAATTTTAATTTCAATTTCGAATTTAATTTTGAATTTTGAATTTAATTTTAAATTTTGAATTTAATTTTAAATTTTGAATTTAGAATTTTAATTTCAATTTCGAATTTTGAACTTAATTTTAAATTTTGAATTTAATTTTAATTTCAATTTCAAATTTAATTTTGAATTTTGAATTTTAAATTTTTAGGATTGCTTTTCTTTTTGCTCCCCCTGGATCATGGCCTCAATATGGTCTATCGAGGTAGTATATTTGATCCTTCGAAACCCAGTATTGGCCAAGTCCAACTTGATTGACCAAGTTAGACTTGGAGACCCATGCTTGGACTGATTTAATACTTTGTTTGTTTATTAATGATAAATAAGATCTATATTTACTTTTGTATCCCAGCCCAGTTCTGTTGTAGACGGCTCTTTGTGTCCCAAGAATCAAGTCCAAATTCTTGGAGCCCAAAGTAAACCGTTCTAGGGTATTTTCTAAGTTTTTAACCTGATTTGTTAGAGTTGAATTTTCTTCCTCAAGTTTTTGAACTTGAGTTGGAAATTCAGTCTGACTCTGGTCAGGTGAGGGTTTGGTGTCGGCCACTTCTTTAAGGACACTTACTTCCTTTAGAAGTGACTTCATTTTCAGGTTTGACTTAGCTAATTTGCGCAATAAGTAGCTAACTAAAATGTTCAACCGGGAGATACTTACAGCGGGGTCTGGTCCTTCGGAAACGGATACGGATCCGTGGCTTTGCTCGGACTCTGCCTCAGACTCGCTATCGCATCCATATTCAACGACTTGGTCCCGGGCCATTAATGCGAGTAGACTCGTTTGTTCGAGCTCGTCGTCGTCCTCCTCCGATGAAGATTCGTCCCATGTTGCCTTAAGGACCTTTTTCCTTCTTTGCTTTTTGACCTCCTTCAGGTTAGGGCAGTTGGATTTGATGTGCCCTTTTTGATTACACCCGTAGCATGTAATTTCAAACTTCATCTTTGTATTTTGTGGGCCTTCCTTTGATTTTACTGCCTTCTTTAGATCTCTTTTGTCGAATCCTTTCGTCTTGTAGAGCTTCTTCACGAGGTTTACCAGCTCGGTTGTAATGTCACCTTCTTCATCGTCAGAATCTGGTTCAGCTTCCGATGCTGGTTCGGTTCTCCGTCGTGGTCTCGGTTCCCGAGTTCGGCTTGTACCTGCAACCAACGCAATACCTTTCTCGGTTGGCTGTGCATTAGTCTGCTCATGAAGTTCAAATTCACTAAAAAGTTCATCAAGTTTTAAAGAAGATAAATCCTTGGAAACTTTGTAGGCATCTACCATTGATGCCCACAATGTATTCCTTGGAAACGAGTTTAGGGCATACCTTATTACGTCCCGATTTTCTATCTTTTGGCCAATTCCGTGAAGAGAGTTAAGGATGTCTTGTATTCTCGCGTGAAGAGAACTCGCCGTTTCGCCTTCCTGCATTTTTAGATTATATAATTTATTAAGCAAAAGATCTCTTTTACTTACCTTGGTGTCGTTAGTGCCTTCATGGAGTTCGATGAGCTTTTCCCAGAGCTCCTTTGCAGAGGGGAACGGGCCGACCCTGTTGAGCTCTTCCTTGGTAAGGCCGCACTGGAGGGTGCAGGTAGCTTTGGCGTCAGCTTCCACCTTTTTGATTAGAGAGGCATCCCACTTCTCGCAGGGAGTCGGTTTGCCGTCGTCATCGGATGGTAGCTGAAGTCCCGTCTTTATGATCATCCACATTTCGAATTGTATCTTTAGATACGTTTCCATTCTTCCCTTCCAGTAGCCAAAATCCTCTCCGGAGAATAGCGGGGAACGTACAGTGCTGAAACCCTCTTGATGGGCCATTTATAAAAGAAAACAACAGAATACGTTCCAAGACTAAGTCTTGGATTAGTAGTGCTGGAATAAAGAATAATAAAAACGAACTCGAGTGGTGTTGCTCCTACTTCGAGCAAAAGTCAATTCGAGGGAAACAAAAATTAGAATATAGCTATAAGGCTAAATTCTAATTCGACTCCGAAAACGAACAAAAACTGCGAAAAATTTGTTTTGAAAGGTGGTTGCACCAATTCAAAATGACCCCGCTCTGATACCAATTGTTGGATCGAGACGCGCTAGAGGGGGGGTGAATAGCGCTCGCGGCTATTTCGTTCGATTCGTAAAACTATCGGAGTAAAATACGCAGCGGAAAATGTAAATAAACACAAACACAGAGACACGGTCGTTTACTTCGTTCGGAGCCTAAGGCGACTCCTACTCGAAGGCCCGCGATCCTTGATCGCTTCCGGTGGGCAACAACTATAAGCTCGATAAAAGATTACAAGTTGAAGTACAATAAATGACAGTAAATAATTATTCCAACGACAAAGAAATGAAGATTCGGAGCTCCTGGTCGTCGGGCACAAGTAGCAGCACTTCGGAACGTCGTTTGGAGCAGCACGTAGCACTTGAATCACTTGGAAGAAGTTATTTGAAGCTGCTGGTCGAGACCCCTTATAAAGGGGGTTCAAGGAGCCTTATACTGTTCACCAAGGCGCCTTGAACAGAGCCGAGTCACCCGCGTGGATCAGCACGGACCTGGTCGAACTCTATTCGGTTGGCGCCTTGACCTCCGGTCAAGGCGCCTCGATCTGCTGGCCTTTTCTCGCACCGAGGCGCCTCAAGCTCCATGGAGGCGCCTGGTTCATCCATTTGTACTTTGGTCCTGCAAGATATGTTAATCCCAAAAATACCACAGCACAAAGTTAGCACAAAACAATGATTTAACTATTGAAATATTTAATCTCTTGATCGTCCGAAAGTCGACTTGTGTTTCCTACCGAAACCCTAGGTCGACGACGCCTCTGTTCCTCTACGGGAACGCGTCCCAACCTACTCCACTCGGAGATTTACATTGCCGATCGATCCTCCAGATCGACTGGACTTTTGCTCGGCACTCGATGCTTCCGGACTTTCTGCTGAACATCCGCTTCACCTGCCAGTTCAGACTTTCACCTGGTTCGCGACACCAGGACTTTCCACCTAGGGTTACCACCCCCTAGGACTTTTGCCTGAAGCCATCGACCTGCCAAGACTTTCCGCATAGGGTTACCACCCCCTATGACCTAGGGTTACCACCCCCTAGGGTTTTACCTTGCCTAACCGCAGTTAGGACTTTCCTGAAACACTCAGCAAAAGCTGTCAGATAACAAAGCACCTTAACTTTGAATCCTTTGCCATTATCAAAACTTAGGTTCGATCGTCGGATGCTTCCCGCACCAACATACTGCCCCTAACCCCGCAAGGGGATTTGCTCCGCGATTGCGCCCGAAATTGCTAATCGGGACCGCCGGAAAATATTTACTCATAAAAATTGTAAAAATTATGAAAAATTACAGAAAATTATGAAAATATATAATTTTGAATTATATATTATTTTTGTGATATTCATGGCCCAAAAAGACTCAATATGATTGGATTTGTGTTGTAATTTATAATACGGCCTGCGTGCCGTCATGTGTTTGTGTGTGCTATATTTGATACGCGACCTGCGCGTCGTGCCTCCCTATTTATATTCTGGTTGTAAATTAGATTTAGACTCGAATGTAACTCGAGTTTCAAAATTGTAATGTAAATTTTGAAGCGGTGGAAGGTCCACTCGAGATGGAGTTACGAGGAGGGTGCGAGCAACACGAGGTGGTCAAAGGAAGGAGCTTGAGAAGCTGTTGACCTTAGGTTGACCATCCGATCTTCTCATTGGCTTGAGAAGATCGTAGTAGGGCCATGACATAATCACAAAATTTAGTTAATTACTTGTGTATGTGATGCATGTTTAATTAAGTAATTAATTAGTGCCTAACGATTAAGATTAGATCTAAATCATGCACAAGATGCACCCTTACGATTAGATTAGATCTACATCGTGTACAAGATGCACCCTATCGATTAGATTAGATCTATATCGTGTATATGATACAACATCGACGTTTAGATTAGATCTAAATCACGTCAACTCTAATGCCTACCGTGCTGTGATACCTATCACTACCTCGATCACATGTGTTATTGAATCTGCCAAAGCAGAGCAACACATATTATCTTGGTAGGGTACGGAGGGACAATCTTGGTCCCGCCTATCAACGCATGGGTGAGTACAACTCAATTAGATTGAGTAACTAGTTAACTCAGTTGGATCGAGTACAATTATAGGCATTCTTCCAACAGTTGGAAAGATAGGACATAGATCTCATTTATATTAATTCTTGGGTGTATTAGCCAAAGCTAACTCAAGTTTAAATATAACTGCCGATAATGATCCTATAAACAAGAGTTGCATAGAGATGTAATTGGTAAATCGTTACCTACCGATCATACTAAATCTTGGGCGTATTAGCCAAAGCTAACTTAAGGGTTAGTATAATGTGGATCTTGTCCCACATGAATTATAGAATTCAGTGGGAGCATCATTTAGTTAAAGGCCTAATTAAATGATTAAGAATTTGATATTTATTTCTGCATTTATTTCTGTTGTAGAATTTCCATGACGTCAAACACAAACATCTTCTCTCTGCGTTCTGTCCTTAAGAAGGACAAGCTCAACGGAGCAAATTTCCTGGACTGGTACAGGAATCTGAGAATAGTTCTCACTCAAGAACGTAAACTGTATGTTCTGGAGCAGCCCATTCCGGAGGCTCCTCCTGCCACTGCCACGCGAGATGACAAAGGTGCTTATAAGAAGTATCAAGATGACGCATTAGATGTGTCCTGTCTTATGCTCGCGACCATGAACTCTGAGCTTCAGAAGCAACATGAGTTGATGAGTGCTTATGATATGGTTGAACATCTTTATCACCTATATCAAGGACAAGCAAGGCATTGGAAGAGGAACTCCAAAGAATACCTGGAAGATCTTAAGAAGAAGAGAAATAAGATTTCTACTTCAGGTATACATGTTATAGAAGTCAACCTCTCTATTTCTTCATCGTGGGTATTAGATACCGGATGTGCTTCGCACATTTGTACTAATGTACAAGCGCTGAGAAATAACAGGGCATTGACGAAGGGTGAGATAGACCTATGAGTAGGCAATGGAGCACGGGTTGCTGCAGGAACTTATCATCTATCTCTGCCCTTGTCAGTCTTTTATAGCCGTCCATTCGGCCACTGATGGAGAGTGGTAGTTTGGGGTGGAGCTAGTCCTGTCGCGCTTACATAGCTGCTCAGTGTTCTGTCAGCCTCGACCACTCTGGAGTAGTGAGTCTTGAGGGTACAGTGTCAGAGGGCTAGAGATGTGAGTGGTCAGGGACCCTTAGCTAGGTGGTTATATAACTACTTAGCTGACCGTCCGCTTCGGCCGCCTATAGCGGTGTTTGTTCTGGAGGCTAGTACGGTTTGTCACAGACCCAAGCCTCTCGGCCATACAGGGGTCGTGGTGTCTAGAGAGGTGGCGGGGGTGACCATGGAGCATGCATGCACATTGACATTTGATGCGCGGTGCATCTTTGGAGATATATTTGCATACATGCCTAGTAGATACTAGTTGCATGTGTTTGTGGTATGTTGCATTTGTTTGCGATATGATTGTTGCATATGGTTGTCATGCTGCATACATGTCATTTATTTTACATGTATTTGCAGTCGTATTTATATTGCACAGGTGTCACGGGTGTGTCTGTTGCAGATCCAGTGAGGTTACTGATCTTGGTATCTTGCGTCGATTTCAGATTGGGTATGTATTTACCATTATGTCAGTAGTGGGTTGTGCAGTTCGTATGTCAGTTATGATTATGTCGGGTTATTACGTCAGGTATGTTCAGATGCATTGGTTATGATAGTATGATCATGTTCTTTGTTTCCCTACTGAGACTGTATACTTTTGATCTCCATGTTTTGTTTATGGACCATGCACTATCATTTCTATTACCCGCTGAGTTACCTATACTCACCACCGCATGTATACATTTATGTTTTCAGGTAGCTTGTAGATGGTTGGTGTCGCTCGGAGTATCCTGTCTGTCGGGTCCTACGTCACATCCGAAGACCGGGCTTATTTTCTTTTGTATATTCTTTTATTATTTTTGGCATTGTATTTGCGTATAGCCATGTGGCTATCCTATGGTTTTGGTGTTGTATTTGTGTTTAAGCCGTGCCGGCATGCATTGTATTTATTTGTGTTGTGTGGGCTTTCCTTCGTTTTTCCGCTGTGTTTTGGTACAGCCGTGTGGGCTGTTTTATATATAACTGCGTGGTTGTGATTGTTTCATTCCAGCCGTGTGGGCTGTTATTATAACTGCGTGGTTGTGTATATAAATATTCCAGCCGCATGTGGCTGATGTATTTTGCTTATAGTGATGCTTCAGATTGTCACCGGTACTGGGGAGGTGCTGCCGGATTTTTGTCTGGCAGAGACTCCTTTGGGGGCGTGACAATTTAGTGGTATCAGAGCAGGTTTACGATACTTGCTATGTGTTTTGAATTTTTTCGGGATTTATTTGATACCAATTTCTGGTATCAAAGCAGGTACGATGCCTGTTATTCGTGTTTTCGGATTTCGTGTTTTGGTTTCTCTTGATGTGACTTTTCTGGTTTTTGGACCAGGCAGCAGCAGGACATCTCCGGGCCATAGGAGGTATGTTTGCATATTGTTATCATGCATTTCTGTTGGTGTATGTATTGTTGCTCATATAGTTATGACATGTGTTAGTACTTTTGTTAGTACTTGCCTATTTGTTTGTACCATACATTTCATGTGTAGGGTCAATCACTGATCACGGTTGACCTACTGGAGATCAAGGATTACAGTCTCAAGGGATTCGTCATATCATACTACCAGTAGTTTTAGGGTCTGTTACTACGAGTTGGTTGAGAGTTAGAGGCACATACTAGTCCCTGTTATTATTAGCTGAGTAGTGGACGATATCTGTATACATATGTTGACTCAGTTTGTATTACTTCGGTTGGTTAGATCAGTTTAGGATTGATTTACCTGATCGACTTGTGCTGTGGTGGTTTGATTTATCTTAGTTGGTTTTGTACGCCTGTTGTTTTGATTAGTAGAGTATTGATTTACTCTTGTTGGGTTGGATAGTAGTTGACCGATTTATTTTGTTGGTCCGACCAGTAAGGGACTGACTTACTCTATTTTTAGAGATTCCTATCTTTGGGATGTTTCATACTTGGTTAGATATTTTGACTTGTACCGGTGTAGAAAGGACTGAATTGGCCGTATACCATTATCGGCTTAGTCAGTCTATAGAGGATCGATGTATCTTATTCCATGGGGACTTTGACTATGGATGGTCTGTACTTGATAGGATGACTTAGAAGGTACATTTGGATATGATACCTCCACTGATGTGGAAAAGTGTAAAGCTACCTGCTTAACACTTATGAGATACAATCGTTACATGGGTGTATGAGTTGGAGAGTACATTTGGATATATGATTTGTACTGACGTGGGAGAGTTGAAGTTAGCTGCTTAACCTTTACGTGACCCGGTACCACGTGAAGGAAGAAGCAGGGAATGCTTTTTGGAGATTAGGTCATCACTTAGTGATTTCCTTGAGGTGTTTGGAGAGAGAGTAGTTCTCTACTTCTTTCGTCAGCACGATGGATTTTAAGGGATGACTAGTAGACTCGTCTAACGTTGCTCCATGGGAGATCCTGACTCATAGAGCTGTCGGATGTAGTTAGATATCCTTGATGTACTTAGTGATATATACCCCGTAATGGTGCGGAGGCAGTGGGTTAGTTGAGTAATACCTAGGAGGTCCGACAATGACTAGGTATAATTCTAGATGATGATCCTCGAGGGGTAGAGCATTGATTGACCGATAGTTTGATCAGCTATTTAGATATAGCGTTCCTCTATCTTTGTGTTCATTGCTCAATATTGGAGGTTACTGAACCTCAGATGGAGCAATCACAGTATGATGAGGTACAAGACAGTGGTTAGATGACTCAGCTAACATTGTCTTTATTAGGTGGCTCAAGACCTTGACCACATGATCATTTTATCAGGTCTTGTAGGCTATGTCTCAGATTGGAGGGTTCGACCTTTTATCGGTATTTGTCGAGGGACATTTATAGATGAGTGTTGCGGAGATACTTGCTTGATGGGTAGATTCTTAGTCGGGACATTGTGTGACCCTTTGACTTTGGATTGATATTCTTTTACTATAGATATTTGATTATCAGAAAGGATGAGATGATGAGATTTGGCAGACTTTTGGATACATTTAGTTGTTGGCAGTAGGTGTTGAGGGTTGGATGCTTTCCTTTTTCTCTATCTTTGTTTAGGAGACTATCTGGTATGATTGATTGGTGTTGAGGATGATTGGAGTTTGGTGGATATTAGGAGATTAGGTGTGATGATATGTTATTTGTTGATGATATATTGGTGGATATTTGGTTTGATGGTCTACCATTTGGTGTTTGAGGTTGATAGAGACATGAGGAGTAGCACTTGTGTGATATTTATGGATTTAGTGAGTTGTAGTTGGTGATTAGATTACAGACTTGTTGTTGATGATCTTATGGTTGAGTAAGCCTGTGGTACGTACATTATGAGTCCTTGGTGTTACCATTAAGGCATACCGTGCCTAGATGTTTACATGGACTCAGTGTACTTTGTATTCTTAGGGTTTGGATCAGTTTTCATTGTCTTTATTGGCGATGTTGTGATCTATTTCCGATCCGAGGTAGATCACGTACACTAGCTTCGCATAGTTCTAGAGATGTTTCGACGGGAACATCTATATGTGAAGTTAGTAGTACGTATTGTGATTGTCTTTTACGAGTTTTTGGGACACAGTCTCTGGTAAAGGGATATCAGTGGATCCACAGGGGATAGAGGTGGTTATCAGTTGGGAGTAGGCGTAGTCTATACCGGAGATTCGCTGTTCCTTTCTTGATTTGGCTAGATATTATCGGAGATTGATTGAGGGTTTCTCCAGTATTGTTATACCGTTGACTGGACTATTCAGGATGAGTATGAAATTTTCCTGGATAGACACTTACGAGATCAGTTTCAGGAGTTGAAACGAGAAGTTGTTAACTGCACTGTCTTAGTTATACTTTCTAGTGTAGACGGATTTGTACTCTACACATATGTATCGTACCCGAGGTTTGGTGCAGTTCTGATGTAGTATGAGCGGAGTAGTCTCGTGCCACTAGTTTGAATTCTCATGAAATGAGAATTTGATTTTATTTCTGTGGGAGATTATGGGTGTTTCTGAGTCACTTCTTATCCGGAAGGAGTTACTATAGGAAACACATTGATCTGGATTTGCGATACATTCGGGTGACATCTGATGTATGGAGAGATTTGGAGCATTCCTATTGGTGGAATGACATTAAGAAAGACATCGCGAATCTTGTAGCTTGATGTCTAGTGTGTTAGTAAGTGGAGGCTGAACATCGGATATCAGTAGGATTGTTTTAGTAGACTCGTATTTTGGAGTGGAGTTAGGAGCACGTTTTGACGGATTTTGTTGTGGGATTATCCAGGACATGGAGAGGATATGATGGTATGGGCATTCATTATTGGGTGACGACTTTGCTCCCTAGCCATCGATTTGTGGGACGAATTCTTTTGGATTGAGTATTAGGATTATACGGGGGAGAGATTACCGGACCTTATGGTATATCTCTGAGGGTGGTATTGGATGGAGATTAGCGATTTCACATCATGTTTTGACTGAGGTTATAGCAGACTTTGGATTAGGAGCTTCGCTTTAGTATAGATTTTTACCCTCAAACTGATGGATAGTTGAGTGTCCTATACAGATGTTGGAGGATCTAATGATAGTGGATCTTGGATTCCAGAGGTAGTTGGTTTACCCACAGTTGGTTAGGTAACAGTGTGGAAGTAGCGAGACTAGGGTGAGTTCGTAGCTCACAGTGTTATCGCTATTCATTTGGAGATGGATTGTCATGTTTGGAGATATGTTTATGATACTAGGGTGGAGTAGTAGATGTGGATGCTATTTGGTTATTATACTTGGAGTGAGTGGTATATGAGTATGTGATTTGGATGTTACTCTTGGATGAGGATCCCTGAGTTGACCAGTAAATTTGGGGACCAAATTTTTATTAGTGGGGGAGAATGTAAGATACCGCAAAATTAAATAATAAATATTATTGGACGAAAAATCTTATTGGATTTTTCCATAATTTTTAGAAATTTTCTGGAAATTTTTCGGAACTTGTACGACGAGTTTTGCAGGGACGAATTTATGGGTTCGGATAAAGCCTGTTTGGGATACGACATTTAAGTGGGGAAATGTTTTATGTATAAATTCCTTTTTCGCCAACCCATCGCCGAACTGAACCCGTGCCCTCTCCTTCTCCTCGGCGATTTCCAGATCCCTTCTCATTCCCGAGTCTCTCGTTCCATCTCGCGAATGAATCAAAGCCGGCGGATCCCCGGCGATCGTCGACATCGCCGGAGGAGCTTGTCGCTGGAGCTTACCAGAGGTTGAACAAGGAGGTCGGATCATCCTGATCTTCTCTTCTCAAGCCTTTCCCGAGCCTTCCTCTCACAATTACCGACCCTCCTTCCCCGACGCCGACACCAAGGGAGCTGATCGTCGGCGTGAAGAGGCATTTAGGGCTCCGAGGGTAAGCAACAGAGCCTTTTTTCTCGCTGTGGTCGTGTTCTTGTTGCGATCCGTGCCCTAGCTACGATCTTGGAGGTAAGGCATCGAGTTATGTTGATTATTGAGATATTGTGTGATCGATTCCTCTTTTCTTTGATCACCCGGGGTGTTTTCCTAATCCAACCAGAGGGGAAGAATTCCAGGAGGTGAGGTTATGTGTACGGTGGGGTATCCGGTTGGTGGACCGCAGCTTGATCAAAGCAAAGAGGTAGACACCTGCATTGTCTCCTTTCCGGCAGCCACCTTCTCCAGTAGTGGAGCATCAGTTGGGGGCATTTGGGTTGAAGCAAACTTCCTCCTTGCTTTGGTTACGAATTCTGGCAGTAGGCACATCTTCACCTTGATCCAATTTGGGTAAGTGGTGCTATGGATTGATTATTTTAAGTATTGGATTGGATTTGGGTATTTGATCTTGATATAGTGTTGATTAGGGGTTAAGGTTGGTGGTAGTGGCTACATTTGGTCTCGGAAGCAAGCGTATCTTCAGCGGTGGATCACCACCTGATCTTCCGGGTTTAGGTAAGTTTTGAAGATTAATTTTATTTCTATAGTTGTTGGATTAGTGGAGTTGAATTGTAGAAATTGATTTAAGGTGCGTTGGATTTATTGAGGACTTGTAGATTTTTATATGAATTGGAGGAGGGCATAATTTTGTTGATTGAGGATGGTTAGAGTTTATGGTTGATTGTGGTTTGATGATTTAGTTGATAGGTTGATTGGATGATTATTGTATTGGGAGATATTGTGATTTGTAGGGATGGATTAGATATTATGATGAGATCTGATTAATGGAATGAATTTGAGTTGTGTGATTAAGGATTATTTGGAGGATTAATCAGAGATCCGATTTGATTGGAGTTATCCTAATTGGGTTAGGGATTTTATTTAGCTATTTTAATTCTTATGAATTTAGCTAAATAAAATGTATGTATATTGATCGCAGGACTTGGATTCGGGACGAGCGTCTCGACATGGGATGGTTTGACTGGATCTACAGATAAAGGCGGGTATTTCTTCCTTGCCTCTATGTAGATTTTATTGAGCTTAGTGCATGGTTTTATGAGATGGTTTAGGATGCTTTATCTTATATCATGTTCGTTTGTTGCTTTCCTGCTTGATACCGATGCTTGACCCTTGTGATGATCTATTTAATTCTTATACAGTCTACACTTTGGATTATCTATACTCTGTGGTATTTGTGTACATGTAGAGTATGTATGGTAGGGATTACTTCATTGGCGGTATTCATATGAGGCTTATCCATCCGTATGTCGGGTATACTTCTGTCCGGTGTGATGATTGGAGTCGTGTTGATTGTATGTCTGTGGTTTATACACGTGTTTGATGTGTTTTTACTGGAGGATACATGTTGATTGTACACGTGGGGTTGTGTAGGTGTGTCTGTTGAGGTTATTGGAGATCTTTGGTTGACTATACATATGTGGTTATATACATATGTTTGGTGGGATATATGGAGATATCATGATGATTATACTCATGTTGTGGGACACTTAGGTGGATTTAGAGTTGCATGGATGATGACGGTGTCCGTATCATGATTATATATGTATATCATCATGTTCATCATTCATGTCATACTGACGACTATCGTCTCCCTTGTAGTTGAGAGGGTTGTCAGTCTTTTATAGCCGTCCATTCGGCCACTGATGGAGAGTGGTAGTTTGGGGTGGAGCTAGTCCTGTCGCGCTTACATAGCTGCTCAGTGTTCTGTCAGCCTCGACCACTCTGGAGTAGTGAGTCTTGAGGGTACAGTGTCGAGGGCTAGAGATGTGAGTGGTCAGGACCCTTAGGATATAACTAATATTCATATACCTATCTTATAATTTCGTGGGTGTTACACCCAAGCCTCTCGGCCATACAGGGGTCGTGGTGTCTAGAGAGGTGGCGGGGGTGACCATGGAGCATGCATGCACATTGACATTTGATGCGCGGTGCATCTTTGGAGATATATTTGCATACATGCCTAGTAGATACTAGTTGCATGTGTTTGTGGTATGTTGCATTTGTTTGCGATATGATTGTTGCATATGGTTGTCATGCTGCATACATGTCATTTATTTTACATGTATTTGCAGTCGTATTTATATTGCACAGGTGTCACGGGTGTGTCTGTTGCAGATCCAGTGAGGTTACTGATCTTGGTATCTTGCGTCGATTTCAGATTGGGTATGTATTTACCATTATGTCAGTAGTGGGTTGTGCAGTTCGTATGTCAGTTATGATTATGTCGGGTTATTACGTCAGGTATGTTCAGATGCATTGGTTATGATAGTATGATCATGTTCTTTGTTTCCCTACTGAGACTGTATACTTTTGATCTCCATGTTTTGTTTATGGACCATGCACTATCATTTCTATTACCCGCTGAGTTACCTATACTCACCACCGCATGTATACATTTATGTTTTCAGGTAGCTTGTAGATGGTTGGTGTCGCTCGGAGTATCCTGTCTGCCGGGTCCTACGTCACATCCGAAGACCGGGCTTATTTTCTTTTGTATATTCTTTTATTATTTTTGGCATTGTATTTGCGTATAGCCATGTGGCTATCCTATGGTTTTGGTGTTGTATTTGTGTTTAAGCCGTGCCGGCATGCATTGTATTTATTTGTGTTGTGTGGGCTTTCCTTCGTTTTTCCGCTGTGTTTTGGTACAGCCGTGTGGGCTGTTTTATATATAACTGCGTGGTTGTGATTGTTTCATTCCAGCCGTGTGGGCTGTTATTATAACTGCGTGGTTGTGTATATAAATATTCCAGCCGCATGTGGCTGATGTATTTTGCTTATAGTGATGCTTCAGATTGTCACCGGTACTGGGGAGGTGCTGCCGGATTTTTGTCTGGCAGAGACTCCTTTGGGGGCGTGACAAAATCTTGGGCGTATTAGCCAAAGCTAACTTAAGGGTTAGTATAATGTGGATCTTGTCCCACATGAATTATAGAATTCAGTGGGAGCATCATTTAGTTAAAGGCCTAATTAAATGATTAAGAATTTGATATTTATTTCTGCATTTATTTCTGTTGTAGAATTTCCATGACGTCAAACACAAACATCTTCTCTCTGCGTTCTGTCCTTAAGAAGGACAAGCTCAACGGAGCAAATTTCCTGGACTGGTACAGGAATCTGAGAATAGTTCTCACTCAAGAACGTAAACTGTATGTTCTGGAGCAGCCCATTCCGGAGGCTCCTCCTGCCACTGCCACGCGAGATGACAAAGGTGCTTATAAGAAGTATCAAGATGACGCATTAGATGTGTCCTGTCTTATGCTCGCGACCATGAACTCTGAGCTTCAGAAGCAACATGAGTTGATGAGTGCTTATGATATGGTTGAACATCTTTATCACCTATATCAAGGACAAGCAAGGCATTGGAAGAGGAACTCCAAAGAATACCTGGAAGATCTTAAGAAGAAGAGAAATAAGATTTCTACTTCAGGTATACATGTTATAGAAGTCAACCTCTCTATTTCTTCATCGTGGGTATTAGATACCGGATGTGCTTCGCACATTTGTACTAATGTACAAGCGCTGAGAAATAACAGGGCATTGACGAAGGGTGAGATAGACCTATGAGTAGGCAATGGAGCACGGGTTGCTGCAGGAACTTATCATCTATCTCTGCCCTCTGGGCTTGTACTAGAATTAGATGATCGTTGTTATGTGCCTGCATTAACTAAGAACATTATATCAGTTTCTTGTTTGGACAAGAAAGGTTTCTCGTTTACAATAAAGAACAAATGTTGTTTCGTCTATTTAAATGATATGTTCTATTGTAGTGCACCTCTGATAAACGGACTCTATATTCTAGATCTTGAAAGCCCTATTTATAACATAAATACCAAGAGGTTCAAGTCAAATGACCTGAACCAAACCTATCTCTGGCACTGTCGCTTAGGTCATATAAATGACAAGCGCTTATCCCAGCTCCATAAGGATGGTTTGCTGGACTCATTTGATTTTGAATCTTATGAGACGTGCGAGTCATGCCTACTAGGCAAGATGACCAAGACACCCTTTAGTGGGCACAGCGAAAGAGCGACTGATTTGTTAGGACTTATACATAGTGATGTATGTGGCCCTTTCAATGTCATTGCTAGAGGAGGTTATAGGTACTTCATCACATTTACTGATGACTTCAGTAGATATGGTTATATGTACTTGATGACACATAAGTCAGAATCCTTTGAAAAGTTCAAAGAATTCAAGAATGAAGTACAGAACCAGCTTGGCAAGAGTATTAAGATACTTCGATCAGATCGAGGTGGAGAATACCTTAGCCATGAGTTTCGTGACTACCTAGCTGAGTGTGGGATTCTATCCCAACTCACTCCTCCTGGACGCCACAATTGAATGGTGTATCTGAAAGGAGGAATCGTACCCTATTAGATATGGTACGATCTATGATGAGTCACACAGATCTTCCGGCATACCTTTGGGGCTATGTTCTAGACACGACAGCTTTTATACTCAACCGAGTTCCATCCAAGGCCGTGATAAAGATACCATATAGGATATGGACTGGGAGAGATGCCCAGGTGTCTTTCATGAGGATTTGGGGTTGTGAGGCTTACGTTCGACGTCAAGTCTCAGACAAGTTAGGACCTAAATCCGACAAGTGCTAATTTATTGGATATCCCAAGGAAACTAAGGGATATTACTTCTACATTCCCAGTCAGCACAAGGTAGTTGTGGCAAAGACTGGGGTCTTTCTAGAAAGGGACTTTGTTTCTAGAAAGACTAGTGGGAGCACGTTCGATCTTGAAGAAGTTCAAGATGCGAACAATAGCATTGAAGCCTCGATGGAAGTTGAACTGAAACCACAAAGTGTTGTGGATGATGTTGTTCCACAAGGAGTTGAGGAACAACAACCAGTTCAAGTAGACATACCTCTTCGCAGGTCTGATAGGGTACGTCGTCAGCTTGAGAGATACTCATTTCTCTTATCTGACCATGATGACGTTGTGCTCATAGATGATGAGCCTACCACCTATCAGGAAGTTGTGATGAGACCAGATTCCGAGAAATGGCTAGAGGCCATGAGATCCGAGATGGAATCCATGTACACCAACCAAGTATGGACTTTGGTTGATCCACCTGAAGGGGTAAAATTCATTGGGTGTAAGTGGGTCTTTAAGAGAAAGACTGACATGGATGGACTTATCTATAAGGGTCTCTTGGTAGCTAAAGGTTTTAAGCAGATTCATGGTATTGACTATGATGAAACCTTTTCACCAGTAGCGATGTTTAAGTCCATTCGGATCATGCTTGCTGTTGCAGCTTACCACGATTACGAGATCTGGCAGATGGATGTCAAAACCGCGTTTCTGAATGGAAACCTACTCGAGGATGTGTACATGACACAACCTGAGGGTTTTGTAGATCCAAAGCATACTAACAGAGTATGCAAGCTGCATAGGTCCATTTATGGACTAAGGCAAACTTCTCGGAGCTGGAATCTTCGATTCGATGATGCAATCAAATAGTTTGGTTTCATCAAGAATGAAGATGAACCTTGTGTCTACAAGAAGGTTGTAGGGGACATAGTTGTCTTCCTCATATTGTATGTGGATGACATAATACTCATTGGGAAAGACATCCCTTTGCTACAGTCTATCAAGACTTGGCTAGGGACATGTTTCTCAATAAAGGACTTAGGTGAGGCATCCCGCATTCTAGGGATACAGATCTATAGAGATAGATCTAAGAGAATGCGTGGCCTAAGTCAGAGTGCATACATTGACAAGGTACTCCTTCGGTTTGCCATGCAGAACTCCAAGAAGGGGGTTCTGCCGATGTCACATGGCGTGAGTCTTTCGAAGACTCAAGGTCCCTCTTCTAGAGAGGAGAGAGACCGCATGGATCAGATCCCTTATGCCTCAGTCATAGGATCTATCATGTACGTCATGCTTTGTACTCGACCTGATGTCTCGTATGCTTTGAGCATGACGAGCAGATACCAGTCAGATCAAGGTGAAAGTCACTGGATAGCGGTCAAGAATATTCTTAAGTACTTAAGAAGGACTAAAGAATATTTCTTGATATATGGAGGCAATGATGAACTAGCTGTAAAGGGTTACAGTGATGCCAGCTTCCAAACCAATCAGGATGATTACCAATCGCAGTCAGGGTTCGTATTTTGCATTAATGGTGGTGCTGTGAGCTGGAAGAGTTCGAAGCAGGACACAGTAGCTGATTCTACGACAGAGGCCGAGTACATTGCTGCATCAGAGACAGCAAAGGAGGCAGTTTGGATCCGCAAGTTCATCACTAAACTTAGGGTGGTTCCCAGTATCGCTGACCCTATTGAGCTCTATTGTGACAACAATGGAGCTATAGAATAGGCGAAGGAACCTCGCTCACACCAACGAACCAAACACATACTACGGTGCTTCCATCTCATTCAAGAGATTATCGAGAGAGGAGATGTGAAGATATGCAGAGTACCTATAGAGGCTAACATCGTAGATCCCTTGACCAAGGCTTTGGCACAGAGGAAGCATGATGGTCACACTAGGTCATTGGGGCTTAGAGCCTACACTGATTGGCACTAGTGCTAGTGGGAGATTGTTAGTTAGAGCCCTAGAGCCAATCATTTGATGATTGTATTTTGGACTTGTTGTATCATATTCTATATAAATAAAGGCATTTGGTTTTTGGTTATTATACTTACTTGTATTGGTGCCAAATAAACTAAGTATAATAACGTCCTTGAGTAGAAGGTTCTTACCTATATCAATCGATTGGTTGAATCGATAGTGAGATGATATAGGGAACACTACTCTTAATCATTCCTAGTCGAGTATTAACATTCAGGGACAATGTTAATGCAATAAGACTAGCATGTAGGTCAACTCGATGACTCGATCTCACAAGTCATGGATATGGAGATATCAAGTTGACACATGGGTATGCATTGGAGAATGTATACTGAATGACCCGCCATGAAAAGTATCATGGATCGTTATATGAGTGTCATATACTTTCTCATGTGGCTATTAGTATGACTACTAGATCTTAGACCTGAAGTCACCATGGATCCCTACATAAGGAGTTATGTACTTTGCTTCGTCAAATGTCACCCGTAACTGGGTGGACTATAAAGGCGATTAATGGGTATGTAACGAATTGTGCAGAGGGATGTGAGTGATGTAGATGGGATCTATCCCTCCTATATGACGGGAGAGACATCTATATTCTTGATAGAGTGAGACCACGAAGTGCATGGCCATGCCCAAATGAGTCAATATGAGATATTGAGCTCATTTGATTTAGTGAGTCTACTTGGAGTTCAAGATTTAGATTGATCAGAGGATGACACGGTCTATGCCTCACATTGATCAATCTAGATGTCTAGGATAGAAGGACACTTGACATATATTGTGAGGAGTCACAATTAGTAGTCAAAAGGTGATGTTGGATCTTAACATTTTTGTAACTTGGGTAGTAATGATGTATTGCTAGATACCGCTCATTACTTACTTATGCTTCTAAATGAGTTTAGGGGCATTGCCAACGTTACAAGAACCTATTGGGTCACACACAAAGAACAAGTGGATGGAAATTAGGTTCATATGATGAACCAAGAGGATTAGATTCATGTGATGAATCAAATTGGATTAAGAGTAATCCTAATTGGGCTAATTGAGTTGGACTCAAGTTGATTCATGTGTTCAATGAGTCTAATTTAGATTATGACTCATTGAATCAATTTAATTAAATGAATTAGATTCATTATATTAAATTGCCTTGAATTAAATGGTTGGATTAGATCAACCATGAGATAGATTAAGTCAAGTTTGACTTGACTTGAGAGGAAGAGGAAGAGTCAAGTTTGACTTGACTATTTGCCACATCATTAGTGATTTAGCATTAGGAGTACTAATGATGATGTGCCACATCATCAAAGTGTGCCACCTCATGGGGGTTACAAATCTATTCTCTTTAATGGCCACATTTAATGAAAATGGGGGTTACCTTTTTAGTTTTGAATGAGAATGAATTTTTCATTCACTCACATTCACATCATCTTCTTCCTCAAGCTCTCTTTTTGCTCCTTCTCTTCTCTTGGTCGTGGGTTTCAAGCAAGGGAGAAGAAAGGAGAGTGAGTCTAATCCAAGAAGAAAGGTTAGTGAAAGTCACATAGAGATTTTTTAGAGGAGTGTGTTCTCTTCTTTTCTTTTCTTCTTCTTCCAATCCCATCCGAGAGAATCAAGAAGTGCTAGCACACTTGTGGTGTTCTCTTCTCCATCCTTGTGTGTTAGAGAACACATCTTGTTCGTGTGGATACTTCTAGAGGATTGTCTACGTTGACAATCTTGAGATCCGGCACTTCCTTGGACGAGCGGGATTCGAAAAGGGCACGCATCAAGGGTAATTTTCTAAACATATAGATCTAAGAGTAGATCTAGTTAGTAAACTTGTACATGTAAAAATTTTGTTCTATACTCTTCGCACGGATCCATTGGCTAGGGAGTTTCGGGATTTCCGCGACGCGAAAAAGCGGTTTTCGCGGCCCGAAAAACCTAACATGCTCGTCATGCTCAAAGCATACGAGACATCAGGTCGAGTACATAGCATGGCGTACATGATAGATCCTATGGCTGAAGCATAAGGGATCTGATTCATGCGGTCTCTCTCCTCTCTAGAAGAGGGACCTTGAGTTTTCGAAAGACTCACGCCATGTGACATCGGCAGAAATCTCTTCTTTGAGTTCTACATGGCAAACCGAAGGAGTACCTTGTCAATATATGTACTCTAACTTAGGCCAAGCAATCTCTTAGATCTATCTCTATAGATCTGTATCCCTAGAATGCGGGATGCCTCACCTAAGTCCTTCATTGAGAAGCAACTCCCTAGCCAGGTCTTGACAGACTGAAGCAAAGGGATGTCCTTCCCAATGAGTAGTATGTCATCTATATACAATATGAGGAAGACAACTATATCCCCTACAACCTTCTTGTAGACACAAGGCTCATCTTCGTTCTTGATGAAACCAAACTGTTTGATTGCATCATCGAATCGAAGATTCCAGCTCCGAGAAGCTTGCTTTAGTCCATAAATGGACCTATGCTCTGCTAGTATGCTGCGGATCTACAAAACCCTCAGGTTGTGTCATGTACACATCCTCGAGTAGGTTTCCATTCAGAAACACGGTTTTGACATCCATCTGCCATATCTCATAGTCATGGTATGCTGCAATAGTAAGCATGATCCAAATGGACTTAAATATCGCTACTGGAGAAAAGGTTTCATCATAGTCAATACCATGAATCTGCTTAAAACCTTTAGCTACCAAGCGACCCTTATAGATAAGTCCATCCATGTCAGTCTTTCTCTTAAAAACCCACTTACACCCAATGGGTTTCACCCCTTCAGGTGGATCAACCAAAGTCCATACTTGGTTGGTGTACATGGAATCCATCTCGGATCTCATGGCCTCTAGCCATTTCTCGAAATCTGGTCTCATCACAGCTTCCTGATAGGTGGTAGGCTCATCCTCTATGAGCACAACGTCATAATGGTCAGACAAGAGAAATGAGTATCTCTCAGGCTGACGACGTACCCTATCAGACCTGCGAAGAGGTATGTCTACTTTAACTGGTTGTTGTTCCTCAACTCCTTATAGAACAACATCAACCACAACACTTTGTGGTTCCAGTTCAACTTCCATCGAGGCTTCAGTGCTATTGTTGTTGGTTGCTACTCAGAAAACCTAGAGGTTCCACTGTACAAAAATTTTGTGCAAAGGTCTGAACCTTTTCCTAGCTACCATGTGTTCTTTTAAATTAAATTTTGGATCGCCTGCGGAACTTAACACGTTTGATCCAAAACTTAATCTATTTGTTCTTTTAGGTTTTGACTTGGGTCTCCTGCGGAACTTAACACGTTCGACCCAAATCACCTTAAGTTATTAATTCCATTAAATATTAATTTCCATAATTGGTTCCCAGTACTGACGTGGCGAGGCACACGGCCTTCTTGGATATGGGAGCAACCACCACCGACTAGACAAAACCTTTTATGGAAAGATAATATTTAATTTCCTAAAATAACTTTAGGTTAACCTAAAAGAACAATCAAATCACAAGGGAAAGAAAAACAAAAGAACACTATATCGAAAACAAATTCGAAACTCTAGAATCGTATGCCTCTTGTATTTAGTATTATTTCCAAAAATAACTAGTATGATGCGGAAATAAAAATTACTAGTTATACCTTTTAGAAAGACTTCTTGATCTTCTACCGTATTCCTCTTCTAACCTCGGACGTTGTGTGGGCAACGATCTTCCGAGATGAGAACCACCAAGCACCTTCTTTTTCCTTGCAAGTTTCGGCCATCAAAACTTCTTCTATGATGAAGAGGTTCGGCCACCACTACCATGCTCCAAGGGATGCTAGAAAAGAGGCTTCTTTTCTCTCCTTCTTCTCCTTCTTAGATCCGGCCACCAAAGCTATCTCCACCATGAGAAGATTTCGGCCACACAAAGGAGAGGAGAGGAAAGAAAGGGCCGGCCACACCAAAGGAAGAAAAGAGGGAGAAAAATAATAGAGTCGTTCACCCATGAAGGCACCTCTACCCCCTCTTTTATAATCCTTGGTCTTGGCAAATAAGGAAATTTAAATAAAAACTTCCTTAATTCTTTTGCCATGAAAAGGAAAATTTATTTAATTAAAAATAATTTTTCTCTTCTCAATTTACAATGGCCGGCCATTATACAAATCTCTAAGCAAATACAATTTTAAACACAAATTAAAACTTCCTTATTTGCTTCCGGAAATTTATAAAATTTTTCCTATAATTTTTATCCCTTCATGATTGGTTTATAAAAAAGAAATTTAATAAATTAAAATTTTTCTTTTAAACATGTGGATAAAAAGAAAGTTATCTCTATAAATTAAAATCTCTTTTAATCTACAAATAAGGAAAGATATCAAATCTTTTCTTAATCTTTTGTAGAAACTTATAAAAGAGAATATTTAATTTTAAACTCTCTTTTAAATCATGAACATGATTAAAAAGGAAAGTTTTCTTAAAATTTAAAATCCTCCTTTAATCAACAAATAAGGAAAGATTTCAAATTTTAAACTCTCTTTTAAACATGTAGATGATTTACAAATAAGGAAAGTTTTTACCAAAAATTAAAACCATCCTTTTAAACTACAAATAAGGAAAGAGATTAATCTCTTCTCTTAATCTTTTGTAGAAAGCTATAAAAGGAAATTTTTAATTTTTAAACTCTCTTTTAAAATCATGATATCCACATAAGAAATAATTTTAATAAAAATCTTTTTTAATATTCTAGTAGCCGACCACCTAAGCTTGGAACCCAAGCTTTGGCCGGCCACCTACATGACTCATCCACTTGATCTTGGCCGGCCCTAGCTTTGGTTCCAAGCTAGCTTGGCCGACCCTATTGGATGGGTAAGAAGGTGGGTATGCGGTGGGTATAAATCTCTATATACTAGAGGCTACGATAGGGACCGAGAGGAGGAATTGGTTTTGGTCTCCCGATGAAATTAAGCATCCCATGTTCGCCCCGAACACACAACTTAATTTCATCAATAATAATTCATTCCACTAAAGAACTATTATTGAACTACCGCACCAATCCCAAATTACATTTTGGGCTCCTTCTTATTATGAGTATGTCAGTCTCCCTGTGCTTAAGATAACAAATGTCCACTAATTAAGTAAGTTACTGACAACTCACTTAATTAATATCTAGCTCTAAGAGTAGTACCACTCAACCTTATCGTCATGTCGGACTAAGTCCACCTGCAGGGTTTAACATGACAATTCTTATGAGCTCCTCTTGGAGACATTCTCAACCTAGATTACTAGGACACAGTTTCCTTCTATAATCAACAACACACACTATAAGTGATATCATTTCCCAACTTATCGGGCTTATTGATTCATCGAACTAAATCTCACCCATTGATAAATTAAAGAAATAAATATCAAATATATGTGCTTGTTATTATATTAGGATTAAGAGCACACACTTCCATAATAACTAAGGTCTTTGTTTCTTTATAAAGTCAGTATAAAAGAAACGACCTCTAATGGTCCTACTCAATACACTCTAAGTGTACTAGTGTAATTATATAGTTAAGATAAACTAATATCTAATTACACTACGACCTTCCAATGGTTTGTTCCTTTCCATCATGGTCGTGAGCTACTGTTTATAATTTATAAAGTACTGATAACATGATCCTCTGTGTGTGACACCACACACCATGTTATCTACAATATAAATTAATTGAACAACTACATTTATCATAAATGTAAACATTTAACCAATGTGATTCTTATTTCTAGATAAATGTTTATACCAAAAGCTAGACTTTTAGTATACATCCTAACAATTGTTCACATCTTGAACTTCTTCAAGATCGAACGTACTCCCACTACTCTATCACGAAACAAAGTCCCTTTCTAGAAAGACCCCAGTCTTTGCCACAACTACCTTGTGCTGACTGGGAATGTAGAAGTAATATCCCTTAGGTTCCTTGGGATATCCAATGAAATAGCACTTGTCGGATTTAGGTCCTAACTTGTCTGAGACTTGTCATCGAACATAAACCTCACAACCCCAAATCCTCATGAAAGATACCTGGGCATCTCTCCCAGTCCATATCCTATATGGTGTCTTTATCACGACCTTGGATGGAACTCGGCTGAGTATAAAAGCTGCCGTGTCTAGAGCATAACCCCAAAGGTATGTCGGAAGATCTGTGTGACTCATCATAGATCGTACCATATCTAATAGGGTACGATTCTTCCTTTTGGATACACCATTCCATTGTGGTGTTCCAGGAGGAGTGAGTTGGGATAGAATCCCACACTCAACTAGGTAGTCACGAAACTCATGGCTAAGGTATTCTCCACCTCGATCTGATCGAAGTATCTTAATACTCTTGCCAAGCTGGTTCTGTACTTCATTCTTGAATTCTTTGAACTTTTCAAAGGATTCTGACTTATGTGTCATCAAGTACACATAACCATATCTACTGAAGTCATCAGTAAATGTGATGAAGTACCTATAACCGTCTCTAGCAGCGACATTGAAAGGGCCACATACATCACTATGTATAAGTCCTAACAAATCAGTCGCTCTTTCGCTGTGCCCACTAAAGGGAGTCTTGGTCATCTTGCCTAGTAGGCATGACTCACACGTCTCATAAGATTCAAAATCAAATGAGTCCAGCAAACCATCCTTATGGAGCTGGGATAAGCGCTTGTCATTTATATGACCTAAGCGACAGTGCCAGAGATAGGTTTGGTACTTGTCTTTTGACTTGAACCTCTTGGTATTTATGTTATAGATAGGGCTTTCAAGATCTAGAATGTAGAGTCCGTTCATCAGAGGTGCACTACAATAGAACATATCTTTTAAATAAACAGAACAACATTTGTCCTTTATTATAAAAGAGAAACCTTTCTTGTCCAAACAAGAAACTGAAATTATGTTCTTAGTTAAAGCAGGCACATAACAACAATCATTCAATTCTAGTACAAGCCCAGAGGGCAGAGATAGAAAATAAGTTCCTACAGCAACAGTAGCAACCCGTGCTCCATTGCCTACTCGTAGGTCTATCTCGCCCTTCGTCAATGCTCTGCTATTTCTCAGCGCTTGTACATTAGTACAAATGTGAGAAGCACATCCGGTATCTAATACCCACGATGAAGAAATAGAGAGGTTGACTTCTATAACATTTATACCTGAAGTAGAAATCTTATTTCTCTTCTTCTTAAGATCTTCCAGGTATCCTATGCAGTTCCTCTTCCAGTGCCCTACTTGTCCTTGATATAGTTGACGAAGATGTTCAACCATATCATAAGCACTCATCAACTCGTGTTGCTTCTGAAGCTTAGAGTTCATGGTTGCGAGCATGAGACATAACACATCTAATGTGTCATCTTGATGCTTCTTGTAAGCATCTCGGTCAGCTTGCGTGGCAGTGGTAGGAGGTGCCTCCGGAATGGGATGCTCCAGAACATACAATTTACATTCTTGGGTGAGAACTATTCTCAGATTCCTGTACCAGTCCAGGAAATTTGCTCCGTTGAGCTTGCACTTCTTAAGGACAGAACGCAGAGAGAAAGAGTTTGTATTCGACGTCATGGTTATCTACGACATAAAAATGCAGAAAATAAATATCATATTCTTTTAAATCATTTAATTAGGCCTTTAACTAAATGATGCTCCCACTGAATTCTATAATTCATGTGGGACAAGATCCACATCATACTAACCCTTGAGTTAGCTTTGGCTAATACACCCAAGATTTAGTATGATCGGTAGGTAACAATTTACCAATTACATCTCTATGCAACTCTTGTTTATAGGATCATTATCCGCAGTTATATTAAAACTTGAGTTAGCTTTGGCTAATACGCCCAAGAATTAATATAAATGTGATTTATGTCCTATCTTTCCAACCATTGGAAGAATGACTATAGTTGTACTCGATCCAACCGAGTTAACTAGGAATACTCAATCTAATTGAGTTTGTATTCGCCCATACGTTGATAAGCGGAACCAAGATTGTCCCTCCATACCCTACCAAGATAATATGTGTTGCTCTGCTTTGGCAGATACAACTGTAATGCCCGCCCTCCCTGCTACTAAAAGGGACGGGGCTACTTACTTACTTAACTATTCCAGGATACATGCATATTTAAAATTTCTTTCTAGTAACATAAAGCAGCGGAAATGTCATGAAGTTATACTGGAACGTAACATAAATACAATTGGTTCATGTCAAACATAACAAAAATAACATAGCAGGTCTTTATGTGTCTTAGCCGAGCCACTGCCACACACACCTCCTTGCCTCTCCTGCAGCTCCCTTAAGTCATCCATCCCTTGCCTTTATCTGTGGTACAAGGAAGTAAGCTATGAGCATACAGGCTCAGTAAGATCCTTTTCTACTCACAAAAACCGTATCTCAAAGCATAATCATATAAGCATATAATCAATGAAGACATAATCATCTAACATTATGTAATGTGAACATAGTTCCTTATCATATCATATCACTATGAACCATGATTCTAACATATCATAAATAAAGGGATCATGTGATGTGAATCATAAGGAGCATAACATATCATCATGTCATATGAATCATAAACAAAAACATCTCATAACCTCATGTCCTATAAGTCATAAGAGTATGGCATAACATCATGTCATATAATTCATAAAAAACATATCATATTATGAATGGGTACATTATGCAAAATGTCCTTTTTAAAACATATGCCATGTCGAGTGCAAGATGTCTTTAAACATATCTTTTAATACTTAAACATAATATCATCAACATGAGGGCCCGACTTGTACCACATACATACATAAATGCGCGCAATCCCTAGTGTTGGATCGAAACCGCGCTAGAGGGGGGGGTGAATAGCGCTCGTGGCTATTTCGTTCGATTCGTAAAACTATCGGAGTAAAATACGCAGCGGAAAATGTAAATAAACACAAACACAGAGACACGGTCGTTTACTTCGTTCGGAGCCTAAGGCGACTCCTACTCGAAGGCCCGCGATCCTTGATCGCTTCCGGTGGGCAACAACTATAAGCTCGATAAAAGATTACAAGTTGAAGTACAATAAATGACAGTAAATAATTATACCAACGACAAAGAAATGAAGATTCGGAGCTCCTGGTCGTCGGGCACAAGTAACAGCACTTCGGAACGTCGTTTGGAGCAGCACGTAGCACTTGAATCACTTGGAAGAAGATATATGAAGCTGCTGGTCGAGACCCCTTATAAAGGGGGTTCAAGGCGCCTATACTGTTCACCAAGGCGCCTTGAACGAGCCGAGTCACCCGCGTGGATCAGCACTGACCTGGTCGAACTCTATCTGGTTTAAGGCGCCTTCAGCCTATCCAAGGCGCCTTCAACCTCCGGTCCAAGGCGCCTTGAACTCCATTCAAGGCGCTGGCCTTTTCCTGGCTTGCACCCGAGGCGCCTCCAAGCTCCATGGAGGCGCCTCGGCACTGTTCATCCGAGGTCTTTTTTGTACTTTGGTCCCTGCAAGATATGTTAATCCCAAAAATACCCTGCAGCACAAAGTTAGCACAAAACAATGATATAACTATTGAAATATTTAACAGTCTCTTGACTGTCCGAGTCTGACTTCAGGTTTCCTACCGGAAACCCTAGGTCGACCCAACGCCTACTGTTCCCTCTGCGGGGAACGCGTCCTCACCTACTCCACTCAGGAGATTTACCTGTTGCCAGTACGATCCTCCAGATCGACTGGACTTTCCGCCTAGGGTTACCACCCCCTAGGACCTAGGGTTACCGCCCCCTAGGGTTTTTCTCCACCTAGGGTTACCACCCCCTAGGACCTAAGGTTGCCACCCCTTAGGGTTTTCCTCCACCTAGGGTTACCGCCCCCTAGGACCTAAGGTTACCCCCCCTTAGGATTTTCCTTCACCTAGGGTTACCACCCCCTAGGACCTAAGGTTACCTCCACTTAGGATTTTCCTTCACCTAGGGTTACCACCCCCTAGGACCTAAGGTTACCCCCCCTTAGGATTTTTCCCTGCCTAACCGCAGTTAGGACTTTCATGAAACACTCAGCAAAAGCTGTCAGATAACAAAGCACCTTAACTTTGAATCCTTTGCCATTATCAAAACTTAGGTTCGATCGTCGGATGCTTCCCGCACCAACAATCTCTCCCTTTTTGATTATGGCAACACGTAATTCAAAGTTAAGAAAAACAACATATGTAATAACTGCATAAAGTTAACCAAGCTTAAATAAACTTCAAATGCAATAACAGTTAAGCTGAAAACTTTTAACTTTGTGATATTAGACTCCCCCTTAATAACAGCCCTACTTTGAATTTTCCTTTAACTTTAATTACCTACTCTCCCCCTTTGCCATATATCAAAAACAAACCAGTTTGAAAGTAGATTTGTATTTTTCTGAAGGAAAATTTTCAAAGAGGGATAACAATGAATTTTCTTCTTAGATTGCCAAATTTGAAAATACTTAGCTATATATTCAGCTTCGAAATGATTTGTATTGAGAAAATATTTTGCCAAATAGCTAAGTTTAGAGTACAATCTAACTAAGTCTAGTTAAAATAGTCTTAAAATTAACTAAGTTTGAAAATATGTGTATTTGAATTTTCAATAAAAGGATTTGCTTAGAGGTTATAAAATATGAGGTCACTTGAAAACTTTAAAACGTTATAAAAAGTTGACTAGATTTGAAAATATTTGAATACTCAATTACATGGACAAGTTTTGAAAAACTGTAATTTAGTTTTGAATATGCATTTTGAAGAAACTTTGATATTAAAAATATTTAGTTTTAGGACACAGGGAGTAGCAGTAGTTTGTTTTCTAGTCCAAGCATGAGCCAAATTAAATTACTGAATTTGATTTGATTAAGTATCAGAGCTTTGAAATAATCAGGTAAAGTAATTTGATTAGAACCTTTAAAGTACAATCATGCTCAAAAAAAAAATAAAAATTGAAACACACTTTTCCCAATTGTCTAACCTTTAGCTACTTGCTGATTGCCTAGAGGGCAGTAGCTTTCACATGGTTAGTCAAGTTGAGTTATTTTGATCCAAGTAGACTTGACTAGAGCTGGAGAACTTAACTTGATTAATGTTTATTGCATATTTAACGCCCAGACTCATATTGATGCACAGATATAAGCATTCTTGAGTCCAGGCAATACCCTATGCATCTCACGCCTTTCTAAGTTTTTCAAAACACAAGCAAGGTAGACCTAGGTGTTTGTGAGATGCTCTGGCTTAGAGCTAGAGGAACATGATTTCTAGGGGAAAACCTAAGCTAAATCCAGAATTTTTGAAAATTCTAAGAAATTGGAATTTTGAAATAAGTATTTTCGTAGAAATTTTAAAAGCAAATGATAAACAATTTAAAAAAACATTGTCTATTCTACCCAACACATTCCTATTTGTCTTCTAAGTGAGCTGAACTCAAGTTCAGGTAAGGGTTTTGTGAAGATGTCAGCTAGATTTGATTTTGACTCAACATAGTTGAGTATAATATCACCCTTAGCTACATGATCCCTTACAAAATGGTGCTTCACTTCTATATGTTTAGTCCTTGAGTGATGAATTGGGTTTTTTGTTAAATTTATGGAACTTATATTATCAATTGAGATTTTTGTGTTATGATAGTTCAGTTGATAGTCTTTAAGAGTGTGCATCATCCAAAGCAATTGAGATGTGCATTCACCTAAGGCTATATATTCAGCTTCAGTGGTAGATAAAGCAACACAATGTTGCTTTCTACTTGACCAACTTACTAGGCATTGTCCTAGAAATTGACAACTACCACTTGTGCTTTTTCTATCTAACTTGCATCCGGCGTAATCCGAGTCAGAATAGCCAAGAAGGTCAAAGGTGCAAGTTCTAGGGTACCAGAGTCCTATATTTAGAGTACCTTTAATGTACCTAAGTATTCTTTTAACATAGGTTAAATGTGACTCTTTTGCACAAAATTGGTATCTTGCGCACATACCAACCGCAAATAATATGTCGGGTCGGCTTGCAGTTAGGTAAAGCAAGCTTCCTATGGCACTCCTATAGTACTTTGGATCTACTGGTTTTCCTTCAGGGTCAGAGTCTATGTTAATGTTGGTTGCCATTGGAGTATTTATTATTTTTGAATTTTCCATGCAGAATTTTTTAATTAATTCCTTTGCATATTTAGTTTGATAAATATATATTCCATCTTTAGTTTGTTTTATTTGTAATCCTAAGAAAAAATTAAGTTCACCAACCATACTTATTTCAAATTCATTTTCCATTAATTTAATAAATTCTTTTAAAAATTTAGAGTTATTTGATCCAAAAATTATATCATCAACATAGATTTGAGCTATGAAGATGTCTTTTTCTACAGTTTTTACAAATAGAGTTGGATCTATTTGACCTTGGTTGAAACCTTTGGATATTAGGTGATTTGATAATCGTTTCATACCATGCCCTAGGGGCTTGTTTAAGTCCGTACAAGGCCTTTTTTTAACTTAAATACATGATTAGGATATCCTAAGTCCTCAAATCCTGGGGGTTGGCTTACATAAACTTCCTCCTTAATAAATCCATTTAAGAATGCTGACTTGACATCCATTTGGTATAGTTTAAATCCTTTGTTTGCTGCATAGGCTAACAACATTCTAATGGATTCGAGTCTAGCTACTGGGGCATAGGTTTCATCATAGTCCAAACCTTCAACTTGGCTAAATCCTTTAGCTAGAAGCCTAGCCTTATTTCTAATTATTTCGCCTTGATCATCTAGCTTGTTTCTAAATACCCATTTTGTATCGATTATTGATTTATTTGAGGGTTTAGATACAAGTTCCCAGACTTGATTTCTCTCAAATTGGGCTAACTCTTCCTGCATAGCTATGATCCAGTCCGGGTCAGGTAGTGCTTCTTCTATTATTTTTGGTTCGATTTTAGAAATTAGGGCAATCTGACTGTGGATTCTATAGGAGGATCTAGTTCTGACTCCTAGGTTTGGATCACCCAAAATTTGATCAGATGGGTGAGAGGTACTGGCCCTAGTTGGTCTTATAAGTGGGTCAGGGGCTGGTTCCTCTGGTTTATTAAGATTTGGTTGAATTTCATCATCTTCTATATTTCTTGGATCAATATCAACATTCTCATTTATATTTGGTAGATTATTTTCTTCATCAAATATTATATTAGTTGTTTCTTCAACTTTTAGGGTGTTTTGATTGTAGACTCTATAGGCTCGACTGTTTGAGGAGTATCCTAAAAATATTCCTTTGTTAGATTTGGGTGTGAATTTTCTTAAATAATCTTTAGTATTTAAAATGTGAACTTTACATCCAAATACTTTTAAATAATTTAAGTTAGGAATTTTATGATAATATAGTTCATAAGGGGTTTTCTTGTGAAATTTGTTGATCAAGATTCGATTTTGAATATGATTTGCAGTATTTATTGCTTCTGCCCAAAATTGGTGATTTAAATTATATTCATTTAACATGGTTCTAGCGGCTTCTTGTAGAGTTCTATTTTTACGTTCCACCAGACCATTTTGTTGGGGGGTTCTAGGACATGAAAATTCATGTTGATATCCATTGATTTTACAAAATTGGGTAAATTTATGATTTTCAAATTCCCCTCCGTGATCACTTCTTATTCTTTTAATTTTAGTATCTTTTTCATTTTCTATTAATTTACAAAAGTTACTAAATATTTCATAGGTTTCATCTTTTGTTTTTAGAAATTTTACCCATGTGAACCTAGAGTAGTCATCAATTATCACTAAACAATACTGGTTTTTGTTTAGTGACTTGGCTCCATGTGAATCAAATAGGTCAAGGTGAAGGAGCTCAAGTAAAGTGTTAGTTCTTTCTAGATTGGTTGACTTGTGGGTTGACTTGGTTTGTTTTCCTTGTTGACAAGCATTACAGATTGAGTTTTCAATAAATTTTAATTTGGGCAAACCTCTAACTAGACCATTATGACTCATTTTTGAAATGAGTCTAGTGTGAGTGTGACACAATCTTCTGTGCCACAAATCAGTTTCCTCTTCTTGTGTTAGAAAACACTTTGTTGAGGATGTCGGTAGATTAATTGAATACATATTATTTATCCTAAGTCCTTTAAGTAAGATTTCAGGATTTTCAATGTTTTTAACTAAACACTTGGTTTTGTCAAAAGTTACTAAGTATCCGCTATCACACAATTTGCTTATACTTAGTAAGTTAAACTTGAAATTTTCAACTAAAAGGACTTTTCGAATAATAAAATCGGAGTTGAGTTCGATATTACCTCTTCCGATTACCTTAAGTTGACCTTCGTTACCGAATGCAACTGATCCTAAGTTCTTGTACGTGAGTTTAGTAAACTTCAATTTATCTCCAGTCATGTGTCTGGAGCAGCCACTATCCAACATCCATTGATCCAATTCCTACATAGGATGTGGTTGAATTATTTTAATGGATTTCAAGATAGTTAAATTGAAGTAAACTTGTTAGAGATAAATTTTGAAGGATTTTGAAATTAAGTTTTAAAGATTTTTGAAATGATTTTGAAATTAGTTTTAAAAGATCTTTGAAATGATTTTGAAATTAGTTTTAAAAGATTTTGAAATTAATTTTGAATTAACTTGATTTAAGTTAATTTTAGTTTTAATTTCTTAGTCATCTCACCCGATCTAAATTTTCAATCAGGTAAACCTATAATTGTTGTGAGATGAATTATAATTCAATTTTAAGGTTTGGGTTAACTTTGTGTTAGATTCAGGTTTAGCTTTGGGTTCAACAAGTAAGCATTCTTTGGATAAACTTCTGGGCTATGGTGAGTCACAAGGAACTCATTAAAGTAACCATGCCTTCGAGGTTTTCCAAATAGTCCTACCCATTGAGCTTAGTACTAAACCTTGGTCTAACTAGTTAGGATCCATTTAAGGGTAGTTTCGGTCAGTTCCACTTGGCCAAATGCACCAGGTCGAAGCCATATCTTCCTAGACATGCGATGCCCAAGTTTCCCTAACGTACTATCATCCAAAAACTTTACCGGTACTGTGGTTAAAGTTAAACTCAGCCCTTTTTTAAATTATCCTTAATTACCCTGCCGGGTAATCTACTCTTGTTTTACCCATTTCGGGTAAATTAGGTTCAGTTACCCTGTCGGGTAGTTCAGTTGGAGGTGCCAGCTAGTTTGGATCCACCATCTATTTTTGAATTTAGAATTTCGAATTTAGAATTTCAAATTTGGAATTTCGAATTTAAATTAAATTTGAATTTTAAATTTTTAGGATTGTTTTTCTTTTTGCTCCCCCTGGATCATGGCCTCGATATGGTCTATCGAGGTAGTATATTTGATCCTTCGGAACCCAGTATTGGCCAAGTCCAACTTGATTGACCAAGTTAGACTTGGAGACCCATGCTTGGACTGATTTAATACTTTGTTTGTTTATTAATGATAAATAAGATCTATATTTACTTTTGTATCCCAGCCAAGTTCTGTTGTAGACGGCTCTTTGTGTCCCAAGAATCAAGTCCAAATTCTTGGAGCCCAAAGTAAACCGTTCTAGGGTATTTTCTAAATCTTTAACCTGATTTGTTAGAGTTGAATTTTCTTCCTCAAGTTTTTGAACTTGAGTTGGAAATTCAGTCTGACTCTGGTCAGGTGAGGGTTTGGTGTCGGCCACTTCTTTAAGGACACTTACTTCCTTTAGAAGTGACTTAATTTTCAGGTTTGGCTTAGCTAATTTGCGCAATAAGTAGCTAACTAAAATGTTCAACCGGGAGATACTTACAGCGGGGTCTGGTCCTTCGGAAACGGATACGGATCTGTGGCTTTGCTCGGACTCTGCCTCAGACTCGCTCTCGCATCCATATTCAACGACTTGGTCCCGGGCCATTAATGCGAGTAGACTCGTTTGTTCGAGCTCGTCGTCGTCCTCCTCTGATGAAGATTCGTCCCATGTTGCCTTAAGGACCTTTTTCCTTCTTTGCTTTTTGACCTCCTTCAGGTTAGGGCAGTTGGATTTGATGTGCCCTTTTTGATTACACCCGTAGCATGTAACTTCAAACTTCATCTTTGTATTTTGTGGGCCTTCCTTTGATTTTACTGCCTTCTTTAGATCTCTTTTGTTGAATCCTTTCGTCTTGTAGAGCTTCTTCACGAGGTTTACCAGCTCGGTTGTAATGTCACCTTCTTCATCATCAGAGTCTGGTTCAGCTTCCGATCCTGGTTCGGTTCTCCGTCGTGGTCTCGGTTCCCGGGTTCGGCTTGTACCTGCAACCAACGCAATACCTTTCTCGGTAGGCTGTGCATTAGTCTGCTCATGAAGTTCAAATTCACTAAAATGTTCATCTAATTTTAAAGAAGATAAATCCTTGGAAACTTTGTAGGCATCTACCATTGATGCCCACAATGTATTCCTTGGAAACGAGTTTAGGGCATACCTTATTACGTCCCGATTTTCTATCTTCTGGCCAATTCCGTGAAGAGAGTTAAGGATGTCTTGTATTCTCGCGTGAAGAGAACTCGCCGTTTCGCCTTCCTGCATTTTTAGATTATATAATTTATTAAGTAAAAGATCTCTTTTACTTACCTTGGTGTCGTCAGTGCCTTCGTGGAGTTCGATTAGCTTTTCCCAGAGCTCCTTTGCAGAGGAGAACGGGCCGACCCTGTTGAGCTCTTCCTTGGTAAGGCCGCACTGGAGGGTGCAGGTAGCTTTGGCGTCGGCTTCCACCATTTTTATTAGAGAGGCATCCCACTTCTCGCAGGGAGTCGGTTTGCCGTCATCATCGGATGGTAGCTGAAGTCCCGTCTTTATGATCATCCACGTTTCGAATTGTATCTTTAGATACGTTTCCATTCTTCCCTTCCAGTAGCCAAAATCCTCCCCGGAGAATAGCGGGGGACGTACAGTGCTGAAACCCTCTTGTTGGGCCATTTATAATATGTAACAAAGGAAAACAACAGAATATGTTCCAAGACTAAGTCTTGGATTAGTAGTGCTGGAATAAAGAGTAATAAAAATGAACTCGAGTGGTGTTGCACCTACTTCGAGTAAATGTCGATTCGAGGGAAACAAAAATTAGAATATAGCTATAAGGCTAAATTCTAATTCGACTCCGAAAACGAAAAAAAAACTTCAAAAAATTTGTTTTGAAAGGTGGTTGCACCAATTCAAAACGACCCCGCTCTGATACCAATTGTTGGATCGAAACCGCGCTAGAGGGGGGGGGGTGAATAGCGCTCGTGGCTATTTCGTTCGATTCGTAAAACTATCGGAGTAAAATATGCAGCGGAAAATGTAAATAAACACAAACACAGAGACACGGTCGTTTACTTCGTTCGGAGCCTAAGGCGACTCCTACTCGAAGGCCCGCGATCCTTGATCGCTTCCGGTGGGCAACAACTATAAGCTCGATAAAAGATTACAAGTTGAAGTACAATAAACGACAGTAAATAATTATACCAACGACAAAGAAATGAAGATTCGGAGCTCCTGGTCGTCGGGCACAAGTAGCAGCACTTCGGAACGTCGTTTGGAGCAGCACGTAGCACTTGAATCACTTGGAAGAAGATATATGAAGCTGCTGGTCGAGACCCCTTATAAAGGGGCTTCAAGGCGCCTTATACTGTTCACCAAGGCACCTTGAACGAGCCGAGTCACCCGCGTGGATCAGCACTGACCTGGTCGAACTCTATCTGGTTTAAGGCGCCTTCAGCCTATCCAAGGCGCCTTCAACCTCCGGTCCAAGGCGCCTTGAACTCCATTCAAGGCGCCTCCAGTCTGCTGCGCTGGCCTTTTCCTGGCTCGCACCCGAGGCGCCTCCAAGCTCCATGGAGGCGCCTCGGCACTGTTCATCCGAGGTCTTTTTTGTACTTTGGTCCCTGCAAGATATGTTAATCCCAAAAATACCCTGCAGCACAAAGTTAGCACAAAACAATGATATAACTATTGAAATATTTAACAGTCTCTTGACTGTCCGAGTCTGACTTCAGGTTTCCTACCGGAAACCCTAGGTCGACCCGACGCCTACTGTTCCCTCTGTGGGGAACACGTCCTCACCTACTCCACTCAGGAGATTTACCTGTTGCCAGTACGATCCTCCAGATCGACTGGACTTTCCGCCTAGGGTTACCACCCCCTAAGACCTAGGGTTATTGCCCCCTAGGTCCACCTAGGGTTACCACGCCCTAGGACCTAAGGTTGCCGCCCCTTAGGGTTTTCCTCCACCTAGGGTTACCGCCTCCTAGGACCTAAGGTTACCCCCCCTTAGGATTTTCCTTCACCTAGGGTTACCACCCCCTAGGACCTAAGGTTACCTCCCCTTAGGATTTTCCTTCACCTAGGGTTACCACCCCCTAGGACCTAAGGTTACCCCCCCTTAGGATTTTTCCCTGCCTAACCGCAGTTAGGACTTTCCTGAAACACTCAGCAAAAGCTGTCAGATAATAAAGCACCTTAACTTTGAATCCTTTGCCATTATCAAAACTTAGGTTCGATCGTCGGATGCTTCCCGCACCAACACCTAGGACAGGGTAGCTAGCCCCGAACCTATTAGGGATCTAGACCCGTTCATAGTCCATTGGCCTAGGGGCGTACTAAGGAGCCCATCCCTTTTTACTAGACCCGTTCATAGTCCGTCAGCCTAGGGGTGTATTAAGGAGTCCACCCTTGGTACAAGCCATACAAAGTAAAATACATGTCATGCATATCATATCATCATAACTGTCATATCATATCATCATAGATGTCATGCTCTTGTCTTAACATGAAGAGTGCTCTTAATCCCAACTTAAGGGAAGCAACTCTTTGCCATTTTCTTTTCATATCATAAGGCATATATTCTTGGGCACATAGCCATTATATAAAACCATTATTATGCTTGGTTCATAAGCTTACGTAAATGAGCATGCTACATATTTGAAATCATACATGCTTGGGTACATAGTCATCATAAGAATCATTTCATGCATAATTCATAAACATACATAAATAGGCATGTTACTTGTCTTGTCATAAAGCATGCATACTTAAGCATAAAATATATCATAAGAGTCATCATCATGCATAATTCATGAGCATCCTTAATTAAGTATATAAATCATCATAGGCAACCATAATCATACATGGAAAACATTTACTAGCATCTCCTAATTCATATCCTAGTATGTGAGACACCTAGCAAAGTCATAATTGGGTCTCTAACCCTAGTTTCACATGGTGGCCGAAAGTCACCATGCTTAGTTTTAGGTGACAACAACATATAAGTATGTAAACCTTAAATCAAATTCATATCATAAACTATAAAGAATATCATGAGCATAGGTGGTAGGTTCTAAGCTTCCTAGGCCTTTTAACTTAGTTGTGGCCGGCCCTTTAAGAGCATGAAACTAAGTTCTAAATAAGCATAAAAATACCAAGCTACCTTCATATCATATCATAAGGGAAGTCCATGAGCTTGCTAAGTTTAAGTTTAAACTTTCTTGAACCCTAGATTATAGTCATGGCCGAAAGTTCATAAAAAGGAAATAACCTCTAAGCAACATACAACATGAATACCTAGCCAATTTCATAACATATCATAAAGAAGTCTATGAGCATACTAAATTAGGTTTTCAACTTCATGAACCCTAAAACCTCATCATGGCCGAAACTTCATCAAACAAGAAATAACTTCTAAGCAACATATAAACATGAATACCTAGCTAATTTCATAACATATCATAAAGAAGTCTATGAGCATACTAAATTAGGTTTTGAGCTTTATGAAACCCTAAAACTCCATCATGGCCGAAACTTCATAAGACAAGAAATAAATTTCTAAGCAACATATAAACATGAATACCTAGCTAATTTCATAACATATCATAAAGAAGTCTATGAGCATACTAAATTAGGTTTTGAGCTTCATGAACCCTAAAACCTCATCATGGCCGAAACTTCATCAAACAAGAAATAAACTTCTAATCAACATATAAACATGAATACCTAGCTAATTTCATAACATATCATAAACAAGTCTATGAGCATGCTAGATTAGGTTTTGAGCTTTATGAAACCCTAAAACTCCATCATGGCCGAAACTTCATAAGACAAGAAATAAATTTCTAGGCAACATATAAACATGAATACCTAGCTAATTTCATAACATATCATAAAGAAGTCTAGGAGCATGTTAAATTAAGTTTTAAGCTTCTTAAAGCCCTAGAATATTCATGGCCGAAACATATCAAGAAGAAGATCAAGCTTAAACAATATCCAACATAAATTTTTAACTAATTTCATATCATAACATAATAAGATCCATGAGCATGGGTTCTTCTCCTTTTTATCTTTTTAAGTGTTCTAACTTTTCGAAAATATCGTAAGCGACTTGTACCACAGGTGAGGGAATACTTACTTCCTTGTTTGATTTACTTAAGGAGAGAATCTTGCTTGTGGATCCTTCCTAGAGAGGAGTCCTCCTTTGTTTTTGGGTTTCGGCAAAGAGAGGTGAGGAGGAGGCTTGGTCACAGTGAAGGGAAGGAGGGAGGAGGAAGAGGAGAAAATGAATTTTCTTCTTTAATTTCCCCTTTTATTCATCATGAGAGGAGGAAGGGAAAATGTACTTTTCCTTCTCCTTTCTTTTACTTCTCCTTAATGAAAAGAGGAAGCAAGAATGCTCTTTTCTTTTGAGAGGAAGAAGGCTACTCTAACTTCTCCTTCTAAATGAGAGAAGTTCTTTTCTTACTCTTAACTATATTGTCACTTCTCTCTCTAACAATAACTTCTCTTGGTCTATTGGTTAACCCATACATGTATCTAGTAAGAGATCCAAGGTTCAAACCTTGGTCATCTCTTTTTGGTTCTATTTTTTTTTATTATTTTTGCAAATTTACACATAAGGCCTATTTTTATCCATGATAAAAAAAATATCTAAAATCTTGCTAAGTACTCTATGGGTGTTACAGTCCCCCATACCTTATAAAAGTTCATCCTCAAACTTAAAATAGTTCCGGGTACTACGGTGGTCTACGACTTCCGGTTGAGTGCATCAGCCACTTTGTTCGCTTTTCCCGGATGATAAAAGATCTCGCAGTCATAGTCCTTGACTAGCTCCAGCCATCTTCTTTGTCTCATGTTCAGGTCCTTCTGGGTGAAGAAATATTTCAGACTTTGGTGGTCTGTATAAATCTTACATTGTGCTCCATATAGATAATGTCTCCATATCTTAAGAGCAAAGACCACGGCTGCTAGTTCTAAATCGTGTGTGGGATAATTTTTCTCATGTTCCTTGAGTTGCCTAGAGGCATAGGCAATGACTTTGCCATTCTGCATGAGTACAGCTCCGAGTCCTGATTTAGAAGCGTCGCTGTACATATCAAATCCTTCGTTGCCTTCCGGAAGAGTAAGAATTGGAGCACTGGTTAGTCTCCTTTTCAGTTCTGTAAAGCTCTTCTCGCAGTCATCTGTCCATTCGTACTTCTTATTCTTCCGAGTGAGGGCTGTCATCGGTGCTGTGATTCTGGAGAAACCCTCTACAAACTTCCGGTAATAACCTGCTAGTCCGAGAAAACTCCTGATTTCGCTGGCATTCCTCGGCCTATTCCAGTTACTGACGGCTTTGATCTTGATTGGGTCTACCATTACTCCATCCCTAGAGATAACATGACCCAGAAACGATACTTGGTCAAGCCAAAATTCGCATTTGGAGAATTTTGCATACAATTGCTTTTCCTGAAGAATTTGTAATACTATTTCCAGGTGTTTGGCATGCTCTTCCTGGGTTCTCGAATAAATGAGAATATCATCGATAAAAACAATCACAAATTTGTCGAGATATATTGAGAACACCCGGTTCATCAGGTCCATGAATAGAGCAGGAGCATTTGTCACTCCGAAAGGCATTACTACGAACTCATAGTGTCCGTATCTTGTCCGGAAGGCCGTTTTCGGTATATCATCTTGTTTCACCTTTACTTGATGATAGCCAGATCTTAAATCAATCTTAGAGAAAACAGTGGCCCCATTCAACTGGTCGAACAGATCGTCAATCCGTGGTAAGGGTGTAACACCCACAAAATTATAAGATAAGTATATGGGTGTTAGTTGCATTAGAGCATAAAAGTAAGAAGAATCAAAAGAAAAAGAAATAAAAAGAAGAGGTAAAGGTTTGAACCTTGAACCTCTCACAAAGGTTAGAAATAAAATTATGTATGATAACCACTAGGATAATGAATAACATGTGAATGGGAAATGATGGGAATTGTAGTTAAAAGTGAGGATATAATTAAGTGAGGGAACAAGAGAAAATCAAGTAGCTTTATTCCTCTTGTTTACCTCTTGGTTAAGAAAATGAGTAAGCAAAAGACAAGTTGTCTTTCTTCCTTTTCCTTCTTTATTTTCGTGGAGTTTAAGAGAATAATGAAGAGAAGAATTAAGGGAAAGGAATAAGGACATATTCTCATTAGAAAAAAATACATGCATGAATTAAGGAAAAAGGGAAGCAAAGTTCATCTTTGTATCTTCCACCCACTTAGCATAAAAAGGAAAGAAACGATAGGATTTCATTTTTCTTCCTTCTCCATCACCATTGCCGAAACTAGAAGCCCTCCTCCCTCATCTCCACAAGCCAAGTTTAGGTTTCTCCCTAAGAGGAAACTAAATTACAAGAAGGAGCCTTCAAGGTGCACCCTTCCAAGCAAGAGAAATCAAAAGGAGTGCTAGCCTCCTTCCTCTTCACCAAGGGTACCATTTCTTTAAGGATTAACAAGGGAACACTAGGTAAGCTTCCCCTCACCTATGGTACAATAGTTTATATGGTTTTCCATGAAGATAGATCGCTTAAAAACCTAAGGTTTGCTTTATGAGAATTTCGGCTAAGACAAGAGGAAGTGTTTAAGAAAATTGTAACTAGATATGCTTATTATTTATTTTTGTGACATGTATCTTATATAAGAGGTTAATCTAAGGTTTCCATGCTAGAATGAACAATGAAAACTTAGATCCATGAACCCTAGACTCTCGGCCAAGCATGAACAAGAGGACTAGGTAAGCTTAAGACTCAAACTAAGCATGTTTCCTTATTCTTGTGTTATGTACCCTATGATAATGATGTTGTTAACTTTTTCTCTTACTTGTATGTTATTTGAAACTCCATTTCCATGCTCATGAATGTTCTTCCATGGAAGAACTAAAGGCCTAGGAGAGTTTTAAACCTAAAAACTAAGCATGCTAAGATTTTTCCTAAGACAAGATATGAAGCTATAATGTTATGCCATGATTGTATGTTGATTATGAATCCTATTACATGCTTATGAAGATTCGGTTATGATGATATTTGAAGTATAGGAAAGTTTAAACCAAGTCTAGGAGGCTCATGACCTTCTTGATAAAATGATATGAAACTAGTTGATGTTCTTATGGTTGCTTGTTACATAGAAGATTGGTTACATGTAACTTTCGGCCACACTAAGTTTTAAAGCTAGGATGCTTAGATTTTAAACTAAGTTTACCCATGTTATTCCTTGTAATGTTGCCATGAAAATTGTGTAGGGTTTCCATGCTTTTAGGCCATATGAAAAACAAAACCAAGCTCACATGTTTCGGCCACCCTTGGGTTAAAGGCCTAGGAAAACTTAGAATCCAACTTAGATATGCTCATGATGTTCTTGTGATAAATGCTATGAAATGTAGTTGTGGTTTCCATGCTCTTGTGCCCCTAGAAACTTAGTTTCATTCTTGATATGTTTCGGCCACTACTAGTTTAAAGGCCTAGAGAAAATTTAGAACCCAACTTATATATGTTCATAATGTTTCTTGTGATAAGTGCTATGAAATATAGTTGTGGTTTCCATGCTCTTGTGCCCCTAGAAACTTAGTTCCATGCTTGATATGTTTCGGCCACTACTAGTTTAAAGGCCTAGAGAAATTTAGAACCCAACTTGTATATGCTTATGATGTTCTTGTGATGTATGCTATGAAATGTAGTTGTGGTTTTCATGCTCTTATGCCACTAAAAACCTAGTTCCATGATTGATATGTTTCGGCCACCTTGAGTTAATGGGTTTAGGAAGTTTAGAATTTAAAACAAATGTGCTTATGATGTTCCTCATGAAAATGTATAAGATATTGGCTTAGGGTTCAACACTTTCATGCTACTTGTAACCTAGAATGAGACATGCTAGGGTTCGGCCATGATAAGGTTAGAAGCTTAAGGAACTTAGAACCCAAACTAAACATGCTTAAGTTGTTCCTTATGAAATATGATATGATATGTATTTAGGGTTTATATGTTTGCATGTTGCTTAGAACTTGATTGCTCTTCATGAAGGTTTCGGCCATGAAAGAATTAGAAACCTAGGAGGGCTTAAAAATTTAGGTTAACATGCTTATGACCTTTCTTATGCTAGTATGTGAAGATATCATGAGATTTTTATGTTTGTGTGTTGTCTAGAGATCATGCCCTACTCATGACTTTCGGCCATATGGGTTTAGTGACCTAGATGTACCTCACATGCTATGTAATGAATCAAGAAATGTTATTTAATGATTCCATGAATGGTTATGTCTTCTTATGATAAGTGATATGCTCTTTTATGTATGCTTATGATCCATGTATGTGCTATGTGCCCAATTATGCATGCTTTATGATATGATAAAATGACATGTTCATTATGCAAGCTTATGATCCATGCATGTGCTGTGTGCCCAAATATGCATGCTTTATGATATGATAAGTGATATGTTCATGATGTACACTATGATTCATGCATGTGTTGTGTGCCCAAATATGCATGTTTTATGATATGTTAAGAAACATGATATGCATGAAAGGATATAAGAACTATGATATGTATGACATGCTATTTTACTTTATGTATGGCTTGTTCCAAGGGTGGGCTCCATAAGCGCCCCGGGGTCAATGGACTAAGAAACATGCCTCGTTAGGGATGGGCTCCTAAGTGCCCCTAGGTCGATGGACTAAGAAACGGGCCTAGTATGTATACCTTGTAGGGTTCAAGACTTGCTACCTTGGACCTACATAGGATGCGCGAATTTATGTATGTGGTACAAGTCAGGGCCCTAATTATGTTGAGATTATGTTTAAGTATGTATATTATAAGTTTTCAAAAGACATGTTGCATATGTTGCATGATGTATGTTTAGGAATTTACCTTGCTATACTCTATGATTATGCCATGATATTTATGATGATGTTATGCTATGTCAGGATACATTTGATGATCATGTTATATTATGCCATGTTTACTTTATGTTATGTTACGATATGCCATGATATGCTGCTTGATATGATAAATTTATCTTTGTGCCTCTTGACTTGTGATTTTAATATGCTTTACGGTTGTTGTGAGTAGGAAAGGAACTTACTGAGCCATGAGTGCTCACAGCTTACTTTCTTGTACCACAGATAAAGGCAAGGAATGGATATACTAGGGGAGCAGCAGGAGGGGCTAGAAGGATGTGTGTGGTAGTGGATTGGCTAAAGGAAAAGACCTGCTTTTGTTTAATAAGAAATATGTCATGTTGATATTTTTACTTTATGACTCCATGACATTAAGTATGTGTTTGGGTATTGAGACTCAAAAATTATGATGGGTATGCTATGTGGTTCTTTTATGTCTATGGTAATGTTAAAGTAAGAAAAGTTTTTAAATTCTCTAAGTAAGACTTCCGCTGTATTAAGCATGTATGTGTCCAAGTAACCCCCGTCACCTTAGCAGGAGGGGCGGGGCGTTACAAAGGGATATCTGTTCTTGATTGTAACTTTATTCAGCGCTCGATAATCTATGCACATTCGCATAGACCCATCCTTCTTTTTAACAAACAGTACCGGAGCTCCCCATGGTGAGTAACTAGGGCGGATAAATCCCTTGTCGAGTAACTCCCGTAGCTGTTTTTGAAGTTCCTCCAATTCAGTCGGCGCCATACGATAAGGTGCTTTAGAGATCGGCTTTGTACTAGGAATCAATTCGATCTCAAACTCAATTTCTCGGTCAGGTGCTAACCCTGGAAGTTCATCAGGAAATACCTCTGGGTAGTTGCGTACGATTTTGACATCTTCCGGCTTCAGTTCCCCTGCCCGATTTATATCAACCACATGAGCTAGAAACCCAGTGCATCCACTGTCTAGCATCTTCTGTGCCTTTAGAGCTGATAAAAACTTTTTAACTTCTTTCTTGGTTTCCCCAATAAATTTGAAGGTCGGTTCTTCTTCAGGCCGAAAAATTACTTTTCTTTTTCGGCACTCTATTGAAGCTCCATATTTACTCAGGAAGTCCATGCCCAGTATAATATCATAATCCTGCATGTCAAGCACTATCAGATTATAGTAGAGTTCTCTGTCTGCGATTCTGACGGGTGCGGCTCGCAGTATATGGGTGGATGGCATCACATCTCCCGAAGGTAAAGTCGTTAAGAATTTGAAATCCAAGGCTTGGGGTGGCATGTCTACCTTTCCCATGAAAGGTGTAGAAATAAACGAGTGTGTTGCTCCAGTGTCAAATAGTACAGTAGCATACTGATTGAAAATAATTATCTGACCTGTGACAATCGTAGAAGCATTGGCCGCATCCTCCTTAGTAAGAGAAAAGATCCTGGCATTCGTTGCTACTGGCGGAGCTTCCAGTCTCCCTTGGCTTATCTGCGGGCCTTCTATTGCAGCTTGCATCAAGTGTAGCCGTGGGGGAGCACCTTTGTTCTGAACCTGCGGAGGAGTAGGTGTCTGGGTCTGAGTAGGACAATTCCGAGCCATATGTTCTTCCATTCCACAGTTGTAGCATCTGTTGGTACCTATACGACATATCCCCGGATGCTTCTTCCCGCAAGTGGTACACTGAGGAAACATGAGTTGCTTGCTTGCTGGACCACTCTTGGAATCATTCCATTGCTTCCTCTTGCCACTGTGATTTCCTTTCCAGCTGGTTCGGGTACTTTGAGATTTTTGTCCTCCCGACTGAGTTTGATTCTTGCCCTCATTCATTGCCTTTTGATAGTGTTCCGTGATCAGAGCACTACTGATTAATTCTTCGGCGGTCTGCGGTCTATTAACTCCGCCGGCCACGTTCAGGGCTATCTCAGGTCTGAGCATCTTCAGCATAAGTCTGACCCTTTCTCTCTCCGTGCTGACCAACTCTGGGCACAGACGTGCTAGGCGGTTGAATTTCTTAACAGCTTCATTGATTGATAGATCACCTTGCCGGAACTCGGTGAACTCATCGTAGTGTTTATTTGTGACTCGCATATGGAAAAATTCTTCGAAAAATTCTATCTCGAAGTCTGTCCATCTCATCTGATTTATCTGTCGTTTTTCTTTGACTCGATCCCACCACATTCTGGCATCGCCCGTAAGGCAGAACGATGCGCATTTGACTTTCTCGTTCTCCGGCCAATCCAGTAACTCCACTATGCTCTCTACAGTCTTGAACCAGGCCTGTGCGTCCCATGGTTCACAGTTACCGGAGAAAGCTTCAGGCTTCAGTCTCTGCCACTGAATCAGATATGTCTCCTGACGAAACACTGGAACTGGGCCTACCGGTGGTGCAGGTGCCGGTGGTACTGGTACCGCTGTAGGTATTACTGGTACTACGTTCTGATGTCCTGGCAGGGTGGCAGGATTCCCCTGTTGATTCAGTAGAGCAGTGATCATCTGCTGCTGTTCCGTAACCTGACGCAGGAGCTCGGTAACTACATGCATCAGATTAGGTGGAGGTGTTGTCTCCTCGGCTCTAGTATTACGTCTTCTAGCCATCCTTATCTTCATTAATGACAATAGAGCTAGCATAAGTTATTATCGTTTCTAACCAGACTAACGAAAGGGTATCATCATTTCTAATTGTTTGTAAGTTTGTTGTGTTATCATCCCTAACCTACCATCATGCAACCTAAGCTAAAACTGTGACTTAAAAGAATAAAGTAAGCATGCATACTACTAAAGCATTATAAATAAAAGAAAAATAAACTAGCATAAGCATCATAAAAGAAATATACTAAGCATAGAAATTCTTACTTGGAGTGGCAGAAAGAGACTCGATGTGTGTGCAGTGGGAAGGCTAAACCTGGCTCTGATACCAAACTGTAACGCCCGCCCTCCCTGCTACTAAAAGGGACGGGGCTACTTACATACTTAACAATTCCAAGATACATGCATATTTAAAATGTCTTTCTAGTAACATAAAGCAGCGGAAATGTCATGAAGTTATATTGGAATGTAACATAAATACAATTGGTTCATGTCAAACATAACAAAAATAACATAGCAGGTCTTTATTTGTCTTAGCCGAGCCACTGCCACACACACCTCCTTGCCTCTCCTGCAGCTCCCTTAGGTCATCCATCCCTTGCCTTTATCTGTAGTACAAGGAAGTAAGCTATGAGCACACAGGCTCAGTAAGATCCTTTCCTACTCACAAAAACCGTATCTCAAAGCATAATCATATAAGCATATAATCAATGAAGACATAATCATCTAACATTATGTAATGTGAACATAGTTCCTTATCATATCATATCACTATGAACCATGATTCTAACATATCATAAATAAAGGGATCATGTGATGTGAATCATAAGGAGCATAACATATCATCATGTCATATGAATCATAAACAAAAACATCTCATAACCTCATGTCCTATAAGTCATAAGAGTATGGCATAACATCATGTCATATAATTCATAAAAAAACATATCATATTATGAATGGGTACATTATGCAAAATGTCCTTTTTAAAACATATGTCATGTCGAGTGCAAGATGTCTTTAAACATATCTTTTAATACTTAAACATAATATCATCATTATGAGGGTCCGGCTTGTACCACATACATACATAAATGCGCGCAATCCCTAGGACAAGGTAGCTAGCCCCGAACCTACTAGGGATCTAGACCCGTTCATAGTCCGTCGGCCTAGGGGCGTACTAAGGAGCCCATCCCTTTTTACTAGACCTGTTCATAGTCCGTCGGCCTAGGGGTGTATTAAGGAGTCCACCCTTGGTACAAGCCATACAAAGTAAAATACATGTCATGCATATCATATCATCATAACTGTCATATCATATCATCATAGATGTCATGCTCTTGTCTTAACATGAAGAGTGCTCTTAATCCCAACTTAAGGGAAGCAACTCTTTGCCATTTTCTTTTCATATCATAAGGCATATATTCTTGGGCACATAGCCATTATATAAAACCATTATTATGCTTGGTTCATAAGCTTACGTAAATGAGCATGCTACATATTTGAAATCATACATGCTTGGGTACATAGTCATCATAAGAATCATTTCATGCATAATTCATAAACATACATAAATAGGCATGTTACTTGTCTTGTCATAAAGCATGCATACTTAAGCATAAAATATATCATAAGAGTCATCATCATGCATAATTCATGAGCATCCTTAATTAAGTATATAAATCATCATAGGCAACCATAATCATACATGGAAAACATTTACTAGCATCTCCTAATTCATATCCTAGTATGTGAGACACCTAGCAAAGTCATAATTGGGTCTCTAACCCTAGTTTCATATGGTGGCCGAAAGTCACCATGCTTAGTTTAGGTGACAACAACATATAAGCATGTAAACCTTAAATCAAATTCATATCATAAACTATAAAGAATATCATGAGCATAGGTAGTAGGTTCTAAGCTTCCTAGGCCTTTTAACTTAGTTGTGGCCGAACCTTTAAGAGCATGAAACTAAGTTCTACATAAGCATAAAAATACCAAGCTACCTTCATATCATATCATAAGGGAAGTCCATGAGCTTGCCAAGTTTAAGTTTAAACTTTCTTGAACCCTAGATTATAGTCATGGCCGAAAGTTCATAAAAAGGAAATAACCTCTAAGCAACATACAACATGAATACCTAGCCAATTTCATAACATATCATAAAGAAGTCTATGAGCATACTAAATTAGGTTTTGAGCTTCATAAACCCTAAGACCTCATCATGGCCGAAACTTCATCAAACAAGAAATAACTTCTAAGCAACATATAAACATGAATACCTAGCTAATTTCATAACATATCATAAAGAAGTCTATGAGCATACTAAATTAGGTTTTGAGCTTTATGAAACCCTAAAACTCCATCATGGCCGAAACTTCATAAGACAAGAAATAAATTTCTAAGCAACATATAAACATGAATACCTAGCTAATTTCATAACATATCATAAAGAAGTCTATGAGCATACTAAATTAGGTTTTGAGCTTCATGAACCCTAAAACCTCATCATGGCCGAAACTTCATCAAACAAGAAATAAACTTCTAATCAACATATAAACATGAATACCTAGCTAATTTCATAACATATCATAAACAAGTCTATAAGCATGCTAAATTAGGTTTTGAGCTTTATGAAACCTAAAACTCCATCATGGCCGAAACTTCATAAGACAAGAAATAAATTTCTAAGCAACATATAAACATGAATACCTAGCTAATTTCATAACATATCATAAAAAAGTCTAGGAGCTTGTTAAATTAAGTTTTAAGCTTCTTAAAGCCCTAGAATATTCATGGCCGAAACATATCAAGAAGAAGATCAAGCTTAAACAATATCCAACATAAATTTTTAACTAATTTCATATCATAACATAATAAGATCCATGAGCATGGGTTCTTCTCCTTTTTATCTTTTTAAGTGTTCTAACTTTTCAAAAATATCGTAAGCGACTTGTGCCACAAGTGAGGGAATACTTACTTCCTTGTTTGATTTACTTAAGGAGAGAATCTTGCTTGTGGAGCCTTCCTAGAGAGGAGTCCTCCTTTGTTTTTGGGTTTCGGAAAAGAGAGGTGAGGAGGAGGCTTGGTCACGGTGAAGGGAAGGAGGGAGGAGGGAGGAGGAAGAGGAGAAAATGAATTTTCTTCTTTAATTTCCCCTTTTATTCATCATGAGAGGAGGAAGGGAAAATGCACTTTTCCTTCTCCTTTCTTTTACTTCTCCTTAATGAAAAGAGGAAGCAAGAATCCTCTTTTCTTTTGAGAGGAAGAAGGCTACTCTAACTTCTTCTTCTAAATGAGAGAAGTTCTTTTCTTACTCTTAACTATATTGTCACTTCTCTCTCTAACAATAACTTCTCTTTGCCTATTGGTTAACCCATACATGCATCTAGTAAGAGATCCAAGGTTAAAACCTTGGTCATCTCTTTTTGATTCTATTTTTTTTTTATTATTTTTTCAAATTTACACATAAGGCCTATTTTTATCCATGATAAAAAAATATATCTAAAATCTTGCTAAGTACTCTATGGGTGTTACATCAACAACACATGTGATCGAGGTAGTGATAGATATCACGGCACGGTAGACATTAGAGTTGACGTGATTTAGATCTAATCTAAACGATGATGCATATCATATACTCGATAGATCTAATCTAATCGAAAGGGTGCATCATGTGCACGACTTAGATCTAATCTAATCGTTAGGCACTAATTAATTACTTAATCATGCATCACATATACACAAGCAATTAATTAAATTAATTTGTGATTAGTCATGGCTCTACTACGATCTTCTCAAGCCAATGAGAAGATCGGATGATCAACCTAGGGTCAACAGATTCTCAAGCTCCTCCCTTTGACCACCTTGTGTTGCTCGCGCCCTCCTCGTAACTCCGTCTCGAGTGGACCTTCCACGGCTTCAATTTTGTACATTACAATTTTGAAACTCGAGTTACATTCGAGTCTAAACTAATTTACAACAAGAATATAAAATAGAGAAAGGCACGACGCACAGGTCGCGGAGCAAATGTACAACACGCACAACACAAATAACGGCGCGCAGACCGTAACATGAATTACAACGTAATTCCAATCAAATTGGGTCTTTTGGGCCATGACTATCACAAATTATATATAATTCTAAATTATGTAATTTTCATAATTTTCTGTAATTTTAATACTAATTTTTTTACAATTTTACGAGTAAAATTTCCCGGCGGTCCCGTTTAGCAGTTTTCGGGCACAATCGCGGAACGAATCCCCTTGCGGGGCCAGGGGCAGCGCCCCTACCCACGATCTAACCATCACGAGGGTTCCTTAGCGATCTAACAGCGCCTTAGCCCGCTGTCCCAAAAGGATTTGGGGCGAAACCAAGCCGTTTTGGAAAAATCTTCCCGGTAGCCGAAGCCTACAAGTGCCGAAACACTTGTGCTTCGCTTCTACGAGAAAAATACCCATAAAAACTCTAAAAATCATAAAATTATAGAATATCACAGAACCTATATTTTTCATAAAAAATCAAATTAAACTGTTGGGTTTTTCGGGCCGCGAAAACCGCTTTTTCGCGTCGCGGAAACCCCGAAAGTCCCAGCCACCGGATCCGTGCGAAGTAAAAACTTTCGAAAAATATGAGTAAAAATTTCTAAACTTCGATCTACAGTATATCTACAAAGGGGAAACCTTTTATACCTTCGATGCGTGCCCTTTTCGTGAATCCCGCTCGTCCAAGGCGCCGGATCTCAAGTTGTCAAGGTAGACAACTCTCTATGCGTATCCACACGAACAAGTAGTGATTCACAAACCACTCTAAATGGAGAAGAGAGCACCACAAGTGTGCTAGCACTTCCTAGGGCTCTCGGGTAGGATTTAAAAGGGTGAAAAGAGAGAAAAAAAAGAGGAATCTCATATACTCCTCTAAGTACCCTCCTTGTGAACTTTCACTCCACCCTTTCCTCTTGAAACTCAACTCACTCACCTTCTCCTTGCTTGGAACTCACGACAACAGCAAAGAAGGAGGAAGAAAACCCAAGGAAGAAGATGCAAGAATAACCACACTTAATTGCCACAAAATAAAACCCACATTCCAAAATGTGGCCGGCCACACATGTAACTCCCATTCCATTTAATGTGGCCGGCCACATTAAATGAAAATGGGATTTGTAACCTCCTTTGATGACTAGGAGATGATGTGGCAAGGCTAGTCATGCCATGTAGGATGAGTCATCCTTCATGAAGTGGAAATACATCAAGTCAAACTTGATGTTTCAACATCCCATTTGGTCAAGTCAAAATTGACCAATTTTTCTTCCTTGTTGAGTTGAATCCAACCTTTGATTCAAGTCAATTTCAATCTAATGAATCTCAATTCATTAATATAAATTGACTCAATGAATCAAATTTAAATTAGACTCATTCAACAATTGAATCTAATTGAGTCTAAATCAATAAGTCTAATTTGAATTAATCCTAATCCAATCTTTGGTGCATCACATGAACCTAATCCAATTGGTTCATCATATGAACCTAATCTCCATCCACTTGTTCTTTGTGTGTGACCCAATAGGTTCTTGTAATAATGGCAATGTTTCTAAACTCCTTTAGAAACATAAGCAATGAGCGGCATCTAGAAATACATCATTGCTACCCAAGTTACAAGAATGTTGAGATCCAACATCACCTTGTGACTACTAATTGTGACTCCTCACAATATATGACAAGTGTACTTCTATCCTAGACATCTAGATTGATCAATATGAGGCATAGACCGTGTCATCCTCTAATCAATCTAAATCTTGAACTTCAAGTAGACTCACTAAATCAAATGAGCTCAATATCTCATATTGACTCATTTGGGCATGGCCATGCACTTCGTGGTCTCACTCTATCAAGAATATCGATGTCTCTCCCGTCATATAGGAGGGATAGATCCCATCTACATTACTCACATCCCTCTGCATAATTCGTTACATACTCAATAATCGCCTTTATAATCCACCCAGTTACGGGTGACGTTTGACGAAACCAAAGTACATAACTCCTTATGTAGGGATCCATGGTGACTTCAGGTCCAAGGACTAGTAGTCATACTAATAGCCACATGAGAAAGTATATGACACTCATATAACGATCCATGATACTTTCTCATGGCGGGTTATTCAGTATACATTCTCCAATGTATACACATGTGTCAACTTGATATCTCCATATCCATGACTTGTGAGATCAAGTCATCGAGTTGACCTACATGCTAGTCTTATTGCATTAACATTGTCCCTGAATGTTAATACTCGACTAGGAATGATTAAGAGTAGTGTTCCCTATATCATCTCACTATCGATTCAACCAATCGATTGATATAGGTAAGAACCTTCTACTCAAGGACGCTATTATACTTAGTTTATTTGGCACCAATACAAGTAAGTATAATAACCAAAAACTAAATGCCTTTATTTATATAAGAATATGATACAATAAGTCCATAATACAATCATCAAATGATTGGCTCTAGGGCTTTAACTAACAGCAATGGATAAGAGTATCCGGATAGATTTAAGCATGGCTACCGGTGAAAAAGTCTCCTCATAATCGATTCTCTCTTTCTGAGTATACCCTTTCGCAACAAGCCTTGCTTTGAAGGTTTCTACCTTCCCATCTATCCCTCTTTTCGTTTTGTAGATCCACTTGCATCCAATGGCTTTTACACCAACAAGTGGTTCTACAAGCTCCCAGACCTTATTAGAATACATAGATTCTATTTTAGAATTCATTGCCTTTTTCCAAGATACTGCATCTATATCTTGGAGTGCTTCGTCATATGTTCGGGGATCAGGTTCATGTTTACCTGGGATCAAGTCCAAAGGCTCTCCCAAAAACATGAATCACTCAAGTTGCCTCGCAACCCTCCCACTACGACGAGGCACTGTCTTTGGCTGTGTATCATATGTGACTCGTGTTGCAGTTTCTTGTGGTACTTCATTTTGTACTTTTGGTACTAAAGTAGACGTGTCCTCTCTAATTTCTTCTAGAACTATTTCACTCATGGGCTTATGGTTCATTACATAATCTTCTACTAAAAATCGAGCATTGGTGCTAACAATGATCTTCTGATTTTTAGGATTATAAAACAAACACCTTTCGTTCCCTTAGGATATCCCACAAACAGACAAACTTCTGTACGTGATTCCAACTTGTCAGTATCTCCCTTCAGCACATGTGCTGGACTACCCCATATCCGGATATGATTCAGACAAGGCTTACGCCCATTCCATAATTCCATGGGAGTAGAAAGAACTGTTTTAGAAGATACCATATTCAGAATATACACTGTTGTTTCTAAAGCATATCTCCAAAACGAATTTGGTAATTCTAAATAACTCATCATTGATCTAACCATTTCCATAATGTCCTATTCCTTCGTTCTACCACACCATTCTGCTGGAGTGTACCAGGTGCAGACAATTGGGATTGAATCCCGACTTCTGATAAGTAATTCCTAAACTCTCCAAAGAGGTATTCGCCACCACAGTCAGACCGTAGTGTCTTGATACTTTTACCAAGACGTTTCTCCACATCAGCCCTATATTCTTTGAACTTGTCAAAGCATTCAGAATTGCGACGCATCTGGTAAATGTATCCGTATCTTGAATAATCGTCTATAAAGGAGACGAAGTATTCATAACCACCTCTTGCCTGGATAGACATAGGACCACACAAATCAAAATGAACCAGTTCTAACACATCTTTGGCTCTATACCCCTTGGCCTTAAAAGGTCTCATAGTCATTTTACCTTCCAAGTAGGATTCACATGTTGGAAAGTTTACCAACTCTAATGAACCCAAGAGTCCATCGGCTACAAGCCTTTGAATCCTACTTAAGTTAATATGACCAAACCTTAGATGCCAAAGATATGTTTGATTCATTTCCGAAGGTTCTTTTCTCTTATTAGAGTTAGAAGACGTGTTATTAATTTCCATATTTTGCTTTGTGGGAGAAATTGAATTTAAAGTATATAAATTGCCTACTAATGCACCAGAACAGATAATCACTTTATTTCTCTTTATAACCACATTGTTACTAAAGGAAACTCAATATCCATCCAAATACAGTTTAGAAACTGAAATTAAATTCATTCTAAAACTGGGTACATAAAGACAATTTCTTAAAATCAAATTTCTATTCCTATCAAAAGATAAGTAGACGTCTCCCACTTCAACAACCACCACCTTAGTAGCATTGCCCGTGTAGACAGTTATCTCTCCATCAAATAGTCGCCGGGTTTCCTGGAACCCCTGCAAAGAATTGCAGACATGATCAGTGGCTCCCGTATCTACACACCAGGTGTTGGTAGATAACATCGCTAAATATGTTTCAACTACTAGAGTTTGAGATATACCTTTATTGTTCTGATTCCCATGAGGACAGTCTGCTTTCCAATGTCCAGACTGCTTGCAGATGAAGCACTTGCCCTTCAGCTTCTTCATTCCAGCTTTTTGTCCTGTACCTTGAGGTTTATTCACCTTCTTTGCTAAAAAGACCTGTTTCTTCTTCTTCTTGCCTTTTGACTTAGAAGTAGAACCATTTTCAGCATAGTGAATCTGAGAACTGTGACGAAATATTCTTTCTGTTGCCTATAGTTCTGTCAGAAGTTTCGCCAACGTATACTCTCTTTTGTTCATGTTATAGTTCAGGCGGAATTGCTCAAAACTTCTGAGTAGCGTTTGGAGAATTATATCGACCTGGGTTTCCCCATTGATTTCTCCTCCAACGACTTGTATTTCATTCAGATAAGCCATCATTTTGAGGATATGGTCCCTTACGGGTGTCCCCTCAGACATGGTGGCTGTCATTAGCTTTCTCATTGCCTCTTGCCTAGCAGTCCGACTCTGGTGCCCAAAGAGTTCTTTGAGATTGTTCATTATATCATAAGCTGTTGGTAAATCTTGATGCTGATGTTGCAATACATTTGACATTGATGCCAAAATGTAACACCGCGTCATCTCATCAGCTTTTACCCATTTCTTATGATACTCAATCTCCTCTGGGGTAGAGTCACCGTCAGGTGTATCAGGGCAAGCCTCAGTCAGTACAAACTTATAGCTCTCAGCAGTAAGAACAATGTCCAGGTTTCTTTTCCAATCAATATAGTTGGGACCAATAAGTTTGTTCTCTTTCAATATAATGGCCAGTGGGTTGAAAGTCATCCTAAGAATCACAAAAATAAACTTTGGTCAAGACTCTAAATTTAGAATAATATTGATTCCTCAAACAATACTATTTTAAATTAACCAACACCTCAAATCACCGTGAATATTGCATGCCACGTTAGTGTGGACGTATACAAATTCAACATTTGTAAGAGGAGGGTGTGACCCATTAATTTTATTATCTTGTCATCCTAACTTTATGACAAATAAAATTAATAGTTGGTTTCACTTTGGTCACACAAAATAATAGCAGTGACTCCGTTGGGGAGGATAATATTGAATGCGTCTAAGTGTATACCATTACTTGATACTAAGTCCATTAAATAGAATTGTGCCCCTTCAGTTGGAGAAGATCACACGCTCCTAAATAATTTCCTATAACCATCCATAAAAGGAAGTTTGATCTAGTGATCCGCAACAAACCCATCCGTTGTGGAGGCAGGCACTCAGAGCTAACACGCAAGCTTATTGTTTCACTTACAAACCAATAATGGAGACCATGGGATTTATTAAAATCCCTCTCCCACTTAGTTATTTAAAATGAGGATTTTAACCTATGCTAGCATACATCACATGCACATAGACATCACAGTAAAAGCAATAAATTTGGAAATTAATTTTCCAACTATTATGGCATTTTCCTTTCACTGTCTTCAGTATGCTCTAACCCTAGATGCTGTCATCTTTAGCCACCGCCATCGGGATGAGTTATCGCATCTATCTTGCCTTTTATTCCGCTGCGCCTCTGGTGCTCCATAAGTACCATGTCTCTCAAGAATTCGATCCGCGACAAAAATAGAATTTTACATATATCGATCCTATATTCCATGAGGGAATGTACATGTAATCTAGATCGACAATAAAATTCTTAGATCCTAGGGCTAATACAGCTCCTGCTGTATTAGTTATACATACAATCATGCACACACAAAATATTGCCCTTGACTTGTCCAAGGGTCCAATCACACACAACATCAATAAGCCATAATAGTTGGAGCCTGCAACCAAAGAGTTAGCACATCCTACTATTATCCTGCCTAAATTATGTATGACATGTGCATAACCTATTTGAATTCTAAACACACAGAGGCAAACCCTAGCTCTGATACCAATTGTTGGTTAGTTCTAGGAAAACGTACCGGTTCCACTATACAAAATTTTTTTGTATAAGTGTCGAACCTTTCCTTAAATAACCTATTGTGTTCTTTAGAAGTTAAATTAGGAATCGCAGACGAAACTTAACATCATTGATTCCAAATTTAACTTATCTATTCTTAATAGTTTAGATTTGAATCGCAAGCGGAACTTAACACTATTGATTCAAATCTACCTAAGTTATTAATTCCGTAAATATTAATTTCCAAAATTGGCTTTTAGGACTGCATGGCGAGGCACATGGCCTTCTTGGATATGGGAGCAACCACCACCGCCTAGGCAAAGCCTTTTAAGGAAAGCTAATATTTATTTCCTTAAATAACTTTAGGTTAACCAAAAAGAACAATCGAATCACAAATTCGAAAAAGCAGAAAACACAAATTCGAAAAACTATTTCGAAAAACTAGATCTAATTGCCTCTTGTATTTAGAATTCTTACAAAGAAAATAACTAGTATGATGCGGAAGAAAATTACTAGATATACCTTCTCTTTGTAAGCTAATGACCTCGAGATCTTCTGCCGTATTCCTCGCCTCGCCTTGGACGTCGTGTGGGTGATGATCCTCCAAGATGAACAGCACCCAAAAGCTTCCTCCTCTTCTTCTAAAATCCGGCCACCACCACCACTAAGGAGAAGAGAGCAAAGGGAAATGGAGAAGGGAGAGGGCCGACCACCAAAAGATCTCCAAGCAAGAGAATAAGAGTTGTGTCTCATGAAGCCCCCTCACCCCTTCTTTTATATTACTTGCCCAAGGCAAATAAGGAAAAACTTTTTACAAAAATAAAATCATCCAAGAGTTTTTCCTTTTCCCTTTTAATTTTTCCTTTTCTTTCCTCTTGATTGAATCAATCACCAAAATTAATTTTTGTGATGATTTTATATTTTTTATTATGGCCGGTCCCTTGCTTGGGAACCAAGCAAGGTGGCCGGCCACCTCATCAAGAGGAAAAAGGAATTAATTTTTTATAAAATTTTACAAGAAAAGCTCTTATAAAATTTTACAAGCTCTCTTTCCTAAAGTAGGAGTTATAAAAGGAAAGTTTCTAAAAATTAAAACTATGTTTTAAAATTTAAAAACTCTCTTATAAAATTTCCTTTTTAACACGATGATAGAAAATTTTAATTTTAAAACTTATGTCCCCTTTTTCTCTTAAACCATAAGGATGTTTAAAAAAGGAAAGTTTTAAAACTTTTAAAACTCTCTATTAAAACATGTGGCCAAATTCAAATAAGGAAAGTTTTAAAAATTAAAATCTCTCTTTTAAAACTTATAGTTTTCTACAAAGAGAAGATTATAAAAATTCAAAACAACCCTCCTATTTGAATTAATATTGGTCGGCCCCTACAAGCTTGGTCACCAAGCAATAGGGCCGGCCCCTATAAGAGGATGTGGTCGGCCATTGCTTGGTCACCAAGCAAAGGTCCGACCCCCATCTTGGACACTAAGAAGAGTCATACATTTGGATGGACTTGAAGCTATAATGAGGCTACGACAGGGACCTAGAGGAGAAATTGGTTTTGACCTTCCGATGAGCTTGAGTATCTCATGCTCGCCCCGAACACACAACTCAAATTCATCGATAATAACTTATTCCACTAGAGAGTTATTATCACACTACTGCACCAATCCCAAATTACATTATGGGCTCCTTCTTATCATGAGTGTGTTAGTCTCCCTTTGTTTAAGATTACGAATGTCCACTAATTAAGTAAGTTACTGACAACTCACTTAATTAATATCTAGCTCCAAGAGTAGTACCACTCGATTTCATTGTCATGTAGGACTAGGTCCACCTGCAGGGTTTAACATGGCAATCTTTATGAGCTCCTCTTGGGGACATTCTCAACCTAGATAACTAGGACACAGATTACTTCTATAATCAACAACACACACTATAAGTAATATCATTTTCCAACTTATCGGGCATATTGATTTATCGAGCTAAACCTCACCCTTTGATAAGTCAAAGAAATAAATATTAAATATATGTGCTTGTTATTATATTAGGATTAAGAGCACACACTTCCATAATAACTAAGGTCTAGTTCTTTTACTAAGTCAGTACAAAAAGAACTTACCTGAATGATCCTACTCAATACACTTAAAGTGTATCAGTGTAATTTATTAGTCAAGATAAACTAATACTTAATTACACTATGACTATTCTGATGGTTTGTTCCTTTCCATCTTACTCATGAGCAACTGTTTATAATTTATAGAGAACTGATAACATGATCTTCTGAGTGTGACACTGCACTCCATGTTATCTACTATATAAATTAATTGAATAATTACATTTAACAAATAAATACAGATATTGACCAATGTGATTCTTTTATTTCTAAAATAAATATTTACAAAAGCTAGGGTTTTAGTATACACTCCTACAAAAGAAACATACGGACGTATATCACCAAGATCTGGAGTAGCTTGGATGCACGAAATACATATTGGCGCAGACATAATTGACTCTGACTATCGAGGTGAGATACTCATTCTTATATTTAACCTCATTGCAACTGAAGTTGTTCTCCGATAAGGAACATTTGTTGCACAAATTATTCTAGAGAAAATTATGATTCCTGAAGTACGGACTCTGCCGTTGTTGAAGTGGCGCTCATAGAAGATTACCAGAAGACGACAGTGGCACTAGGCTACCACTTACCCCACCACCTTCCGAAAAAGGATGGGACATCCTTTCTTTTTCCTGAGTATAGTCAGGATCTGCAGGCAGATCGTTGTCCCATCTCAGAGCTTCTTCAGCCGGGTTACATCATAGGCATGCTGTAGACGTTGCGGCTACCTCACAAGAGCAGGTTGTGGCTGTCTCCCATGAAGACGCTGACTCGTCGATGGTTGCAGTCTCCCATTCGGATGTCGATGTTGATTAGGAGTGCCTGCATGAGTTAGTTTGGCCAGTTGAACCAGACGAAATCAAACCTGATGCAATGCTGGCTACTGAACTGGTGTCGTTATCCGTTTCCTAGTCGGATGAGGTGCGACTATCATCAAAGTCAGAATGCATGGGAGCATCGTTTGATACAGATAATGAAGCGTTCTGGCATGAACAGTTGGGCTATGACCATCCTTCATCAGATGTCGTTAACGCTTCATTTTCACAATAACCCCATACTGGCTGTTGCGGAGAAAACGTGCCCTCATAGTAAAAGTGGGTGTCACTTCTTCCCTCGTCGTAGTCTGAGTCGCTCCAGACCTCGACGTTCGTTGGACCATAGGAGCCTCCCGTGTAATCATAGAAACAGTTATGTTCTTCACCATCCAAGCAATAATAGTAGGATCCTTCCATACCTACTAAGGATTTTGATGAGAGATGGTGTTGAGGTGGTGAATAAAGCGAGCCTGCGCTTTGATGCAGCAACTTGCTCGGGCAGCTGTGACTACTTCCTGCTACAACAAGGCCTACTCTCAAAGCCATCACCTCAGGAACTCAACTTCTCCCTACTGCGCCTCCTGCGTCTTACAGCGATTACATCTTTTGTTACCCGATGTCCTTCGGCGAGTTCAGCGAGCAGTAGACTTCACACATAGCTTCTTTACAGGCAACCATAGCTAACACGTCGTCGTTCTACATACCGGCCTCAGTAAGACTCCTTTCAAGCTCTGATACCAAGGAGAGGGAGGATCGGAGGATCAAAATCGACTTAGGACGGAGCCTATACCTAGAGCGGAGAACAAGCAGAGAAGATTCAGAAGGAGAAACTTCACAGACGACCAACGGATTTTATTAAAGGGGGAAAAGGAGGGAAGTAAGGCACGAGGATCGCTCATTTCTACCTTTCATCCTTATTACAATAGGACTTAAATTGAGACAGAAAAGGGAACATCGTCACATGCCGGGTGCTCACTGGGCCCCATCATCACATGCAGGTGCTCATTGGGCATCATCGTCACATGCGAAGATTCCTTTCTTCTCTACTAAATCTTGACTAAGTGATGGAACAATGCCACTTTTACAAAACCTCGGGCTCAAAACCACGAGCCCGCCGTTGGTTTACCAAAACCAGGAATCCAAGCGGACCCCTGTTGAACAGTATGGCACATGGACGACCACCTTTGGGTGCTTTTCAAGCACACTGTTTGACATGACAAAAAAAAAAGGACACTCATGGATGACTCAGCCACGTTTACAGGCTTGGCCAACATTGGCCGACACGAACAAAAGGAACGGGCAAATAGTCAAGGTCCACCACGATCCATTATTGACTCTAATAATGTACAACCTTTGGACAGCTTGTTGTACGAAGTCGTCGTTGGTTCTTGCCTGATGGACCAGCAACTCCACTACCAATCTTCACGTCATCTGTCGCGGTTGCCTTTCGCAGACGCTTTTGAACAATATTCCAACAGAATCGCAGTCTCCTCGGTTTCGCCTGTACGGGTCTGCACCGAGTCAGGTCTAATCTCCGGGCTGCGATTTTTTTTACAGCAGAGGCCGAGATAGCTTTCTGAACAGTACAAGGCCCACAGGCCTGTTTCTGCTCGGCCTGCCTCTTCGTCATCTCCGAGCGTCGCACTACGTCGGAGCTCGTCTACTTCTTCGAACGCCATGTCACACCCCAAATGGAGGAGTCATTTAGAAAGCATATCAGAACTTTACTGGAGTTAAAAGTAATCAGGCTAAGTGAAAGCCGGCACAGAACCACTGTTATAATCATCAACTCAGGAACAACTATAGACCCAGTGATAGGCATAGAAATGAAAGGAAAGGAAAGACTGGTATTCAATTACAAGCGTCTCAACAACAACACTCAAAAAGATCAATACTCCCTCCCTGGTATAAATTCAATAATTAAAAGAGTTGGGAATAGTAATATATATTCCAAGTTTGATCTCAAGAGTGGATTTCATCAAGTAGCACCCTAACTCAGTTGAATGGAGCGCTTTCTGGGTCCCTGAAGGCCTCTATGAATGGTTAGTCATGCCATTGGCCTCAAAAATGCTCCTACCATATTCCAGAGAAACATGGATAGCTACTTCAAAGGTACAAAGCAATTTATAGCCGTATATATAGACGATATCCTAGCATTTACTAAGGATGAAAATGAGCACGCCAGACACCTTGATATAATGTTAAAAGTTTGTAAAGATAATGGGCTCGTCCTTAGCCCCACAAAGATGAAGATAGGTATCCCAACAATTGATTTTGAGCAGTCATTGGCAACAAAAAGATCAAGCTTCAATCTCATATTATTAAAAGAATCTCTGAATTGCAAGACAGTGATCTTCAGACCTCAAAAGGTCTTCACTCCTAGTTGGGTCTTCTAAATTATGCTCATTCATATATACCAAACTTGGGCAAGACTTTAGGCCCATTATACTCCAAACTAAGCCAAACTAGTGAAAAATGTATGAACAATCAAGATTGGAAGGTGGTGGGGGAAGTGGTAGCCTAGTGCCACTGCCGCCTTCTGGTCATCTTCCACGAGCACCACTACAACAACGGCAGAGTCCGTACTTTAGGCGTTGGAAGAAGCTGACGAGCTCCGGTGTAGGGTGACGCTTAGAGACGACAAAGAGGCAGGCCGAGTAGAAACAGGCCCATGGGCCTTATATTGTTCAGAAAGCTATCTCAGCCTCTGCTACAAAACCAATCGCGGCCCAGAGATTAGACCCGGCTCGGTGCAGAACCGCACACGCGAAGCCGAGGAGACGGCGATTCAGTTGGAATATTGTTCAGAAGAGACTGCGGAAGGTGACCGCAACAGAGGCCGTGAAGATTGGTGACGGAGTTACTGGTCCATCAGGCAAGAACCAGCGACGGCTTCGCACAGCCAGCTGTCCAAAGGTTGTACATTATTAGAGTCAATAATGGAGCGTGGTGGACCCAGGCTATTCTCCCGTTCCTTTTGTCTGTGTCGGCCAATGTTGGCCAAGCCTGTAAACATGGCTGAGTCAGCCACGAGTGTCCTTTTCTTTTGTTGTGTTGAACGGTGTGCCTGAAAAGCACCCAAAGGTGGTCGTCCATGTGCCATACTTTTCAACAGGGGTCCGCTTGGATTCTTGGTTTTGGTAAACCAACGGCGGGCTCGTGGTTTTGAGCTCGAGGTTTTGCAAAAGTGGCGCTGTCCCTTCACTTAGTCAAGACTTAGTGGAGAAGAAAGGAATCTCCGCATGTGATGATGGGGCCCAATGAGCACCTGGCATGTGATGATGTCCCCTTTTCTTTCTCTATTTAAGTCCTATTGTAATAGGGTTGCAAGGTAGAAATGAGCGATCCTCGTGCCTTACTTCCCTCCAGTTCCCCCTTTAATAAAATACGTTGGTCCTTTGTGAAGTCTCTCCATGTGCATCTTCTCTACTTGTTCTCGGCTCTAGGTACAGACTCCGTCCTAAGCCGATTTTGATCCTCCGATCCTCCCTCTCCTTGGTACTAGAGCTTGAAAGGAGTCTTGCTGAGGTCGATTTGTAGAATGACTACGTGTTAGTTGTGGTTGCCTGTAAAGAAGTTGTGTGCGAAGTCTACTGCTCGCTAAACTCGTCGAAGGACATCGGGTAACAAAAGACGTAACCGTCGTAAGACGCAGGAGGCGCAACAGGGAGAAGTTGAGTTCTCAAGGTGAAGGCTTTGAGAGTAGGCCTTGTTGTAGCAGGAAATAGTCAAAGCTGCCTGAGCAAATTGCTACATCAAAGCGCAGGCTCGCTCTGTTCACCACCTCAACACCATCTCTCATCAAAATCCTTAGTAGGTATGGAAGGATCCTACTATTATTGCTCGGATGGTGAAGAACAGCACGGTTTCTATGATTACACAGGAGGCTCCTATGGTCCAACAAATGTCGTGGTCTGGAGCGACTCAGACTACGACGAGGAAAGAAGTGACACCCACTTTTACTATGAGGGCTCGTTTTCTGCTCAACAACCAGTATGGAGCTTTTGTGAAAATGAAGCATCAACGACATCTGATGAACGACGGTCACAACCCGACTATTCATGCCAGAACACTTCATCATCCAGATCAGACGATGCTCCCCTGCATTCTGATTTTGAAGATAGTCGCACGTCATCCAATTGGGAAATGGATGACGACACTGGTTCAGTAGCCAGCAAAGCATCAGGTACTATTTCGTCTAGTTCAACTGACCAAACTAACTCATGCAGACACTCCTATGCAACATCAACATTTGAATGGGAGACTGCAACCACAGATGACTCAATGTCTTAATGGGAGACAGCCACAACCTGCTCCTGTAAGACAGCCGCAGCGTCTATAGCATGCCTACCCTATAACCCGGCTGAAGAAGCTCTGATATGGGACAACGATCCGCTTGCAAATCCCAACTATACTCAGGCAAAAGAAAGGATACCCCATCCTTTTTCGGAAGGTGGTGGGGGAAGTGGTAGCCTAGTGCCACTGCCGCCTTCTGGTCATCTTCCACGAGCGCCACTGCAACAATGGCAGAGTCCATACTTCAGGCATTGGAAGAAGTTGACAAGCTCCGGCGTAGGGTGACGCTTGGAGACGATGAAGAGGTAGGCCGAGCAGAAACATACCCGTGGGCCTTGTACTGTTCAGAAAGCTATCTCGGCCTCTGTTGGAAAACCAATCGTGGCCCGGAGATTAGACCCGGTTCGGTGTAGACCCGCACAGGAGAAGCTGAGGAGACGGTGATTCCATTGGAATATTGTTCAGAAGAGACTGTGGAAGTCGACCGCGATAGACGCCATGAAGATTGGTGACGGAGTTGCTTTTCCGTCAAGCAAGAACCAGCGATGACTTTGTATAGCCAGCTATCCAAAGACTATACATTATCAGAGTCAATAATAGAGCGTGGTGGACCCAGGCTATTCGCCCGTTCCTTTTGTCCGTGTCGGCCAATGTTGGCCAAGCCTGTAAACGTGGCTGAATCCACGAGTGCCCTTTTCTTTTGTTGTGTCGAACAGTGTGCTTGAAAAGCACCCAAAGGTGGTCGTCCATGTGCCATACTGTTCAACAGGGGTCCACTTGGATTCCTAGTTTTGGTAAACCAATGGAGGGCTCGTGGTTTTGAGCCCGAGGTTTTGCAAAAGTGGCGTTGTCCCCTCACTTAGTCAAGACTTAGTGGAGAAGAAAGGAATCTCTGCATGTGACGATGGGGCCCAGTGAGCACCCGACATGTGATGATGCCCCCTTTTCTTTCTCTATTTAAGTCCTATTGTAATAGGGTTGCAAGGTAGAAATGAGCGATCCTAGTGCCTTACTTCCCTCCTGTTCCCCTTTTAATAAAATCCGTTAGCCCTCTGTGAAGTTTCTCCGTGTGCATCTTCTCTGCTTGTTCTCGGCTCTAGGTACAGGCTCCGTCCTTAGCCGATTTCGATAGTCTTTCAAGACTCAAGTTATAATAAACAAGACTTTTAAGGCTTAGATTTTCAAAAAATAGACTTACAATCTTAGAACTCAAGTAAGGCTTCGGAGTTCTTCCGGTGCTTGCAAGAGTCTAGTGGGTGTGGGTTTATATAGAGGATATTGCATAAACTGGGTGCTCATTGGGCCCCATCATCATTTACACTTTATCTTCTTTACAGATCACCCTATATTTAAAGAACTTTAGGTTTTTACTAATGGATGGCTTCCCGGGGCTCAATCCATTCTAACTAGACATAAAGTTACATTATTGAAGCATCTTTAAAGCTTACAAGACTCAAAGTTACATTATTGACTTACACTTTACTTAAAGTATTGGATTCTAGGGGATATTGAGGCCCACCATGGCTCCTTAAGGTGGCACGTCTTCCATTCTTTTTGTGATAGATTGTAGCTGTAAGTAGTGCTCCCATAATTGAAGTCGTGATTCTTTTACAGCTGGAAGATGCTCCTTCCAATAGTTCTATGGTCCTTCGAAATGTCCTCTTCGTTGGAAGTCCAATTCTTTGAGTCGGCAGATAAGCTCGAGTTCTCGTAGACTGTCAAGTAGGTGTCTAGATGCTTGTTTTTCAATAATGTCCATTTTGTTTCATATGTCATGTTCTTCTTTATGGAGGATTCGTGTCCCTGTGGTGGCTCCCATGAGGTACTCATATTCACTAAGGAGGAGATGAGTTGGCCCAACCGTCTAGATGCAAGAGGATTGGGCTATGCTTCTATCTTCATCAGGGCTTCTTCCAAAATAGTCAAGGTCTCGGCTTCAGGATGCCATCCTGTAATTAGGCTGCACACAAGATGAGATAATGCATCAGCTAGAACATTATCTTTACCTTCTATATGTTTAAACTATACAGGAATGCCTAGTCCGGTGATGAAGTCTGTAAAGGCGATCCATCGGACACGGGAAGATTTATTTATGGCACTTTTGTTGAAGAAGGATATTATGGCCTGACAGTCAGTTCTTATGACTAAATCCTTCTTATCTAGGTAATAGATTTTGAAGCAGCTAAGACTGTTCATGACTACATGGATTTCTGCGTCTATGGTTGATTTGGTGGACAAAACTTCCCACTTGCATAGGCGCAAATCTTTTCTATGTTTTTGGGGTCATGCTTGCATAGCTTCCATTTACATACTCCTCCCCACCCCTCTATACAGCCGTCGGTTTTAAGAATGATAAAACAATTTTCAGGATACGTTTTTCACCAGTTTGACTCAGTTTGGAGTATAATGGGCCTCAAGTCTTTCCCAATTTTGTATATATGAATGAGCATAGTTTAGAAGACCCAACTAGGAGCGAAGACCTTTTGAGGTCTGAAGATCACTGTCTTGAAATTCAGAGATTCTTTTAATAATATGAGATTGAAGCTTGATATTTTTATTGCCAATGACTACTCCTAGAAAATCAATTGTTGGGGCACCTATCTTCATTCTTTGTGGGGCTAAGGATGAGCCCATTATCTTTACAAACTTTAACATTATATCAAGGTGTTTGGCATGCTCATTTTCATCCTTAGAAAATACTAGGATATCGTCTATATATACGGCTATAAATTGCTCTGTACCTTTGAAACAACTGTCCATTTTTCTCTAAAATATGGCAGGAGCATTTTTGAGGTCAAATGGCATGACTAACCATTCATAGAGGCCTTCAGGGACCCAGAAAGCGGTCCATTTAACTGAGTCAGGGTGCATTGCTACTTGATGAAATCCACTCTTGAGATCAAACTTGGAATATATATTACTATTCCCAACTCTTTTAATTATTGAATTTATACCAGGAAGGGAGTATTGATCTTTATGAGTGTTTTCGTTGAAACGCTTATAATTGAATACCTGTCTTTCCTTTCCATTCTTTTCTACGCATGTCTTTGTGTCTATAGTTGTTCCTGAGTTGACGATTATAGCAGTGGTTCTGTGCTGACTTTGACTTGGCCTGATTACTTTTAACTCTTGGAAGGATGTCTTTTCAGGAACTTCTGTGTATAATTGCTCAGCAATAATATTATACTCTTCTTCTTCCATATCCAGTTCTTCTATGGCGGATGCGACAGGGCTTGTTTGCTGTGTTTTTATGGTCATAACATTCTTGTAGAATGTAACTTCGTTTCCTTCAATTCGTACCCCTCCATTCATGGCTCGAATGAAATTGCACCCGAGTATCATTTGAATTCCATCTCCTAGTTTCATTAAAAAAGCATGTGTAGGGAATTCTAAATGAATGCTCACCAATTTTCATTACTCCTCCTTTGAGCTTTTTCTTTGCAATAGATTGAGAATTGATGTCATTTAATTTGACCATCAAAGTATTTTCTTCGAGAGCTTCAATGGGAACAACCTTTTCATCTATGCATTTATATATATGTCAATGCAGTTGTCCATTTAATTTATATTGTAGATAACATGGTGTGTGGTGCCACATAGAAGATCATGTTATCAGTTTCTTATAAATTATAAATAGTAGCTCACAACCAAGATGGATTGGGACAAACCATTGTAACAGTTATAGTGTAATTTGATATTAGTCTATCTTGACTATAAAATTATACTAGTACACTATGTGTGTATTGAACAGGACCATTTGAGGTTATTTGATTTGTAGTGACTACATAAAAGAACAGAACCTCTGTTATTATGGATGTGCATCCTCTTAATCTTGATATAATAACAAGCACGTATACTTAGTATTTATTTCTTTAACTTATCAATGGGTGAGATTTATTCATTAAATCAATAGGTCTGATGAGTTGTGAAATAGTACTAATTATATGGTGTGTTGTTGATTATAGAAGAAATCTGTGTCCTAATTATTTAGGCTGATGATGTCCCCTTGAGGAGCTCATAAGGATTATCAAGTAACCCCTGCAGGTGGACTTAGTCCGGCATGATAATAAAGTTGAATGGTACTACTCTTGGAATCAGATGTTAATTAATTGGATTATCAGTAACTCAATTAATTAACGGACATACGATATCTTAAACACAGGGAGTTTAATGCACTCATTATAAGAAGAAGCCTATATTGTAATACGGTATTGGTGTGGAAGTTCAATAATAACCCTTTAGTGGTATGAGTTATTATTGATGGACTTGGGTTGGGTGTTTAGGCTGAACACAGGAAGCCCAAGCCCATCAGGAGGCCTAAACCAATTCCTCCTTTAGATTACTATTGTAGCCTCTATATAAAGCCTCGCTGTTGGTGCAGGAAGCATCCGACGATAGAACCCGAGTTTTGATAATGACAAAGGATTCAAAGTTAAGGTGCTTTGTGATCTGACAGCTTTTGCTAAGTGTTTCAGGAAAGTCCTAGCTGCGGTTAAGCAAGGGAAAACCCTAGGGGGCGGTAATCCTAGGTCATAAGGGGTGGTAACCCTATGCGGAAAGTCTTGGCAGGTCGATGGCTTCAGGCAAAAGTCCTAGGGGGTGGTAACCCTAGGTGGAATGTCCTGGTGTCGCGAACCAGGTGAAAGACTGGACTAGCCGGGAAGCGGATGTCCAGCAGGAAGTCCGGAAGCGTCGAGTGTTGAGCAAAAGTCCGGTCAATCTGGAAGATCGACTGGCAAAAGGTAAATCTCCTGAGTGGAGTAGGTGAGGACGCATTCCCCGTAGAGGGAACAGTAGGCATCGGGTCGACCTAGGGTTTCCGGTTGGAAATCTGAAGTCAGACTCGGACAGTTCGAAGACTGTCAGCTCTTTTTAGTATGGAATATCAGTTTCTAACGTTGTCTTGCAGGATATGCAATTGCTCGGACTAACCTTGTTTTGCAGGAGAAGGAGCTGCTGGAAAAAGGTGGTCCGGGTGCCCGGGACCAAACTTTATCCCTGCCGCGACTTCGCCACGTGGAGCATCCTGGTTGGTTGGCCACGTCACACTCCAGGCGCCCGGAAGGGATCCAGGCGCCCTGAATATCATATATAAAGAGGGTCAAGGGAGCAGCTAAAGAACAACGAATACAACAATCTTCTAAGCAATCTCCCTGCGACAAGCTGCTAACGACTCGATCCAGAAAGTGCTGCAACGACACCCCGACAACCCGGAGCTTTAGATTTAGTCTTTTGTTGTCGGTATAATCTGTTTACTACTTTGAATTGTACTTATTCTGTAATATCTTTATCGTGCTTATAGTTGTTGCCCACGGAAAGCGATCAAGGATCGCGGGCCTTCGAGTAGGAGTCGCCTTAGGCTCCGAACGAAGTAAATCTCCTTGTCTCTCTGTGTTTATTATTTCTTTATTCCGCTGTGTTTTTACTCGTTTGTTTTACGAATCGAAAGAAATATCCACGCACTCTATTCACCCCCCCCTCTAGCGTGATCTCGATCCAACAATTGGTATCAGAGCGGGGTTGTTTTGGATTGGTGCAACCACCTTTCAAAACAAATTTTTCTTTCGATTTTATATTTTTCGGAGTCAATTAGAATCTAGCCTTATAGCTTTATTCTAATTCTTTTATCGAATTGGCTTTTGCCCGAAGTTGGTGCAACACCACTCGAGCTCGTAATTATTACTATTCTTTATTCCCGCACTACTAATCCAAGACTTAGTCTTGGAACATATATTTTTGTTGTTTTTGTTGCATATTACAAATGGCTCAACAAGAGGGGTTCAGTACTGTTCGTCCTCCACTATTCTCCGGAGATGATTTCGGTTACTGGAAGGGAAGAATGGAGACGTATCTGAAGATCCAGTTCGAAACATGGATGATCATTAAGACGGGACTTCAGCTACCTTCTGATGACGACGGCAAACCAACCCCCTGCGAGAAGTGGGACGCCTCTCTAATCAAAAAGGTAGAAGCCGACGCCAAAGCTACCTGCACCCTCCAGTGCGGCCTTACCAAAGAAGAACTCAACAAGGTCGGCCCGTTCTCTTCCGCACAGGAGTTCTGGGAAAAGCTAGTCGAACTCCACGAAGGCACTAACGACACCAAGGTAAGTAAAAGAGATCTTTTACTTAATAAATTATATAATCTAAAGATGTAGGAAGGCGAGACGGCGAGTTATCTACATGCGAGAATCCAAGACATCCTCAATTCTCTTCACGGAATCGGACAGAAGATAGAGAATCGGAACGTCATAAGGTATGTTTTAAACTCGTTTCCAAGGAACACATTGTGGGCATCAATGGTAGATGCCTACAAAGTTTCCAAGGACTTGTCTTCAATAAAATTAGACGAATTATTTTATGAGTTTGAACTTCATGAGCAGACTAATGCACAGCCAACCGAGAAAGGTATTGCGTTGGTTGCAGGTACAAGTAGAACACGGGAGCCGAGATCACGACGAAGAACGGAGCCGGAGTCGAAAGTTGAACCAGACTCAGACGATGAAGACATTGAAATTACAACCGAGCTGGTAAACCTCGTAAAGAAGCTCTACAAGACGAAGGGCTTCAACAAAAGAGATCTAAAAAAGGCAGTGAAAATGAAGGAAGGTTCACAGAACTCAAAAATGAAGTTTGAAGTGACATGCTACGGGTGCAACCAAAAAGGGCACATCAAATCCAACTGCCCTAACCTGAAGGAGGTCAAAAAGCAAAGAAGGAAAAAGGTCCTTAAGGCAACATGGGACGAATCTTCATTGGAGGACGACGACAACGAGCTCGAACAGACGAGTCTACTCGCATTAATGGCCCGGGACCAAATCGTCGAATCCGGAAGCGAGAGCGAGTCTAAGGCGGAGTCCGAGCAAAGCCACGGATTCGTATCCATTTCCGAAGGACCAAACCCCGCTGTAAGTATCTCCCGGTTAAACATTTTAGTTAGTTACTTATTGCGCAAATTAGCTAAGTCAAACCTGAAAGTTAAGTCACTTCTAAAGGAAGTAACTGCTCTTAAAGAAGTGGCTGACACTAAACCCTTACCTGACCAGAGTCAGACTGAATTTCTAACTCAAGTTCAAAAACTTGAGGAAGAAAATTCAAGTCTAAAAAATCAGGTTAAAGATTTAAAAACTACCTTAGAACGGTTTTCTTTGGGCTCCAAGAACTTGGACTTAATTCTTGGGACACAAAGGGTCATTTACAATAGAATTGGGCTGGGATATAAAAGTAAATATAAATCTTACTTATCCTTAATAAACAAACAAAGTAGTAACTCAGTCCAAGCATGGGTCCCCAAGTCCAAATTGATCAATCAAGTTGGACTTGGTCAATACTGGGTCCCGAAGGATCAAATACACTATCTCGATAGACCATATCGAGGCCGTGATCTAGGGGGAGCAAAAAGAAAAACGATATTAAAATATAAATTAAAAATTCAAAATTAACCTATAAATTCAAAATTCAGAATCAAATTATAAATTCAAAAATTAAATTCAAAATTTGAAATTAAATTATAAATTCAAAAATTAAATTCAAAATTCGAAATTAAATTATAAATTCAAATTCAAAATTCGAAATTAAATTATAAATTCAAAAATTAAATTCAAAATTAAATTATAAATTCAAAAATTAAATTCAAAATTCGAAATTAAATTATAAATTCAAAAATGAAATTCAAAATTCGAAATTAAAATATCGAAATTAAAGTTAAATTCGAATCTAATTAAATCAAATTAAAATCCAAAGGAAGGCTCCAGATTATCTGACACCTCCAAACTTAATCCACCCGATAAGGGTAACCAAGAGCAGACTACCCGGCAGGGTAATTAAGGTTAGATAAAATGGGCTAGGTTTAACTTGACCCACGGTACTGGTGAAGTTTTTGGATGATAGTATGTTAGGGAAGCTTGGGCATCGCATGTCTAGGAAGATATGGCTTCGACCTAGTGCATTTGGCCAAGTGGAACTGACCGAAGCTACCCTTAAATGGATCCTAACTAGTTAGACCAAGGTTTAGTATTAAGCTCAATGGGTAGGACTATTTGGAAAACCTCGAAGGCATGGTCACTTTAATGAGTTCCTTGTGACTCACCATAGCCCAGAAGTTTATCCAAAGAATGCTTACTTGTTAAACCCAAAGCTAAACCTGAATCTAACACAAAGTTAAACCAATTCCTTAAACTGAACCTCAATTCATCTCACAACAATTATAGGGTTCCCTGATTGAAAATTTAGATCGGGTGAGATGACTAAATTAAAATTGACTTAAATCAAGTTAATTCAACAAAATTATTTCAAAATTATTTTAAACCCAATTTCAAAATTATTTTAAACCCAATTTCAAAATTATTTTAAAACTCATCTTTCAAAAATCTTTTAAATTAAACTTTAAAACACTTTTCAAAACAATTATAACAATATTATTGTTAACTTAGCCTGGGTAAGATAAAATTCTAAGGAGTCTACTTCAGTCAAACTATCTTTCTATCCATTAACAAGAAACCAATTCATTCACTTTATGTGTAGGAGTTGGATCAATGGATGTTGGATAGTGGATGTTCCAGACATATGACTGGAGATAAATTGAAGTTTTCAAAGCTCAAACTAAAAAATTTAGGATCAGTTGCATTCGGCAACAATGGTCAACTTAAGGTAATCAGAAGAGGTAATATCGAACTCAACTCCGATTTTATTATTAGAAAAGTTTTGTTAGTTGAAAATTTCAATTTCAACTTACTAAGTATAAGCCAATTGTGTGATAGCAGATACTTAGTCACTTTTGACAAAGCTAGGTGTTTAGTCAAAAATATTGAAAATCCTGAAATCACACTTAAGGGACTTAGGAAAAACAATATGTACTCAATTAATCTACCCACATCCTCAATAAAGTGTTTTATAACACAGGAAGAGGAAACTGACTTGTGGCACAGAAGACTGGGTCACACTCACACTAGACTCATTTCAAAAATGAGTCATAATGGTCTAGTTAGAGGTTTGCCCAAACTAAAATTCATTGAAAACTCAATCTGTAATGCTTGTCAACAAGGAAAACAAACTAAGTCAACACACAAATCAACAAATCTAGAAAGAACCAACTCGTTACTTGAGCTCCTTCACCTTGACCTATTTGATTCACATGGAGCCAAGTCACTAAGCAAGAACCAGTATTACTTAGTAATAATTGATGACTACTCTAGGTTTACATGGGTAAGATTCCTAAAAACAAAAGATGAAACCTATGAAATATTTAGTAATTTTTTCAAATTAATAGAAAATAAAAAAGATACTAAAATTAAAAGAATAAGAAGTGATCACGGGGGAGAATTTGAAAATCATAGATTTACTCAATTTTGTAAAATAAATGGATACCTACATGAATTTTCATGTCCTAGAACCCCTCAACAAAATGGTCTAGTGGAACGTAAAAATAGAACACTACAAGAAGCCGCTAGAACTATGTTAAATGAATATAATTTAAATCACCAATTTTGGGCTGAAGCAATAAATACTGCAAATCATATTTAAAACAGAATTTTAATCAACAAATTTCACAAGAAAACCCCTTATGAACTATATTATCATAAAATTCCTAACTTAAATTATTTAAAAATATTTGGGTGTAAAGTTCACATTTTAAACACTAAAGATTATTTAGGAAAATTCACACCCAAATCTAACCCAGGAATATTTTTAGGATACTCCTCAAATAGTAGAGCCTATAGAGTCTACAATCAAAACACTCTAAAAGTTGAAGAAACAACTAATATAATATTTGATGAAGAAAATAATCTACCAAATATAAATGAGAATCTTGATCCAAGAAATATAGAAGATGATGAAATTCAACCAAATCTTAATAAACCAGAGGAACCAGCCCCTGACCCGATTATAAGACCAACTAGGGCCAGTACTTCTCACCCACCTGACCAAATTTTGGGTGATCCAAACCTAGGAGTCAGAACTAGATCTTCCTATAGAATTCATAGTCAGATTGCCCTAATTTCTAAAATCGAACCTAAAACAATAGAAGAAGCACTACCTGACCCGGACTGGATCATAGCTATGCAGGAGGAATTAGCCCAATTTGAGAGAAACCAAGTCTGGGACCTTGTACCTAAACCCATAGATAAATCAATAATAGACACCAAATGGGTTTTTAGAAATAAGTTGGATGATCAGGGTGATATCATAAGAAACAAAGCCAGACTAGTAGCCAAAGGGTTTAGTCAAGTTGAAGGATTAGACTATGATGAAACCTATGCACCAGTAGCTAGACTCGAATCCATTCGAATGTTATTAGCTTATGCAGCAAATAAAGGGTTTAAATTATACCAAATGGATGTTAAGTCAGCCTTTTTAAATGGTTTCATCAAAGAAGAGGTCTATGTAAGCCAACCCCCAGGATTTGAAGACTTAAACAATCCTAATCATGTATTTAAGTTAAAAAAGGCCTTGTATGGACTTAAACAAGCCCCTAGGGCATGGTATGAATGGTTATCCAATCACTTAATATCCAAAGGCTTCAACCAAGGTCAAATAGATCCAACTCTATTTGTAAAAACTGTAGAAAAAGACATCTTCATAGCCCAAATCTATGTTGATGATATAATTTTTGGATCCACTAACTCTAAATTTCTAAAAGAATTTGTTAGATTAATGGAAAATGAATTTGAAATGAGTATGGTTGGTGAACTTAATTTTTTCGTAGGCTTACAAATAAAACAAACTAAAGATGGAATTTACATTTATCAAACTAAATATGCTAAGGAATTAATTAAAAATTCTGCATGGAAAATTCAAAAATAATAAATACTCCAATGGCAACCAACATCAACATTGACTCTGACCCAGTAGGAAAACCAGTAGACCCAAAATATTATAGAAGTGTAATAGGTAGTTTACTGTACCTAACTGCAAGCCGACCTGATATATTGTTTGCTGTAGGTATGTGCGCAAGATACCAATCCTGTGCAAAAGAGTCACACTTAACCCATGTTAAAAGAATACTTAGGTACATTAAAGGTACTCTAAATATAGGACTCTGGTACCCTAGAACTTGCACCCTTGACCTTCTTGGATATTCTGACTCAGATTACGCTGGATGCAAGTTAGATAGAAAAAGCACAAGTGGCAGTTGTCAATTTCTAGGGCAATGTCTTGTAAGTTGGTCGAGTAGAAAGCAACATTGTGTTACTTTATCTACCACTGAAGCTGAATATATAGCCTTAGGTGAATGCGCATCTCAATTGCTATGGATGATGCACACTCTTAAAGACTATCAACTAGAATATAATAAAACAAAATTTTCAATTGATAATATAAGTTCAATAAATCTAACAAAAAACCCAATTCATCACTCAAGGACTAAACATATAGAGGTGAAGCATCATTTTGTAAGGGATCATGTAGCTAAGGGTGATATTATACTCAACTATGTTGAGTCAAAATCAAACCTAGCTGACATTTTCACAAAACCCTTACCTGAACTTGAGTTCAGCTCACTAAGAAGACAAATAGGTATGTGTTGGGTAGAATAGATACTATAACTTTATATTCTTACTTATTTTTTATAACTTCTAGGCAAAACTGATTTTCCAAAATCCCCACTTTACTAGACTTTCGAAAGTTGGATTTAGTCTAGGATTTCACCCTAGAAATCATGTTCCCTCAGGACTCAGCCAGAGCATCTCACAAACACCTAGGTTTACCTTGATTGTATTTGTAAAACATAGAACGGTGTGAGATGCATAGGGTATAGCCTGGACTCAAGAATGCTTATTTCTGTGCATCAATATGAGTCTGGGCGTTAAATACATGATTAACAGTAATCAAATCAAGTCTTCCAGCCTAAGTACAATCTAACTGGATCAATTGACTTGACTTGACTAACCAAGTGAACACTGTTGCCCTCTAGGCAATCAGCAAGTAGCTAAAAGGTTAGACAGTTGATGGAGGAAATAATAAGTTTAAGCATGTCTGTACTTAAGGGATCTGATACCTGATCAAAACAAATCTTTACTCATGCTTGGACTGTAGGGCTCTGATACCTTATTTAAGCTGAAACCTCTTCGAAATTTGGAAATTTCGAAATTTGAAAATTTGAGCTTAAAAACCTGAATATCTTCTTTCAAGAATTTTTTTTTAAATTGAAAATTCTGCTTGAAAATCTTTAAAGTTGAAAATTTTATTAGAAAATTTCTGAAGTTAAAATTTTTTAAAATTTCTGAAGTTGAAAATCTTGTTAGCAAACTTTTGACGTTGAAAAGTTTTAAAATTTCTAAAGTTAAAAAATTTGTTTTTACAAATTTCTGAAGTTGAAAACTCTGTTAACAAATTTCTGAAGTTGAAAATTAGGTTTTTCAAAATTGGCTCATTTTTTATGTATGGCAAAGGGAGAGAGTAGAGAAATTCAAAGAAAGAAATAAATTCAAAGAAAATATTTTAAAGGGAGCTTGTTTATGCGTATTCTTAAAGGGAGCTTGTATTAAGGGTGAGCTATGTTTATGCCTATTTTTGCTATCATGCTTATCTTGCTTATCTTGTTTCTTGTGCTGCATAATTTTAACTTAACTTTGAATTACGTGTTGCCATAATCAAAAAGGGGGAGATTGTTGGTGCGGGAAGCATCCGACGATCGAACCCGAGTTTTGATAATGACAAAGGATTCAAAGTTAAGGTGCTTTGTGATCTGACAGCTTTTGCTGAGTGTTTCAAGAAAGTCCTAGCTGCGGTTAGGCAAGGGAAACCCCTAGGGGGCGGTAATCCTAGGTCATAGGGGGTGGTAACCCTATGCGGAAAGTCTTGGCAGGTCGATGGCTTCAGGCAAAAGTCCTAGGGGGTGGTAACCCTAGGTGGAAAGTCCTGGTGTCGCGAACCAGGTGAAAGACTGGACTAGCCGGGAAGCGGATGTCCAGCAGGAAGTCCGGAAGCGTCGAGTGCTGAGCAAAAGTCCAGTCAATCTGGAGGATCAACTGGCAAAAGGTAAATCTCCTGAGTGGAGTAGGTGAGGACGCGTTCCCCGTAGAGGGAACAGTAGGCGTCGGGTCGACCAAGGGTTTCCGGTTGGAAATCCGAAGTCAGACTCGGACAGTTCGAAGACTGTCAGCTCTTTTTAGTATGGAATATCAGTTTCTAACGTTGTCTTGCAGGGTATGCAATTGCTCGAACTAACCTTGATTTGCAGGAGGAGCTGCTGGAAAAAGGTGGTCCGGGCGCCCGGGATGGATCCAGGCGCCCGGAGGTCCGGGCGCCCGGAACCAAACTTTATCCCTGCCGCGACTTCGCCATGTGGAGCATCCTGGTTGGTTGGCCACGTCACACTCCAGGCGCCCGGAAGGGATCCAGGCGCCCGGAATATCATATATAAAGAGGGTCAAGGGAGCAGCTAAAGAACAACGAATACAACAATCTTCTAAGCAATCTCCCTGTGACAAGCTACTAACGACTCGATCCAGAAAGTGCTGCAATGACACCCCGACAACCCGGAGCTTTAGATTTAGTCTTTTGTTGTCGGTATAATCTGTTTACTACTTTGAATTGTACTTAGTCTGTAATATCTTTATCGTGCTTATAGTTGTTGCCCACGGAAAGCGATCAAGGATCGCGGGCCTTCGAGTAGGAGTCGCCTTAGGCTCCGAACGAAGTAAATCTCCTTGTCTCTCTGTGTTTATTATTTCTTTATTCCGCTGCGTTTTTACTCGTTTGTTTTACGAATCGAAAGAAATAGCCACGCACGCTATTCACCCCCCCTCTAGCGTGATCTCGATCCAACACTTGCATCCACCCATCCGCAACTTGGTTTGGTTTAACTTAACTTGGTTTGGTTTAATTTAACTTGGTTTGGTTTAACCTAACATGGTTTGGTTTAACTTAACTTGGTTTGGTTTAACTTAACTTGGTTTAGTTTAACCTAACTTGGTTTGTTTTAACTTAACTTGGTTTGGTTTAACTTAACTTGGTTGGTTTAACTTGGTTTGGTTTAACTTGGTTATAGAAAGGGAGAATTTTTCTTAACAGAATTCTGTTATTTTTTCTTCTTTTGTAATTGATGGCAAGCCTATAAAAAGGAGTAGGTGGTGGCTCCTAAAACCTAATTTTCTAATTCTCCACAATCATCTTATCTCCTTGTGGTCAACGCCCCTCTTCCCTTGCTAGGGTCGGCGCCCCTCCTCACCTTGCTAGGGCCACCTCTCCTCACCTTGCTAGGGCCTCCCCTTCCTCACCTTGCAAGGACCACCCCTTCCTGATCACCTTGCAAGGGTCGCCCCCTTTCCTCTCCTAGCTAGGGATGGCGCCCCTTCCTAGCAATCCATTGGTAGCCGACAGCTTGAAGAAGAGGAAGAAGAGGAAGAAGATTAGAAGGTGTCCCATCCTAGAGCCTCCTTTTGTAGCCGTAGGTTTGGAAACCGAGAAGAGAAGGAGGGTGGTGTTGTCTTGGTAGATTGTCGCCCACACAACGTCCAAGAAGAGGAGAGGAATACGGCAGAAGATCAAGAGGTCTTTAACTACAAAGGAAAGGCACAACTAGTTCTTTAATTCTGCAGCGTAATTAGTTTAATTTTATTTTCTTTGTATCGATCTTGAATACTAACACAAGAGGCCAGCGATCTTATACTTCGATCAAGGTGTGCTTTGATCATTCAAGAACTTGCTTGATTGATCAAACACATGTTTGATCGAACATGCGGGTTGCTAGGAAAGTTCTGTTCTTATATAATTTTTTGTACAAGGAAATTTAAACAAAATGAAATTCCAACGCCTTCAAGTGGTATCAGAGCATGGTTTCTGGTTCTGTGTGATTCATTTTCGGTTAATTATACACTGCTCGTATATAAATTTAGGCTGGATAATAGTAGGATGTGCAAGATAGATTAACTCTGTGGTTGCAGGCGTCCTAAGTCCAACTATTATGACTTTGTGTGTTTGTGTATGATTTGAACCCTTGGGAATGTCGAGATTGTTGTGTGTGCATGATTGTAATAAATAAATGTGACCGATTGCCATATTATTATTATTTTTTTACATTTTGTTCGATCTAGATTACATGTAAATTCCTTTGTGGAATATAGGATCGATAAATGTAAAATTTTATTTTTTTTATTGCGGCCTGTATCCTTGCTATGCGTGGTGCTATTTTGAGGACCGGAGGCGCAGCAAAGAAGGAAGCCAGATAGATGCAATGACTTGATCCATTGGCAGCATATTGGAGGACGGTGATCCATTGGCGGCATATTGGAGGATAGCGTTGGATGAGGCCATAATAGTTGGAAATTTTATTTTCATATTTGTTACCTTTATATGTTATTTTATGTGTTGTGATGTTATGTGTTGTGATGCTATGTGCTGTGATGTGTGTGCATGCTAAAAAAATCCTCAATTTAAATAACTAAGTGGGAGAGGGATTATTTAAATTCCACGGTCTCCATTACTAGTTTGTAGGTGATGCATTCAAACTTGCGCGTTGGCTTTAAGTGTCTTCCTCCATATCGGATGAGTTTGTTTGCAGATCACTAGATCAAACTTCCTCTATGGATGATTATAGGAAATTATTTAGGTATGTGTGATCTTCTCCATCTGAAGGGGCACAATCCTAATTAATGGACTAAGTATCAAGTAATGATATACATTTAGGCGCATTTAATAGTATCCTCCCTATCGGAGTCACTGCTATTATTTGTGTGACCAAAGATGAATCAACTATTAATTTTATTTGTCATAAAGTTAAATTGACAAGATAATAAAATTAATGGATAAACCCTCCTCTTACAAATGTTTGAATTTGTATACGTCCACACTATTGTGGCATACAAAATTCACGGTGTTTTGAGGTGTTGGTGAATTTAAATTATATTGTTTGAGGAATAAATATTATTTTAAATTCTAAAGTTTTGACCAAATATTTTATTGTAACGCCCGCTCTCCCTGCTAACCCTAAGGGACGGGGCTACGATACTCTATATACAAATTTTTCTTTTTAAAACAGCGGAAGACTTAAAATAATTCTCTTAGTCTAATAAAAACTTTTCTTTTATTTTCCCTTTCATCAAATCCGAACTACACTATCATGGCCTCAATAACATGATATCAAAATTAGTAGAAACATAACATCAAGTCACACATACGGTACTACAATTCATGATACCAAAGCATAGTTCTTTAAAAGTTTTTAAAGCAGGTTCTTATTTGGTTGCCTAGCCACTGCCACACACATCTCCTTGCCTCTCCTGCTGCTCCTCTAGCTCATCCAGCTTTTTCCTTTATCTGTGGTACAAGGACAGTAAGCTGTGAGCACTCATGGCTCAGTAAGTTCCTTTCCTACTCACTAAAATCGAAAATCATAGTATAATCAAAGAATGTCTCAACATGGCATCATTTCAACTAGTCATGACATAATGTAACATACTCTTTTAAGCATATCATGCAACATGAAGAAATCATAACTAGTCATGGCATATCATAGCGTAAAGCATAGCATGAAGCATAACATAATCGTATCTAATCATGGCATATCGTCATAAGGAGTCATGGCATATCCTACACATGGACATATCATGGAACATAACATAATCATATCTAACCATGGCATATCATAAATCATCATAAGGTATATGCAATATGATTTTGAAAAACATGTATCCGAAAAACATGTGTATGTCTCATGATCTTTAAAACCAGTTCTTCTTACATATATACTTGAACATAATCTCAACTTAAAGGGGATCCCGGCTATGTACCACTTACATATTGCGCGCAACCTATGTAGGTCCAAGGTAGCAAGTCTTGAACCCTACAAGGCAACATACTAGGCCCGAGTCTTACTCCATCGACCTAGGGGCACTTAGGAGTCCATCCCTAACGAGGCCCGAGTCTTATTCCATCGAGCCCGGGGCGCTTATGGAGCTCACCCTTGGTACAAGCCATATAAAGTAAAGTACATGTCATACTTATACATATCATACATCATAAAAGCATGCATCACTTAGGCACACATCATATCATAAAAGTATGCATCACTTAGGCATACATCATGTCATAAAAGTATGCATCACTTAGGCATACATCATATCATAAAGGTATGCATCACTTAGGCATACATCATGTCATAAAGGTATGCATCACTTAGGCATACATCATACCATAAAAGTATGCATCACTTAGGCATACATCATATCATAACAATATGCATCACTTAGGCATAGATCATAAAAACATGCATATCTTAAGCATAAAGCATATCATCAAGCATGCATAATTTAACCACATAGCATATCATGAAAGCATGCATATTTTAAGCACTAAACATAGCATCAAAGCATGCATAATTTAACCACATATCATAACATAAGCATGCATATTTTCAGCTCATATCATATCATCAAAGCATGTAAAATTTACCCACATATCATAACATAAAGCATGCATATTTTGAATTCATAACATATCATAGAAATTCTCATCTTGTATAGCTTACAAGCATACATGTCTAAGCATAAAAGTGTATCATGTGCTCATCCAATCATAAGGAACAATGTAACATGATTAATTTGGGTACTAAGCTTCCTAGTCCTTTGGGTTCTTATCTTGGCCAAAACCCTCTTAGGTGCCAATTTAGGTTTTAAACAACATCCAAGCATGTAGAACCTAATTCATCCACATATCATTTTCATAGGAAGTATTATAAACAAGATTTACTTGGACTCTAAGTTCTCCAAGTCCTTAAACCTCATTTGGCCGAACCTTAACAAGTGTGAAACAAGGTTCTAAATGTCATAAAGCATGGAAACCTTAACCATATTTATAGCATTTGTTTCAAGGAATATGGTAAGCACAATTGAGTTAGTTCCTAAATCCTTTAAGCCCTTAAAATTATGTCATGGCCGAAACTTACAAGTACTCATTTAGGTTTTCAAGCAAGCATACAAGCATGTGAACTTACTCTAACATCATGTATAAATTTATAAATGGCATCATACAAGTGGTCATGGCCGAAACTTCCCTTAGCATCAATTTAGGTCACTAACAACATATAGCATGTGAATTTTTAGCTTTCTACATTTCATATTCATGGAGAGTGACATGAGCATGTTCAATGTAAGTTCTAGGGTTTCTAAGGCATGTATCCCTTCATGGCTGAGACTTTAAGGTGTCCATTTGAATCATAGTTAAATGTATAAGCATGTGAACACAATCAACATGTTATCTCAATTTCATAAGAAGCATCTTTAACACATGAGGTCTAAATTTTAAGGTTTCTAGGTCTTTAAACCCTACATGGCCGAACCTCATCAAGCATGGAATTTGTTCAAATGGCATAAAAGCATAGAAAGTCATAACACATTTCATAACATGTATAAAAGTCAAGCACTATAAGCATACATTTAAATTGTGTCTTAGGTTTCCTAGGTTTTTCCTTTCTTTATCTCATAGCATATGTTTGGCCGAAACCTTCCAAGTCTTTAAACTAGGTTTTAGGTGGCCTAAAGTATGGAAAACCTAAACAAGTTTTATGGCAAAAATATCAAAGAAACTATACATATAAGTTTGGTTCACAAACAAGCTAGGACCCTTGTGGTCATAATTATCATATATCATGCAACCAATTTTCCTATACTCTAATTAAGCATGGGAGCATCAAACAACTTTCATATCTTATTTTCATGGAGGTTTTGAGCATGTTAAAAATCTGTTTAAGCTATTCTAAAGCATCCACCTTACCATGGCCGAAACATTAAAAGTGATGTTCATGAGTTTCTATCAACATACAAGCATGCAACTCTTTAAGAAACTCTATATTCTATCATATAAACATGGTGAGTTTAAATTCAAGTCTTCCTAACCCTAAACCCTTCCTTGGCCAAAACTTGTGAGTGGGGTACTTTTGGTTCCAAGTAACCTTCAAGTATGAAAACCATAATGGATCCTTAACCATTTATTTAGAGGGTTTTGTGCAAGTTAGGTAAACAAATAAATTCCCTAGCCCTTATAAAACCTTTTTGGCCGAAACTCTAGGGTTAGGTACATCTCTAATCCAACATCACATATATATAAAAATATGAGAGAAAACCTTCTTACAAAGCATAGAAAAATTATCATGAATCAAGGCTTATATTAAACATTCCTAGGATCAACAAGTCCTTTCTTTGGCCGAATTTTCACAACTTTGTTTCTAGGTTTTAAAATCCTCATAAAATCCAAAAACACATTAAAACCACTTGTACCACAGGTGAGGGGATACTTACTTCCTTTTCGCTTGTGGTTCTAAAGTGTGGTGATGGAAGAAAGGGTCTCTTCTTCTTGTTCTCCTCCTTTGATTTCCCTTGGTAGCCTTCCTTGTATCCTAGGAGGAACCTTGTTTTGGGGGCCGAAAATGGAGGAGAGGGGGCTGAGGCTCTCGGTGGTGGAGAGGAGAGAATGAGAGAAATGAGAGAAAAATAAAATCTTCTCTTTACATGCTCCCTTTTATGTTAAGGGGGAAGAGGTAGCAAAATTGGTTTTTGCTTTCCTTCTCCCTTAGCCCCTTTTTTTTCCATTTTCTTTTTATTTTATTTATTTATTTGTTCTCATAATTCATGATGAACCAAGGGGGAATGAATCCCCTTAATTGTCCTCTTTAAGTCACGGCAAAGGGAGAGGAAGAGGGAGAGAAAAGAAGGAAGGCAAGTTGCCTTTCTCTTGCTCTTTTCTTGCTTTCTTTTGGCTAGCTTTTACTCTCATCCTTATCATGAGTTTCCCTCCTTTGATATCAATATTTCATTCCTATCCCAACTGGTTATTACCCATTAATCCTATCATTTACATCATGAGAGGTTCAAGGTTCAATCCTTGACCACTCCCTATTTTTGTTTCTTTTTATTTCTTTTTGGTTCAACATTCTACTAATATTTTTCTAAGGCAAATTCATCATTCTCATATTTATCTTAAAAGCTTAGTGGGTGTTACAGTACCCCGTACCTCATAAAAAGTTCGTCCTCGAACTTTAAAATAGCTCCGGGTACTTTTGTTTCATATCGTCCTCGCGTTCCCAGGTGGCTTCTTCAAATCGTTGATTCTGCCATAGAACCTTTACTAAGGGTATTTCTTTGTTCCTTAACCTCTTGACTTCTCGGTCGAAGATCTGAATAGGTCTACTTTCGTAACTTAGGTCCTCTTGAACCTATACCGACTGTGGCTCAATTACTTGATCTGTGCTGGGAGTACACTTCTTGAGCATCGATACATGGAACACATTGTGAATAGCTGCCATGTCTGGAGGTAGTTCTAGTCTGTATGCGACTTGGCCCACTCTTTCTAAAATCCGGTACGGTCCTACGTATCGTGGGCTTAACTTGCTCCTCTTTCCGAATCTCATTATCCCTTTCATGGGGGATACCTTAAGGAATACCAAATCTCCGATGTTGAATTCTAGCGGCCTGCGCCGTTTATCGGCATAATTCTTCTGCCGACTCTGAGCAGTTTCTATTCATTGGCGGATCTTCTGTATAGCTCGGGTGGTGTCATCAATAAGTTCCGTTCGGAGCCCCATTTCCTTCTTTTCACCACTTTCATACCAGCATATAGGGGATCTACACTTCCTCCCATACAGAGCTTCGTAAGGTGCCATTCTAATAGTAGCTTGGTAACTATTATTGTAGGCGAATTCTGCCAGGTATAAATATCGGCACCAACTTCCCTTGAAGTCCAGGGCACAAGCTCTTAACATATCTTCTAATATTTGGTTCACTCTTTCAGTTTGCCCATCGGTCTGAGGGTGGAAAGCTGTACTAAATAACAACTTCGTGTCGAGGGTCTTCTGAACGCACTCCCAAAAGTGTGAAACAAAACGACCGTCTCTATCAGAAATAATGGTCTTAGGAATACCATGTAGCCGAATGATTTCCTTAACATATAACTGAGCTAGTTGTTCAGTTGAATAAGTCATTTTGATTGCCAAAAAGTGTGCGGACTTCGTCAATCTGTCTACAATCACCCATATAGCGTCATATCCATTTGTCGTCCTGGGAAGACCCGAAATGAAATCCATAGAGATTTCTTCCCATTTCCATTCTGGAATTTGGACAGGCTGTAGTAATCCACCCGGTCTCTGGTGTTCAGCCTTTACCCTTTGGCAGGTCAGGCAAGTACTGACATACTGAGCCACTTCTCTTTTCATACCAGACCACCAAAATTTCTTTTTCAGGTCCTGGTACATCTTAGTGGAGCCCGGGTGTATTATATAGGGTGTTGTATGAGCTTCTTACAGTATTTTCCTTCGCAACTCTGGGTCCTCTGGAATGCATAACCGATCCCTGAGGTATAATATCCCGTTGTCCGCGATACGGAACTCGTCATTCTTCCCTTCCAAAGTCTCTTGTTTGATTCTCTGGAGGTTTTGGTCACTGGTTTGCTTTTCCAGTATACTCTCAAATAACGTCGGTGTTATGGTGAGGGTAGAAAGTCGCCCGGACATAGTTTCGACCCAAGGATACGAAACACGTCTCGGTTCCTCGATGGATTCCCATATTGGTTCGTTTCCAGCATTAAGTAAAACTTTAGCATATTGATTGAAATTAGGTAGCTGACCTGAGACGATGGTAGAGGTGTTCGCCACGTCATCCTGAGCAAGAGAGTAGACTCTGGCATTGGTCATAGTGGGAGGGGTCTCCAATCTTCCTTAGCTGATTGAAGTCCCTTCTATGGCAGTATGCATCTGGTGAAGCTGTGCAGGGGTACTCCTATTCTGGTTGTTCTGCGGAGGTAGTGCCTGAGACTGAGTAGGGCAATTTCTTGCCAAATGTCCTTCCTTTCCGCAGTTGTAGCACTTTCTGGTGCTTAGGAGACATACTCCAGAATGCATCTTTCCACATGTGGCACACTGAGGGTACTTGGTTTGCTTATTGGCCGGACCACCTTTTGTGTTGTTCCACTGTTTCCTCTTTCCACCTGAGTTTCCTTTCCAGCCGGTTTTGGTATTGTGCGATTTTTGTCCTCCGGTCAATGCTTGGTTCTTGCCCTCGTTCATTGCTTTCTGGTAGTGCTCGGTAATCAGGGCACTGCTGACTAGCTCCTCTGCAGTCTGCGGTCTATTAACTCCGCCGGCTACGTTCAGAGCTATCTCGGGTCGGAACATTTTTAACATTAACCGGACCCTTTCTTTTTCAGTACTGATCAGTTCTGGGCACAGGCATGCTAGGCGGTTGAACTTCTTGACGGCTTCGTTAACTGACAGATCACCTTGTCGAAACTCAGTGAACTCGTCATAGTGCTTGTTGGTCACTTGCATATGGAAGAATTCTTCTAAGAACTCTGTCTCAAAATCCGTCCACTGCATCTGGTTTATTTGTCTTTTCGCCTTTACTCGGTCCCACCACATTCGGGCATCTCCGGTAAGGCAGAACGACGCGCATTTGACCTTCTCGTGTTCAGGCCAGTCCAGTAGTTCCATTATGCTCTCCACGGTCTTGAGCCAGGCTTGCGCATCCCATGGTTCAGCCTTTGCCACTGAATCAGATAGGCCTCTTGTCGGACCATCGGAGTAGGGGCTGTCGGGGGCACTGGCACGGCTGTAGGTATAACCGGTAGTGTATTCTGATTTGCCGGTGGGGTAACTGGGTTACCTTGCTGACCCATTAAGGTAGTGATCAGCTGCTGTTGTTCTGTGATCTGACGCTGGAGGTCTGTGACTACCTGTGTCAGGTCTGGTGGAGTCACTGTCCCCTCGGTGAGTTTAGGAGTACCTCTTAGGAGAGTTTAGGAGTTTTTATCAGAGGCCGGGATTCAATCCCAATTGTCTGCACCTGGTGCACCCCAACAGAATGGTGTGGGAGAACGAAGGAATATGACTCTTATGGAAATGGTTAGATCAATGATGAGTTATTCAGAATTACAAAATTCGTTTTGGGGATATGCTCTTGAAACGACTGCGTACATTTTAAACTTGGTACATTCTAAGTCAGTATCCTCTTCTCCCACAGAATTATGGAATGGGCGTAAGCCTAGTTTGAAACACATTCAGATTTGGGGTAGTCCATTACATGTGCTGAAGGGAGACACTGATAAGTTGGTGCAAAATACTGAAAAAAATGATGAATAATAATAAGGGAATTTTTCGGAATTTTACTGCTTGCACACTTGGTCAGCAACGCTCGCTGGAACACTTGGTCAGCCGCTCTTTGCTAAATCTTGAGGTTGCGGGTTCGATTCCTCAGCCGAACACTTTTAAAATGTAAAATACCGAAAAAATGACGAATAATAATAAGGACAATTTCCAGAATTTTTGGAAATTTTTCCGGAATTTTTCGGAGCTCGTATGGATGAGTTTACGGGGATAAAAATGGAGCTCCAGGAAAGCCTATTTAGGATACCCGTTTAAGTGAGGAAATGTTTTATTTATAAATACATTTTCCTTCTTTTTCTTTTATTTATTTTCCTCGCCGTTTCTTTCTCCCCCGTGCCCTAATTGCACCGACAGTTTTCTCCTCCTCATCGATCCCTTCTCCCAATTTCCTTCGTCCTCCACCCGACGGCGCCGGCCTTCCCTCACATACGAAGCCCTCGGCCAAGGAAGCTTAGTGTCACCTTCTTCCCGATTCTCTCCTCCTCATCCATGCCAAGCCGCGCGCCGATCACCAGCCACAGGAATCCAGTGCCGTCGTCATGCCTTAGCGCCCCGCTGATAATGGGTATTTTTGTGCATTATTTTGGCTCTTATACTTAGCGTTCTTACCTTCTCACATGCTTAATTTTGTGCTTATATTATATTTTGTGAGTAAAATTTATTTTGGACTTAAATGTAAATTTTCTACAATTATGGAATTTAATCACATGATTTATTTTGGTTTTGTAGGAAATTCAAAGAGCCATGGATTAGGATCAAGTCGGATCAAATTTGGCTTAATTTGTAGGACAAATGAGGAAGATCAAGCTGAATTAATGTGGATCGTTGATCAAGATTCAGTGAGATCTTGTCCCTTCAGTCAGATCAAGTGATCCAGCCCTTCATCAAGATTTAAAGCGATCTGGACCGTTGATCTAGAGCTTAAGGCATCCAAGGGTTCATCCAAGAAGTGAAGCTCCAATTCAAAAACTTTTAAAGCCCAAACTTGAAGCCCAATGTCAAAGCCCAATTTCAATTCTTATTGGATCCGGATCCAAGATCCAAACCCGTTAAGAAACCCCTCTTTCTCACCCGCACGGCACAGTGCCGATCCTCCTCTTCTCTCGCGATCCTTTTCTCGCGCGGAGCTAGGGCACCGCGCCTCCTTCTCCTTTCTTCTCCTCACCACCGGCCGGCGGCTACTCTTCTCTTCCTTTGCCGCCGGCCGGCCGGCCGGTCCTCCACAACCAACCTCCTCTTCTCCAATCTGCTCCAAGCGGCGACGGCAGCAACCTCAGCGACTTCTTTGAGTGGACAGCGGCTTGGTTCTAGGGTTCTCTTGACGGCGGAGCGTTCTCCTCCGGCAAGGTAGTCCTTCTTCATCCCTACCTCAGCGGACATCTACCTGCGGACGGCGTTCCGAAAGCAGCGGGTTCCAATAGGGGACAGCCAGCGGATTCTTCTTCTCCGGCGAATTTCTCCTTCTTCCATCACTGAGCAGTGCTGTGGACTTCCATTGACGGTGTTCCGAAGATTGGCATGATTCCAACAATCTCTGTGTGTCCAATTCCGGGAGAAGCAAGCTCCATTTCAAATTGTGTATCAATTTCCAGTCATGATCAGGGGCAGTAGTTGAGTTTGCTGTTCACCAGTGATAGCGTTCCAGATCTGGGCCCTTTGTGTGACAGCGAAGGGTAGTTGGCTTGGTGTATGATCGTGGAGGATTGGATTGGTTAACTAGGATTTATTTGTTGTTCTTGTTTAATTTTGTAGTTAAGTTCTTATGCTTGTTTAATGTGTAGTTGTTAGCTTAATTTCGTGTTAGTTCTTCTTATGATGTATGTTAATTAGTTTTGGTACTTTGTTTAGTTCATTATGTATGATTGTTGATCTTGTATCATAGGGTGACAATGTGGTACAAGTTTAGCTTTTATGCATAATTAGGTTTTGTTTAATTACTGTTAAGTTTGTTTAATCAATTGTGTTTGTTTGATTGTTGCTTTCTTTATGCATGTTTGAGTTCTTTGTTATGTTTCATGTTATTCCCATTGATAGATATTCTTGTATCGTAGCGTGACAATGTGATGTAGGAAAATCTTCAATGGTTAGTTAGAGTAGACATAGCTTTATTACTTGCATTGTCTTTCATTATTTAGATTAGATTTTATTTGATGCTTCGCTATTTCGATCCTTAGTTTAATTGTGTTGATAGTTAACTCATAGCGTAGAGTGACAATGCGTTGTGGATTAATTATTGACACCTAGTTAAATTTCATTCTAGCATTAGATTAGTTTCTTACTTGCTTGGCTTTTTATTTGTTCGGTTTAGAATTAAAATCCAAACCCCCTTTTCCATATTGGAAACCCCCAAAAAAATAGAAATAACACATGATCCTAAGTTTACCATCCTATCGTTGCTTTCATTGACGGACGATCCGAGTCATTCCTATGCTACATTAGCTTAGGAGGGGTTTGGTACTTCATTGTTTGATGCCCAATTCGCGACAAAATTGGGACTTTATCAAATTGGCGCCCTTGCCAGGGAAAATAGTGATGTTCGTTTGTTTTTAGACTGTAGATAGTTTTATCTTGTTCTTGTTCTTGCTTTTCTACTTTGTTATTTTATTTTTCTTTAGACTTAATTGTTAGTATCTCCTTTTGCTCTGGAACTTTACAGGTTGAAGGAAAGGAGTGAGAGGAGTAATACTAGTAGTTACACCGTGAATAAAGACCTATTTTGGTTAATTTCATCATTTAGACCACCATTTTAATTTTTCTATATTTTGCATTTCATTTTTTTTTTATTTTATTCTCTCTTATTTCTATTTCATTGGTGGTTGCAAAAATTCAAAAATGTTGTTAGGGCTTTATTATTCATTGCCTGTATATATGCGTGCTATCTTGTATAATTTCCTGTGTCTTTTGATTATATTTGCATGAGTGTTTCAGGTTAGACCAGGGAATCTCTTTTATGTAATCAGTTTCAGTGTGTTCAGGACTTCAGATCTATTAAGTAATATGGAGAACAACACTGGAAAGACTCTGAGAGATCTTTGGGCACCAGATTTGTCAGAGGATTCTTTTTGCATTCATCATTCTGATTTGGACGCAGACTTCGAGTTATGGAAAATTGTACATTTATTATCGAAATTTCATGGATTATCTGGTGAAGATCCCAACAGACATCTACATGAATTGGATACGGTGTGCTCTTCATGGAATCCACATGGCGTATCAGGTGAAGATGTCAGACTTAGAGCATTTCCATTCTCATTGGCGGATTCAGCAAAAGATTGGTTGTACTGTCTCCCACCCAACTCTATTACCAGCTGGTTCGAGATGAAGAGATTATTTCTGGCGAGGTTCTTACCTGCTTCTAGGATTGCAGCTATTCAGAGGAGTATTTGTGGAATCCAACAATTTTCAGGAGAATCGTTTCAAGATTATTGGGATAGATTTAAAAGGCTTGTTGTTAGTTGCCCTCAGCACCAGATAAGCGATCAGCTACTGATTGTATACTTCTATGAGGGATTGTGTCCCATGGACAGGAGTATGGTTGATGCAGCTAGTGGAGGGGCTCTAGTTAACAAGACATCTACTCAGGCCAGAGAACTTATTGAGATTATGGCTGCAAATTATCAGCAGTATGGGATTAGATCGATGATTACCGAAGATGTTAATTCCTTTGCCAGTGTATTCCCAACCAAAACCCAGTATCACCACCCTGATCCTCAGTATTATCAAACTCATCAGCAGGACAGGTATAATTTCGTTGCAGGATTCGGGTATGGGAACACACAACAAGGGAATTCTGATTGGTCCTTATATTATCAGTCATATCTTCAGCATCAGCCTGAGCAGCATTTTAGGGAGCAGTCACAACAATATTTGCAACAACAAGAAACACAATTCCAGCCAAGAACACATTCATCGACGCAGTTACAATTGTATTCAGATCAACCTATTTCATCAATTCCTGAGGAGATGAATTGTAGAGTTTGTGATATTCCTGACTTTTATTCTGCTTCTCTGCATGATTCTTTTAGCTTTTTACATTGTGATGTTGTAGTAGATCATGATAATTTTGTTATTGATGATATTGTTGTTCCAGATAGTCTTGATGTTGCAGGTATAGGAGATGATGATGGAAGTGTAGGGGAAACTCAAGAATCGCTTCCTTTGATTATTCTACCACCAGTTGAACCTTTTATTGTACATAGTGACAATGGAAGTGTAGGGGAAACTCAAGAATCACTTCCATTGATTGTACCTGATCCAGAGCCAGTTCTTTCACCTGACCAAGATGATGCCACATTCACTATACTAGAGCCTCCAGGTATCTTTCAGGATGGTAAGGTTAATATTTCTTCTAAATATTTAGGAAATACCATGGAGGTAGTTCATTTTGATTGTAGTGGATGTGACATATCTTTTGATTCATGCTCTGTTTATATTGATATTGTTTCTGATACATCTCACACAGCATGCGTGCAGGGAATGCATCCTTTTCTTTTTAGTGTGCAGGAATTTTTTAGATTTTTCATTTGCAGTAAATCATTCAAGGATGCATACTACCACTTGAAGAAAGCCCTAACCTTTTATGTAATAATGAAGCTTCTGGAGTGGACACTCCAACTGAACCGTCTTCGTCCACCGAAGAAAATTTTTAAGGAGTCAAAGGTGGAGGGGGCGATCCTCACTTCACCTACAACCATTCCACTTCCAGATTGGCTTCTGGAACTGAATCGTCTCTGACCACCAGAAATTCAGGGGAGTTGGTTCCATCTCACTTTACTTTGTCTTTCTGCTTGTATATATTTCTTTGCTTTGTTTGCGTTATTTGCTTTTGCTTAGTAGTTCATTTTTAGTTTGCTTTGTCGGTTTTCATAATAAATTCTCTATGCATTCTTTTTATCATCTTAGAAATTGTGAAAGCTAGTTAAATTTGATTGTCGAATTTGATGATTTATTGTCATGATTGGATTCTTGGATTGCATGTGATTACAACTTGATAATGGATTTCATGTTGGTAGATTGAGATGATAATTTTTTATATACCTAGTGAGGATATTTTTGAGCGTATTATTCCTATTGATGTGTGATGCACTTGTGGTTAATGCTACTCTAGAACTTGCTTAATTCTTTCGAGACCACATTATCATAGGTTTGCATGATTTTTATGAAGGCTATCTCACTTTCTTTTATTCATCCCTTTTATTATCACATGCTTCTTGAATAAATCCATATCATCCATCATTTCATTCTTTTCTCTCTTTCATTTATTTCCATTTATTTCACTCTCTTACTCTCTTGGGATGTGGATATCTTGGATGTTACATGATGAGTGTTTTGCCCGAGACGGACAAAAATTTAAGTGTGGGGGGAGAGAAATAGCTTAGTAGAATTTAAGGAAAGCATAGGTGAACCATGCTTGATCACCATAGGTAAACCATGCTTTATCTTTTTATTTGAGTTATTAATGATATTGTATAGTGATGCACAACATGTTGAAAAAAAAAAAGTTCAAAAAGAAAAAAAAAAGAAAAAAAAAGTGAAATAAAAAAAACAACAAAGAAAAAAAAACAGAAAAAAACAAGAAAAAAAAAAGTGAAAACCAAAAAAAAAAAAACTTTGATATGTTGTGTTACTTTTGTATTTGTGTGTGGTAGAACTTTTTAGAGAGACAATCTTTATTGTAGCAACATATAGATTTTATGTCTATCATGAGTAGTGATTTTTATTGGAAAGCTATAGTAGAGATTGTCTATATGCTTGTTGGAGTTGTGAAAAATGTTGACATGTGTCATTTTTATTCATTTGTACTAGAATTTTTGTGAGTGACAATTTTTACTTTAGCGATATTGAGATATTATTGCATATTATGTGTAGATTTTTAGTATGAAATGCTAGACTAGGAGTTGTTCACATTTTTATTGTATCGATGAAAGGTGATAAAATTTTTTGTTAGTGATAATCTTTATGGTAGCAAAATTTGGATTTTTATTGTAGATCATGAGTGTATGTTTATTGAAAAGTTATCGTAGAGATTGTTCATATTTTTATGGAGTTGTGGAAAGCTAGCTTGGAAGTTTGGATGAGGTATCTTTTGGGGCATTGTTTACTTGTACTCATCTATGTAACATTCCATTATGTCCATATCTTCCACCAATAACTTGCTTTATCTTCTTTACTTCTTCTCTCATACTACATTTGCTTTGATCATGTTTCCCTTACATTTCAAATAATGTCTTCATTATTTTATTGTGCACTCTTATGTATATAGTGGTGGAGAGTAAAGAAAATCAAGCTTATGGTAGTGCATAATCCATGAGTTGCTTGAGTGAGCTCCACTATTACATGTATATTAGAGGAGAGCCACCATCATTTTCCTTGAGAGGTTATTTTGTTATCATCCTCAATTTATCTATTATGGATAGAAGTTATCATGATTGTTAATTAGTGTATGAATTGAATCCATGATTACTTTGGTCATTTGAATTTGACAATCTTAGATAATTTCCTTTCACTATTTTCTAAGCTTGATTGAGAATTGATAGGGGAATGCATTTTAGTTGTTTTCTTCTTTTGTTTTATTTACATGCTCGAGACGAGCAAGAATAAGTGTGGGGGAGTTGATAATGGGTATTTTTGTGCATTATTTTGGCTCTCATACTTAGCGTTTTTACCTTCTCACATGCTTAATTTTGTGCTTATATTATATTTTGTGAGTAGGATTTATTTTAGACTTAAATGTAAATTTTCTACAATTATGGAATTTAATCGCATGATTTATTTTGGTTTTGTAGGAAATTCAAAGAGCCATAGATTAGAATCGAGTCGGATCGAATTTGGCTTGATTTGGAGGCCAAATGAGGAAGATCAAGCTGAATTAATGTAGACCGTTGATCAAGATTCAGTGAGATCTTGTCCCTTCAGTCAGATCAAGTGATCCAGCCCTTCATTAAGATTTAAAGCGATCTGGACCGTTGATATAGAGCTTAAGGCATCCAAGGGTTCATCCAAGAAGTGAAGCTCCAATTCAAAACCCACTTTTAAAGCCCAAACTTGAAGCCCAATGTCAAAGCCCAATTTCAATTCTTATTGGATCCGGATCCAAGATCCAAACCCGTTAAGAAACCCCTCTTTCTCACCCGCACGGCACAGTGCCGATCCTCCTCTTCTCTCGCGATCCTTTTCTCGCGCGGAGCTAGGGCACCGTGCCTCCTTCTCCTTTCTTCTCCTCACCACCGGCCGGCGGCTACTCTTCTCTTCCTTTGCCGCCGGCCGGCCGGCCGGTCCTCCACAACCAACCTCCTCTTCTCCAATCTGCTCCAAGCGGCGACGGCAGCAACCTCAGCGACTTCTTTGAGTGGACAGCGGCTTTGGTCTAGGGTTCTCTTGACGGCGGAGCGTTCTCCTCCGGCAAGGTAGTCCTTCTTCATCCCTACCTCAGCGGACATCTACCTGCGGACGGCGTTCCGAAAGCAGCGGGTTCCAACAGGGGACAGCCGGCGGATTCTTCTTCTCCGGTGAATTTCTCCTTCTTCCATCACTGAGCAGTGTTGTGGACTTCCATTGACGGTGTTCCGAAGATTGGCATGATTCCAGCAATCTCAGTGTGTCCAATTCCGAGAGAAGCAAGCTCCATTTCAAATTGTGTATCAATTTCCAGTCATGATCAGGGGCAGTAGTTGAGTTTGCTGTTCACCGGTGCCGGCGTTCCAGATCTGGGCCCTTTGTGTGACAGCGAAGGGTAGTTTGCTTGGTGTATGATCGTGGAGGATTGGATTGGTTAACTAGGATTTATTTGTTGTTCTTGTTTAATTTTGTAGTTAAGTTCTTATGCTTGTTTAATGTGTAGTTGTTAGCTTAATTTCGTGTTAGTTCTTCTTATGATGCATGTTAATTAGTTTTGGTACTTTGTTTAGTTCATTATGTATGATTGTTGATCTTGTATCATAGGGTGACAATGTGGTACAAGTTTAGCTTTTATGCATAATTACGTTTTGTTTAATTACTGTTAAGTTTGTTTAATTAATTGTCTTTGTTTGATTGTTGCTTTCTTTATGCATGTTTGAGTTCTTTGTTATGTTTCATGTTATTACCATTGATAGATATTCTTGTATCGTAGCGTGACAATGCGATGTAGGAAAATCTTCAATGGTTAGTTAGAGTAGACATAGCTTTATTACTTGCATTGTCTTTCATTATTTAGATTAGATTTTATTTGATGCTTCGCTATTTCGATCCTTAGTTTAATTGTGTTGATAGTTAACTCATAGCGTAGAGTGACAATGCGTTGTGGATTAATTATTGACACCTAGTTAAATTTCATTCTAGCATTAGATTAGTTTCTTACTTGCTTGGCTTTTTATTTGTTAGGTTTAGAATTAAAATCCAAACCCCCTTTTCCATATTGGAAACCCCCAAAAAAATAGAAATAACACACGATCCTAAGTTTACCATCCTATCGTTGCTTTCGTTGGCGGACGACCCGAGTCATTCCTATGCTACATTTGCTTAGGAGGGGTTTGGTACTTCATTATTTGATGCCCAATTCGCGACAAAATTGGGACTTTATCAAATTTGTTAACTATCAAATTTGATAGTTAACTCATAGCGTAGAGTGACAATGCGTTGTGGATTAATTATTGACACCTAGTTAAATTTCATTCTAGCATTAGATTAGTTTCTTACTTGCTTGGCTTTTTATTTGTTAGGTTTAGAATTAAAATCCAAACCTCCTTTTCCATATTGGAAACCCCCAAAAAAATAGAAATAACACACGATCCTAAGTTTACCATCCTATCGTTGCTTTCGTTGGCAGACGACCCGAGTCATTCCTATGCTACATTAGCTTAGGAGGGATTTGGTACTTCATTGTTTTTTTTTTTTATTTCACTTTTTTTTTTCTTTTTTTTTTCTTTTTTTTTTCTTTTTGAACTTTTTTTTTTTCAACATGTTGTGCATCACTATTCAATATCATTAATAACTCAAATAAAAAGATAAAGCATGGTTTACCTACACCGATCACCGGCCACAGGAATCCAATGCCGTCGTCATGCCCCTAGCGCCCCGCCAACTCCCTCTTCCTCTCCTCGCCAGCGACGCCACCTCTTCACTGCCGCCGTGACACCAAGTGCCACTGCACAGTGTCGACGCCGCACGGAAGTGTCGCCGATCTTCCTTGTGTGCCCTAGCGCCGCGGCTTCTTCTGCCCTAGCCGGCCAACCGCAACTCCTTCACCCTTCCGAGACACCGCCGACCACAGGAGCCCTAGTGACGGCGCTATATGATCACTGAACCTTCTTCTTTGTTGATCATCTGCACCCTCTAGCAGTCCTTCTCCCTAGATCATCGCCCTTGTGCAGGCAGATCTTTGATCAGAAGGGGAAGGATCCGAGTCTAGTCTATCCTCACTGCACCAGCCGGATTAGTCGTGATACTTCCGGCCACGAGAAGGTATGTGGTGGCGTTGATTATTGTTATTCTTTTCTTTCTCTAGCCGATCCTTACTTTGGGCAGTGACAGGGGTAGTTTGATGCTTAGTCGCAAGATTGTAGGCAGTGGCGTTTCTTGTTTCTGGCCATTCACGTTCGTGAGGCATAACAGGTGTTTGACGAAATGCCTATGTTTTTCTTATCATCTCTGTTTGTGTTGGCAACTTCATTGGCGACCACCTGTTGCTGCGAGTAGCTGCAGGGACTGTGGGCATCCACTGTAAGAGGGTGTGAGGACTCTGACGTGAGACGAGCATCTCGACGAGGGATCTATTATCGGATTGGACCTTTCTATTGGAGGCGGGTACCTCTTGACTTATCTTGTATGATATTGTCAATTGGATATGCATAGTATTTTATAGCTACAAGCAATGATCATGTTTGCCTTTGGTTTGTCACTGTTTGTTACCCGGATCATGTTCTGTTGGGCGTTTGTTATGTATCCATGTTTACGTTTCATGATTATTGTCATGAGTACCTTAGTTCCTAGAGTAAGTGACATACCATTCTTTACTGAGTTTAAGACTAGACTCTGGATTTTTATTATCTAACATGTGTATCTATATTTTTATATCATACCTGATCTGTGTACCTAGACCTTTTGCTTTGATCCATGTACATTGTTGGTACATATTGTATGGAGGTGGATATGTTCAGGACCTAGGTTGTTATACCATAGAGGGCCTGTATACCCTAGATCGGTGGATTTGACTTACTTGTACTAGGGTACATATATATATATATATATATATATATATGTGGATTTGGTTCAGGATATTGTCATGCTTAGTTTCATGCACCATTCGCATGATTGCATGCTGCGTGATAGGCTACTCCATTATTGTAGAGCATATCGCCAGTTTCATCACTGTTCGGTGCTCCGTTGGTCCGCTGGGTAGCGTGACGCAGCGTGGTAGCACATCAGTTTTGCTCTGTTCGGTGCTCCGTTGGTCCGCTCATGGGTAGTGTGACGCAGCGTGGTAGCACGTCAGGGATCCCTCCCCATCATGGTGTACCGGGAGATGAGAGCATTGCGCTCCCCCATTTATGATTTGGGGTAGGAGTATGTGTGTACTCCGATAGTATCCCGTCCATTCGGTCACTCATCAGGAGTAGTGACGTCAGAGTGCACGGTTGTCACAGCCCTACCCACTCAGTCTCACCATTATGTGTGAGATGACTGACTGGTGTCAGGGGTGACCAGGTCATTGGCATCATATGCATTTATTGCATTTTTTTGCTTATTTTTGCTGCACTTATATGTTGCATTTTGGTGGATGCATTTGTTTGACATGCATACAGGAGGCATATTGTGTATCTGGTTTGACGACACTTTTGTTCTGGATAGGAGTTCCTGGTGAGTACAGCTTCCTCAGTTACCTTTCAGTTTTGCATATTTCCTATATATGATTAGGAAGTTGTATTCCATGTTTATTGTTGTTAGATATATCTTACTAGGCATGTCTATTGGTATTCGCTGAGTTGTTGAACTCATCCCCGTGGACGCTATCTTTTTCAGGTACCAGGTTGGTTATGATGTCGCTTGGAGTATCCTGTCTGCTTGTCCCCACGTCACCTAAGAAGATCTATCGGTTTCATTCATGTTTTGTTTGTTTTATGTGTCAGTGTATTTAGTTTGTGCTCCTGTTTTGTTTCTGGAGTTTTGAAGTTGTTATGTGGTATTTTGTATTATTGTTGGTTGTGTAAGCCTAGTCGGCTAACAGTTTTGTGTTTGGTTTGTATTACGTTTATGTCATTTTCTATTGTGTTTTGGTTTTGGTATAGCCGAGTGGGCTGCTTTACATATAACTGCGTGGTTGTGTTTTTACTGTATCAGCCGAGTAGGTTGTATCATATAACTGCGTGGTTGTGTGTATATTCCAGCCGTCTGTGGCTGATGTATATTGTGCATGTAGAAATGATTAAGATTGTCAGCTGTACAGGGGAGGTGCTGCCGAAATTTCTTCGGACAGGGACTCCCCCGGGGTGTGATAATTTAGTGGTATCAGAGCGAGGTTACGATACTTGCTACGTGTTCTGGATTTTCAAGATTTATCTGATACCAATTTATTTGGTATCAGAGATCGGCTTACGAGTCCTATTTTCCCTGTGTTTCGGATTTCGTGTTTTGGTCTTCTCGATGTGACTTTTCAGGTTTTGGGACCTGGCAGCAGTAGGACATCTCCAAGCTATAGGAGGTATGTTGGTATACTGTTATCCTACTATTTTGTTAGTGTATGCATTGTTGACTGTGATAGTTATGACATGTAATAGCACTTTGTATCTGGTATCTGTCTGATGTTGTAGCCATATTACATGTGATGGGTTAGCCACTGATGATGATCGATCGTAATAGAGATTAAGGGTTACAGTTTCTGGTGATTTTTCATATCATACACCAGTAGTTTTTTAGCTTCTAGTACTACTAGTAGGAGATGGAGGCACATACCTGCCTCTGCTATTATTAGCTGTGTAGTGGATAGTATCTACCTATTTATGTTGACCTAGCCAGTAGTATACCATGTTATCTTAGTTAATTTCATCAGTAAATATTGGTTTACTCTTGTTAGATCGGTCAGTAGGAGTCTGATTTACACTTGTTGATTTGGGTAGTCGTATATTGATATACCTTAGTTGCTTGTGGAGGATTAAGGTATTCTTGATTAGTTAGTAGATGACTGATTTAGTTTTGTTGGTTTGATCAGTAGAGGACAGTCATACTCTATTTTTAGAGGTTCGAATCTTTTGATTATTTGTGCTTAGTTAGGTATCTAGAGTACATTTGAGTACATGTTTTGTACTGACATGGAAAAAAACTGAATTGACCGTATATCATTGTCGAATTGTGTCAGTCTATAGAGGATCGATGTATCCTATTCCATGGGTATGTTAATTTTTGACTGTATGCACCTAATTGGATAACATAAAAGGTGGTATAGGGAATATCAGGTTGATTGGATTAAATATGTTGATTCTGTATATCTATGTGGTGTGTACATATGATTATTACGGGTTGTAAGAGTGTTATGATGGACGGTTTAATTGCATGTAGTGGGTGTATACTTTTCAAGTTATGATTGTTGTGGGATTCTAGTAGATTATACCCGAGTGGTTTGAGTATTTTATTGGAGGTATCTTATCGATTTAATCTGAGTTGTGATATGTGCAGATGTGTTCGGTGTAATATTCGAGGTATCTTGTTCATTATATTTGTTCTGTGTGTACACTCGTGTCAATTATGATTTGTTGGAAGTATTACGTTGATTATACTCTTGACATAGGTGTATATATGTCATGTGAGTGTTGTTTAAGGTATATTGTCGATTATACCTATATTGATATGTGCACACGGGTTCGGTATGCATTGTTGGAGGTATTACGATGGTTTATACCTTTGTTGTGAGTATGTTTGGTGTGTACTAATTGGAGGATTATGTCGATCATACATATGTTGCATGTGCACGTGTGCCAGGTGTATGGTTGGTAGAATCATGATGATTCTACCTATGTTGAATGTCTACATTATGACATTTGTGGTATTACTCTGTCAATTAATTCTCCTATTAGTGGGTGACCGACCCACTAGGATGATGATAGAGTTGACTATGGATTTGATTTGCTTACTGGGTTGTTATACCTTAGGCTACCCACAGTGATCTGTGGTAGAGAGATCTCGTGCAGTCTCTAGCTGGATAGTTAGGTGCCTTGGGCACTTATGTATTGGTTGTGGTGGAACGTTGCTCCCACACATGTTATGGATTGTCTGTGGTGGAGCGTTGCTCCCACATATTGCGGATTGCTTGTAGCGGAGCATTGCTCCCATATTTATTACAGATACATATTTCGGATTATTTATGGTGGAGCGTTGCTCCCACATATAGAGGATTTCTTGTGGTAGAGCGTTGCTCCCACATATGTGGTATTTCGTGTGATGGAGCATTGCTCTCACACTGGAGGATCTATTCTTTGGTGATTTATATCGTTGGTGATCAGATTTCCTGACTTGTTGTCGGGGATCTTATGGTTGAGGATGTCTGATTTACGGACATTTTAAGTTCTTGGTTTTATCATTTAGGCTAATAGTGCCCTAGATGTTATCATGGACTCGATGATTTGGTATTCCTAGGATGTTGGATCGGTTTCCATTGTCTTTGTTGACAATGTTGTGATCTATTTCAGATCCGAGGTGAGTCACGTACACCATCTTCGCATAGTTCTAGAGATGTTTCGACGGAAACGTCTATATGTGAAGATCAGTAGTGCGTATTTTGGTTATCTTCTGTGAGATGTTTGAAACACACGGACACCAGTAGAAGTATACCGTGGTTCCATAGGAGATAGAGGTTGTTACCGTTGGGAGTAGAAGAAGTCTATAAAGGAGGCTCGCAACTTCCTTTGTTTGGTTCGATATTTCTGGAGATACGTTGAGGGTTTCTCTCGGATTGCTATGTCACTTACACGCCTGACCAGGAAAGGCGTGAAGTTCTCTTGGACTGAGGATTATGAGATCAGCTTCCAGGAGTTGAAGTGGAGACTAGTGTCGGCTCTGATTTTTGGGTTTTACCTTCTGGAGAGGACGGATTCGTGCTCTATACTGACGCATCTCTACAGAGTTTGGGCGCTATTTTGATGTAGTACGACAGGGTAGTCTCCTACTTCTCGGCAGTTGAAGGAGCATGAGGAGAACTACCTAGTACATGACTTGTGGCTGGCCGCCATTATTTTGCCTTGAAGATTTGGCAGCAGCATCTGTTCGGTATTACATTTGAGATTCTCACTGACCATAAGAGTCTCAAATACCTGTTCACTTAGAAAGAAACTTAATCTCCGACTGAGGAGAAGAATGGAATTCCTGAAAGATTATGATTTGTACCATTAGCTATTACCCAGGAAAGCTAATGTGGTTGTCGATGCACTTAGCAGGAAGTCCAGAGGGACTTTGGCTTGCCACCAAGTTTCAGTTACAGACTTGGTTCAGGGTTTCTTTGAGTTAGACCTTGAGGAGCAGGGATAGACAGAACAGGGTATTCTGGTTACCATGGTTGCTCAGTCGTTGATCAGGACGAGGATCCAAGAGGCTCAGGCTGGTGATCAGCATTTGCAGTTCATTGGCAGTTAGATAGATTCCGGGCAGCAGACCGAGTTCACACGAGACGAGGAGGGTATTATATACTTCCGAGGCAGATTATGCGTACCTCAGTCTCACCCGGTTTTGTCGGAGCTACTTCAGGAGGCTCATCGCTCTCGATTTACGATCCACCCAAGCGAAACCCGCATGTGTCGAGATTTGAGGCGTTCCTACTGGTGGAACGGTATGAAGAAAGACATCGCGGAATTTGTAGCAAGATGTCTTGTCTGTCAGCAGGTGAAGTCTGACCATCAGAGACCTGCCGGTTTACTTCAGCGGATTCCTATTCCCGAGTGGAAATGGGAACACATTACCATGGACTTTGTGGTGGGGTTGTCAAGGACATGACGAGGCCATGACGCGATTTGGGTAATCGTTGATCGATTAACCAAATCCGCCACTCGTTAGCGATCCGGAAGACTGATTTCCTGGATCGATTGGTGGATCTGTATTGCCGGGAGATCATCAGATTACATGGTGTCCCTTTGACTATCATTACGAATAGAGACCCCCGGTTCATGTCTCGTTTATGGCAGAGTCTGTAGCAGGCCTTGTGCACGCAGCTCCGATTTTAGTACAGCTTTCCATCCACAGACAGATGGACAGTCAGAGCGGACTATTCAAACTCTAGAGGACTTGTTGAGATCTTGTGTATTGGATTTTGGAGGCAGTTGGGAGGACCATTTGCCATTGGTAGAATTCGCCTACAATAACAGCTTTCATTCGGCTATCTAGATGACACCGTTTGGGGCGTTGTATGGTAGGCTTTGTCGGACACCCACCCTCTGGGATGAGGTTGGGGAGGCCCAGCTGTTGGGACCTCATAGAGCTCAGCATGACGCAAAGGTGGTCCGTACTATCAGACGGATGATGTCAGAGGCGTAGGATCGCCAGAAGAGTTATGCTGATCGGAGACGCAGACCTTTGGAGTTCTCTATTGGTGATCATGTTTTTCTGTGAGTTTCACCATCGAAAGGGGTAAAGAGATTTGGCCTCCGCGGTAAGCTATCTCCGTGATACATTGGCCCTTTCCAGATCATGGAGAGGATTGGAGCAGTAGCTTATTGTCTGTACTACCACCGTCTCTGGCAGGCGTCCATGACGTATTTCATATATCTATGTTGAGGAGATACGTACTCGACTCGACGCATGTGCTGACAGATATCTTAGTTCCCGTTCAGCCTGACGTCACCTATGAGGAGGTTCCGGTACGGATTCTAGACCGAAAAGAGCGTCAGTTGTGGAACAAGACTATCCGGCTGGTTAAAGTCGGATGGCAGCATCATTTGGACGAGGAGGCTACATGGGAGCTCGAGGATATTATCCGAGCTCGATACCCCCATCTTTTCACATGAGGTATGTGATTTAATTTACCGTTCAGCATTTATACGCTTTACCTGTTGTTAGTATTTGCTGATGGTAGATACCGAAATTTGGGGACCAAATTTTTATTAATGGGGGAGAATGTAAAATACCGATAAAAATGACGAATAATAATAAGGAAAGTTTTTGGAATTTTTAGAAATTTTTTCAGAATTTTTCAGAGCTCGTATGGATGAGTTACGGAGATAAAAATGGGGCTCCGGGAAAGCCTGTTTAGGATACCCGTTTAAGTGAGGAAATGTTTTATTTAAAAATACATTTTCCTTCTTTTTCTTTTATTTATTTTCCCCGCCGTTTCTTTCTCCCCCGTGCCCTAATTGCACCGGCAGTTTTCTCCTCCTCACCGAGCCCTTCTCCCAATTTCCTTTGTCCTCCACCCGACGGTGCCGGCCTTCTCCCGCGTACGAAGCCCTCGGCCAAGGAAGCCTAGTGTCACCTTCTTCTCGATTCTCTCCTCCTCATCCAAGCCGAGCCGCGCGCCGATCACCGGCCACAGGAATCCAGCGCCGTCGCCATGCCCTAGCGCCCCGGCGACGTCCTCTTGCTCTCCTCGCCAGCGACGCCACCTCTTCACTGCCGCCGTGACGCCAAGCGCCATTGCACAGTGTCGACGCCGCACGGAAGTGTCGCCGGTCTTCCTTGTGTGCCCTAGCGCCGCGGCTTCTTCTGCCCTAGCCGGCCAACCGCAACTCCTTCACCCTTCCGAGACACCGCCGACCACAGGAGCCCTAGTGTCGGCGCTGTATGATCACCGAACCTTCTTCTTTGTTGATAATCTGCACCCTCCAGCAGTCCTTCTCCCTAGATCATCACCCTTGTGCGGGCAGATCTTTGATCAGAAGGGGAAGGATCCGAGTCTAGTCTATCCTCACTGCACCAGCCGGATTAGTCGTGATACTTCCGACCACGAGAAGGTATGTGGTGGCATTGATTCTTGTTATTCTTTTCTTTCTCTAGCCGATCCTTACTTTGGGTAGTGACAGGGGTAGTTTAATGCTTAGTCGCAAGATTGTAGGCAGTGGCATTTCTTGTTTCTGGCCATTCCCGTTCGTGATGCATAACAGGTGTTTGACGAAATGCCTAAGTTTTTCTTATCATCTCTGTTTGTGTTGGCAACTTCATTGGCGACCACCTGTTGCTGCGAGTAGCTGCAGGGACTGTGGACATCCACTGTAAGAGGGTGTGAGGACTCTTACACGAGACGGGCATCTCGACGAGGGATCTATTATCGGATTGGACCTTTCTATTGGAGGTGGGTACCTCTTGACTTATCTTTTATGATATTGTCAATTGGATATGCATAATATTTTATAGCTACAAGCAATGATCATGTTTGCCTTTGGTATGTCACTGTTTGTTACCCGTAGCATGTTCTGTTGGGCGTTTGTTATGTATCCATGTTTACGTTTCATGATTATTGCCATGAGTACCTTAGTTCCTAGAGTAAGTGACATACCATGCTGCGTGATAGGCTGCTCCATTATTGTAGAGCATATCGTGAGTTTCATCACTGTTCGGTGCTCCGTTGGTCCGCTCATGGGTAGCATGACGCAGCGTGGTAGCACGTCAATTTTGCTCTGTTCGGTGCTCCGTTGTCCGCTCATGGGTAGTGTGACGCAGCGTGATAGCACGTCAGAGATCCCTCTCCATCATGGTGTACCGGGAAATGAGAGCATTGCGCTCCCCCATTTATAATTTGGGGTAGGAGTATGTGTGTACTCCGACAGCATCCCGTCCATTCGGTCACTCATCAGGAGCAGTGACGTCAGAGTGCACGGTTGTCACAACCCTACCCATTCAGTCTCACCATTGTATGTGAGATGACTGACTGGCGTCAGGGGTGACCAGGTCATTGGCATCATATGCATTTATTTGCTTGTGTTTGCTGCACTTATATGCTGCATTTTGGTGGATGCATTTGTTTGACATGCATACAGGAGGCATATTGTGTATCTGGTTTGACGACCGTTTTGTTCTGGATAGGAGTTCCTGGTGAGTACAGCTTCCTTAGTTACCTTTCAGTTTTGCATATTTCCTATATATGATTAGGAAGCTGTATTCCATGTTTATTTGTGTTAGATATATCTTACTAGGCATGTCTATTGGTATTCGCTGAGTTGTTGAACTCACCCCCGTGGACACTATCTTTTTCAGGTACCAGGTTGGTTATGATGTCGCTTGGAGTATCCTGTCTGCTGGTCCCCACGTCACCTGAGAAGATCTATCAGTTTCATTTATGTTTTGTTTGTTTTATGTGTCAGTATGTTTAGTTTGTGCTCCGGTTTTGTTTCTGGAGTTTTGAAGTTGTTATGTGGTATTTTGTATTATTGTTGGTTGTGTAAGCCTAGCCGGCTAGCAGTTTTGTGTTTGGTTTGTATTTGGTTTCTGTCATTTTCCGTTGTGTTTTGGTTTTGGTACAACCGAGTGGGCTGCTTTACATATAACTGCGTGGTTGTGTTTTTATTGTATCAGCCGAGTAGGCTGTATCATATAACTGCGTGGTTGTGTGTATATTTCAGCCGCCTGTGGCTGATGTATATTGTGCATGTAGAAATGATTCAGATTGTCAGCCGTACAGGGGAGGTGCTGCCGAAATTTCTTCAGACAGGGACTCCCCCGGGGCATGACATTTAGAATCACGTATAGAAGTTCGCTTGTTCGTGGGATATCCTAAAGGAATGAAAGGTGGTTTGTTTTATAGTCCTAAAGATCAGAAGGTCATTGTTAGCACCAATGCCCGATTTTTAGAAGAGGACTAATTGTTGGTGCAGTGAGCACCAGATGATCGAACCTGAGTTTTGATTATGGAAAAGGGCTCAAAGTTAAGTGGTGGTGTTATCTAACAAAGTTCATGGAGCTTGCAGGAAAGTCCTAAGTGATACTTAGGCAAAAGTCCTAGCTGCGGTTAGGCAGGTAAAAACCCTAGGGGGTGGTAACCCTAGGTCATAGGGGGTGGTAACCCTATGCGGGAAGTCTTGGCAGGTCGATGGCTTCAGGCAAAAGTCCTAGGGGGTGGTAACCCTAGGTGAAAAGTCCTGGTGTCGCGAACCAGGTGAAAGTCTGGACTAGCCGGGAAGCGGATGTCCAGCAGAAAGTCCGGAAGCGTCAAATGCCGAGCAAAAGTCCAGTCGATCTGGAGGATCGTACTGGCGACAGGTAAATCTCCTGAGTGGAGTAGGTGAGGACGCGTTCCCCGTAGAGGGAACAGTAGGCGTCGGGTCGACCTAGGGTTTCCGGTTGGAAACCTGAAGTCAGACTCGGACAGTCCGGAGACTGTTAATACTTCATTTATAATATCTATTGTATTATGTGCTAACTTTGTGCTGCAGGGTAGTGTTTGGGACTAACGTATCTTGCAGGTGCAAAGGAGCAACTTAAAGCCTCGGATGAACAGTGTCCAAGGCGCCTCCATGGAGCTTGGAGGCGCCTCGGATGCAAGGCTGGAGCTGGCTGCGAGAAGCTATTCAAGGCGCCTTGATGAACAGTGGAAGGCGCCTTGAACAGATGAAGGCGCCTGGTGAACAGTGGAAGGCGCCTTGAGTCTGTGATAAGATTCGACCAGTTCGCTCCTCATCTCCCCGGCTGACTCGGCTGTTCAAGGCGCCTTGGTGAACAGTAGAAGGCGCCTTGAACACCCTTTATAAGGGGTTTCGACCAGCAGCTCCTAACAACAACTTCCAAGCAATCTTTCTGCTACAAGCTGCTCACGAGACGATCCCGAAGTGCTGCTACGAGACACCGACGACCCGGAGCTCCGAAATCTTCAGATTACGATATTGTCGTCGGTATAACTGTACTTTTTCATTATACTTAACTGTAATACTTGTACTCTTGTCGAACTTATAGTTGTTGCCCACGGAAAGCGATCAAGGATCGCGGGCCTTCGAGTAGAGTCGTCACAGGCTCCGAACGAAGTAAATTCTCTTGTCTTTCTGTGTGGTTGTTTACTTTCCGCTGCGTTACTTCTCCGATAGATTTTACGATTCCGATAGTTGAACGATTTTAGCCACGAGCGCTATTCATCCCCCCCCTCTAGCGCGTCTCGATCCAACACTATGTAATGAACCACAAGCCCATGAGTAAAATTGTTCTTGAGGAAATAAGAGAGGGCACTTCTATCTTAATACCAACGGTATAAGATGAGATATCATAGTAACTGCAACACGTGTCATAAATGATGCACAATTACAGGTAGTGTCTCATCGTAGTGGGAGGATTGTTAGGCAACCTAAAAGATTCATGTTTTTGGGAGAGTCTTTGGGCTTGATCCCTGGTGAACATGAAGTTGATCCCTGGATATATGATGAAGCACTCAAAGATAAAGATACAACATCTTTGCAAAGTGCAATGAACTCTGAAATAGAATCTATGCATTCTAATCAAGTCTGAGAGCTTGTAGAACCACCAAATGGTGTAAAAGTCATTGAATGTAAATGAGTCTACAAAAGGAAAAGAGGAACAGACGGGAAGGTGGAAACCTTTAAAGCGAGGCTTGTTGCGAAGGGGTATACTCAGAAAGAGGGAATCGATTATGAGGGAACTTTTTCATCGGTAGCCATGTTTAAGTCTATCCAGATTTTTTTATCTATTGCTGCTCATATAGATTATGAGGTTTGAAAAATGGATGTCAAGACAACTTTCCTTAATGGAAGTCTTGAAGAAAACATCTATATAAAGCAACTAGAGGGATTTATTGCGAAGGGCAAAGAGCATCTTGTATGTAAGCTCAATTGGTCCATTTATAGACTGAAGCAAGCTTCGAGATCTTGGAACATCTAGTTTGATGAAGTGATCCAGTCTTTTGGATTCATTCAGTATCCAGATGAGTCTTGTGTATACAAGAAAAGTGACAGAAACATGGTGGTATTTTTTGTACTATATGTAGATGATATTTTGCTCATTGGCAACAATGTCAAAGTGTTCTCAGACGTAAGTGTATGGTTGTCCAAGCAATTTGATATGAAGGATTTGGGAGAATGTTGACATATTCTTGGGATCAAAGTAATAAGGGATCGCAAGAAAAGGTTGTTGTGCTTATCCCAAGCTTCATACATCGATACTATCCTAGCTCGTTTTAGCATGCAAAACTCCAAGAAAGGTTTTCTACCTTTTCGGTATGGAGTACCTTTATCTAAAGAGATATGTCCTAAGACATCAAAGGAGATGGAGGATATGAAGGCAGTTCCTTATGCTTCGGCTGTAGGAAGCCTATTGTATGCGATGCTATATACAAGACCGGATATCTGTTTTACCGTGGGCATGGTTAGCAGATATGAAAGTAACCCAGGACCGAGACATTGGACTGTTATAAAGCATATATTAAAGTACCTGAAAAGGACTAAAGATTATATGCTGGTTTACCAAGCAAATGATTTGCTCCCTGTGGGTTACACGGACTCGGACTTCCAATCGGATAGGGATAGCAGTAAATCAACCTCGAGGTATGTGCTTACTTTGGAAGGTGGAGGCATAGCATGGAGGAGTGTTAAGTAGAAATGCATTTTAGACTCCACCATGGAAGCTGAGTATATGGCAGCCTCTAAGGCAGCCAAAGAAGTTGTATGGCTCAGAAACTTCTTGATGGACTTAGATGTGATTCCTGGTTTGGCCAAAGTTATCATAATTTATTGTGATAACAGTGGTGCAGTAGTTAACTCGAAGGAACAATGAGCCCATAAGGCAAGTAAACACATTGAGCACAAGTACCACCTGATACGAGACATCGTAAAATGAGGAGAGGTTGTTGTCGCCAAGATTACATCAGCAGATAACCTAGCAGATCCTTTCACTAAGGCCTTTCCGGCGAGAGCTTTTGATAAACATGTTGAGGGGATGGAAATCAGATGTATGGCAGTATTTATGGCAGCATAGTCTTTTAGTATAAGTGGGAGATTGTTGGGATGTGTATTATAAGCCTAGCTTTTGTATGAACATCTGTTTTGAAATATTTTGAAATGAGAATCACTTTGGTCAAATGTTTGCATTTTATATTTATATATATGTCAACGCAGTTGTCCATTTAATTTATATTGTAGATAATATGGTGTGTAGTGCCACACGAAAGATCATGTTATCGGTTCCTTATAAATTATAAATAGTAGCTCACAACCAAGATGAATTGGGACAGACCATTGGAACGGTTGTAGTGTAATTTGGTATTAGTCTGTCTTGACTATAAACTTACACTAGTACAATATGTGTGTATAGAGCAGGACCATTTGAGGCTGTTTGATTTGTACTGACTACATAAAAAAACAGAACCTCTGTTATTATGGATGTGCGCCCTCTTAATCCTGATATAATAACAAGCACGTATATTTAGTATTTATTTCTTTAACTTATCAATGGGTGAGATTTATTCGTTACATCAATAGGCCCGATGAGTTGGGAAATAGTACTAATTATATGGTGTGTTGTTGATTATAGAAGGAATCTGTGTCCTGATTATTTAGGCTGATGATGTCCCCTTAAGGAGCTCATAAGGATTATCATGTAAACCCTGCAGGTGGACTTAGTCCGGCATGATAATAAAGTTGAGTGGTACTACTCTTGGAATCAGATGTTAATTAATTGGGTTGTTAGTAACTCAATTAATTAACGGACATACAATATCTTAAACACAAGGAGTTTAACGCAATCATGATACGAAGGAGACCATATTGTAATATGGGATTGGTGTGGTAGTTCGATAATAACCCTTTAGTGGTATGGGTTATTATTGATGGACTTGGGTTGGGTGTTCGGGCCGAACACAAGAAGCCCAAGCCCATCAGGAGGCCTAAACCAATTCCTCCTCTAGCTTCCTGTTGTAGCTAGCCTCTATATAAAGCCTCGCATCCACCCATCCACAACTTGGTTTGGTTTAACTTAACTTGGTTTAGTTTAACTTGGTTTGATTTAACTTGGTATAGAAAAGGAGAATTTTTCTTAACAGAATTCTATTATTTTTTTCTTCTTTTGTAACCGACGGCAAGCATATAAAAAGGAGTAGGTGGTGTCTCCTAAAATCTAATTTTCTAATTCTCCACAATCCTCTTCTCTCCTTATGGTCGGCACCTCTCTTCCCTTGCTAGGGTCGGTGCCCCTCCTCACCTTGCTAGGGTCGCCCCTTCCTCACCTTGTAAGGGTCGCCCCCTTTCCTCTCCTAGCTACGGTCGGTGCCCCTTCCTAGCAATCCATTGGTGGTCGGCGACTTGAAGAAGAGGAAGAAGATTAGAAAGTGTTCCATCCTAGAGCCTCCTTTTGTAGCCGACGGTTTGGAAATCGAGAAGAGAAGGAGGGTGGTGTTGTCTTGGTAGATCGTCGCCCACATGACGTCTGAGAATAGGAGAGGAATACGACAAAAGATCAAGAGATCTTTAGCTACAAAGGAAAGGTACAACTAGTTCTTTAATTCCGTCGCGTAATTAGTTTTATTTTCTTTGTATCGATCTTGAATACCAACACAAGAGGCTAGCGATCTTGTACTTCGATTAAGGTGTGCTTTGATCATTCAAGAACTTACTTGATTGATCAAACACATGTTTGATCGAAAATGCAGGTTGCTAGGAAAAGTTCTGTTCTTGTACAATTTTTTGTACAGGGAAATTTAAATAGAATGGAATCCCAGCGCCTTTATTACTGTCGATCTCTCCTTGGTTTCCTTCTGCCCGATCGCTGACCCCTAAAGTAGTTCTGCCAACACCTCTGGTTACAGGACCCTAGCAATAGGGACATTTCTACTAGATTCCGGCCACTACAGTAGGTCAGAGGACCTTAGAGGTATTGAAGATTGTTTGGGACAGATCTGCGATTTCCGAGAGAGGAAGCCAAAACGAGCGTGGAGGAGGTAAGGGAGTCTGTGGACAGAGTTTAGAAGTTTAACATGCTTCGGGTTAATTTTTAGAGGTTGGATTTCCATAGGATATTTGATTTATTTTCAGCAACCATTGTAGCTGCGGCCAGAAATTTGGCAGTAAGTTCTTCAGGATTGGAGCAGCGCTGAGGCATCGAAAATTGGGTAAGTTTTGTGTTAAGTTGTGATTGAACTAAATACTGAATTGGGTGAGTTTGGGTTTAATCCAATCAATGAAGATTTGGAATTTGCTTTAGAACATGTTATTATATCATAATTAGGGTTAAATGTTGGATCTAATCTAAGTTCGGATTAGATCCGATTTAATTAGGTAACCGAGATTTAATGAAAGATTAGGGTTCCTGGTAAATAAGAATTTGGTTTAGTTATTTTGTTCATAATGAAACTTAGCTAAGCTATACGATATATTACAGGACTTTGATTTAGGACGAGCACTTCGCCATAGAGATTGTTTAGCTCGGTCTACATTTGAGGCGGGTACCTTGACTTATCTCTTTTGATAATGTCATGTTGATATGCGTAATAGGTTATATCCTCTAGTAATAATTATGTTTATCTTCACTTTAGTATGTCACTACATGATACCTGTTGCCTGCTTCTAGCTGTTCTACATTTATGTTTTATACCCTCGTGATTATTGCCATGATTATTTATGTTCATAGTGGTAGTGACATACCATGCCTTATGATATACCAGACTAGACATTTACCATATCTAACACGTGTACCTAGATTTGTTTATTTGATCCATTTATTTTTTATACATGTTTTATGGAGGTAGATATGGTCAGGATTTTCATGCGTAGTGTCATGCACCATTTCGCATGATTGCATGTTGAACGATTATCGGCTCTATTATTATTGAGCACATCGCCAGTTACATGGATCTGCACACACAACCACTCATGGGTTAGTGGTATATCAGACAGGGTGTATAGAAGTTTTGTTCTGTTAGGCTCTGCTCATGGGTAGTGGTGGTGCAGCGTGGTAGCCGGCAGGGATCCCTCCTCTAGACTATCTCAGGGAGATGAGAGCATTGTGCTCCCCCACTTATGATTTGGGGTAGGAGGATAGGTGTACTCTGACATCATCCTGTCCACTCGGTCACTCATCAGGAGCAGTGATGGTAGAGTGCACAGTTGTCATAGCCCTACCCACTCGGTCTCACCATCGTGTGTGAGATGGCTGACTAGCATCAGGGGTGACCATGTCATATGCATCATATGCATGATTGCATTTATTGCTTGTATTTGCTGCACTTTCTTTACTGCATATTTGGTGGATGCATATGATTGACATGCATACAAGAGACATGAGATATCTAGTCTGACGACCTTTATGTCAAGATAGGAAACCCTGGTGAGTATAGTTTTCTTCAACCCTTTTCTGTTTTGCATTTCCAACTTTTGTCCAGGAGACTGTACTCCATAATTATTACAATTAGTTATAATTACTATGCATGTAACTTGGATCCGCTGAGTGTTGGACTCACCCCGTTGATTTATTACCATTTCAGGTTGATGCTGTCAGGAGGTTCCAGTTGCTAGTCCCCTACTACATGACGCGGCAGATTCATATATTTTGGATTTTTGGTTTCCTTGTTATGCATTTTATATATATGTGTGATGTATGGCTTGTACTCGAGGATTTTTAGCGAGTTTTGGTCTACTACTTATTTTTCCATTACGATGGTTTCTCTGTTGTGTTATGCGTTTTCCGTCGTAGTATTGAAGTAGGTTGTTTTCAAATAAACTGCGTGGTTGTGTCAGCCAGAGGCTGAGATGATATAAACTGTGTGGATTGTTGTTGTATTTTATATTTATTGTTCCCGCCGTGTTGGTCGAGATTTGTGTGGCCTGGAGGGCTTGTAGTAAAGTTTCATATTATCACCCGTATAGGGGAGATGCTGTCGAAATTTTTTTTTATAGGGACTATCTTGGGTGTGACACATTTATAGTGGAGCTATGAATGTGAGGACTAGACCATTCGATTAGTTATCTTAAGGAGGTGGATACCAAGTAAAATCAAAATGTTAGCATGGTAAAGATTCTTTGCTTCAAGTTTCCATTATAAATCAAGTTCGGAGAAACGAAGCGAGCTATTCACCTCTCTTTAGCTCATACGTGTCCCAACACTATTGCCATACACGATCTAAGGTTGGTGGAGATGAGGTAGAGGGGATTTGAACTAAAAGTTTGACTTGCCTTCAAAGGAGATTGGAATGTGGTCAAATGGGCATTCAAGCGGTTCATTTCAACATGAAATTTGTCACAAGGAAATATAGTCAGCAAAATATTATTTAACAAAATCTAAGCCTAAGTAAACCTCTTAAAGAAAAACTCTATATAGTAATGAAATAAGATGTACTCTAATAGAGAGATGTTTATAGCATATGCAATTGAATACATAATTGGAAAAACATCATTAACAAATCCATTCTTCTAACTCTAATTACCAAGAGCTAGCAAGTATGCCCCCCGAGCAATGGTGCATCGACAATGTATTTGACAGATTAATCAAGTACTTATGATTCGATTCTTAACTATGACGTATTGCAGAATATTTTCTTTCAGTAAAATAAAAATCTAAGACGTTGACTACTGGACGAAGAATCTTAAGTACTTTTCAATTTATCTTAATAATTGATAAAATTTGTATGTAAGGTTGAATCAGTCATCTTCATAATTTAGTTAACTAAATACCTTGAATTTTTTTTAAAAAAAAGTGTGACGACTTGGCTAGATCTAATTTAGAGAAATATTCTATTCTATATATATTTTCATAAGATAAGCATTCGTAAGCTTGGTTTAAAAAAAAACTTCACCCCATGGAATTATATATTCCTCATTTATAATACTCATCAATTGATTCAGAGAAATAGTTATTTTATTCGGTATAAATTTTTATAATAATTGTTCCATATATTATTCTAGATTTCTAGTAGTATTTATAAATTCTCACCGTATTCAATGGGCCTAGTAGATTGGGTGGGCTGAGTGAGACAATGAGGGTCAGACAGTTGGATGGGTTAGGAACACTAAACAAGCACTACAAAAATTAAGCCATTTAGGATAAATTTTACAACGAATTAAAAAAAATCGTTACAAAACACAATTGCGGTGAAATTTATGATAAAAAAATCATCACAAATAAGGCATTGCTAAATTTTGTGACGAAAAACTCGAAATTCATTGTAAATTTTGCGATGGGAAAAAAATTCACCGCAAAGTTCGACCACATCGAAAATTCAATTTCTGTGATGAAAATTCATAATCGTTGCAAATCTGCAATAGATATCTAAATTCATCGTAAAATCTAATGAAAATTAAATTCGTTATAAATTTACAACGGAAATTAGAAATCATTGCAAATTAATAAAGAAAATCATAAGTGGTCGTAAATATGCAATGAAAATCCGAATTTGTTACAAAATTGCGACGAATTCAGATTTTTCATCACAAATTGCAACGAAAATTAGAATTCATCGTAATTTACAACAAATTTTGATTTTCCTCACAATTTGCGACGAAAATCAAAATTCGCTGCAAATTTTTGATGAAAATCTAAATTCATTGTAAATTTCGACGAAAATCATAATTTCTGCAAAATTTCGACGAAAATTTGAATTCGTTGCAAATTAACAATGAAAATCAAATTCATCGTTAATTTCCAATGAAAATCTGAATTCATCGCAAATTGCGACGAATTTTGATTTTCATTGGAAAGTTTCGATAAAATAGTATATTATGATAGATTCGCAATGAACCCTTTTTCGTCGCAAAATTCACGGCAAAAGTAAAAAAAAATACCAACACCTCTCTATTTCAGTATTTTATCATATATAAGAATTACGCTAAATACAATACATACAAATACAATAAAAATGAACACAAACATAATAATAACATCAACCAAACATATTCATCATCAACAATATACAAACATGTTCCATATCCAAATACAACTAACTAACTGTAAAATATAGAAAAAGGTAAGGGAATTTTTCGAAATTTTTAGAAATTTTCTGAAAATTTTTCGGAGATCGTATGGATGGGTTTACGGGGATAATATTGGGCCCCGGGAAAACTTGTTTGGGCTACCCCGTTTTAACGAGGAAAAGTTTCATTTTTCCTTTTCATTTTATTTTTTTTATTTTCTTTTATTTTTCTTCTCCTCCCCGTGCCCTCACCGAGCCCTCTCACGCACGATCTCCCTCTTCCTCGCGCCGAGCCGTCGCCTTCTTTGCCCTAACCGCACACGGCGGTTTTCCTTCCTCCCACGCATACAAAGCCGAGACCATTGTCGCCGATTACTCTTCCCTCTCCCGATCTCTGCCCTAGTTCTGCCTTTTGCATGCCACTGCTGAGCCTTCTTCACGCATGAAGCCAGCGCAGCGACGCCAACCATGTAACGACCCAAAATTCCTCATTACGAGTCCTAATAGTGGTTAAAAATATTTAAAAATACTTTAGAAATATTCTAGAGTTTTTTAGAAATTTTTAGAGTATTTTTATGTAATTTTTGGAGGTCGTTAGGTATTTTTACTAAACGAAAGAAATTTCGACAAAAAAATATCCAAGCCAAGATTCGAACCCGAGACCTCTGGTCAAACCAAGCTTTAAGCGAGTCCGGCTAACCAAGTGTACAAGCAGTCATTGCTGATTAAAAGAAGCATGAAATGTATTTAAGTAGTAGAAGTTGATAATAGGAAATAATAGGAAGAAAAAGGTTGCAGCCGATATTTGACGAGCCAAACCTTAAGCAACGCGCGGCTGACCAAGTGTCCCAGCGAAGGTTGCTGATTTAGCAAAAGCATGGCTGACCAAGTGTTCAGAGATGTTGATTAAAAGAAGGAATGAAATTTATCTAAGCAGTAATTAATAAATAGGAAATAAATAGGAGAAAAAGGGTTCGGCTGAGGAATCGAACTCGTGACCTCTAACCTAGTTAAAGATTTGGCTAACCAAGAATCCAAGCAGCAGTTCTGTTTAGAAAAAAAATAAAAATTTATTTAAGGAGTTAACAGAAATACTAGGTTATAAAAGGGATAAGTTAGGAGAGGGTTTTATTCCCGTGACCTAAACCATTCTCTCCTTCTCTTCTGCGTGCGACGGCGGAGCTCGGGCAGAAAACAAAAGGGAGTTAGGGCATCATCTCCGGCGGCCGACCAAGGTCCTAGAAGCCCTTCTTGTTCGATTGTGAGTCCAAGAAGCAAGGTAAGTGTTTCTCACCTGTAGTAGGAGTAGTTTCGGAACTTTGTTCTTCTTGAATTCGAAGCATGAGAAACGCTTATAGTGCAGATTTTTAATTAAGCTGTAAAATATCGGAAAATAGGTGAATATTAATAAGGGAATTTTCTGGAATTTTTCGGGAATTTTTCGGAGCTCGTATGGACGAGTTAACGGGGACAAGAACGAGACCCGGAAAAGCCTGTTTAGGCTACCCTATTTAAGTGAGGAAATGTTTATATTTCCTTTTCCTTTTATATTTCTTTTGCTTTATTCCTTTATTTGTTTTCTTCTTCTCTTCTTCACCGAAAGTCCTCGCGTGCTCGATTCTCCTCCGAGCCCTAACCGGCGCCTCTTCCCTTTTTCTTTTCTTCCCCTCGCGCTCGATCACTTCCCATTTCTTCTCCTCACTTTCTCTAGTTGCCTCCGCCCGATTCTTCCCCTCATCATCTTCTTCATCGCGCCGCCGCTCGACGCCGCAACCCTGCTTCCTCCTCCCTGGGTTCGTGATATCGCCGGCTGTCTCCTCTGTGCCGGTCACTGGTTCGACCCAGTGCCACTGTCGCCGCTGTCGCCTCTGCCCTAGCGCCGGTCCTTCTTTCCTCTTCCTCCATAATTTTTGCCCTAGCCGACGCCACCACAACAACTCACGGGCAAGCCCTAGCGCCGGCTGCCCCTTTTTCACAGAGAGGTCGTAGCGTGGAGGATAGGTGGTGCGACATTCTAGCCGCAATTAGACTGAAGGTGATTGGAGAGGCCGCCCAGTGCCCTAGTTTCCCTTGCCACAGCAAGGCCATCGTCCAGTTACTGTCGCTGTTGATCAGTGCTGTCATCATAAGGAGAAGGAGCATCGCTTAAGGGATTAGGCCAACCTTCCCTTTTCTGTGGAGTTGGGAAGAATTTGCAGATCTCACACAAGAGGAGTCCACGATCTCTTCCTCTTCACTGTCGGAGTCAGGGTAAAACTTCGATTTAATCTCTTGTTGTCTGATCCTTGTAGCTTCGACTAGAATACTTGTGATGGTTGGAATACTTGTAGGTGTTGGTGATACGGACATAACCATAGATCAATGAAAGGTAATGTTCTTGTTTAACGTTTGTGGATTTAGGTCTTGATGTGGATAAGTTAATCGATGATCAGTTAAGGTTGATCGATAATTAGGGTTCATGATTTAATAGGAATTTGATTTAGCTACTGAATACATATAGTAATTAGCTAAATCCGGATATGTTTGATACCACAGGATTTTGACACGAGACGAGTATCTCGATTTGTCGGGCTGGACCATTTCGATTGGAGGCGGGTACTTTTGACTTATTGTCTTTGATATGCTTAGTAATGAAAATAATATGTTGCATTAATTGTGTTTCCTATTTGTTTCGGTTAATCACTGCCCAATACATGTTACCTGTTTGATTGATTGTTTGTTTGCATCTCGTATTGATCTTGTACCCGATCTATCATGCTCATGGGTAGTGATATAACCATGTTTCACATGTTCAGGACCTAGGTTTGATACCTTATTGATCAGTATATCTTGATTTGATCTATTCACTATGGTGCCCATTGTTATATGTCCAGAGGTTCGTTTAGTATATTACCATGCTTAGTGACATGCACCATTTGCATGATCGCATGCTGTGCGATAGATTGCTCCATTATTGTAGAGCACTTTGCCAGTTTTCATCACTGTTCGGTGCTCCGTTGTGACGCTCATGGGTAGCGTGACGCAGCGTGGTAGCACGTCAGTTTGCTCTTCCGGTGCTCTGTTGGTCCGCTCATGGGTAGTGTGATGTAGCGTGTAGCACGTTAGGGACCCCTCCCCATCATAGTGTACCGGGAGATGAGAGCACTGAGCTCCCCCATTTATGATTTGGGGTAGGAGTACGTGTGTACTCCGACAGCATCCCGTCCACTCGATCACTCATCAGGAGTAGTGATGCAGAGTGCACGGTCGTCACAACCCTACCCACTCGGTCCCACTTTTGTTATGAGTTGGCTGACTGGCGTCAGGGGTGACCATGACATTGGCATCATATGCATGATGCATTTATTGCTTGTGTTTGTGTTTGCTGCATTTATATGCTGCATATTGTTTAGATACCTATGTTTGACATGCATACAGGTCTTCTATACCTTTCAGACTGTTTGTCCTTATACCGGGTCCTGGTTAGTACAGATTCTCTCCTGTCTACTTCGGTTTGCGTTTATCTTTATTTTTATCAGGAGACTGTACGCATGATTAGTGCTAGGTGTTATTTCTTTACTTTGCATATCAATTGTACCTGCTGAGTGTTGGACTCACCCCGCCTCCATTGTTGTTATTTTCAGGTTGATGCTGTCCGGAGGGAGTTCCAGTCGCTAGTCCTCACTGCACGTAGTGCTAGATCCCTGCAGACCTCGAGGATTTATTTACCATTTGGTTTGGTTTTTATTTGCTTATGTGTGTACTTGGTTATTTGGATAGTTGGACATCGTATGTTTTTCTTTTGATATTGATGGATGTTCTATTCGATATGTTTTTACTACATGCCTGCCTAGACGGCAGAAGAGGTGATTTTCGTAGAATTTGAGCTTTACGAGTGTAGTTGAGTAGGGTGGATTTCGAGTCAGAGTTCTATAGTTTGTGATTACTATTTATAAACTGCGTGGTGAATATTTTTACTTATTGTTATTATTCCAGCCGTCTGTGGCTGAGGTATATGAGATGTAGAAAAGTTTCAGATTGTCCACCGTACAGGGGAGATGTTGCTGAAATTTTTCTCGGACAGGGACTCCTCTGGGGCGTGACAATTTAGTGGTATCAGAGCAGGTATACGATACTTGCTATGTGTTTTGAATTTTCGAGATTTATTCTGATACCAATTTATTTGGTATCAGAGGGCAGTTTTACGATCGTTGTCTTTGTATTTTGGATATTTGGGATAACCTGATACCAATTTTTTTGGTATCAGAGCGCCAAAGTTTGGCGATACTTGGTTGGTTTCCGTGTGTTGGATTTTGAGATTTAACTGATACCAATTTATTGGTATCAGAGCAGGGTTATGATACCTGCTTTTGATGTTATGGAGATTTATCGGATACCTGTTGTTGGTATTCTGGATATTTGGGTTAGCCAGGTTTGCGAGTCAAACTGAGCATTTTCGGATTTTCGATATGGTTATGTTTCGGATTTCCATTTCGGATTTATATGGATTTCCAACGATATTCTTGTTCGGAATTTTGAGGTCAGAAGTTGGGGACTGGACAGCGACGGAACATCTCCAGACGACATTTAGGTATGCTGTTTAATTTGATAGTTATGACATGTATTAGCACTTTATCTTTAGTACCTGTCTGGTTGTTGTAGCTCATATTACATATGATGGGTTAGCCACTGATCTTGGTCGACCCTAATAAAGATCAAGGATTATAGTCTCTGGTGATTTTATATATCTTACCACCAGTAGTTTTAGTTTCTGTTACTACTAGTAGGAGTTGAAGGCACATACCAGCCTCTGCTATTGTTAGCTAGGTAATGGATGATACCTACATATTCCTGTGGACTTAGCCAGTAGAGTTTTTATACTCATATCTTTTGGATTTTAGAGTACTCGATACGATGAAAATTGGTCATTGGGGAGTTATCATGTTTGATCATTGTTAAGAAAGTTTGAGGTTGAGGGATATTGTGAGATCAGATATTGTGATATGTTGATTTCTAATGATTTATGAGAGTAAATGTTATGTGGTTGTCGGATGATCTATTACTAGATATTGTTTTGATGATTTATTAGTGGATAACTATTGTGATGATATATTATTTGGGTTGTCATTGATGGTGATATAGTAAGTGTCATGTATAATATTCACAGATTTGATGATTATAGTTGGTGATCAGATATAGATCAGGTGCTAGAGAATTTACGGTTGTGTGTGCCTATGAATTTTAATAAATCTGGTTAGTTGTGGTTAGTTAACAGGATCATAAAATTGATATTTGCTTCCTCTGATATTGGACTATGTGGATAAATAATGATTTGATGTTTGGAATATTAAATTGCTCTCATGGGGAGTAGAGACTTATTCATCTGATATTATGTGGGCTGATATTTTTGAGGATAAAAAATGAGAGTGTCTTGATGTTCTTGAATTCTGACTTTATCTTTTGGGTCGTACACCTTTATACATATAATTATTGTGGGTTTCTAGTAGATTATACCCGAGTGGTTAGACATACATGTCTGACTGTTTATTGGAGGTATTTGTCAATTAAAAACTATGTTGTGGAATGTGTACATATGTTTGAGTGTTTTATTGGATGTATCTTATCGATATAATCTGAGTTATGATATGTGCAGATGTGTTGGGTGTAATATTTGAGGTATCTTGTTTATTATATGATTGTTTTGAGAGTATACTCGTGTCGATTATGATTTGTTGGAAGTATTACGTTGATTATACTCTTGGCATAGGTGTACATATGTCATGTGAGTGTTGTTGAGGTGTATTGTTGATTATACCTATGTTGATATATGCACACGGGTTTGATAGGTATTGTTGGAGGTATCACACTGATTTATACATGTGCTATGAGTGTGTTTGGTGTGTACAAATTGGAGAATTATGTCGATTATACATATGTTGTGTGTGCATGTGTACCATGTGTATGGTGGGTAGCATCATGATTATTCTATCTATGTTGAATGTAGAATGCTGAGTGTCTACATTATGTTATTGGTTGTATAACCCTGTCAACTAATTCTCCTATTAGTGGGTGACCAACCCACTAGGATGATGATAGAGTTGACTATGGATTTGATTTGTTTACTAGGTTGTTTATACCTTTGGCTGCCTACAGTGATATGTGGTTGAGTGATCTCGTGCAGCCTCTTGTTGGATAGTTAGGTGCCTTGGACACTTATGGATCGTTTGTGGTGGAGCGGAGCTCCCACATATACATATTTCGGATTGCTTGTAGCGGAGCATTGCTCCCATATCTACTGCAGATACATGTTATGGATTATTGTAGTGGAGTGTTATTCCTACATATTGAGGATTTCTTGTGGTAGAGCGTTGCTCCCACATATGTGGTGTTTTCTGTGATGGAGCGTTGCTCTCACACGGGTGGATCTATTCTTGGTGATTTGTATTGTTGGTGATCATATTTCAGACTTATTGTCAGGGATCTTGTGGTTAGAAATGTCTGTGATACGGACATTATGTGTATTGGTTTTACCATTAGGGCTTGTGGAGCCTTAGATGTTTTCATGGACTAGATGATTTGGGTATCCCTATGATATTGGATCAGAATTCGTTATCGTTATTGACGACGTGGTGTTTTATTTCTGATCTGAGGTGTATCACGCACATCATCTTTGCATAGTTTTAGAGATGTTTCGATGGAAACGTTTAGATGTGAAGATCAATAGTGCGTATTTTGATTGTCTTCTGTGAGATGTTTGAAACACACGGTCACCAGTAGGAGTATACCGTGGTTCCACAGGAGATCGAGATTGTTACCGTTGGAAGTAGACGGAGTCTATAGAAGAGGCTCGCAACTTCCTTTGTTTGGCTCGATATTTCCGGAGATACGTTGAGGGTTCTCTCGGATAGCTATGTATCTCTACAGGATTTGTGTGCTGTTTTGATGCAGCACGACAGGGTAGTCTCCTACTTCTCCGCAGTGAAGGAGCATGAGGAGAACTACCCCAGTACATGACTTGTGGCTGGCTGCCATTATTTTTCCTTGAAGATTTGGCAGCAGCATCTGTTCGGTATTACATGTGAGATTCTCACTGATCATAAGAGTCTCAAATATATATTTTTACCCAGAAGGAATTTAATCTCTGACAGAGGAGATGGATGGAGTTCCTGAAGGATTGTGACTGTACGATTGACTATCACCGGGGAAAACTAATATGTTGCCGATACACTTAGCAGGAAGTCCGGAGGGACTTTAGCTTGCCACCGAGTTGTGGTCGCAGACTTGATTTAAGGTTTCTCCGATTTGGGCCTTGAGGGGTAAGGACAGACAGAGCAGGGTACTCTGGTTATCATGGTTGCTCAGTCGTTGATCAGGACGAGGATACGATAGCCCTAGGCTGCTGATCAGTATTTGTAATTTATTTGCAGCCAGATAGCTTCCGGGCAGCAGACCGAGTTCACACGAGACGGGGAGAGTGTTACACTTCCGAGGAAGATTATGCGTACTTCAGTCTCATCCGGTCTTATAGGAGTTACTTCCGGAGGCTCATCGCTCATGATTTGCTTTCCACCAGGAGGTACCCGTATGTGCCAAGATTTGAGGTGTTTCTATTGGTGGAACGACATGAATGACGACATGAAGGAAGACATCGCGGATTTTGTAGCTAGATGTCTTGTTTGTCAGCAAGTAAAGGCCGAGCACCAGAGACCTGCTGGATTACTTAGCAGATTCCTATTTCTGAGTGGAAACGGGAACATATTACTTCGGACCTGGTGGTGTGTTTGCCGAGGACACAACGAGGCCATGACGCGATTTGGGTAATCGTGGATCGATTAACCAAATCCGCGCACTCGTTAGCGATCCGGAAGACTGATTTCCTGGATCGATTGACAGATCTGTATTGCCGGGAGGTTATCCGATTACATGGTGTCCCTTTGACTAGTATTTCGGATAGAGACCCCGGTTCACGTCTCGTGTCTGGCAGAGTCTGCAGCAGGCCTTGCGAACGCAGCTCCGTTTCAGTACAACTTTCCATCCGCAGACAGATGGACAGCCAGTCTGGACCATACAGATTCTAGAGGATTTGTTGAGGTCATGTATGTTGGATTTTTTTTTGAGGCAGTTGGGAGGACCATTTGTCATTGGTAGTGTTCGCCTACAACAACGGTTTGCATTTGGCTATCCAGATGACACCGTTTGAAGCATTGTATGGTAGGCTTTGTCGGATACCCACCCTCTGGGATGAGGTTGGGGAGGCCCAGTTGTTGGGACTTCATAGAGCTCAGCATGAGGCAGAGTTGGTCCGTACTATCAGACAGAGGATGTCAGAGGGATAAGACTGCCAGAAGAGTTATGCTGACCGGAGTCGGAGACTCTTAGAGTTCTCTATTTGCGACCATGTATTTCTGCGAGTTTCACCCGCGAAAGGGGTGAAGAGATTTGGCTTCAGAGGTAAGCTAGCTCCACGATACATTGTACCTTTCTAGATCTCGGAAAGGATTGGAGCGGTAGCTTACCGATTGGCACTACCACCATCCTTGGTAGGAGTGCACGATGTATTCCACGTATCTATGCTGAGGAGATACGTACCCGAACCGACACATATGCTGACAGATATCTCAGTTTCAGTACAGCCTGGCGTCACTTATGAGGAGATTCAGATACATATTTTAGACCGGAAGGAGAGTCAGTTGTGGAACAAGACTATCCGGCTTGTTAAGGTCGGATGGTAGTATCTTTCGGATGAGGAGGCTACTTGGGAGCTCGAGGATACTATCCGAACTCGATATCCCCATCTTTTCACTTGAGGTATGTGATTTGTTTATCGTTCAGCATTTATGCTTTATATCTGTTGTTGGTACTTGCTGATGATAGATAATGAAATTTGGGGACCAAATTTTTATTAGTGGGGGAGAATGCAAAATACCGGAAAATAGGTGAATATTAATAAGGGAATTTTCCGGAATTTTTGGAAATTTTTCGGGAATTTTTCGGAGCTCGTATGGACGAGTTAACGGGGACAAGAACGGGACCCGGAAAAGCCTGTTTAGGCTACCCTATTTAAGTGAGGAAATGTTTATATTTCCTTTTCCTTTTATATTTCTTTTGCTTTATTCCTTTATTTGTTTTCTTCTTCTCTTCTTCGCCGAAAGTCCTCGAGTGCTCGATTCTCCTCCGAGCCCTAACCGGCGCCTCTTCCCTTTTTCTTTTCTTCCCCTCGATCCCGATCACTTCCCATTTCTTCTCCTCACTTTCTCTGGTTGCCTCCGCCCGATTCTTCCCATCATCATCTTCTTCATCGCGCCGCCGCTCGACGCCGCAACCCTGCTTCCTCCTCCCTGGGTTCGTGATATCGCCGGTTGTCTCCTCTGTGTCGGTCACCGGTTCGACCCAGTACCGCTATGGCCGCCGTCGCCTCTGCCCTAGCGCCGGTCCTTCTTTCCTCTTCCTCCATCATTTTTGCCCTAGTCGACGCCACCACAGCAACTCACGGGCGAGCCCTAGCGCCGGCTGCCCCTTTTTCACAGAGAGGTCGTAGCGTGGAGGATAGGTGGTGCGACATTCTAGCCGCAATTAGACTGAAGGTGATTGGAGAGGCCGCCCAGTGCCCTAGTTTCCCTTGCCATAGCAAGGCCATCGTCCAGTTACTGTCGCTGTTGATCAGTGTTGTCATCGTAAGGAGAAGGAGCATCGCTTAAGGGATTAGGCCAACCTTCCCTTTTCTGTAGAGTCAGTAAGAATTTGCAGATCTCACACTAGAGGAGTCCACGATCTCTTCCTCTTCACTGTCGGAGTCAGGGTAAAACTTCGATTTAATCTCTTGTTGTCTGATCCTTGTAGCTCCGACTAGAATACTTGTGATGGTTGGAATACTTGTAGGTGTTGGTGATACGGACAGAACCAGAGATCAATGAAAGGTAATGTTCTTGTTTAACGTTTGTGGATTTAGGTCTTGATGTGGATAAGTTAATCGATGATCAGTTAAGGTTGATCGATAATTAGGGTTCATGATTTAATAGGAATTTGATTTAGCTACTGAATACATATAGTAATTAGCTAAATCCGGATATGTTTGATACCACAGGATTTTGACGCGAGACGAGTATCTCGATTTGTCGGACTGGACCATTTCGATTGGAGGCGGGTACTTTTGACTTATTGTCTTTGATATGCTTAGTAATGAAAATAATATGTTGCATTAATTGTGTTTCCTATTTGTTTCGGTTAATCACTGCCCAATACATGTTACCTGTTTGATTGATTGTTTGTTTGCATCTCGTATTGATCTTGTACCCGATCTATCATGCTCATGGGTAGTGATATAACCATGTTTCACATGTTCAGGACCTAGGTTTGATACCTTATTGATCAGTATATCTTGATTTGATCTATTCACTATGGTGCCCATTGTTATATGTCCAGAGGTTCGTTTAGTATATTACCATCCTTAGTGACATGCATCATTTGCATGATCGCATGCTGTGCGATAGATTGCTCCATTATTGTAGAGCACTTTGCCAGTTTTCATCACTGTTCGGTGCTCCGTTGTGACGCTCATGGGTAGCATGACACAGCGTGGTAGCACGTCAGTTTGACTCTTCCGGTGCTCCGTTGGTCCGCTCATGGGTAGTGTGACGCAGCGTGTAGCACGTTAGAGATCCCTCCCCGTCATAGCGTACCGGGAGATGAGAGCATTGTGCTCCCCCATTTATGATTTTTGGTAGGAGTATGTGTGTACTCCGACAGCATCCCATCCACTCGGTCACTCATCAGGGGTAGTGATGCAGAGTGCACGGTCGTCACAGCCCTACCCACTCGGTCCCACTTTTGTTGTGAGTTGGCTGACTGGCGTCAGGGGTGACCATGACATTGGCATCATATGCATGATGCATTTATTGCTTGTGTTTGTGTTTGCTGCATTTATATGCTGCATATTGTTTGGATACCTATGTTTGACATGCATACAGGTCTTCTATACCTTTCGGACTGTTTGTCCTTATACCGGGTCCTGGTTAGTACAGATTCTCTCCTGTCTACTTCGGTTTGCATTTATCTTTATTTTTATCAGGAGACTGTACGCATGATTAGTGCTAGGTGTTATTTCTTTACTTTGCATATCAATTGTACCTGCTGAGTGTTGGACTCACCCCGCCTCCATTGTTGTTATTTTCAGGTTGATGCTGTCAGAAGGGAGTTCCAGTCGCTAGTCCTCACTGCATGTAGTGCTAGATCCCTGCAGACCTCGAGGATTTATTTACCATTTGGTTTGGTTTTTATTTGCTTATGTGTGTACTTGGTTATTTGGATACTTGGACATCATATGTTTTTCTTTTGATATTGATGGATGTTCTATTCGATATGTTTTTACTACATGCCTGCCTGGACGGCAGAAGAGGTGAGTTTCGTAGGATTTGAGCTTTACGAGTGTAGTTGAGTAGGGTGGATTTCGAGTCAGAGTACTATAGTTTGTGATTACTATTTATAAACTGCGTGGTGAATGTTTTTACTTATTGTTATTATTCCAGCCGCCTGTGGCTGAGGTATATGAGATGTAGAAAAGTTTCAGATTGTCCACCGTACAGGGGAGATGTTGCTGAAATTTTTCTCGGACAGGGACTCCTCTGGGGCGTGACAAAGCCTATAGTGCAGATTTTAATTAAGCTTATAGTGTTGATTTTTATGTAGGCTTATAGTGCAGATTTTAATTAAGCTTATAATATAGATTTTTATGTAAGCTTATAGTGCAGATTTTAATTAAGCTTATAGTGTAGATTTTAATTAAGCTTATAGTCCAGATTTTAATTAAGCCTATAGTGCAGATTTTAATTAAGCTTATAGTGCAGATTTTTAATTAAACTTATAGTGCAGATTTTTATTTAAGCTTATAGTGCAGATTTTAATTAAGCCTATAGTGCAGATTTTAATTAAACTTATAGTACATATTTTTATGTAAGCTTATAGTGCAGATTTTAGTTAAGCTTGTAGTGCAGATTTCTTAGAGCTTAAAATGCAGATTTCTTTAGAGCAGATTTCTTTAGAGCTTGTAGTGCAGATTTCTTAAGAGCTTATGGTGCAGATTTCGTTAAAGTTTATAGTGCAGATTTTTGGTGGAACTTGTAGTGCAGATTTCTGGTGAAATTTATAATGCAGATTTTTTGTGGAACTTGTAGTGCAGATTTTTGGTGGAACTTATAGTGCAATTTTTAAAGAAAAAGATTATAGTGCAGTTTGGTTAAGTATTATAGTGCATAATTTATGTTTGCATAGTATGCAGAAATAGTGTAGCATAGAATGCAGAATCTTGATTAGTATAGTATGCAGAATTTTGATTAGCATAGTATGCAGATTTTTGTTTATGCATTTCAAAGTTAGAATTTATTTAAACATTTCAGTTTTTAAAGAAGCATTCTTTTATTAGAGGTATTAACAAGTATAAGAAAGATAAAGAAAAGAAAGAAAAAGGCCAAGGCCTTAAGTAGATCCCAAAGTCAAGACTTTAGGGATTTTGGCACACAAGGTGCTCGTTAAAATGCTAAGGCATTTAAAGAAGAAGTAATTAAGATAAATCAGTATTTTACTTTTATCAGTGGCACTGTGCTGGACTCTCAGTTGTCCTTGGGTTGGGCTCTCATAGTCGTCCCTAGGTTTAGATAACCCAGTATGCTGGACTCTCAGTTGTCCTTAGGTTGGGCTCCCATAGTCGCCCCTAGGTTTAGATAACCTAGTAAACCCTACTAGATTCAGGACTAGCTACCTCGGGTCTAATTAGGGATGCACGCATAGCAAGTATAGTTGTCGGGCCCATCAGCAACATGATTATTATTTTTATCTACTATGAAAATAGTTTTCAAAACTTCACAAATCAGTTACGTGAATACAGTTCAGATTCAGCATTAGCCTAGCATCAGTTTAGCTCAACTTATGTATCAGTTCAGTTAAACTTATTATTCTGAAGTATAAAAGTATAAGTTTTGAACAAGTGAAATAAACTTTACATGTTTAGCATTTCAGCATGTCTTGTTTCTTTTGCTATTAGATGAGCATGTGTAGTATTTCCTTTAAAGCATTCAGTTTTAGATTTATTTTATTCACATGCATATTCGAGTTTTGTGAGTTAGATAGCGCTTACTAAGCAATTTTACTTATAGTTACATTTCCTCTTACTGAAGATAAAGGAAAGGAAAAGTTATAGCAAAGGAAGGCGACAAGGAGGTGCGGATGGATGTGTGATGCCTGGACTATAGAAGCCTTGGGATTTAGCATAAGAATTTATTAAGATTGCCATTTATTAAGAATGTATTAGATGAGTCATTTAGTCTTCCGCTACTAGTTAATTGTATGTTTTGAGTTCTCCGAGAATTTTAGGAATTACTATCAACCTGTGTGCAATGTTAGTTAAGATAAGTTAGTAGTCAAGTAGCGCTCCGCCCTCACAGACCAGTAGTGAGGAGGGTGGGGTGTTACAAGCCGATCGTCGGCCGCCTCCTTTGTGCTCGAGCCCTAGCGCCAATCGCAAGGCAGAGCCCCTTCCCTCTGCCCTAGTGACGACAACCGGCCGCAATCCACTGTGCGCCCTCCGACCATCGTCGGTCATCTCTTCTCTCTTCCCTTACTGTGCTCGTGCCCTAGTTTTTGGGTTTACAGCCGTCGCTACACCTCACTGTCGCCAGCCACCATGTTCTGTTGAGCCCTTTCCTCTGTGCCCTAGCAGTGGTCTTTGAGGTAGGTGTGCTGCCTTGTGATTCAGGTGATATATTGGTTTTATTTGTTGTAATCTTCTTCCGGTGATGGACTAGAAGGGGAAGTATCTGATCAATCTCTTGCTGTATTCCCTGATTAGCTCTTGTTCTTCTTCCTTGCTGCTGACCAAGGTCCCTGTTGAGGTAAGATTAGGTTATTGTTGTTGCATTTGTGATCTCCATCTTGATTTCACCTTGAATTGAACCGTAGGGAAGGATTTCAGCAGGGTGTTGTGTACTATGCATCAACAATCAAGTGTTGTGAGGGAGAGGAAAGCTCTGCCGTGAAGTATTCCAACAGCAAACCCTGAGTTCCAGCACAAAGCACGATTGCGAATTGAGGTAAGGGGTAGAAATTTTGATATATGTGTTGAATTAGGGTTAAATCGGGTAAGAGGCTATGATTGATTATTCTAATTGCAAGCCCTAATTCGAATGGATTAGTTAGAATCGATTGAGGAGTTAAATGATCCAATTAGGGTTTATAATTGGATCTGGATTTATGTTAGCATTTCGAGGATTAGATTTAGCTAATTTATTTATATGTAATTAGCTAAATCTGGATACCATATACTACAGGAATTTGACGCGAGGCGAGTATCTCGACGTCGGATTTGGATTGGATTGGACCTTCCTATTGGAGGCGGGTACCTTGACTTATCTTTGATAATATCTTGTTGATATGTTTAGTAGGTTATAACCTTTAGTAATGATTATGTTCGTCTTTGTTAGAATGTATACTAAAAGCCTAGCTTTTGGTATAAACATTTATCTAAAAATAAGAATCACATTGGTCAAATGTCTACATTTATGATAAATGTAGTTGTTCAATTAATTTATATTGTAGATAACATGGTGTGTGGTGTCACACACAGAAGATTATGTTATCAGTACCTTATAAATTATAAACAGTAGCTCACGACCAAGATGCAAAGGAACAAACCATTGGAAGGTTGTATTGTAATTAGGTATTAGTTTATCTTAACTATATAATTACACTATTACACTTAGAGTGTATTGAGTAGGATCATTAGAGGTCGTTTCTTTTATACTGACTTTATAAAGAAACAAAGACCTCAGTTATTATGGAAGTGTGTGCTCTTAATCCCAATATAATAACAAGCACATATATTTGATATTTATTTCTTTAATTTATCAATGGGTGAGATTTAGTTCGATAAATCAATAAGCCCGATAAGTTGGGAAATGATATCACTTATAGTGTGTGTTGTTGATTATAGAAGGAAACTGTGTCCTAGTAATCTAGGTTGAAAATGTCCCCAAGAGAAGCTCATAAGGATTGTCATGTTAAACCCTGCAGGTGGACTTAGTCCGACATGACGATGAGGTTGAGTGGTACTACTCTTGGACTAAGATATTAATTAAATGAGTTGTCAGTAACTCACTTAATTAGTAGACATTCGACATCTTAAACACAGGGAGACTAACACACTCATAATAAGAAGGAGCCCAAAATGTAATTTGGGATTGGTGCGGTAGTTCAATAATAGTTTTCTAGTTGAATGAATTATTATTGATAAAATTAAGTTGTGTGTTCGGGGCGAACACGGGATGCTTAATTTTATCGGGAGACCAAAACCAATTCCTCCTCTCGGTCCCTATCGTAGCCTCTTACTTATAGAGTACTATACCCACCTATACCCACCTTCTTACCCATCCCATAGGGGCCGGCCAAGCTAGCTTGGAGACCAATCTAGGGCCGACCAAAGTTTGGTTCATGGGTGCTTCAAGGTGGCCGGCCTTAGCTTGGGTTCAAGCTTGGTGTGGCCGGCCCAAATTAAAATAAAAGGATTTTTATTTTTTAAAATTTTTCTTATGTGGATAACATGATTTAAAAGAGAGTTTAAAAATTTAAATCTTTCCTTTTATAAGATTCTACAAAAGATTAAGAGAACAGCTAAATCTCTTTCCTTATTTGTAGATTAAAAGGTTGATTTTAATTTTGGTAAAAAAACTTTCCTTTTAATTATGTTCATGATTTAAAAGAAAGTTTAAAAATTAAAAATTCTCTTTTTACAAAAGATTAAGAAAAGATTTAATATCTTTCCTTATTTGTAGATTGAAAGGAGATTTTAATTTTTAGAGATAACTTTCCTTTTTGGAAATTACCCACATGTTTAAAAGAAAGATTTTAATTTATAAAATTTCTTTTCATTAACCAATCATGAAGGGATTAAAATTATTGGAGAAATTTTTATAAATTTCTAGAAACAAATTAGGAAGTTTTAATTTTTGTTTTAATTAAAACTCTCCTTGTTTTGGGGAAAGAGGTGGCCGGCCAAAGAAGAGAAAATTATTTTTAATTAAATAAATTTTCTTTTTCATGGCAAAAGAATTAAGGAAGTTTTTATTTAATTTTCCTTATTTGCCAAGACCAAGGATTATAAAGAGGGGGTAGAGGAGGCTAATGGTGAACGACTCTATTCTTTTTCTTCCTCTCTTTTCTTCCTTGGTGTGGTCGGCCCCTAGAGGTTCCCCTTCTCCTTCTCTCTTCTCTTTCTTTTGGCCGAGACTTCATCATCTCTTGGAGGCATAGAAGTGGCCAGATCTAGCTTGGAGAAAAGGAGAGAAAGGAGTCTTGTTTCATGCATCCCTTGGAGCTTGGTTGGTGGAAAAAGATCTTCATCTTTTGGAAGCATTGTGCTTGGCCGAAACTTGAAGAAAGGAGAAGAAGGTGCTTTCGTAGTTTCTCATCTCGGAAGATCGTTGCCCACACAACGTCCGAGGTTAGAAGAGGAATACGGTAGAAGATCAAGAGGTCTTTCTAAAAGGTATAACTAGTATTTTTCCTTTCCGCATCATACTAGTTATTTTTGGAAATAATACCAAATACAAGAGGCATGCGATTCTAGTATTTCGAATTTTTTTTCGATGTTGTGTTCTTTTGTTTTTTTTTCTTTTCCTTGTGATTTGATTGTTCTTTTCGGTTGACCTAAAGTTATTTAAGGAAATTGAATATTAACTTTCCTTAAAAGGCTTTGTCTAGTCGGTGGTGGTTGTTCCCATATCCAAGAAGGTCATGTGCCTCGCCACGTCAGTACTGGAAGCCAATTTTGGAAATTAATATTTAATGAAATTAATAACGTAGGTAATTTGGATCGAACGTGTTAAGTTCCGCAGGAGATCCGAGTCTAAACCTAAAAGAACAAATAGATTAAACTTTGGATCAAACGTGTTAAGTTCCGCAGGCGATCCAAGTTTAATTTAAAAGAACACATGGTAGCTAGGAAAAGGTTCAGACCTTTGTACAAAATTTTTGTACAGTGGAACCATTAGGTTTTTCGAGTAGCAACCAACAATTGGTATCAGAGCTAGGGTTTTGCCTCTGTGTATTTGGTATTAGTTAAATTATGCACATGTCATACATAATTTAGGCAGGTTAATAGTAGGATGTGCTAACTTTGTGGATGCAGGATCCAACTATTATGGATTATAGTTATTATGTGTGTGATTGGACCCTTGGACATGTCAAGGGCATTTTATTGTGTGTGCATGATTGTATTATAAAATACAGCAGGAGCTGTATTTAGTTTTATTAGGATTTTATTTTTTGATCTAGTTGCATGTACATTCCTTTTATGGAATATAGGATCGATGGATGTAAATTTTATTTTATGTTCGATCTAGTTTACATGTACATTCCTTCGAGGAATATAGGATCGAAAAATGTAAAATTCTATTTATGTCGCAGATCAAATCTTGCAAGGCTGGAACCTTTTGAGGATCAGAGGCGCAGCGGAACAAGGAGCAAGATGGATGGGCCAAAGATGGCAGCAGCTAGGGTTGGCGACACACGGAGGACAGCAATAGATAAAAGCCATAATAGTTGAAAATTAGTTTTTCTATTTATTGCTATTTATGTTGTGTTGTGTGTGCTTGTTAGTATGCATGCTAAGTAAGCTAGCATAGTCAAAATTCCTCACTTTAAATAACTAAGTGGGAGAGGGATTTATTTTTAAATAAATTTCACGATCTCCATTACTGGTTTATAAGTGATGCAACAAGCTTGCGCGTTGGCTCTGAGTGCCTTCCTCCATATCGGATGAGCTTGTTTGCGGATCACTAGCTTAAACTTCCATTTTGGATGACTATAGGAAGTTAATTAAGAGTGTGTGATCTTCCCCATTGGAAGGGACACAATCTTATTAACGGACTTAGTGTCAAGTAATGGTATACACTTAGGCACGTCTAATAGTATCCTCCCCATCGGAGTCACTGCTATTATTTGTGTGACCGAAGAAAACCAACTATTGATTTGTCAAATAAATAAGTTGACAAGATAATAAAATTAAAAAACCCCTCTTACAAATGTTTGATTTTGTATACGTCCACACTATCGTGGCATATAAAATTCACGGTGTTTGAGGTAATTTTATTTGTCATAAAGATTTATTGACAAGATAATTAATGGGTAAACCCCTCCTCTTACAAATGTTTAATTTTGTATACGTCCACACTATCGTGGCATGCAAAATTCACGGTGTTTGAGATGTTGGTGAATTTAAATAATATTGTTTGAGGAATCAATGTTATTTTAAATTCAAAAGTTTTGACCAAATATTTGATCAAAGAAAGATCAACTATTAATTTTATTCGTCATAAAGTAAAGTTGACGAGATAATAAAATTAATGGATAAAATCTCTTCTTTGATTTTGTATACGTCCACACTATCGTGGCATACAAAATTCATGGGGATTTTAAGGAATTGATCTTGACCAAATATTTTTATGATTCTTAGGATTTAAAATGTTTGTCAATTCCCTAGTTGTTATACTATAGAAAAGACTTAGTAGTCCCGATTGTAAAAATTGGAAATAGGACTTGGACATTAAGGTAGTCTGTCTTTTTAGAACTAAAGAACAATATAGGTGTATTTAATTCATTAGTTGAAACATGTTTAGTGGTGTTATCTACCAGAACCTGGAGTGTAGATACAGATGCCATTAATCATGTTCGCAATCCATTGGGAAACCCGACAACTAAATGAAAATAAAAACACCGTCCACATGGGCACTGCTGTAAAAGTGGCAGCTGTTGCAGTGGGAGATGTTTATCCTTTAATAAGAATAAAATATGGATTATTAGAAATTGTCTTTATGTACTAAGTTTAGAAAGAACCTGATTTCAGTTTCTAAACTATTATAGAATAGATATTGTGTCTATTTTGATAACAAAGCTGCTATCAAGAAAAATAGAGAAGTTATCTATTCTGGTATGTTGGTTGACAATTTATAATCCAATAACTCTCACGATGCAATAAATGGAAATTATAACACATCTTCTAACTTTAAGAGAAAGCAACCTTCGGAAATGAACCAATTATATCTTTGGCATCTAAGGCTAGGTTATATTAACTTGAGTAGGATTCATTGGTAGCTGATGAACTTTTGGGTTCATTAGTAGTGGAAATCTTTCCAACCTGCGAGTCTTACTTGGAAGGAAAAATAACCAAGAAGCTTTTAAGTCTAAGGGGTATGGAGCCAAAGATATGTTGGAATTGGTTCATTCTGATTTGTGTGATCCTATGACTATCCAGACAAGAGGTAGTATCAAATATTTCGTCTATTTTATAGACAACTATTCAAGATACAAATGCATTTACTTGATGTGCCACAAGACTAAGTGTTTTTGATTAGTTCAAAAAGTACAAGGCTGATGCGGAGAAAAGTCAAAGTAAAAGTATCAAGACACTACGGTGAAATCGTAGTGGCAAGTACCTCTTTGGGAGAATTTAGGAGTCACTTATCAGAAGTAGGGATTCAATCCCAACTAACTACACCTGGTACACCCTAACAGAATGGTGTAGAAAAAGGAAGGTATAGGACTCTTATAGAAATAAGTAGATTGATGATGAGTTATTTGGAAAATTACCAAATTCATTTTAAGGATATACTCTGGAAACGGAAGTGAACATAGTACCTTCCAAAGTCAGAACTCTCTACTCATATAGAATTGCTGAATAAGCGTAAGCCTATTTTGAAGCATATTCGGATTCGGGTAGTCCAGCACATATGCTGAAGAGAGACAATGATAAGTTGGATAGGAATTCACTTGTTTGTAAGTTATCCTAGAAAAATGAAAGTAGGTTTATAGTCTTAAAAATCAGAAGGTCATTGTTAGCATCAATGATCGATTTTTAGAAAAGGACTATGTAATAAACCACAAGCCCATAAGTGAATTTGTTCTTAAAGAAATTATAAAGGACATGTCTAATCTAGTACCAACTATACAAGATGAAATATCACAAGAAACTGCAACACGTATCACAATTGATACACAATTATAGACAGTGCATCATCGTAGTGGGAGGGTTGTCAAACAACCAAAAGGATTCATGTTTTGGGAAAGTTTTTGGACTTGATGAACATGAGTCTGATCCCGGAAATATGATGAAGCACTCCAAGATAAAGATGCAGCATCTTGGCAAAGAGCAATGAATACAGAATTAGAATATATGTATTCTAATCAAATCTGGAAGCTTATAGAACCACCAGATGGTGTAAAAGCCATTGGGTGAAAATAGATCTACAATAGGAAAAGATGGATGGACAGGAAGGTGGAAACTTTCAAAGCAAGGCTTGATGAAAAAGGAAACTTTTTCACTGGTAGTCATGCTTAAGTCTATCCGGATTCTTTTATCTATTTGGCAAGAGGATGTCAAGACAGCATTCCTTAATAGAAGTCTTGAAGAAAGCATCCATACAAAGCAACTAGAAGGGTTCATTGCAAAGGGCAAAGAGCATTTTTGTGTGCAAGCTCAATTAGTCTATGGACTGAGGCAAAGCTTCAAGGTCTTGGAACATCCGGTTTATTAAAGGAATCCAGACCTATGGATTTATTTAGTAACCGGATAAGTCTTGTGTATACAAAAGGTGTGATGGAAACATGGTGATATTTCTTGTACTATACGTAGATAACATTTTTGGTAGTTGGAAACAATATCAAAATGTTGTCAGAAGTAAGGGTATGGTTGTTCAAACAATTCGATATGAAGGACTTGGGAGAATGAATATATTCTTGGGATCAAAGTAATAAGGGATCGTAAGAAAAGAATATTTTAATTATCCCAAGCTTCATATATCGAAAAAAAAATCCTTGTTCGTTTTAAGCATGCAAAACTCCAAGAAAGGTTTCTTACCTTTTTAGCATGGAGTAACTTTATCTAAAGAAATGTCTCCATAGACATCAAAGGAGATAAAGGACATGAAGGCAGTTCCTTATGCTTCAGCTGTGGGAAGCCTAATGTATGCAATGCTGTGTACGAGACTGGATATCTATTTTGTCGTGGGCATAGTTAGTAGATATCAAAGCAACTCTGGACAAGGACATTGATCTGCGGTAAAGCATATATTGAAGTACCTTAGAGGCACTAGAGATTATATGCTAGCTTACAAGGCAGTTAATTTGGTCTCTGTGGGTTACACGAATTTTGACTTCCAATCAGATAAGGACAATAATAAGTCAACCTCGGGATTTTGTGTTTACTTTAGGAGGAAAAGTCATAACTATGGAAGAGTGATAAGCATAGGTGTTTTTCTGGACTCTACCATAGAAGCTGAGTATATGGCAAGCCTCTGAGGTAGCCATAAAAGCTAAATGACTCAATAACCTCAAGATGGACTTAGATATGATTTCTGGTTTGTCCAAAGATTATTACAATTCATTATAATAATAGTGGTACAGTAGCAAACTCGAAGAAACCATAAGTCTATAAGGCAAGTAAACGCAATAGAGCCAAGTAGCACCCAATACGAGAAATCGTATAAACGAGAAGAAGTTGTTGCTGCCTAGATTGCATCAAGTGATAACCTAGAAGATCCTTTCACTAAAGCCCTTAAGGCAAGAGCTTTTGATGGGCATGTTGAAGGTTTGGGAATCAGATGTATGGTAGAAGTTATGGCAGCTTAGTCTTTTAGTATAAGTGGGAGATTGTTAGAATATATACTAAAAGCCTAGCTTTTGGTATAAACATTTATCTAGAAATAAGAATCATATTGGTCAAATGTCTACATTTATGATAAATGTAGTTGTTCAATTAATTTATATTGTAGATAACATGGTGTGTGGTGTCACACACAGAAGATCATGTTATCAGTACCTTATAAATTATAAACAGTAGCCCACGACCAAGATGCAAAGGAACAAACCATTGGAAGGTCGTAGTGTAATTAGGTATTAGTTTATCTTAACTATATAATTACACTAGTACACTTAGAGTGTATTGAGTAGCACCATTATAGGTCGTTTCTTTTATACTGACTTTATAAAGGAACAAAGACCTCAGTTATTATGGAAGTGTATGCTCTTAATCCCAATATAATAACAAGCACATATATTTGATATTTATTTCTTTAATTTATCAATGGGTGAGATTTAGTTTGATAAATCAATAAGCCCGATAAGTTGGGAAATGATATCACTTATAGTGTGTGTTGTTGATTATAGAAGGAAACTGTGTCCTAGTAATCTAGGTTGAGAATGTCCCCAAGAGGAGCTCATAAAGATTGTCATGTTAAACCCTGCAGATGGACTTAGTTTGACATGACGATGAGGTTGAGTGGTACTATTCTTGGACTAAGATATTAATTAAATGAGTTGTCAGTAACTCACTTAATTAGTGGACATTCAAGATCTTAAACACAGGGAGACTAACACACTCATAATAAGAAGGAGCCCAAAATGTAATTTGGGATTGGTGCGGTAGTTCAATAATAGTTCTCTAGTGGAATGAATTATTATTGATAAAATTAAGTTGTGTGTTCGGGGCGAACACGGGATGCTTAATTTTATCGGGAGACCAAAACCAATTCCTCCTCTCGGTCCCTATCGTAACCTCTTAATTATAGAGTACTATACCCACCTATAACCACCTTCTTACCCATCCCATAGGGGTCGGCCAAGCTAGCTTGGAGACCAAGCTAGGGCCGACCAAAGTTTGGTTCATGGGTGCTTAGCTTGGGTTCAAGCTTGGTGTGGCCGGCCCAAATTAAAATAAAAGGATTTTTATTTTTAAAATTTTTCTTATGTGGATACCCTGATTTAAAAGAGTATTTAAAAATTTAAATCTTTCCTTTTATAAGATTCTACAAAAAATTAAGAGAAGAGCTAAATCTCTTTCCTTATTTGTAGATTAAAAGGTTGATTTTAATTTTGGTAAAAACTTTCCTTTTAATTATGTTCATGATTTAAAAGAAAGTTTAAAAATTAAAAATTCTCTTTCTACAAAAGATTAAGAAAAGATTTAATATCTTTCCTTATTTGTAGATTGAAAGGAGATTTTAATTTTTAGAGATAACTTTCCTTTTTGGAAATTACCCACATGTTTAAAAGAAAGATTTTAATTTATAAAATTTCTTTTTACTAACCAATCATGAAGGGATTAAAATTATTGGAGAAATTTTTATAAATTTCTAGAAACAAATTAGGAAGTTTTAATTTTTGTTTTAATTAAAACTCTCCTTGTTTTGGGGAAAGAGGTGGCCGGCCAAATAAATTGGAGAAGAGAAAATTATTTTTAATTAAATAAATTTTCTTTTTCATGGCAAAAGAATTAAGGAAGTTTTTATTTAACTTTCCTTATTTGCCAAAACCAATGATTATAAAAGAGGGGGTAGAGGAGGCTAATGGTGAACGACTCTATTCTTTTTCTTCCTCTCTTTTCTTCCTTGGTGTGGCCGGCCCCTAGAGGTTCCCCTTCTCCTTCTCTCTTCTCCTTCTTGTGGCCGAGACTTCATCATCTCTTGGAGGCATAGAAGTGGCCGGATCTAGCTTGGAGAAAAGGAGAGAAAGGAGTCATGTTTCATGCATCCCTTGGAGCTTGGTTGGTGGAAAAAGATCTTCATCTTTTGGAAGCATTGTGCTTGGCCGAAACTTGAAGAAAGGAGAAGAAGGTGCTTTGGTGGTTTCTCATCTCGGAAGATTGTTGCCCACACAACGTCCGAGGTTAGAAGAGGAATACGGTAGAAGATCAAGAGGTCTTTCTAAAAGGTATAACTTGTATTTTTCCTTTCCACATTATACTAGTTATTTTTGGAAATAATACCAAATACAAGAGGCATGCGATTCTAGTATTTCGAATTTGTTTTCGATGTTGTGTTCTTTTGTTTTTTTTTTATTTTCCTTGTGATTTTATTGTTCTTTTCGGTTGACCTAAAGTTATTTAAGGAAATTGAATATTAACTTTCCTTAAAAGGCTTTGTCTAGTCGGTGGTGGTTGTTCCCATATCCAAGAAGGCCATGTGCCTCGCCACGTCAGTATTGGAAGCCAATTTTGGAAATTAATATTTAATGAAATTAATAACCTAGGTGATTTGGATTGAACGTGTTAAGTTCCGCAGGAGATCCGAGTCTAAACCTAAAAGAACAAATAGATTAAACTTTGGATCAAACGTGTTAAGTTTCATAGGCGATCCAAGTTTAATTTAAAAGAACACATGGTAGCTAGGAAAAGGTTCAGATCTTTGTACAAAATTTTTGTAAAGTGGAACCATTAGGTTTTCCGAGTAGCAACCAACAGTCTTTGCTTCGGTTGGTCACTACCCGATACCTATTACATGCTTGTTTTGTTTACCTATTGTGCACTTCATGTTAATACCTACCTAATTATACATGCTTATAGTGGTAGGGACACAACCATGTGTTTATTATGTTCAAGATCTAGGTTTTTATACCTTATCTGGTCTGTGTACCTTTGATTTGGTTCATTGTCCTATGGTACACATTTTATATATATATGGATATTGCTATGCTGTTCAGGATTCTGTCATGCTTAGTGTGATGCATCATTCACATGATTGCATGCTTCGCGATAGTCTGCTCCATTATTGTTGAGCACATCGCCAGTTTCATCTCTATCAGTGCTCCGCTGGTCCGCTCATGGGTAGCGTGACGTTGCGTAGTAGCACGTCAGCTTTGCTCTATCGGTGCTCCGTTGATCCGCTCATTGGTAGTGTGATGCAGCGTAGTAGCACGTCAGGGATCCTCCCCATCATCGTGTACCGGGAGATGAGAAGATTGAGCTCCCCCACTTATGATTTGGGGTACAGGATAGGTGTACTCCGACAGCATCCCGTCCACTCAGTCACTCATCAGGAGCAGTGACGACTTAGTGCACGGTTGTCACAGCCCTACCCACTCGGTCTCACCATCGTGTGTGAGATGGCTGACTGGCGTCAGGGGTGACCATGACATTGGCATCATACGCATTTATGCATTTACTGATTGTGTTTGCTGCACTTATATGCTGCATTTGGATGGATGTATATGTTTGACATGCATACAGGATTTATGATACTCTCGGTCTGACGACCTAACTATTCTGATAGGAGACCCTGGTGAGTACAGTTCTCTTCAGCCTTTTCTATTGTGCATCTTCCAGCTTTTGTCCAGGAGACTGTACTCCATAGTTATTACTATTTGTTATAGTTTACTATACATATCAACTAGGTATCTACTGAGTTGTTGAACTCACCCCCGTGGACACTATCTTTTTCAGGTACCAGGTTGCTTATGGAGTCGCTTGGAGTATCCTGCCTGCCGGTTCCCACGTCACATCAGAAGACTTACTGTTTCCATTTATGTTTTATTTGTTTTATGTATCAGTGTATTTAGCTTTGTGCTCCGATTTTGTTTCTGGAGTGTTGTTTTGTTATGTGGTGTAAGCCTAGCCGGCTAGCAGTCTTCGTTCCCAGCTTTTGTCCAGGAGACTGTACTCCATAGTTATTACTATTTGTTATAGTTTACTATACATGTCAACTAGGTATCTACTGAGTTGTTGAACTCACCCCCGTGGACACTATCTTTTTCAGGTACCAGGTTACTTATGGAGTCGCTTGGAGTATCCTGCCTACCAGTTCCCACGTCACATCAGAAGACTTACCATTTCCATTTATGTTTTATTTGTTTTATGTATCAGTGTATTTAGCTTTGTGCTCCGATTTTGTTTCTGGAGTGTTGTTTTGTTATGTGGTGTAAGCCTAGCCGGCTAGCAGTCTTCGTTTTTAGTTTGTATGTGTTGTCCATTGTATTTTCGCTGTGTTTGGTTCTGGTATAGCCGAGTGGGCTGTTAGTTTTACATATAACTACGTGGTTGTGTTTTTATTGTATCAGCTGAGTAGGTTGCATATAAACTGCGTGGTTGTGTGTATATTCCAGCCGCTTGTGGCTGAGGTATATTATGTCTATAGAAATGGTTCAGATTATCAGCCGTACAGGGGAGATGCTGCCGAAATTTCTTTGGATAGGGACTCCCCCGAGGCGTGACAATTTATTTGGTATAAGAGCCAAGTTGGTGATACTTGTTCGTATATCGTGTTATGGATTTCGAGATTTATCTGATACCAATTTATTGGTATCAGAGCTCGGTTTACGAGTCTTATATCCCATGTTTCGGATTTCGTGTTTTAGTTTTCTCGATGTGACTTTTCGGGTTTTGAGACCTGGCAACGGCAAGACATCTCCAAGCTATAAGAGGTATGTGGGTATACTGTTATCCTACCTTTTTGTTAGTATGCATTATTGACTATGATAGTTATGACATGTATTAACACTTTTTATTTAGTACCTGTTTGGTTGTTGTAGCTTATGTTACATGTGATGGGTTAGCCACTGATGATGATCGACCCTAATAGAGATCAAGGACTACAGTCTCTGGTGATTTTTCATATCATATCACCAGTAGTTTTAGCTTCTGTTACTACTAGTAGGAGATGAAGACACATACCAGCCTCTGCTATTATTAGCTGGGTAGTGGATAGTATCTACATATTCATGTTGACTTAGTCAGTAGAATACCATGTTATCTTAGTTAATTTCATCAGTAGATAATTGATTTACTCTTGTTACATCAGTCAGAAGAAGTCTGATTTACACTTGTTGATTTGGGTAGTCGTGGATCGATATACCTTAGTTTCTTGTGGAGGATTAATGTATTCTTGATTAGTTAGTAGATGACCGATTTAGTTTTATTGGTCCGATCAGTAGGGGACCATTATACTCTTTTTTTATAGGTTCGAATCTTTGGGTTATTTGTGCTTAGTTAGGTATCTAGAGCACATTTGAGTACATGTTTTGTACTGACGTGGAAAATACTGAATTAATCATATACCATTGACGATTTGGGTCAGTCTATAGAGGATCGATGTATCCTATTCCATATGGACTTTAATTTTTGACTGTATGTACCTAGTTGGATAACTTAGAAGGTAGCATAGGGAATGACAGGTTGATTGGGTTATATATGCTGATTATTCATATCTATGTTGCATGTACATATGATTGTTATGTGTTGTAGGAGTCTTGTGGTAGACTGTCCATTTGCAAGTAGTATTTGTATACATGTTCCGATATGATTATTGTAGGTTCCTGGTGGATTATAGCTATGTAGTTAGGTGTATGTGTCTGATTTTATTATTGAAGGTATCATGTCGATTAAATCTGTGTTATGGTATGTGTACATGTGTTTGGGGTATTATAGGAGGTATCTATTGGATCGTAGACGTTCGATAGAGGGGGGGTGAATATCGATTATAAAAAATTCGTCGATAAGAGTAAGCGCAGCGAAAAAAGTAAGCAATGCTAACACAAACCAATTTTACTTGGTTCAGAGCTTGTGTGGACTCCTACTCCAAGGCCCGCACTCGTTGAGTGCTTTCGGTGGGCAATCACTAGCAATTCGAAAATTATTACAAACTAAGTGCTGAAATGCTGATGAAAATAAAAGCAATACCGACAAAGGAATAAATCGAAAAGGAAAAAGTGTGTTGTCGGAGCTTCGTTAGCGTCGCAGGAGCGCAGAGCAAGCAGTAGAAGATCTTCTTGTTAGTTGTTGTTCAAGCTCCACCCCCGCCCCTTCTTTTATATGAGGCTCGGGGCACCCCGGATCCCTTCCGGGCGCCCTGGTAAAACGTGGCAGGTCCAACCAGTGAGCTCCACGTGGTAACGACGCGATCAGGATAGAAATTGCCTCCCGGGCGCCCGGACCTGTTCCGAGCGCCCGGACCACCTTTCTCCAGAGATTCCTTCTCCTGCAAGACAAGGTTAGTCCGAGGCAAATATATAATATGTTTCCTGCAAAACAAAGTGTTAGCACAATTTATAAATTCAATATCAAGAGTATGACTTAGATTCCGTCTTTCCGAGACCGGAATCTAGTCACGATCTCGACTTAGATATCCGAAATGGATCTAAGCTGGATCGACGCCTAATGTTCCCTTCCTGGGAACGCGTCCTCACAGTCACTCCCTTGCAGTGACTTACCTTTACTTACCCGCCAGACGTCCGATCAGCCCTTCGACCTGTCTGGACTTCTCGCCAGCTATCCGGTCAACCCGTCGACCTAGCTGGACTTCGTGCCAAATGTCCAGTCAGCCCTTCGACCCATTTGGACTTCTCACCAAGCGTCCGGTCAGCCCGTCGACCCGCTTCGACTTCTCGCCAAGCGTCTGGTCAGCCCGTCGACCTGCTTGGACTTCGTCTGCACACTCGATCAGAGTGTTAGACAACGACAAACCTTACTTAACCTGATTTGTCATTCATCAAAACCTGAGTTAGACCGTTAGTGCTAACCGTACCAATAGTATCTTGTTGATTATATTTGTTCTATGTATACACTCGTGTCTATTATGATTTGTTGGAAGTATTACGTTGATTATACTCTTGGCATAGGTGTATATATGTTAGGTGAATGTTGTTTGAGGTGTATTGTCGATTATATCTACATTAATATATATGCACACGGGTTCGGTATGCATTGTTGGAGGTATCACGCTGATTTATACCTGTGTTATGAGTGTGTTGGGTGTGTACTAATTGGAGGATTATGTCGATCATACCTATGTTGTGTAGGCACATATGCCAAATGTATTGTGGGTAGCATCATGATGATTCTATTTATGTGGAGTGTCTACATTTTGTCATTTGTTGTATTGCCTTGTCATCTAATTCTCCTATTAGTGGGTGACCCACTATAATGTTGATAGAGTTGACGATGGATTTGATTTGCTTACTGGATTGTGATACTCTTGGTTGCTCACAGTGATATGTGGTAGAGTGATTTCGTGCAGTCACTAGTTGGATAGTTAGATGTCTTGTCCACATATGTTTTGGATTATTGTGGTGGAGCGTTGCTCCCACATATTGTGGATTGATTGTGGTAGAGTGTTACTCCCACATATTTTAGATGGTTGTGGTGGAGCGTTGCTCCCACATGTTATGGATTGTTTGTGATGGGGTGGAGCGTTGCTCCCACATATTATGGGTTGTTTGTGGTGAAGCGTTGCTTCCACATATTTTGGATTGTGTGTGGTGGAGCATTGCTCCCACATATTTTGGATGGTTGGGGTGGAACGCTGCTCCCGTATAGGTTGCCTTGTTGGTGGTAGAGCGTTGCTCCCACATATATAATATTTCTTGTGATGGAGCGTTGCTCTCACATTAGATGATCTATTCTTTGGTGATTTGTAGTTAGTAATCAGATTTCGGACTTGTTATCGAGGATCTCTGGTTGGGAATGTTTGTTGTACAGACATTATGAGTTTTTGGGTGATGTTATTTGGGCTTACCGATGTTCCAGCGATATTTATGGTTTTGATGAACCACATCTTTATAGCGTATCTAGATCAGTTCGTTGTCGTTTTCATCGATGACATATTGATCTACTCGTGTTCCGAGGAGGAACATGCACAGCATCTTCGCATAGTCTTGGAGACTCTTCAACGACATCAGCTATACGCGAAGTTCAGCAAGTGTGTCTTCTGGCTATCTTCAGTCGGTTTTCTGGGTCATGTCGTCTCGAGCCGAGGTATTTCGGTAAACCCTCAGAAGATCGAGGCTGTCACCAGTTGGGAGCAGCCGAAATTAGTGCAGGAGATCCGCGGTTCTTGGGATTGGCAAGATATTACAGACCTTTCGTCGAGAGTTTCTTCCGTCTAGCTATGCCACTGACACGCCTGACCAGAAAAGGCGTGAAGTTCACTTGGTCAGAAGCCTGTGAGACCAGCTTTCAGAAGCTGAAGCGGAGATTAGTGTCGGCTCCAGTTTTGGTTTTACCCTCTGGAGAGGATGGATTTGTACTCTACACTTACGTGTCTCTTCAGGGTTTGGGCGCTGCTCTGATGCAGCACGGCAGGGGTAGTCTCCTATGCTTCTCGGTAGTTGAAAGCGCATGAGAAGAACTACCCAGTACATGATCTGGAGCTAGCCGCCATCATCTTTGCTTTGAAGATTTGGCAGCATTATCTGTACGACATTACCTTTGAGATTCTCACGCGGATCATAGAGTCTCAAATATATTTTTCACCCAGAAGAAACTTAATCTCCGACAGAGGAGATAGATGGAATACCTGAAGGATTATGACAGTACCATTAGCTACCATCTAGGGAAAGCTAATGTGGTTGCTGATACACTCAGCAGGAAGTCCAGAGGGACTTTGGCTTGCCATCGAGTTTCAGTCACAGACTTGGTTCAAGGTTTTGCTGAGTTAGGCCTTGAGGAGCAGGGATAGACAGAGCAGGGTATTCTGGTTATTATGGTTGCTCAGTCGTCGATCAGGACGAGGATCCGAGAGGTCCAGGCCAGTGATCAACATTTGCAATTTATTGGTAGTCAGATAGCTTCTAGGCAGCAGACCGAGTTCACACTAGATGAGGAGGGTATTATATACTTCCGAGGCAGATTAGGCGTACCTCAGTCTCACCCGGTTTTGCAGGAGCTACTTCAGGAGGCTCACTGCTCTCGATTTGCGATCCATCCTGGTGTGACCCGCATGTATCGAGATTTGAGGCGTTCCTACTGGTGGAACGGTATAAAGGAAAACATCGCGGAATTTGTAGCGAGATGTCTTATCTGTCAGCAGGTGAAGGCTGAACACTAGAGACCTGCCGGATGTCTTCAGCGGATTCCTATTCCTAAGTGGAAATGGGAACATAATACCATGGACTTTGTAGTGGGTTTGCCGAGGACACGACGAGGCTATGACGCGATTTGGGTAATTATTGATCGATTAACCAAATCAATGCACTTCTTAGCGATCCAGAAGACTGATTCCCTGGATTGATTGATAGATCTGTATTGCCGAGAGATCATCAGATTACATGGTGCCCCTTTGACTATTATTTCGGATAGAGACCCCTGGTTCACGTCTCGTTTCTGGCATAGTCTGCAGCAGGACTTGGGCACTCAGCTCCATTTCAGTACAGCTTTCCATCCACAGACAGATGAACAGTCAGAGTGGACCATTCAGACTCTAGAGGACTTGCTGAGGTTTTGTGTATAGGATTTTTGGAGGCAGTTGGGAGGACCACTTGCCATTGGTAGCGTTCGCCTACAACAATGGCTTTCATTCGGCTATCCGGATGGTACCGTTTGAAGCGTTGTATGGTAGGCCTTGTTTGGGCACCCACCCTCTGGGATGAGGTTGGAGAGGCCCAGTTGTTGGGACCTCATAGAGCTCAGCATGAGGCAGAGTTGGTCCGTACTATCAGACGGAGGATGTCAGAGGCGTAGGACCGCTAAAAGAGTTATGCTGATCGGAGATGCAGACCCCTGGAGTTCTCTACAGGCGACCATGTATTTCTGCGAGTTTCACCCACGAAAGGGGTGAAGAGATTTGGCCTCAGAGGTAAGCTAGCTCCGCGATATATTGGACATTTCCAGATCCTGGAGAGGATTGGAGCAGTAGCTTATCGTCTGGCACTACCACTGTCCCTGGCAGGCGTCCACGACGTATTCCTCATATCTATGCTGAGGAGATACGTACCCGACCCGACACATGTGCTAACAGATATCTCAGTTCTTGTTCAGCCTGACGTCACTTATGAGGAGGTTCCGGTATGGATTCTGGACCGGAAAGAGCGTCAGTTGCGGAACAAGACTAACCGGCTGGTTAAAGTCGGATGGCAGCAACACTCGAACAAGGAGGCTACTTGGGAGCTCGAGGATACTATCCGAGCTCGATACCCCCACCTTTTCACTTGAGGTATGTGGTTTAATTTATCGTTCAACATTTATACTCAATAACTCTTGTTAGTATTTGCTAATGGTAGATAATGAAATTTGGGGACCAAATTTTTATTAGTGGGGGAGAATGTAAAATACCGAAAAAGGGCAGATAATAATAAGGGAATTTTTTAGAATTTTTAGAAATTTTCTGGAAATTTTTCGGAGATCGTATGGACGGGTTTACGGGGATAATATTGGGCCCCGGGAAAACTTGTTTGGGCTACCCCGTTTTAACGAGGAAAAGTTTCATTTTTCCTTTTTATTTTATTTTCTTTTATTTTTCTTCTCCTCCCCGTGCCCTCACCGAGCCCTCTCACACGCGATCTCCCTCTTCCTCGCGTCGAGCCGTCGCCTTCTTTGCCCTAACCGCACACGGTGGTTTTCCTTCCTCCCACGCATACAAAGCCGAGACCATTGTCGTCGATTACTCTTCCCTCTCCTGATCTCTGCCCTAGTTCTCCCTTTTGCGTGCCACTGCCGAGCCTTCTTCACGCACGAAGCCAGCGCAGTGACGCCAACCGATCGCCGGTCGCCTCCTCTGTGCTCGAGCCCTAGCGCCAATCGCCAGGCAGAGCCCCTTCCCTCTGACCTGGCGACGATAGCCGGCCGCAATCCACTGTCCGCCCTCCGACCATCGCCGGCCATCTCTTCTCTCTTCCCTTATTGTGCCCATGCCCAAGTTTTTGGGTTTACAACCGTCGCTGAACCTCTGCACCTCACTGTCGCCGACCACCAGGTTCTGTCGAGCCCTTTCCTCTGTGCCCTGGTAGTGGTCTTTGAGGTAGGTGCGCTGCCTTGTGATTCAGGTGATATATTGGTTTTATTTGTTGTAATCTTCTTCCGGTGATGGACTAAGAGGGGAAGTGTCTGATCAATCTCTTGCTGTATTCCCAGATCAGCTCTTATTCTTCTTCCTTGCTGCTAACCAAGGTCCCTGTTGTGGTAAGATTAGGTTATTGTTGTTGCATTTGTGATCTCCATCTTGATTTCACCTTGAATTGAACCGTAAGGAAGGATTTCAGCAGGGTGTTGTGTACTGTGCATCAACAATCAGGGGTTGTGAGGGAGAGGAAAGCTCTACCGTGAAGTATTCCAACAGCAAACCCTGAGTTCCAGCACAAAGCACGACTACGAATTGAGGTAAGGGGTAGAAATTTTGATATATGTGTTGAATTAGGGTTAAATCGGGTAAGAGGCTATGATTGATTATTCTGATTGCAAGCCCTAATTCGAATGGATTAGTTAGAATAGATTGAGGAGTTAAATAATCCAATTAGGATTTATAATTGGATATGGATTTATGTTAGCATTTCGAGGATTAGATTTAGCTAATTTATTTATATGTAATTAGCCAAATCTAGATACCATATACTACAGGACTTTGACATGAGGCGAGTATCTCAATGTCGGATTTGGACTGGATTGGACCTTCCTATTGGAGGCGGGTACCTTGACTTATCTTTGATAATGTCATGTTGACATGTTTAGTAGGTTATAACCTTTAGTAATGATTATGTTCGTCTTTGCTTCGGTTGGTCACTACCCGATACCTATTACATGCTTTTTTTGTTTACCTATTATGCACTTCATGTTAGTACCTACCTGATTATACATGCTTATAGTGGTAGTGACATAACCATGTGTTTATTATGTTCAGGATCTAGGTTTTTATACCTTATCTGGTCTGTGTACCTTTGATTTGGTTCATTGTCCTATGGTACACATTTTATATATATATGGATATTGCTATGCTGTTCAGGATTTTGTCATGCTTAATGTCATGCATCATTCGCATGATTGCATGTTGCGCGATAGTCTGCTCCATTATTGTTGAGCACATCGCTAGTTTCATCTCTGTCGGTGCTCCGCTGGTCCGCTCATGGGTAGCGTGACGCAGCGTGGTAGCATGTCAGTTTTGTTATGTCGGTGTATCTACTGAGGGGTGAGTATCCTGCCTGCCGGTTCCCACGTCACATCAGAAGACTTACCATTTTCATTTATGTTTTATTTGTTTTATGTATCAGTGTATTTAGCTTTCTGCTCCGATTTTGTTTCTAGAGTGTTGTTTTGTTATGTGGTGTAAGTCTAGCCAGCTAGCAGTCTTCGTTTTTAGTTTGTATGTGTTGTCCATTGTATTTCCGCTGTGTTTGGTTCTGGTACAGCCGAGTGGGCTATTAGTTTTACATATAACTGCGTCGTTGTGTTTTGATTGTATCAGCCGAGTAGGCTGCATATAAACTGCGTGGTTGTGTGTATATTCCAGTGAGGTATATTATGTCTGTAGAAATTGTTCAGATTGTCAGCCGTATAGGGGAGATGCTGCCGAAATTTCTTCGGACAGGGACTCCCCTGGGTGTGACAATTTATCTTGGCTACCAGGATTCATAAACTCTAGTACTTATCCTGGAGGTCTAGAGTTCGAATCCTAGGGAAGGTAAAAATCCACTAGCCAGGGGTGAGAAGACCTAGTGAGTAACGACACGGCCGAGAGTCATCGGTCGACGACATACGAGGTCGCCAGTTGGGCCGCCATGGTGGCCGCCCAAGGGACCACCAAGGAGTCGCCAAAGGGTTCAAGAGGTCGAGTCGTTACACTAACAACATATTTCAACTAAGTTTTAATACAACTAACAACTAACCAAGTTACAATACAGTTACTAAGTTACAATATAATTAACCAAGTTACAATATCCAACAATAGAACTAATAACAAAAATAAATACAACAAAGTTACAACAAATATAATATCCAATAATCTCATACCAAAATGTCTCAAAACTTGGGAAAGATAAAATAGAAGATAATCTGATACTTAGAGATCCTTCTCATTTTAATTTTCTTATTCTACTTGCATCATAAAATAAACAAATAAAAAGTATTATTTTTAACAAAAAGAAAATCCTATAAACTAATAAAAAATAAATAGGTAAAGACATACTTATTTTTACTTGAATTTCTAATCTTAGCCTCAAAAACCCAATTTGAAATAAAAATAATAATACAAATAAAAAAACAAAAATGAAGGATTTACAAACTCAATAAAATAAAAAAATACTAATTACAAGCATTCATGCATCATCGTCATCGTCGCCATCATCACCAGTACCGCGAGGAATATAAATTGGACCAGAGCTAAACTACTGAAAGTGTTGCATAATAAATTCTTATTGTCGGTGCATTTCTCTTATTTCCTAATCCCTTGTGAATTTTGTTGTTGTATTTCTTGAATTTCTAAATCCCTTTCATGTATTATGCCCTTTAAATTGCTAACTTCTTTAGTTAAATCATGGATCTGTGTCGTTACTACTAGTGGGATAGAAGAAGAAAAAGATCTATGAGGAACATTATGGGTTCTGCTTATATAACTTATACCTAATATCGTTCCCCTTTGACTCCCTCAGACGCCTTTAGACATAACTTCAAATTATTACTAACAAACGGCTCAAATAAGGCATTATCATCGCCAGGGGTGGTCGTTGAAGGTCGTCGAAGGCTGCCAGCGGCCAACAAAGGGTCTGGAGATTAGTGGAGAGGAAAGGGGAGAGGGCTTACTGGCTAGAGGTCATCCCTGAGAGAAATCGCCGTCGTCATCTAGAGTGCAAACACTAGGGTAAAGGAGGAGGAGGGATCTGGATTTGGATCTAGTATTTATGATATATTAGGGTATTTTGCGACGAAAGAATTTCAAGACCAAATTCATTACAAATTTCCAACGAATCAAAGGATTCATTGCAAAAATTTTATTTTTTTAAATAAAAAAATCCCTAAAGATGGTTATTTAACCTAGAGAGCTCAGAATGAAATAAAACTAGTTTCTCTATATTCTTCTATTTCTTCTGATTATATAAATATTCTCAAACATAAATGTGACTAAATATATTTTATCAATGATTTTTTAAACATCGATGTGTCTGAAAAATATAATTCTAGCTTCAAAAATCACAGATTAAAATATATTTTCTCAAATGGATGTTTGAAAGCATGAATATAATTAGGAAAATTAGACAAATACATAAAACTGGTTTCGTTTTGTTCTAAGCTTCCTAACATTATTTTTTAACTATAACAAATTCAACTAACTAATGCTCCTTTGTAACTATAATATGTCCAACTTACACTTGAAATTTATCTAATTAACTTAGGTATGAAAAAAATATATTAGGTTGAAATTTTTTTGAGGAGATCTATATAATCAGGAGAAATAGATGAACACATAGGAACTGGTTTCATCTCACTCTATGCTCTCTAGGTCCATTAAGCATATTCTGGCAACTTTTCTTTCTTTTTTTTTTAAAAAAATTGCCAATTTGAAATGAATTCAAAATTCATTTCAAATTTACAAGAAATCTGTAGATTATTTCAAAAATTTGCAATGAATCTGTGGATTTGTTGCAAATTGGCAATGAATCCAAGGATTCATTGTAAATTTGCAACTAATTATAATTCATTGCAAATTGGTAATTTTCTTTTTAAAAAACCAAAAATTACACAAAGTTTGTTAATGAATCTAAAGAGCTAGAATGAGATAAACTAGTTCTGATATGTTTATACAATTTTCTTGATTATATAGATATCAATAAATTTTTTTTTGACCCAATATATTTTTCTCAGTGATTTTTTTAATACCAATATATTCAAAAAATACAATTTATGTTTAAAAAATTATCGATCAAAATATATTGAGATAAATTAATATTTGAAGGCATAGATATAATCAAAAGAAATAGATAAATATATAGGAGATGATTTCATCTCATTCCTATATCTCTAAGTCAATTAACAGGCTTCGGGCATTTTTTTTTAGATAAAAACTTTGCAACGAATCCTCCGATTCATCGTAAATTTCCATTGAATTCATGGATTCATTGTAAATTTGAGAGAAATCCAAGAATTCATTGCAAATTTGTGATGAATCCAAGGATTCATTACAAATTTGCAACGAATTATAACTTCGTTGCAAAATTTTTATTTTTTAAAAACAAAAAAAAATCCCTGAAGTAATTTGATTGACTTAAAGAGCTTGAAATGAGATGAAACTAGTTTCTATATATTCATCTATTTCTCCTAATTATATAAATATCCTCAAATATAAATTTAACCAAATATATTTTTATCAATGATTTTTTGAACACTGATGTGTTCGAAAAATATAATTCTAGTTTAAAAAATTATAGATTAAAATATATTTTATCAAATGGATGTTTGAGTGCATGGATATATTCAAGAGAACTAGACAAACATATAAAAACTTGTTTTATTTCATTCTGGGCTCCATAAGATTATTTTGTAACTATAACAATTTCAACTAACTAATGTTCCTTTGTAACTATTACATGTTCAACTTACATTTGAAATTCATCTAACTTACTTAGGTATGAAAAAAAAATATTTGGTCAATTTTTTTTTTTTTTGAGGATATCTATATAATTAGGAGAAATAGACGAGTACATAGGACATAGTTTCATCTCATTCTGAGTTCTTTCGCTCTATTAATCAGCTTTGGTCAACTTTTCTTTTTTAAAATAAAAATTGTCAATTTCCAACGAATTCAAAATTTGTTGAAAATTTGCAATAATCCATTGATTCATTGCAAATTGGCAACAAATCTGAGGATTTGTTGCAAATTAGCAATTTTTTAGAAAAAACAAAAATTGGTCAAAACTGATTAATGGATTTAGAGAGCTCGGAATATAACGACCCCACCCTCCTCTTACTAGTCTGTGAGGGTGTTGTCGTTACTTAACTATTAACTTTACTTAACTAATGTCGTCCACATATTGATAGTAATACTTAGAACTCTTTGAAAACTCGAAGCATACAGTTAAGTAGCAGCTGAAAACATAAATGACTCATTTCAACATTCTACTCAAGCATTTGTCCACAACTAAAATGTATAAATCTGTACATGCATGCGACGGTGATACAACTCAAATAATGGGACTAATGTGCATAGCAATTTAAATGGAAGACTTCTAAAAGCATAAAAACATTTTATGAACAAAACCAGCAATACGAAAGAATAACTCCAAGAATGCAAGAAAGACTTAATCCACACTAAATTTCACTAACAGTCTAAATACAAAAAGAAATCTTAATAAATTCTTTAGAAAGGTCCCAAGGCTTCCATAGTCCAGACATCACACATTCATCCCGCACCTCCTTGTCGTCTTCCTTCACTATAGCTTTCCTTTTCCTTTATCTGTAGTAAGAGGAAATGCAACTATAAGCGAAATGCTTAGTAAGCGCTATCTAACTCACAAAACTCGGATATGCATGTGTACAAGAAGGAATCTAGGAACTGAATGCTTTAAAAGAAACTACTGATGCTCATCTAATAGCAAAGGAATCAAAATAGACTGAAATGCTAAACATGTAAGGCTGCTCATGCTTGCAAATAACAATAAGAAGAATCTAAACACCATGCTAGAATAAAAGAGCTAAACTTGCTGATTTTTAAACCTATGTGAAGCTTATTCCATTTGTTCTCAAAACTTATACTCTTATACTTCAAAATAGTAATAATCTCTTGGGCCCAGGCTTAGTACTATTGCGCGCTCTCTAATAGAAACTGAGATAGCGAGCCACCAGTCCTACGAGGGTAAAGACCTTGGTCTTACCAGGGTCAAAACATCGGAATTGGTCACCTGGATTTATTTAACGACAACCTCGGAAGTCGGGTACTAGCCTTTTCAAATAAAATACATATTATATTTAAATACTCCCACAATGGAATGCCTCGGCATTTCTTCAAACACTTAGTGTACGTTTGATCCCAATTTCTGAAATTTGGGATTTAATTAAATCCTTGGTCTTTTCTTACTTATAACTACTCAATTATACAATCTATTCATGCTCAATAACTCAACACGAAACTAAATCTGCAGAATGCTAAGTTTCATACTTTAAAAACTAAGAACTAAAGCTATCTGTTCATGATACATGCACCCAAAACCAAGGCAAAACCCACTGCATACTCACAAAATATATAGCAGTTTATACACAATGCAACTAGTAAAGAAATTGATACTGGAACCAAAAAAAACATAACCGTTCTTCATGCTCAGTGCCATGGCAAGGAAAACAAAATAGACCAAAATGCTACACAGTCGTTCATTGCAATAACCACGAAACCAAACCTACATGCTCAAGAAAACTAAACCATTTCTTGTTCATTGCCTAGCAGCAAAAATCTGAAACCTGTAAAGCTCCATATGAACCAATCATGCCCATTAAGATCACAGACAGAAAGATCTAACTCAAAAACCTGAATTTCTATTTACAAGGCCTGAAGAAAACAACCCACATGCTTAACCTATACCAGTCATTTTCTTTTTTTTTTTTGAGATTCACGGCAGCAAGCTCAAAAGCGTCGTTCCTTATAGCATGCTTCGAAAAGAAACAAGAAGAAACAAGACTCCAAGAGCTACTCCTGCTGCAGGTGAGAAGCACTTACCTTTGTTCTTGAACCTACAACCGAAATAAGCTTCTAGGGTTTCGGATAGCTCGAAATTTCCGGCGACTCCTCGCGTCTACGCGTTCTCTTGGCCGCCGAAGATGAAGCCCTAGCTTCCTTTTTCGTTTCTGCCCAAGCAGGGAATGGCGCGCGTGCAGTCGGGAGAAGGAGAAGTTTAGGTCACGGAAAATAAAACCTCAACTCCTCTCTTAACTTATCCCTCTTATACTTAGGTTTTTTCCATTATCTACTACTGCTTAAATTCCTTTCGCCCTTTATTTGATCAGCACGGCCCTGCTGGGTTCCTAGTCATCCGAAACAACTTAAGACTTTGCTTAACTAGGGGTCTCCGGTTTGAACCTCGGCCCAACCTCTTTTTGCCTCAACTTTGTTTCTCTTGGTAAAAATACCAAACGAACTCCGAAAATTGCATAAAAATACTCTAAAAATCTCTAGAATATTTCTAAAGCATTTATAAATATTTATAATTACTATTAGGACTCGAAATGAGGAAATTTGGGTTGCTACACGGAATGAGATGAAACTAGTTCTGATATGTTTTTATAATTCTTCTAATTATATAGAAGAATTATTTATAATTCTTCTCAAAAAAAAAATTGACCCAATATATTTTTCTCAGTGATTTTTCGATCACCAATGTGTCCAAAAAACATAATTCATATTTAAAAAATTATAAATCAAAATATATTGAGTCAAATTGATATTTGAAGGCATATATATAATCATGAGAAATAGATGAACACATTAGGAACTAGTTTCATCTCATTTCGAACTCTCTAGGTCAATTAACTAGCTTTGGGCAATTTTTTTAAATAAAAAACTTTGCAACGAATCCTCTGATTCGTCGCAAATTTCAAATGAATTTGCGGGTTCATTGCAAATTTGTGATGAATCTGAGGATTTGTTGCAAAATTTTTATTTTTAAAAAAATTAGAAAAATCCCGGAAGTCGGCTGATTGATCTAGAGAGTTTGTAATCAGATGAAACTAGTTTTTATGTGTTAGTCTATTTTTCTTGATTATATAAATATCGTCAAACATAAATTTGACCAAATATATTTTTATCAGTGATTTTTCGAACATCGATATATCTGAAAAATATAATTCTGGTTTAAAAATCATAGATTAAAATATATTTTGTCAAATGGATATTTGAAGGCATGGATATAATTGGAAGAACTAGACGAACACATAAAACTGGCTTCTTTTCATTATGAACTCCCTAATATTATTTTGTAACTATAACAAGTTCAAATAACTGATGTTCCTTCGTAACTATGACATGTTAAAGTTACACTTGAAATTCGTCTAATTGACTTAAGTATGAAAAAAAATATATTAGGTCAAATTTTCTTTGAGGATATCTATATAATCAGGAGAAATAGACAAACATATAGGAACTAATTTCATCTCATTTAGAGTTCTCTAGGTCCATTAACCGACTTCGGGCAACTTTTCTTTCTTTTTTTTTTTTGAAAAAATTGCTAATTTCCAACGAATTCTGTCACGCCTCGAAGGAGTCCCTGCCCGACAAATGGACTGCATCTCCCCCCTTATGACAACGTATAAAACATGAATACGATGTCACAAGGTAGTACAAATATAGTACCTACATCCATACGATTGGAATCAAATACAACCACGCAAGATAATATGCAGCTTACATGGCTGGAACAAAAACATAGTGGAAGATATAGGGTGAAACATATAATCACTACAACAAAAACCCTCATAGACATCAGTGGAACAACAACAGTTTTAAGCAAAAACCGATGTCTTTGAGTATTTTACACCGGTTTTTCCAAAAACCGGTGTCTATGAGCGCAGATTTTAGCTCATAGACATCGGTTTTTTAGACGATGTCTATGAGCACCCTTTTTTCGTTAATAGACACTGATTTTAACCGCGGTTTTTAAAATCCGATGTTAAAGAACCAAAATAAAATATTTTAATATTCCCACAGCCAAAATTTACAACACTGTGAATTCCCTCCAACCTAAATCTATATCGCGCCCCTTCCTCCGCGCGACCTCTCGCCTAAACCTAAACCTTAACCTCCGACCATCTCTCTCAGCCTAAACCTAAACCTAAACCCACCGCTGGAGTCCTTCTTCGCATTCCGGTAATTTCTCCTTACTTTCTTCCATAAACCCTAGGTCCTCCTTCTTCGGCCTCCATTCCTCTGCTCGTCTCCAGGAGAAACGAATCGTCGACCTACGCCATACTGCCCCTCGCCTCCAGCACTTCGCTTTTCAATTTATCTAGCTTGCTATGAATCGTTCTCCCTCCAACTAGCGGCGGCGAACGGCAACTCCAGTCGGTGTCAGGGAATACTCTCTTTTTCGCGTGGATCTCCATCACCAGTGTGCTCTCATGCTGATGCTCTTTTAGCTTATGACCGCTGTTTGTCTATGATCTTCATGTGCCACTCGTCCAGGAGCACAGATGCAGGCAGCTGTGAGACGACTCGCCCTCTCTTCTTCCCAAGCCTCCTCTTTCTCCTCCTCGAAAAGGGGTATTGAAGTAGTCCTCTTCTTTCACCTGATTATCGGTAGCTTTGCTTTGGCAATTTTAAGGCATTCATTCCGTACTAGCAACCTGAACATTAAGAACAAGATATCTAGTTCTTATATCGAAAATTTTAAGCTTTTGAAGAAACAATGTGTAGTCCGTATCTCATTTAATCGACAAATCTTCTCTGTTTCTTACCTATCATCTTGGTATTGGTTCCCAATGTCTGTATTAATGCTCTGTTATACTTAGAATTCTATGTTTCTGTTGCATGAAAAAGGAAGATAATTTAGATTTTCAGGTTGAGTATGCAAGTAGGAATATTCTTTTAATCCAAAGCATTTCTGTAATATTATTTTACTTTCACATATAAAATAATGAAGCTTGTTGACTACTACTTCAATGTCTAAATAACTATAAATGCAGGTTGCTTCAAATCCCTTCTGTTGCAGCTTCTTCATTATTAATCTATTTGTGAGCAAAAAGGATTATATTTCATGAAAACATAAGGATTTTGTCTTTGTAAGCCAATCACCCATACTCTAATCATATGCTTATTTGGTGAATCCATGTTAATTGTTGTAAAATGTAATCATGCATTCATGTGATCCAGATGTATAAGGAATGGCAACTATGAGGAAGCCCTTGACCTTGAAGCTTCCGTCAGCAAGTTTTCAAAAATGCATGTCGAGTAAGTCTCTCTCTGATCCAAAACTTGCACCATTGTTATTGGGTAATGAAATAGTCTGTTGGTTTCATTCATGATAATACCTATGCATTGATATTTGGAATGAAGGTTACCTGTCACTCAGGCATTGGAAGCAGAAGTTAGAAAGACGATGCAATCTATGCTATCCCAGCTTCTTCAGAAACTTCGTTCAAACATTCAGGTTTTGTCTAAACATTTTAAGATCTCTCTAGTGTTTTATAGTGCATCATGCTGGTTCATTCCATTTTACTTGTCTCATATCTCCTATAAGACAATTCTTTTTCATTGGAATCACATAACTAAGTTCTTGAAAACAAAAATGTCATACAGTTGCCTGAATGTCTGCGGATTGTTGCGCATCTTCGTCGAATAGGAGCATTCACTGAATCTGAGTTACGTTTGCAGGTATAGTTTCTCTTTTCCTATTCCATTTTCTGTTGTTGTGTTGTTACCTTATGCGGTAAAAATGGCTGCTAATTGCTGAAGTAGACACATGTTAGTCTGAACTATATATTTTTAATCTATTGGCATACATCATATGAAAACTTATGGAGTTATTTTCCTACATACCTGGTGAGAGAATATATGCCAAAGTTAATTCCCTCACCTCCATTGAGACTGAGCTCCCATATAGATATTACAACCTTCCATATTGCCATCCACAAGGTGGAATCAAAAGGAGTGCAGAGAATTTGGGTGAGCTTCTCATGGGTGACCAGATTGATAACTCTCCATACCGATTCCATGTTAATGTTAATGAATCACTTTACTTGTGCACCACTAATGCATTGAATGAACATGAGGTTAAACTTTTGAAGCAGAGGACACATGATCTCTACCAAGTAAACATGATACTTGACAATCTACGGGTAATGCTGAAATTGAACATGTATGATAAAGTTGAGTCTGAGCTGTCCATTGGAGCTTGACAAGTCTCAGACCATTCGGGAGCAGGAGAAGATTTCTTTTACCTATGAAGTTGTATTTGTTAAAAGTGACATCAGATGGCCATCAAGATGGGATGCATATCTAAAGAATAATATTTATGAAGTTGTGCTGGGCGTCCACGCATGCCGAGGACGCCCAGACGCTTCATGCGCACGCCGCTGGCCAGCCTCATGCGGAAGGCCATGGTCAGCATGCTGAGTAGCCACTCTCACTCGTGAGTTTCTTCCTGTTTCCATTCAAATTATGCTTTTTTGTTTGATTATGATCCTTCTTTACATTCTCATTTATAGAAAGATTGTTAGATTTCTGCCTGACATTTTTAGCTGGTAGTGAATGTCTTGGCAAGAGTGAAGTAGAAGGAGAGAATCTAAAGGAATCTCAATTCATCAATAAGTCTCTATCAGCTTTGGGAGACAAAATGGACACAAAAGGTAAGTATTTGAACTATTTAATAGTTATTGAAAAAACATGATTTAGTGGCATTCAATTTCTTAACAACAGGCATCGAGACAGTCAGAAGAGACAACTGTTTGTTGGTAAAGAATCTGGTAAACGAATGCCTACACAAGATACTAATTGACCGAGATATTCCTGGCGCAGTTCAATATGTGAAGAACACAATTTCAGATCTTTTGATGAACCGTGTGGATTTGTCTCTTTTGGTTATAACAAATGCAATTTCCAACTGCAGACAACATTACCATCTCGGTGATATAAGATCATATTTTAACATTTGTGTATGAACTCAAGTTTTTCTACCTTCTTGGCAGGGTCTGACCAAAACTGGAAGTGATTATAATGTAAAGTTTGCACATATTGAGCTTGCTGAAAAGATGCGAAAAGTATAGATCTTATCTGTTTGTTATCTTGCCTTAATTTAGAACTGATTTTTTCATTATTTTTATCCTTGTAAAAAAATAAAAAGGTGACAAAGATCGATACATTGAGAACATATACTTTTAGCATGGAAAACCATTCATACCGAATTGGAGTGTCTTGAAGCAACTTGTAAAGTTTCTGAAACAGCAAGAATAGAGTTAATAAGGATTCATCTGATTAATGCTGTAAAAAATCTTTCACTTCTTGTATGAATGCAGTCCTTTCACTTTGATCCCTCAATTTGTTATCGAGATTTTGAAGAGAGCTATGACCCTTTGTGCTAAGGCTTATGTGTATAACACATCTTGTCAACAAGTGTCTCCTTTATGTTATGAAAGAATATTCAGCATGTAGTTTGAAATAATTGAGACTTTATATATTTTAGTACCATTTCCTTGATCTAGGGTTAGAACTAGACTAATGGCAGACAATAGTCAGAGTTACTTAAGTATTGTTCTTGCTCATCATAATGTGCACACTGCACTATCTATGTTTTCCCCTTCATTCGATGTAATGAGTTCTCTATTGTCTATGATCACATGGTCCTTTATTTGTACTGTTTATTAATATAAGTTCTTATCTCAGTATCCAAAGTAATGAATAGATCAATTTCATAACAACATTTCTCTAGTAACATACAGATTTCATAAACTTGAGGGAAATGGAGAAGATCAGAAGATGCTGTTGAGGGAAAATAGAGGCAAAAACATGAAGAACAAGGTTTGTGTTCTTATTCCATAATTAGCCGCATTCTATGCATCTCTGTTTAACTATCACCAAGCAAGATTTAGATTGCTCTAGTAATATACATATTTTGTAAACTTATGGGAAATGGAGAAGATGCTGTTTATGGAAAATAGATGCAAAAACATGAAGAACAAGGTTTGTGTTCTTTTTTATGAATTTACAAGATTTTTGTTCTTATTCCATTATTAGCCACATTCTATGCATCTTTGTTTAACTATCACTAAGCAAAACCTAGATTTCTCTAGTAACATACAGATTTTGTAAACTTAAGGGAAATGGAGAAGATGCTGTTCAGGGAAAATAGAGGCAAAAGCATGAAGAACAAGGTTTGTGTTCTTATTGATGAATTCACAAAATTTCTGTTCTTATTCCATTATTAGCCACATTCTATGCATCTCTGTTTAACTATCACCAAGCAAGATCTAGACTGCTCTAGTAACATACAGATGTCATAAACTTGAGGGAAATGGAGAAGATGCTATTGAGAGAAAATAGAGGCAAAAACATGAAGAACAAGGTTTGTGTTCTTATTTATGAATTCACAAGATTCTTGTTCTTATTCCATTATTAGCCACATTCTATGCATCTCTGTTTAACTATCACTGAGCAAGATCTAGATTATACAGATTTTGTAAATTTATGTGAAATGGAGTTGTTGTTGTTTAGGGGAAATGGATTCAATCTGATTTGACGGAAATCAATGGGATGTGGTGCTGCAACCTGACTCAACTGTACTACCATTTGTCTGGAAGAAATGGAGTTGGCACGAGATGTGCGTCCAGAACCTCACGGAGACAAAGATGCCCACCTTCCACCTCGTTTTTGCATGCCCTCTGAGATCAAATGGCACGATTCCCCGCCTCAACGCCTTGTCCATGGCCTCCTTTGCATCCTGGTCCAGTGGTATTGGCGACGAGTGAAAGTGATAATTGAGCGGGCGGGAGCTGTTCTTAGGAACCTCGAGCGAGTTGTTGTTGTTTATTACCTGATGCTCTTACTACTTTTTCAACTATGATTTTTAGTCTTGGTTTATTAATATATTATTTATGTGTTTTTACAGTTTACAAATCTCAAGTACTCCAGAGTTGAAATTGATGAAGTGCGGTTCGAGTGGGCTGAATACATGCTAGATTACATTTGAAGTGCGGTTCTACCTTGATGTGTTATTAAAAGAATGTTCTACCTTGATTTTGATATATATTAGCTAGCTTTTGATGTAAAAAGAATGTTTGAGTATTTTATGGATATTGTTGTAAGAAGATTATTTATATAATTTGTGAATATTTGTGTATTTTATGGATATTGTTGAATGAAGAATATTTGTATAATTTGTGAATATTTGTGTTTTTTTTTTTATTATTGTCGGTTTTTCATTGTTTCGGAAATCAAATTTGTGCTGTTAAAAAAATATACATATTACATCAGTTTTCCACCGCTGCAAAACCGGTGTTATTAACTAATATTACATCGGTCATTTACCACTGCCAAAACTGGTGTTATTAACATACAATATTACATCGATTTTACACCGTTGATGAAACGGTGTCGTTAAGTGATACTACACCGGTTAATAACTGATTCGAATACCGATGTTGTTAAGTGATACTACATCGGTTTTAACCCGATGTCTAAAATGACAAACTTTTAACATCGGCTTCATAGACATCGGTCGAAAATGAAATAGACACCGGTGGAAAATCGATGTCTATGAGGATTTTTATTGTAGTGAATCCAAAACAACTAACTGAGAGTCGGTTCGGCTTGACACAATAGCATCAAAGCAAATACAAAAGTCACAAGGCTAAACTCCAAGTCCATGTCGAATTATTACAATGCCAAGTCCACAAATTCAAAATACAAATAAAGTAAGAAGTGAAACTAGAAAACTGTCATCGGATGTGACGTGGGACCAACAGTCAGGATACTCCAAGTGACCTTATACTATCTACCTATAACCTAGGGAAAATAAAAGTATAAATGGAGGTGGTGAGTCCAAATGATTCAGTGGATATAAAACAGATAGTGCATGAACATAATATATCTAGAGATTTAATGGTATATAGTCTTATAGGAAATAATCAACAAGTATAACAATAATGCCATAAGTGTCCATACCTGAATGATGTGCCAAACACCTAATAAATGCAAGTACAAGAGTAGATCTACAATAGAACTGCTCATATTTACTAAAGCATCATATATGGTTTATCTAGCTACTAATAAGCAAGCCAATGTCAAGTACATGCAACAAACATATCTCAACCATATGTAAACATATCACTAACATATGGATATAATCAATTATAAGCATATGCAATCACATATCATATGCATATTTACAGCATGATCACTCCCGCCCACCCCTCATCTATCACGACCCCTATTTGGTCGAGAGGTCGGGACAATGACAATTGTACACACTACCAATACTCATTACTCTTGAGTGGAACAAGTGGATAGTTTGTAGAGTAGATATCTATGTATATAGCAACGAGGTCCTTGTTGCTTGCAACTCCATCTACCACTACCCCTGAGTAAAGTGAGTTGGGCATGACAGGACAGGCTACACTCACTCCAAGCACACTATCGCGAGGGGTCGAGTGAGCAGTAATGGTCGATAACTCTCTCAACCACAATAGAGACATGGTTGTCGGCATGCATGCAATGCTATATTGAGCAAGATTTGAATAATCAGCACCATAGATATAGCAAACAATGATGTCACTTCAAAACTGGCATGTCCAAAAGAATACATGTATATATAATAATCAATGCAAATAGACAAGATATCCAGTATCTACCAACTATCATAGATGGAAACAAGATATTGTATAAATATGAAATCGATCATCTCAAAGATCAAGCAGAATAAGTATCAAACTCAAGAAGTAAAGTTATCAGAGTAAAGGTAAATACAATAATTATCTGAATATAGCTCATGGACTAAGGTCAAAGTACTAGAGAAACAAGTCAAGAAGCACCCTCCTGTAATGTAGATCAAGTGAAATGTCCACCGTTAGTATCTACCATGAGCTCAAAATCCTACAGCATAAAACATAAGTTATTACAATGCTCTAATGTAAATCAAATAATCCTCTGCAATCCTAATCAATCAGGGAAATCCCTAATTAAATAAACCTATTATCAAATCGGATAGTAATTCTATCCTCAATTGACTTTGTTCCCTCTTCTAATTCACATACACATCCACTACCATATCAATCAAACCCAATCAACAATATAGATCCTATGCTCATTCAATCAGCATGATAACCTAATCGATTAGCATTTTAAACCATCAATGAATTAGTCAACCTCCTTCTTAAATCACTAATAGATTCATTCTCAATATAATGAAAGAACATTTCATGAATTGTATGAAGAGAATTTAGGGAGGGAGACTCGTTACCCTACAACTTCTTCTTCTCTGGCAATGGCTCATGATGGCACGATAGTGAGTGGATGTGGGAGAGGAAATGATGTCACTAGACTGAGGGGTGCTAGATTCCTACTTATGGGCGAAGAAGGACTGGCGACATCAACCTGTGCTCATAGCAGAGGGGTGGGCTAGCACTAACATGCGTCGCAGATGCGAGGGGAAGAGAGGCAGCTATGAAACGGCTGGCGACATCTCATGATGATGGTGGTGTCATCGGGTCGACCTCCCTCGAGCAGGTGTGGCAATTATCCAACAGTAGCTCCCTAGGATGGGCACTGCCTCGACAAAGAGGTTGGCAATGGCTCTGAGATGGCCACGGACTATGAAGAGGGGTGGCAGCGATGACCTAAGGTGATGGTGGCATGCGCAGTAGAGGGTAGCATGACACTAGGGCACAACTCGAAGGAATTCGGGAGAAGAAGTGGAGGTGATGGCCAACGTCAGCGTTGTTTGTATAATCTCACGGAATGGGGTGGATCTGTGTCAACCATGAAGAGGAGGAAGAGGGTGTCGATGGAGAGATCAGGAGGGGAAGAGGAATCTAGGAAAATGAGAGATGGGAGGAAAATAAACTTTGGTTTAGCTATTTATACTTAAGTTAATTGATCATTAAATAAAATCAATCAACTCCCACTTAATTGATATTCCAAACAAGCTTTCTCTAAGCTTAATCGATTCATCTCCTTAAACGTGTCATACAGACTCCATTTAAATCCTAAAAAAATTCTAAAAATGTCTAGAAAATTTTGTAAGGTTATTTCTCAAATATGTTTATTATTATTTTTTTATTTATTAGTGTATCTTACAATATCAGAATTCATTGCAAATTTGCAATGAATCTAAGGATTCATTGCAAATTGGTAATTTTTATTTAAAAAAATTGTCTGAAACTGGTTAATGGACCTAGAGAAATCATAATGAGATGAAACCATTCCTAATATGTTTATATAATTCTCCCGATTATATAGATATCCTCAAAAAAAAATTTTGACTCAATATAATTTGCTAAGTGATTTTTCGAACACCAATGTGTCCAAAAAATATAATTCATGTTTAAAAAATTACAAATCAAAATATACTAAGTCAAATTGATGTTTGAAGGAATGGATATAATCAAGAGAAATAAATGAACATAGGAACTGGTTTCATCTCATTCTGAACTCTCTAAGTCAATTAACATACTCCGGACAATTTTTTTTTAAATAAAAACTTTGCAATGAATCCTCTGATTCATTGCAAATTTCTAACAAACTCAAGGATTCATTATAAATTTGTGATGAATCTAAGGATTCATCACAAATTTACAATGAATTATAAATTCATTGCAAAATTTTTATTTTTAAAACATAAAAAAAATCCTCGAAGCTGGTTAATTGTCCTAGAGATCTTGGAATTAGATAAAACCAATTTATATGTGTTCTTCTATTTTTTCTAATTATATAAATATTCTCAAACATAAATTTGACCAAATATATTTTTACCAGTAATTTTTTAAACACCGATGTATCCGAAAATATAATTCTGATTTGAAAAATCACAGATTAATATATATTCTGTCAAATGAATGTTTGAAGGTATATTTATAATCAAGAGAACTAGAGACACAAAGAAACTAATTTCGTTTCATTCTTAGCTCCCTAACATTATTTTGTAACTATAACAAGTTCAACTAACTGATGTTCCTTTGTAACTATAACATGTTCAACTTACACTTGAAATTCATCTAATTGACTTGGGTATGAAAAAAATATATTGGGTGATTTTTTTTGAGGATATTTATATAATCAAGAGAAATATAAGAATATCTAGGAATTGGTTTCACCTCATTTTGAGTTATCTGGATCCATTAATCGGCTTCGGGCAACTTTTTTTTAAAAAAAAAAAATTGTCAATTTCCAATGAATTTAGAATTTGTTTCAAATTTGCTATGAATTCAATTTACAATGAATTCTGAATTTGTTGTAAATGGACAATTTTTTTAAAAAAAATAAAAATTGCTTGAAGCCGGTTAATCGACCTAAAGAGCTCGAAATGAGATAAAACTAATTCCGATATATTCATATAATTTTTCTAATTTAATAGATATCCTTAAAAAGGTTTTTGACCCAATATATTTTTCTTAGTGATTTTTTAAACACTAATATATTTGAAAAATATAATTCATGTTTAAAAAATCACAGATCAAAGTATATTGAGTCAAGTTGATGTTTGAAGGCATGAATATAATCAAAAGAAATAATTGAATACATAGGAACTGATTTCATCTTATTCCGAGCTCTCTAGGTCAATTAATCGGCTTTGGCATTTTTTTAAATAAAAACTTTGCAACAAATCCTATGATTCATCATAAATTTCCAATGAATTCACGGATTTTTTATAAATTTACAATGACTCCTAGGATTTGTCATAAATTTGTAATGAATTATAAATTCGTTGCAAAATTTTTATTTTTTAAAAAACAAAAAAAATCTCCAAAGCCGTTTGATTGATTTAGAGAGCTCAAAATGAGATAAAATTAGTTTTTATGTATTTATCTATTTCTCTTGATTATATAAATATTCTCAAACATAAATTTGACCAAATATTTTTTTATTAGTGATTTTTTGAACACCGATGTATTCGAAAAATATAATTCTAGTTTAAAAAATCACAAATTAAAATATATTTTGTCAAATGGATGTTTAAAAGCATGGATATATTCAGGAGAACTAAAAAAATACATATAAATTTGCTTCATTTTGTTTTGTAGACCCTAATGTTGCTTTGTAACTATAATAAGTTCAACTAACTAATGTTCCTTTGTAACTATAACATATTCAACTTACACTTGAAATTCATCTAATTAACTTAGTTATGGAAAAAAATATATTGAGTCAAATTTTTTTTTGAGGATATCTATATAATCAGTAGAAATAGATGAGTACATAGGAACTAGTTCCATCTTATTCCGAATTCTCTAGGTCCATTAATCGACTTTGGCCAACTTTTTTTAAAAAAAAAAATTGCCAATTTTCAACGAATTCGTTGATTTGTTGCAAATTTGCAACGAATCCGTTGATTCGTTGCAAATTGGCAATTTAAAAAAATCAAAAATTGTGCAAGCCGGTTAATAGACCTGAAGAGTTTGAAATGAGATAAAACTAGTTCCGATATGTTTATATAATTCTCCTAATCATATAGATATACTCAAAAAAAATTTTGATCAAATATATTTTTCTCAATGATTTTTCAAACACCAAGGTGTCTGAAAAATATAATTCATGTTTAAAAATTCACATATTAAAATATATTGAGCCAAATTGATTTTTGAATGCATGGATATAATTAGGAGATATAGACGAATGCATAGAAACTGTATTCATCTCATTCCAATCTCTCTAGCTCAATTAACCAGCTTTAGGTATTTTTTTAAAAAAATAAAAACTTTGCAACAAATCTATTTTTCGTCGCAACTTCGTAATAATAATTCATGTAATAATATTTGTAACGAATTCAATATTGTTGAAAAATCTACGATGAATTCCGGATTCGTTACAAAATCTATAACAAATTATATTTTGGTCAAAAAAATTGCGACGAATGATTTATTCGTCGCTGATTTTGCGACAAATATTTATTTTTGTCGCCGAATTGTAACAAATTTAACAAGGAAATATTTTTTGTTGCCGATTCATGATGAAATATTTTCCTTACTAAATTAGTTGCTAAGTAGTAATAATTTATATTTTTATTACAAAAGTCATTACAAATTTGAAACGAAAAATATTCATCATAAATTTTTGTCCCTAAATGATTGATTTTTTTTAGTGAAGTAAGGAAGCATAAATCGGTCTATAGGACTAAATGGTCAGTTGACCAAAACGATTAGATGATTTGGACTCGATGGGATGATTAGGTGAGGCAAACGAGACATACTAGTTGAGTTGGTTAGGTTGAACGAGTTAGGTAGAGTGAGCTGATCAATATGCTTAAATGGACTAGTCAACAAAGTAAACCAGCAGTAAAATTGATGTTTCACTCCCCTATGAGTATGCGCGTACATACATGTTCACAACATCCACAATTGCGATTTAATTTAAATCAGCTTTCATGCCACAAAACTACTAACGTGAGATTAAATTGTGATACACATTGGAGTCCATTTTCATCCATTTTTTATTCACATTTCCATCACAAACATCATGAACAATGCAGGTTCATGTAGTTGTTTTGGTCAAAATTAGTACATGGTCTTACGAGCTAAGATGAATGCATCTTTTAACCTTCTAAGGTTCACAAGTACTTTTGGCCGTCCTCTCGGGGTAGTATGATGATTAACGTATGAGATGTTTGTTGGTGCAATATCCCTCAGGTCAAGGTTGACCTGGATAACCAAGCTGAGTATTGGTTTGGGTTTAGATGTTTGACAATAAGATATTGATTGAAGAAGAGTCAAGTAGGTCAAGGTTGACTGGATACTTGACTGGGAAGTCCTAACTGGGATGTTAGGCAAAATGAAAGTCCTGGTGAGTGAAGCCAGACAGAAGGAAGTCCTAGTGAGTGAAGCTAGGCAGATGGAAATCCTGGTAAGTGAAGCCAGGTGAAAGTCCTAGTGAGTGAAGCTAGGCAGATGGAAATTCTGGTGAGTGAAGCCAGGTGAAAGTCCTAGTGAGTGAAGCTAGGCAGATGGAAAATCCTGGTGAGTGAAGCCAGGCAGAAGGAAGTCCTAGTGAGTAAAGCTAGGCAGATGGAAATCCTGGTAAGTGAAGCCAGGTGAAAGTCCTAGTGAGTGAAGCTAGGCAGATGGAAAACCCTGGTGAGTGAAGCCAGGTGAAAGTCCTAGTGAGTGAAGGTAGGCAGATGGAAAACCCTAGTGAGTGAAGCTAGGTGAAAGTCCTGGTGAGTGAAGCCAGGCAAGGGAAAATCCAGATGGATCAAGGATGATCGGACATCTGGTGTTGGGAAGTCCAAGTAGGTCAAAGGATTGACTGGATACTTGGCATGAAAGAAAAGTCCAAGTAGGTCAAAGGGATTGACTGGATACTTGGCACAGAGAAAAGTCCAAGTGGGTCAAAGGGATTGACCGGACACTTGGTAAGGGAGTCCTAGCAGGTCAAGGGAGTGACTAGATGCTAGGCATGACATACCAACAGGTCAAGGTTGACCGGATGTTGGTTTGGGATATTTGGGACTTGGTTTTGGACAAAAATCAAGTGCTGGATCGATCCGTGGATCGATCCAGGCTCTGGATCGATCAGTGGATCGATCCAGACCTGTCCCAGCGAACAGAGAGCTTCTGGATCGATCCGTGGATCGATCCAGATGTCCCAATCGATCAGTGGATCGATTGGGACGCGGCTGCTTCGCGCGATAAGCGCTGGATCGATCCGTGGATCGATCCAGGCGCGTTTCCAGAGCACAGAGGCGCTCTGGATCGATCCGTGGATCGATCCAAAGCCTCCCCGATCGATTGGGAACATTCGAATCGATCGGGATCCGACCGTTGGCGTCGTTTATAGCTGCAGGCGTTCGATGGCTGCGGCAGAACTTCACCGATTCACTCCAGAGCTCTCGCCAACTCCTCCACAGCGCTCTCAAAGATCAGATCGCCAGTTCTTGAAGGATCTTGGAAGCTTTCCAAGTCAAGAGGCGGATCAAAGGCAAGAAGAGAAGCTAGGGTTAGGGTTTTATACTCATTGTAAGCTTGTAAGCTTGTATTTTGTTTCCCTTTCCTTTCTTCTTGTACTGAGAGTCTTGTAGGGCTTCTCCGCCCTCGGTAGTTACCGAAAAGGAGTGTTTTCATAGTGGAGGGTGCGTGCGTGGTGTGGATCCTTGGACTAGTCACCTCTTGTGAGGTGGATACCAAGTAAACCAACCGTGTTAGCGTTGTGTGATTTGTTTCTGTATTTTCCGCTGCGTATCTTTGAAGAAACAAGCAACGCCGAGCAACGAGCACGCGACGAGCTATTCACCCCCCCTCTAGCTACTTTTGGTCCTAACAATGTGTCATTGGTTCTTGCTTAAGGGAGTCCAAGCATGTCTCTCTCCATGTCTTCACTTGCACAATAGATAGACTAATCTGTGATTTATTTCTTTTATGTTGATCTAGAGACAAATTGACAAGGATATTAAAAGCGAACGAATCACTTTTTACCACATGAAATACTTTTGACCAAATTACCACACCTTACAAATCTCTAGGGTATAGGCAATGCAATGTAGTACTTATCCAAGCATCTAGATCAGTCTTAAGGCCATCTGGCCATTTTGCCCAAAAACTTCTACATGGTTCTAAATTGCTTGGAAGTTTAATATGAATGCATCTTATGAGGTTGTAGGAAACACAATGCCACGCCTATCTATCCATTCTGAACAATTTTACCCAATACTATACGTGGACAAAAAAATTCTCATGATGTACATTAAGATAATCCAATGTTACACCTAGATTGATGTCGGATAGAATAATAATTATTTTACGAGTTGAAGAGAAAGCGGATTTGTAGAGGAGAAATCAAAAAAATAAAAAGAAACCATCATCCTCTAAACTTTACTGAAAAAGAAAATTTTATTCAATAATATAGAATAATCCTTTAAATGCCTAAATAGATACTTAAATAGACAAATTCTAATCCATAAATATCCGAAATACTAAAAATATCCTAAATATAAAAAAAATACTAAAAATATATCCTAAATATAAAAAATACTAAAAATAGTGAAAAAATTGTCCAAAGTCTCCAAAAATGTCCTAAACAATATTTTTCGAATCTAAAATTTTATCGATTATGGGTTCTATCCAGTAACAAATCTAGTATCTAAACAAGATTCGATTCAAATCAAACAGCATCTCATTCTGATACCTAAATCAAAAGTTATAATTCATTGAAACTCAAGAGATCTTCTTGGGTCGAACCGATCACATAGAATTGTAAATGCATTCATCATCAACTTTAACAAGTTAGGTCCATGTAATAATTTTGAAAAAAAAATTGTTACATGAACCAAGACCTACTTAGGACTAGGGACTAAATAAAACAACTCACTGTTTAAGTCACCATAGGAGCCAAGATTTACATAGGACTAATTATTTGTCCAAAGTTTGAGTGTATAGCACGATGTTATAAGCTGGATATACCATTTTTGCTCCAATGAGTCATTGTTGCATGATACCCTTATAGATGTCTTCTATGTCTAAATGAGCAGAGTGACTATATGTACTATGTGAATTTTGTGAATAAACTTTGTCACAGTTTACTTTGATAATTAATAATTATGAAGTAATATATGATAATTAATTTTGATATTAAATTTGACATAGTAAATATTATTTTAGACTTTATAGATTAAAAAGATGCGGATCTTACTTTATAATTTATTTGATATTTTATTTCATAATATTTATACAATGAAATAATAAGTTATAAATTAAAATTAACATATCTAAATATGGAACTAAGAACTTTGAATTAGTTAAAATTTCTTTCTCCTTTAATTTTTCCATTTTAATTTTTCCACTTGTCTTTGCTAAAACCTGAACCGTTAACTTCACCCGGTCTCGTCTTTTTTACCCCGCCACACTTCATCTATCGTGTTTTTCCTCTTCATTTCTTTTCCTTTCCTCTCTGTAGTGGCACCGCTAGGTTTCTTCTCACCCCCTTCTTCCCTTACATTCCATCTCCAAATGCCTCAAGAGATATGGTGATCTCTCTCCATCTTATCGTCTTTAGGTTTGAGCTTTTCAACTTTCGACCATGGTCCATGGTCCATGGCGTCTTCTCCCTCGCCGCAAACAAGCCTTTCTTTCACCCCCTCTTACTCTCGTACTTCGCCTTTATCTCTTCGTGTATGTGGCTCTTCCCTCCACTAGAGACTTCCTTCCTCACGGAGGAGTGGTGTCGCGCTTGGTATCCGCCTCATCAAATGGGAACCCTCCTCTCCATCTTTAATCGATTCTCCCCATTGGAAACTCACTTCCTTTATGATTTTTACCTCGATTTCAGGTAGCATTGCAAGATGATTGGGTCCTCATTCGTCTGGAGGAGCTTCCTGAGGTTTTTTCTCTTCGTTTCTATGGTTTTTATTTCTGTTCCTGTTGTTTAAGCTACTACAAGCTCTGGTGTCATCGTTCTCTATGATGATAATTTGTGTTCTTAATTTTTCCTTACATCGAAGATGAATATTGAACTTCAGATAGGGATGACAAGTAGTTTTAACAAGAATTGCAATTTAATCTGTAAACCCTTGGTTTTAACTCAAAAATTGTGTCTTCTTTCAGCAATTACTTCCAAAGTCAGTTGTTAAATTTGAACATTATTTACTGGGTGAGATAAGAAACAATATATTCATCTACTTATGTTATTTATCTGCCAACAAATGACTATCCTCTAAGATGCAGTGCTCTTAATAGATACTATTGGTTGGTTCTGATGTCACTAAGGTCGAAGCTAGGAAGGTACATTTTAGTACATTTATTATGCTTATTCAAATCCAATATTTGTTATGCTTAAATTCATAAGAGCATGAAGTAATTGTGTCTGAAGATAAATGTAGTATTTTCTATCAATGAGTTTGATTTTATATTGTTGTCAAAGCAAGTTCCTTAGATATAATATTGCCGATAAGCTTGGAATTTCATTAATAATTTGCAAAATATCTGATAAGGGATTATGTTTTCATCAATTGTTGCTCACTAAAACATATATCTTACTGCTTTGATTGGACCCTTTCTCTTTTTTTTTCTACTTGATTTCTCTAGTTATTAACATATTCAAAATGATATATGCTTCGTGTGCCTTATTTTTAATAGAGGTTTGATATTTTAGTGACAACATAGGAATGATAACAGATTATTCGACATTGTGAATATACCTTTGGTATATTTGAAGATATAGATATATTTACCTTAGGCAATGCTGACTAATAAAGGCCCTAGTTTAATATGAATTCATGGTTGATATATAATAGAGTGAAGCATGCACATTTATTTGTTCTTTGATACAAAAATATGTATACATTCAATTTAAATCTAAAATTTTATATTTCCTTTCTTTCTATCCATTTTTGTTGTTGTTGTCTCCATCATCATAATGCTCAGCAGGTTTTTTTTTCAAAGTAATTGTGGAATCTTGTACCTAAGAAATAAGTACCATTACTCAAGCAACAGGGCCTTGTTTTGCATGTGTTAAGCTTTTTTCTTGGGTCATTGCCCTCATTAGAGTTTGCTTATAATTGCATCCCGTAAACAATTAATTAGTCGCATGGTAGGTTGGATGAGATCCTGCTATTTTCTTTTGTATCTTTTAGGTTTTCATGTTAGGAAGTGAATTAATTTGCGCTCCACATTCTTTTAGGTATATAGTAAATTTAGTGGTATTCTTCATCGACAAGAAACTATCAGATGCATATTTGTCCTCTACTTTGATCGTCTTATCTATATTTTCTCATATTACCAATTCATATATACATATATCTCATATTCTTGTGCAGAAATACCTGACCGTTATGGTGGCTCCCAGCCATTGCTTCCATTGACCGCCAAGGAAAAAGATTGAAAGTTTAGAGTAGTTAGCAAGTTACTGAATGGAAATTCAGTAGATGCTACTGATTGGGTATGATATATTTAATCAAAAATATTTGAAACCAAATGTACATGTACAGAATTTGTGGTTACATATATTAGAGATGAGTGATATTTGTAAAGGATATTTATCTTATTTAAATAAAGTCATGGTTAATGTCATTGTGTGAGATGTTGATATTACTTTGCCACAGTTTAAAATTAGGAAGTTGTTTGTATAAATTATTTCATTAAATTAAAAATTTTATTACAGTAAAATATGTTCTATTACATCTATATTACAATAAAGTAATATATAAAAAAAATACTTCGATCAATCTAAATTATATAGAAGTAAAAAATAAATATTTCTTGCACCATAATATAAAAACTGTGAAATCATATTAATAATTTACTTCGTCAATCAATGTAATATGTGAAGTCATATATGGTTAATTATTTTGGTACTTTCACAATCTATGAAGTAATAGAGTTTTTTTATTTTAAAAACGGTCTAATTTCAAATTGATTTTGAACCGGCGAAAGACTTCAGTACTTTCGTGGTGAAGTAATAAACTGATTTTTTTTACTTCATGTGTGTCTACTTCGATAATTATCTGTTTATGACTTTGGATAATATCCGAAGTTTATTGTCCATTTTCACATAGTGATGAGCTACTGAAGATCTTTTCATAAATTTCTTTCAAAGCTTAATAAAAAAGTGTGGCAATTGATTATGTGACATTAATGGACGAAAAGTGACAAGAAATTTTTTCTACCTCAAGTGAATTGGAAACTAGGTGGCAAGAATTTGACTATTTGATGACAATGATTAAGTGACTAGTCGACTACAAAGCCACCAATCAACTAGAATAACCTTATAGTTAACTATTGCTCAAATAAGAGTATTTTACTTTTCTAAAGCTCGAATCCATTTAACTGTCAATCCTAGTCGGTCAACTACCAATCTTAGTGAATAGACTTGAAGAATGGTAGTTCCCTTACTTCTCATCAACAATGAACTTGACTTTGTTTCTCAAATCTGATGTTGAATTATCTAATAAACTCCTTTAACAGTGCATTTAGTTTTATATACAGAATGGAGAAAAGGACAAATATATATATAGCAAGAAGATGCTTCATGGATTTATGTGATTAACAATCCAACAGTTGGTGACCATAGAAATCCAACAATTTTGACATACATACTATTTTGAATGAATTACAACCACTAATCTAGTTTACTAAATTATCATAAGAAAACTCCACAAGTGGAAAATAAAATCATAAATATCTGATTTTTCACCTACTTGACACCTAAGTAAGCTGCCTAGATTATGATTGACAACCTTGGTCTATCAATCAGTCTGGATGAAAAGTAGACAAAAATTTAAGCTCAACCTCGAATAACTTCCATAGAGTTTCCAAAAACAATTGACAAACTTCTTGTTTTTGCAGTCTAACAATCTTCTTATAAAACAACTTGGTTATTTATGAGGCACTATTGATATTATACGAAATGAATATGTCATCATTGAAAATTAGTCTATAGCTACTAGAACAAACTTGTGGATTTAATTAGTCTAGTGTAGATCTAGAATGAAGTCTGCTAATATTTTTCTAGTGTTTATGGGGAATCGACAATGGCATGTAGATGCCAATATTTTACCTAGTTGTCTTAGTCGTCTAACATGTGCAACACTAGAACACAAACCTAGCAACATCTCATCACAGTAAGAGATAGTAAATTAATCCGAATAATTGCTATAGTCGTATCCTTTTCAAAGTATACATTAATATCACTCGCGTGCATTTTTCAAATAAAAAAGTCTCTAATAGAGTCCTAGGGATGCATACCATTTGGTCGGTAAGTTCTTTGATAACATAATGAACGAAATTGCATGACTCCCTTCTTGAACAACTTGAGAGTACTATAACAAAAATTCTCATAGACATCAGTTTTCCATCGATGTCTATTACATTTTCGACCGATGTCTATGAAGACGATGTAAAAGGTCTGTCATTTTAGACATCGGGTTAAAACCGGTGTAGTATCACTTAACAACATCGGATGTAAAATCAATGTAATATTATATGTTAATAATACCAGTTTTGGCAGCGGTATACGACCAATGTAATATTAGTTAATGACACCGGTTTTGTAACGGTGGAAAAGCGATGTAATATCAGTATTGTTTAACGACACAAATTCGATTTCCGAAATAATGAAAACCCAATATTATCACCAAGCAAATCATAAAATTAAGTTAATATTATTAATTCACTAAAAAAATCACAAATAAAAATGCACTGATATATCTAAACACACCAAGTCAATATCTATATAACCAACACATAAATATTCTTCTTACAACATAAAAAGATAATAGATATTGTGCACATCAAGTCAGTATCCACAAATTACACATAACTATTCTTCCCGAGGGTGACAACTGATTGGTGATTTTTTGTAAAGAAGGCTTCCATCTTAAAGGAGCCACTGGAGGCTTTGGGAACTTTGCAACATCTTTCTTGGTTGTCCTCTCACCATTTAATTGATTCTCCAGTTCTCTTACCTGAATAAAATAAAACAAAATAATCTATTATAAGGCATCTTAAAGGGTACCATGCCATTTGGTTAAACTCGCACCTTTGGTTCATCAGGAGGATCATATTGGCCAATCCAGTCGTATGGCCAATCAACAAGATGTGGCATTAAGATTAGACAATGCATGAATATAAAAGCAAAGTTTAACTTACCACAGTAGGAATATCAAGTCCACGAGCAGCAACATCAGTGCAGAGCAGTATCTACCCTTTTCGGCTTTGCATAACTCAAAGAATGTACTAGTTTGTTTCTGCTGCTTCTGCTTTCCATGGATATCGAGACAATCGACATGAATGTATCTGAGAAGCTCAGAATGGTACTTGACCAAATTGCATGAGGAGAAGAAGACCATTATCTTCTTCGAAAGGTTCCTCTTAAGAAAAGCATACAAGACCAGAAACCTTTTATTGCTAGGCACGACACAATAGCCCTGCTGCAACCCTTCGACGGTCACCTGAGAAAGATGAATTCGTGTCAACCTTGCTATTGACGAAACAACCGAGTAAAAACAATGATAAAATAAATCTGGAGATTACCTTCGACCTTCCATCATCAACACCTACATATACAGGCTTTTCCTTAAATGACAAGTTCGCAAAATCCTCAACCTGTAATTTTTTTTTATAAGTTAAAGAAAATGAAAACCAAAATGATTATGAATAGTAGTTAGAAAGAAATAGAAACCTGCTTAGTTTGGGTAGCTGTAAATAGAGCAGTTTGCCTTGTCTGCGTATTAGGGAGTGAATGTGATAATTATAAAACATGATGCCGACTTTGCAACACTCCTGTAATAACTATAAACCGAAGGGAACTAAATAGCATACCTTTGGCAGCCGCTTAAATATTTGCTCCATGTCTTCCTCAAAGTTAGCCTCCAATATTCAATCGGCTTCATCGATTATAAGAAACTACATTTGGTGCACCAACACCCAAAATTAGTATCTCAATGTCAAACAAAGGAACATATGAAAATAATTATTGATCTCGTGGTTAGGATTAAACATGCTAGCAAATAATCATTAGCATGGATATGCGATAAGATGAAACACGCAACTAGTTGGAGAACATAAGTAGAGCTCATTAAAGCAAAAAAGAAAAGAAACAACAGATCATTTAGTAAAAGGAACTCAATGAGTACTGAGGGCATTCAATGGAAAGATATACAATTTCAGTATGCAACCACTTCAAACTACATCCAGTCACCTCCACTTTGCCATTCTAGTATCTTTCTCAATATGGCTAGCATGCTGTGCTATGCTTAGTTACATTCAATTTCCAAAAACAAATTTCAATAGAACAATGATAAATGAGATATTCAAAAAACTCTGCTGCCTAAAAATGCAATACCAGAGTTCTGTGTGCTAAAAGAAAGAACAATTCCTCAATCCAATAGTCAACGGTTAAGGTATTGTTTAAATCAGTTCCTCACTACTTTTTCTGCTATCATTCCATATAATTGCATAATTTATCAAAACATAAATGACCAGGAACCAAAACACTAAAAACAAGAATAAGCATTACAATAGAATTCTACAAACACAAGAAAATAGGAACAATAATTAAAATTGAATTGTTAATCACATCAAAAGTCCAAACCAATTCAAGTTTATCCAGTACTGCATATAATACAAATAATCATTTAAGTAATCTTCATCGTGAAATCTTTGTAAACATGAATTGCTAAAATTCAATAACCACCTAAATAAAACCAATAGGGAGGAGCTTTAAAAAAAAGGCAAATCTACCAAAACAAAGGGAAATATCTTTGTTTATGTAAAGTAGATACTTTTAATTCCACATTTCTTGCATGCTTGGTTGCTTTCATCTACTGGAAATTGACAAAGCAGAATCAATCAAATGAGAAGGTAAGCAAAAAATATTTTGTAGCAAATAGTTGCTTACATGATCAAGAAGTGGAGATATTGCACAAGCATTCACTGGATGTTCTATTACATACGTCTGCAGAGACAATGAAGACAAGAGGGTGATTTTCAGTCCAGGGAGGTGAGAGTATTTATGTAATTAGCATAGCACACTACAAACAGACAAGACGCTATGGTGTAATTTCTTATTTCACTTTTTCTTATGAAGTTATAGTCAAAACACATGAACTTATGTTCAATATCCTTAAAAGCATAGCAAAAAATCTACTCCTAGACAAAGAACCCTAATTGTCCCTCCAAAAAAAATGAAGCAGAAGCAAAACCAATCAAAGATTTGTACCTCTGACCTGAGAAGCGAAGTCAAAACCAAGAATAAAAGTAAATACTAAAAAATATTAATAGATCTACACCATCACCTTAATTTAACAAGCTTTAAACCCCTCAAAAGAAAGTCTAGCCATCAAAACAACCAGCGCGAAGAAATTCCAACAAGGAACTCAAAAATCCCAACAGATCTAGCCCAGAGCCGACCGATTTCCTCCAAGAAAACACTAAGAAACAAGCTAAGCATACAAGGATCAACGAGGGATCACCTCCGCATTTGACTAGAGCCGCCATGAGTACAGATGACGAAGGAGCAGCCCCGAGGAGCCAAATCCGAGCACCAGTAGCTAAAACAGCAACGAAATCAAGACGATTTCCGGGGAAAAGGCTGCCGACGAATCAACGGAGAAACCAGAAAGCATGAGGAGAAGAAACCCTAAGAGATGGTGTAAAATACCAGAAAAAATGGCGAATAATGATAAGGAAATTTTCCAAAATTTTTAGAAATTTTTCTGGAATTTTTCGGAGCTCGTATGGACGAGTTTACGGGGATGAAAACTGGGCCCCGGTAAAGCCTGTTTAGGTTGCCCCATTTAAACGAGGAAATGTTTTATTTCTTTTTGTTTTCTTTTCTCTTTTATTTTATTACTCTTCGCCGTTTCTCCCCGATCCCTGCCAAACCCGAGTTTTCTTTTCCCCTCCGCGCCCTTCCTTCTCCTCTCCCACCAATCCTTTGCCCTAACCGCTCGGTGGTTCTTCTCCTTTTCTTCCCTCTCCTCTGCCCGAAACCAGGCCGCCGGCGATGAGAGCCACCCTTTCTTCTCCTCTCCTCTGTGTGGCGTCGACGCCAACGGTGATAGTCGACGTCGTGCCCTAGCCGACACCCTACAGCCGATGCGACTCACAGCCGAACCTTAGCGTCCGACGCCGATCGTCCTCTGCCCTAGCTTCGCGACGCCAAGCCTTCTCTTCATTTTCTTCATTGCGTCACGACCACCCCTTCTCCCGACCGCTTCCAGACGCAATCACCATGCCCTAGCTTCCCTTCTTGCCGTGAGCCTGCTGGCCGAACCTTTCTTTCCTTTTGTTGTATTCCTCCGATTGGCCGAGCAATGCTTACACAGGGTCTCCTTGATGTCACATTTGAGAGATCAGCGGCTCCACTATGGATCCAAGCATCACTGGTTGAGGATGATCCATAGCTTCGGCCACAAGTTTCAGCAGTAAGATCTGTGGTTGTGAGTTGGCAGGAAGATGCTTAGATTTAGGTAAGTTGTGGTTTGGTTCATATATCAATTTAATTCAGATTGGTGGATGAGATGGTTGGGTTGGATACTTAGGTTGTAAGGGGAATTGTTGATTGGGGTACTCGTGTGGAGGTGAGCGACTCCACCTAGCTCCGACCAGCATTTCCGACAGCAACTTCTTCGGCTGCGATAATTGGGTAAGTTGTGCTATGGATTTATTACCTTTAGTGTTGGTTTGGATTAAGTTGTTGTGGTTAATTATATTTATTGCAAATCCTAATTTGAAGGAATTAGTTAGAATCATTTGAGGAGTTAAATGATCCAATTAGAGTTTATAATTGGATCTGGATTTATGTTAGCACTCGAGGATTTGATTTAGCTAATTTATTTATATGTAATTAGTTAAATCTGGATACTATGTATTACAGGACTCTGATTCAAGACGTGCGTCTCGACTTTTGATTTGACCAGATTGGACTTTACGATTGGAGGCATGTACTTTTGACTTATTATCTTTGATATGCATAGTAATGAAATTAACAAGTTGCATTAATTATGTTCCTCATTTGTTTCGGTTAATCACTACCCGATTACCTGTTACCTGCTTGATTGATTGTTTGTTTTGCATTTCGTGTGGTTATGCCCCTGATTACACATGCTCATAGGGGTAGTGATATAACCATGTTTCACCATGTTCAGGACCTAGGTTTGATATCTTATTTGATCAGTGTGCTTTGATATGATTTGTTCACTTTGGTGCACATCATTATATGTCCATAGATTGGTTTAGTATATTACCATGCTTAGTGACATGCACCATTCACATGATTGCATGCTGTGTGATAGATTGCTCCATTATTATCGAGCACATTGCCAGTTTCATTACTGTTCGGTGCTCCGTTGTGACGCTCATGGGTAGCGTGATGCAGCGTGGTAGCACGTCAGTTTGCTCTTCTGGTGCTCCGTTGGTCCGCTCAGGGGTAGTGTGATGCAGCGTGTAGCACGTTAGAGATCCCTCCCTGTCATAGTGTACCAGGAGATGAGAGCATTGCGCTCCCCCATTTATGATTTGGGGTAGGAGTATGTGTGTACTCCGACGGCATCCCGTCCACTCGGTCACTCATCAGGAGTAGTGATGCAGAGTGCACGGTCGTCACAGCCCTACCCACTCGGTCCCACTTTTGGTTATGAGTTGGCTGACTGGCGTCAGGGGTGACCATGACATGGGCATCATATGCATGATGCATTTATTGCTTGTGTTTGTGTTTGTTGCATTTATATGCTGCATATTGTTTGGATACCTATGTTTGACATGCATACAGGTCTTATATACCTTTCGGACTGTTTGTCCTTATACCCAGGTCCTGGTTAGTACAGTTTCTCTCCTGTTTACTTCGGTTTGCATTTACCTTTATTTTTATCAGGAGACTGTACGCATGATTAGTGCTAGGTGTTATTTCTTTACTTTGCATATCAGTTGTACTTGTTGAGTGTTGGACTCACCCCGCCTCCATTGTTGTTATTTTTCAGGTTGATGCTATCAGGAGAGAGTTCCAGTTGCTAGTCCCCTGCAGACCACGAGGGCCTTTTGGATCTTTTGGTTTTCTTCTTTACTAGACCATGTTTTGAACTTGTTATGTTTTGGATACTTTGGATCTTGTATGGATTGTTTACTTGTGATGACTTTTATTTGGATTTGCTTTTACTACATGCCTGCCTAGATGGCAGAAGAGGTAAGTTGGTTTTATCACTGGTTTTGAGCTTTACGAGTGTAGTTGAGTAGGGTTGTTTTCGAGTTATCTTATTACTGCTCTGTTTGTCTACTATTAAACTGCGTGATGATTGTTTTATTTTTGTTATTATTCCAGCCGCATGTGGCTGAGGTATATAGTGCTTGTAGAAAAGTTTCATATTGTCCGCCGTACAGGGGAAATGTTGCCGAAATTTCTTCGGACAAGGACTCCTCCGGGGTGTGACAGATGGAGCAACCCGCAAGAGGGCAAAGACGGAAGGGAGAGGAGAAGAGAAGGGGAAAGAGGATATGGATGTGGTCGTTTGGGAAAGCAGGGCATTCCGCAGACCTCACAAGGGAGGGAGTCGTGTGTTGATCCTGATCGGGAGAGGAAGGGGCGTCGATCTAGGAAGGGGAAGGACGGCGCGATCTAGGAAGAGGAAGGTTTAGGTTTGGAGGGAAGAGTGAAGTGTTGTAAATTTTGGCTAAGTATTGGTGGAAAAATTAAATTATTTTATTTATCATAGACACCGGATTTTAAAAATCGCTGTTAAAATCGGTGTCTATTAACGAAAAAAAGGCGCTCATAGACATCGGCTAAAAAACCGATGTGTATGAGCGAAAATCTGCGCTCATAGACATCAGTTTTTGGAAAAACTGGTGTAAAATACTCAAAGACATCGGTTTTTGCTTAAAACCGTTGTTGTTCCACCGATGTCTATGAGGGTTTTTTTTGTGGTGGAGATTGACCCAAGTTAAGATATAATGATGATATTCATCCTTCCATGAATCAAACCCTACCATTGTGGTATCCATGGTGTATCATATGGCTACAAAAAGCCTCAATACATCTATGAGCTTGTAATCTATGCCTAGTTGATCTTTAATTTAGAATAAAAGTGTGCACTTGGGAGACACTTATTTGGATGGTAATTGAGATAATGGGGCGAGCCAATCATTGAGATTTTGCAACCATAAAGGTAATGGGGTAATTAAACCTTTATCATCTGAGGATAAAATCTTAACCCAACCATTGAGATTGTGCAAGTTTAACAAGTTTAACCTTAACTAGAATTTTGCTCATAAGAATATCCCCACCTCTCCCTAAATATGTAAATCAAAGTACAAGAGAGAAAAGATTAAGAAGAGCTTAAGGGTTGAAGCTTTCCAATGTTTGTTGAAGTTCTTGAATCCTTTTGCACACTTGTTCTCGATGAGCGTGAATAAATGAGATATAAAATGGTGAGTACTTGATGCTTGAAAGATCTCCAAAAGCTTATAAACAAGTGTGTCTAATAGGCACTTTTCTTTTCTGCCTCAAGTCAATTGGAAATTAACTAGGTGACAAGAATTTGAAGAATCCAAAGTTAACTATTGCTCAAATAAAAGTATTTTATTTGTCTAAACCTCTAATCTATTTTATTGTCAATCCTAGCCGATCAGCTACCAATCATAGTGAATACAATTGGAAAATGGTAGTTCCCTTACTTCGTCTTACTCTTGTAGAGCTTTCGTTAGGGTATTATTAGACTTGAGCTAATCAATCCTAAGTGATACGGGTTGTGTTAGATGGGTCGAATAAGTGAAGGAAGAATTTAAGTCTAGAAAGATAGGAGAGCTATAATCGTCGGTCGAACAAAGGCCGAATGATTGCTTCTATGTCCATGTATGCTCGGTCGGGCGAAATCTGCCCGAGCATAAAGATATTTAACCTTATATAATATTTTCAGTATATTACCGGCGGCCGATCAAAGGTCGAGTGAGTGCCCCAACGCTCATATAGGCTCGGTCGGGCAAAGCCCGCCCGAGCATAAAGGCATTTAGCCTTATCTAATATTCTCAGTATATTATCGACCGACCGAAAGCCGAGTGAGCGCCCCAGCGCTCATATAGGCTCGGTCGGGCAAAGTCCGCCCGAGCATAAAGGCATTTAGCCTTATATAATATTCTTAGTATATTATTGGTCGACCAAAAGCCGAGTGAGAGCCCCAATGCTCATATAGGCTCAGCCGGGCAAAGTCCGCCCGAGCATAAAAGCATTTAGCCTTATATACTATTCTTAGTATATTACCGGTCGACCGTAGACCGAGTGAGCACCCTAGTGCTTATATAGATTCGGTCGCCATCAGCGGTCGAGCGGCAACCTTAAACCCTTGTCTCCATCAAAGGTCAAGCGGTGACCTTAAACCCTTGTCTCCATCAACGATCGAGTGGCAACCTTAAACCCTTGTCTCCATCAACGACTGAGTGACGACCTTAAACCCTTGTCTTCATCAATATTCAAGCGGCAACCTTAAACCCCTGTCAGCGGTCGAGCGGTGACCTTAAAACCCTGCCATTATCAACGGTCGAGCGGTGACCTTAAACCCTTATCTCGATAAGCGGTCAAGCGTTTATCTTAAACTCTAGCCCGATGAAGAACAGTATCGACTAAAAATAGCAGACCGAGAACACGCGCTACTCAAAAGCTCCAAGTTTTCAAAATATGGTGACCATTCAATAATCAAGAATGGATAAATCTGCTATAACTGCTTGTCACCGATCGGAGGGTCATAAAGCCACACTTAATAGTATAAACAACTCACAGTTTTGCACAAGTTTGCGCGACAACACATGTACGACTAAAATGCAAGTCAAACCGAAAGATGCCGAATGACAATGAGGGGGTGAATGAACAAGAAAAGATCGTCGGATGAGCGATCATTTATTAACACTTGCATGAGGATTACAAACATGCATGAAGGGCAATACAAAATCATTCGCTTGAGCAAGATCACTCTAGATAATCCAAGGCATCGTCAGGCAGTGACTTAGTTAGCTTGTCCCGACTAATAACCTTTCTTGTCAGAGTGACGGGGAGGTGGCCGCCTTCCTTGAGTTGGTCGAGCATCCTGTCGATAGCAAGGTCGAATAGACGAAGTGGCCAATCAGCGACCTTGTCATTAAAAGCATCCGAGCGGATGTAGGATCGCTTCATGAGCTCGAACCTACTTGACTCGGCCTCCTGATAAGTCTCTAAGGTCATTCTTAAACTAGTATGGGGATGTATATAATATTCACAGCATATAAGCTGCCGAGTGAAGGCCGAGAAAGCGCCCACGTGCTCATATATGCTCGGCCGGGTAAAGCCCGCCTGAGCGTAGAAACATATTTAAACCTTCTATATAATTCTCAACATATAACCAATCGATCGTAGACTGAGTGAGCGCCCTAGCACTCATATATGCTCGACCGGACAAAGCCTGCCCGAGCATAAATATATATTTAACAGGAGGTATTCTTAACAGTATATATGACCGGCCTGAACGACCAGCCGAGATATATTCAGAAGGAAATATTCTTAACAATATATACGACTAACTTGAATGACCGGTCGAGACACATTCAGCAAAAGGTATTCTCAGCAATATATATGACGGGCTTAAACAGTCGGCTGAAACATGCTTAATAGAATATTTGGCGGGAAACATCTTTTAGAAGCTTCTATAATTATGATGACATATTATAAACGACAAAATAGTTACATCTGGGGTATATAAAAGATTCCTTAAGGGATTATTGCACGAAGCATAGGAGATGACTTCATCTCCTAACAAACTCTAACGAATCGGGGACCACCTCACGACTACGGAGGTCACGTGAGGTGGTATAAAAAGGGGGATCCTCTCCGTTGGTAAGGTACGCAAGTTCTAGCATCTAAACTCTGTTTTCACTTCAGTTACTGTTCTTCTTCTTCTTCCATCTTTGAGAGGGACTGACTTGAGCGTCGGAGGGCCTAGCCAGGGATCCCCAACCAGTCTTAGGTTACTAACGTTTTGTTGGCTCATCTCACTGTGCGCAGGAGCGTTGAGGAGTTTCTTCAGATCTTCGGAGTTCGTCTTCATCGGGGGTCATCGTCATTCATCAGAACCAGTGCTCATCTTCACAGATTTCAGACAGGATCAAATTTGACGTCGTCTATGAGAACTATTCAGTTGGATCTGAGGCTACAAAGATGGAGGAAGCTGGCAAACCCAATACCATCACTATCTCACAAGACAATCTAGAGTTGCTCATCAACGCCATAGTGCAGAAGATACTATAGCAACAACAGCAACAAGGGAATACTGGTGGTACATTACCGGTAATACCACCTCCGGCGATGTCGGTGACCTCTCATCACAGAGAGAGGGGCATCAAAGGAGGGGATCCAGTTCATCTATTCTGTGCTCCTCTTTCTGCCACCCGACGTCCCAAAGCTTACTTTCGAACACCCATTGAACAAGGAGGACGAAGAGAAGCTCTTCAAGAATCTTCTGGAAAAACCCTGTGAAAGAAAAATGAAAGGGGAAGGTGATAGCTAGTGATAGTTCTCCTGAAAAGATTGTCACTCCATTCTCTCAACGGGTGTTGGATGATCCGTTACCAAAGCATTACCAGAACTTAAAATGTTGGAGAATATTTGGGAACAACCGATCCTGAAGATCATCTTCTCAAGTTTGAGCATGCAGCGCTTCTCCAACAATTCACTGATGGAGTCAAATGTCATATGTTTCTTACTACTTTTGGAGGAGCGCCTCAGAGATGGTTTAAGCGACTGCCGGGGAATTCTGTTTGTCGCTTTAAGGATTTCCACAAGGTATTCTTACATCATTTTTCCAGCAATCGAAGGTACCACAAAATCCCATGGAGTCTTTTTTCTATCAAGCAAGGTCCTAAGGAATCTATTAGGGCTTATATTAAGAGGTTTAATCAAGTGGCTATTGGCATTCCATCAGCAACTACAGAGATCTTGGTAAGCACCTTCTCTCATGGGCTTAATGGTAATGATTTTTTCAAGGATTTGGTTAAGAATCCTCCTACTAATTTTGATATCTTAATTAAACAAGCTTCAGAGTTTATCAATGTGGAAGAGGCTCAGGCTGCTCGCAGGAAAGAGGTTAATGCCCCTATACCAGTTCCAGTTGTAGCTCGCCTAGGGGGACCTGCCCAGCCTCCTAAAGGACCTCGGGCGGACCTGCCTCATCATCTTCCCGAGCCATGGTCTCAAGCAGTGCAACACGTGAGAGCTCTTCAGTAGTTCCCTCAAAAATGGTGCACATACCATCTGACTAATACTCATAATACGGAGGATTGTTTCACTCTGAAGAATTGTTGACCTCCGCAAGTGTACGGAAATATCGCAAGTAATATAAAGCATTATCGTATCCACAGGGACTGGAATAAGCACTAAGAATATCTCAACGTGAATTAGCTAGACAACAAATCAATAGATTGACAAAGTCTAAGTATAACTATGAAAGGTAAACAAAGGAATAAAAGAATAGGAAACGAGAAATAGGGCAATGATAAGGGATGCTCTAGGAGTTTTGGTTTCTTTGTAAGGTTCTTTAATGTAAATGATCTACCAAATCTTATTTCTCAATTATCTATCATTTGTAGAAGGTTGTCGGTTCTCTCTTGCAATAGACAACCGACCTAGGACTGAAATCTATACTTTAATGCGATCAATTAGATATGAGCCTATATTGTCCTTACACGGGCATGTTCCTGTCACGAAGATCCCTCGGAAAATCAACATAGAAATCATTACCTCTCAACCCATAAGATATAAAGATTAATGCATAAATCTATCCTACCCTCTTGAATTATCCTATTTCCCCCCTAAAGCTCATCCCTCAAACGTCCTTACATAGGCTTGCACCTTTCGCATGCTTCCCTCGGAAAATCGAGAGAGAGATAATCTCTACAAGATCCACAAGACATTCAAACAATCAATCAAGAATGTGAATTAGGTCCAAATCACAACAATACATCCAAGATTTAATTGATACAAACAAGGAAAAATCATAGAAATAGGAAATTTAGCAAATCATTACAAATACTCCCTCCATCCTAGAATGAAGATAAACTACTCCATCAATCGAAGAAAGAAATCCGAAAACATAAAGATTACAAGCATTCTTGATCTCAATCCAAGAAAAGGAAAGAAATAAGGCTTATCTATGATGAAAACGGTCTTCGGATCCAATCTACGCTCAGAGTCGAATCGGTGAAGATCTTCCCTTAGATCGCCCAGAAATCCACCCAAGAATGGAAGGAATCACCTAAATCTTCCTTTCTCCCAAAGGGGAGAAGATCCCCTTTCAAATCTTGAAGGAAGCCTTATATAGAAGAGGGGTTTGGGCGCCACACGGCCCTGAAGCACGACCTTGTGAGGTTCACACGGCCTTCTCCATTCTCTTCTCTGCTAACCTCACAAGGCTGTGTGAGGTGCACGGCCGTAGCTTGCCTCTACCAATGTCTCCCTTGCACGGCTGTGTAGATCTACACGGCCTGTACTGCCTTCGCCTCTGGAAACCTAGCACGGTCGTGTGGTGCACATGGTCAGAACTCTCTTGCTCACTGGAAACCTCACACGACCGTGTAGCACACACGGCCGAGGCTTCTCTAGTCTCTGGAAAACTAACATGGTCATGTGGTGTACACGGCCTAGGCTTCATTGGGCTTCAAAACTTGGCACGGCCGTGTGAGGTTCACACAGCCATGCCATCTTCCTTCTCTACTGCAGCTACACGGCCTCTCATCTCCACATGGCCTGGGAAAACCCCCATGGCAGGGCCGTGTGGGGTTCAAGTATCATGGCTTCCTCCATCGCTTTGCTTACAGATTTGGCCTCGAACACGCATCCTTCACCAAATTCGACTCCTGTGTACAAAAAATGCACAAAAGTATATCTCTGAACAAAGAGAGTAAATATGCTAAAAAGGAAAGCTGGAAGTACGAAAGTGCATAGATAAAGCATGTACAAAGTATGTGAATGTGCGTCAAAACATGCTAAACAAGTGTATACAATCTATGCACATCACACCCCCAGACTTAAACCTTTGCTTGTCCTCAAGCAAAATACTGCAATCTAAATTCAAATGCTCTACAATGCTCTCACATCCCTAATACATTCTCCTAACTCTATCAAAAAATTTCATTAGTAAGCATGATCATGAAAACAAGTTAAGTTTGGCTCAAGCATAAGTACCCTATGCACAGTGCAAAAATAACTCAAAACTCTTCAAGTTTCAATCTATGTCCTAGTCAAGTCGTCATCAAGTTTGAATTTCTAGTGTTTCGAGTGATAGACAAGTAACCAGTGATAGGCACTTACTTGCCACACACTTGGTTCATATTTCTCAATCAACCCAAGGTCTCAAAGGCGTGCTCAATCTCAAGAGAAGCTAAGCAGTCATTTCCCCAGTAACCTAACTCAGTCTCAAAGGGGTGACTAGCTAGATTCCACTCACGACAACTATTTTTTATATCCCTTATTCACTTTTTTTTCACACTCTTTTTTTTTCATAAGTATTTGCATTGTGCAAATCTTATTCACAAATGTACTTTTGGCACAAATGTTGGGATATTTTGATTTTTTCAAATGAGCTTACATGAGTTTAGCCTCATCTAGTAACCAAAATGAAGTTTGAGAAATCACCATGGAAACCAAGTACTAAACAAACAAGATAAATCATGACTATTTCAATGATATCAACCATTCAAGCATCAAGCATAGTGAAGTGAAGATAAGATCCTTAAGGTCAAGCCAAAACTAAAACTCATCTCCATATGATACTTAGCTTATGTCATGCTACCCAAGATAGAGAAAAGAGATACATTAAGCATACTACTAACATCATTTGAGCATCATGAATCTAGATAATGAACGTGTTAACATTTAATCTTGAAGACAAGAAAGCATATAAGTGAAGTTTTGATGTTCTCAAGATGTATGCCGCCAGAATTTCAAAAGATAGTCAAATGACTATCAAAACAAGCAATCCAAGCAAGACAATCGAAATAAAATGCAGAGCAAAAATAACTAACATGCAGAAAACAAGTCAAAAACTGAAAACTAGAATGCAAAAAGAAAAATTAGGTTCAACATCCCCCTGAATTAAACTTTTCATCATCCCGATGAAATCAATATGGTGGAGGAGGTGGAGGAGGATGAGGAAAAGGATGCCTACGAAGTGGTTGGCCAATGGGAAAACTAGGGAAACCTGGAGTTTTGCTCAGGATTATATGATACTCAAACAAAGCATCTACTTATTGGCTAGTGACACTCATGCTTTGCATAAAATCTCTCATTCTAGCTTGATCTGTATCATAATCCTCGACAAATTCAGCCACTTGACCTTGAAAATTCCTCGTGGATTGAAAGTGCTCTTGTACTTCTCTAAACTGATTATCTGATAAAGAGAAGCGACCTTCCAGCATTCTTCGTTGGGCATCATGCTTCTCAAGAAGCGATTCTAGAGAAGTACGAAAATCAGAAAAATCAAATCTAGAGGAACCCGTACCATAGGCAAAAGAATGCCTAGCAGGATCCGGATGTCTGGAGGGCTGTGGGTATCCAGATGTCGAGGGCTCAATGTGTGGCTCTGTGTCTCCGGATATGGAGGGGACATTCTCGGGGTCTACATCAGTGATTACCCAATTAGCTAGGTTACGAATGGAAGTTCGTTCGGGACAAGGAAGAGGTAGAGGAAAACCATTCCTCCTAGGAAATGAGAAACCGTTCTCATCCCGAATAATCATTTTCATGGCAAGACATGCATCCATGTCGATCGTATCATTGCCATGAATAACCTCCAACCCATCTAAATCAAGTTCCAAGTTAATTGCTACTTGAGTAATCAACCCACCAAGAACTATTGATCCCGAGGACGCCCTCGCAGTTCTCACTAAGGTTTGCAAAAAATGAAAACTGGAATCAAAATCAACCTTATGTAGCATAGCCCATAGAGAATGAAGTTCTACTTTTTTGACGATTCCATCACTTTACCCCCTACCAAAAATAGTTTTGCTCATGATTCTATGTAGATATCTAAAAATAGGGTTTTGCATGTGAGAAGCCTTGGCTCTAGAGGGCTCATAAGGGTGATCTAATCAGGTGATTGAATTCCAAAAATGATTCCAATTAAACCTAGAATCAAACCTTCGAGAGCTACTGGAAGACAATCCAAAACAAGTGTTAAAGTCACTAAATGTCGATTAAAAGTCTTGATTCATCAATCTAAAAGTTATCTTGCCAACAAAATCATCTTCATTGGTAAAATGGACATCTAGTGAGCTTAGAAACTCCAAAACAAGGCAAGGATAAGTAGGTAGATGTGTGTACAACATATCACTCTAATCTAAGAACCCAATCATCCAATCTATATCATCCCTAATTCCCATCATATCTAAAATGGTTGGGTCCATATACCTAGTACACACAATCTTTCTATTGACAAGAATTGCAAATCTAGTAATTTGATTATCATTTCTAAATACGATATTGAATTCGTTATCATTACCTTCGTTGCGTGAGGTCCTCTTTCCTTTGCCTTGCACTGGTTGTTTCCCTTTGTCTCTAGATGGTTCCTTTCTTTTGTCTCCACCACTAGATCCACCACCACCCTTGTGAAGTCTCTTCAATAGGTTGGACATATTGTCAAGCTTGAGTGGGGAAGGAAACTGTTTAGGGTTGGAGGAACTAGATCTTGAGGAAATAGATCTTAGAGTTATGAAAGTGGAGATCTTGGATCTAGGAGAAGAGAAGAATCTAGATCTAGGTGAAGTTTGTGGAGAAGAAAGGGTTTTAGGTTTAGATCTGAAAAGGTTTAGGAGAAAGGTTGAAGAAGAGAGGAATTTTGGAGAGAAGAGAGTGTTGAGATAAGGTGGGTGTGTGGGGGGCACGGCCTGGATCTGGCCGTGTATAGGAGACACGGCCTGAATAGGTTTCTCCACACGGGCCATGTAGATCTACACGGCCCCTGCCTTCTCCTTCTCGGGTATCTTTGCACGGCCGTGTGTGAGACACGGCCAAGAAGTTCTCCTCCTCTAGATTCTTCACACGGTCGTTTATGAGACACGGTCGAAAATTTTTCCTCCTCTGGATTCTTCACACGGTCGTGTCTGGGACACGGCCATGCACCTTTCCTTCTCTGGAGACTCCACACGGTCATGTCATGTAGACACGGCCCAATCTTCTCCCTTCTCTGCACCATAAGCCTGGCCGTGTACAGCACACGACCATGCTATGTTTTTCTCCAATTGATGCTTCTCCTCCTTTCTAGCTCTCCCAACACTTCCATGCCCATGAAGAAGTCATGGCCAGCTCATGGAAGTGAAATTTCAACCTGAAAACAAAGCAAAAAGCAAAGTAAAAACACTACTAATGAACAACAAAAACATGGAATGAATCTAACTAAAAAGAACCCTTGCGTTGCCTCCCAAGAAGCGCTTGTTTAGGGTCTTTAGCTTGACCAATCTTGATTACTCCTCTCTTTTCCTTGCCCTTGGAGGGCAGACATATTTGTCACTTTTGTTGGGAGATCTCCTCCCAACATCTTCCACCACATTATTTTCTTCGTTTGGTGGCCTCCCATGAGGATGGAAATTCCATTCCTTCAATTTGTAAATGCTTGCCCTGCTACAAGCTTTCAAGAGAGAAGAGACATAGTTAGAGCCCTTAGATAAATCATATTCCAACCATTCCTTACCAATCACCAAAGAAAGTTTATGATTTTTAACATCTATAATAGCTCCTGCTGTAGCAAGGAATGGTCTTCCCAATATGATAGGGATTTTTGGGTCCTCCTCCATGTCTAACACAACAAAATCGGTGGGAATTATACTCCCACCTACTTCTACCGGCACATTCTCAACGATACCCATAGGGTACCTACAGGAGTGATCAGCAAGTTGTAGTGCCATGGTAGTAAGTTTAAGTTTTTGAGACCTAATTTATTACAAATAGAATAAGGAATAAGGCTAACACTTGCCCCCAAATCACAAAAAGCTTTCTCAATAAATTCAATTCCTATATTACAAGGAATATAAAAGCTTCTAGGGTCCTTCAACTTTGAGGAAGTGTTCTTTTCAAAAAGAGCGCTGCATTCCTCTATAAGTGTAATGGTCTCTACATCACCTTTCCTTCTCTTATTCGACATGATGTCCTTCAAGAATTTGGCAAACTTGGGCATTTGAAGGATTGCATCGATGAGTGGTACTTCAACACATATTTCTTTTACCTTCTCTAAGAATTTGCCAAACTCTTCATCCTTCTTTAACATAATAAGTCTTTGAGGAAAAGAGACTGCTATACTTTGATGGTGGAGTGGAAGAGTCTCTTCAACCTTAGTTGTACTCTCCTCATCAACTTGAATCTAATTTGGTGCTGGAGGAGAGAGCTCTTCTTCAGTGTACATCCCTTTTGGAGCAGTCACTTGGGGATCTCCCAAGGTCTGTCCGCTCCTAAGCCTAATTCTATTGCAGTGCTCCATGGAATTGACATCAGGCTTGCCAGGTAATTGTCCTGGTGCTCTTGAAGATGAGGAAGCTAGTTGGGCAATCTGACTTTCCAGAATATTTTGATGTCTATCATAATTATCCACTCTCCGAGTAAGCTTTAAAATGTCCTATTTCATTTCATTTTGAGTGGGCATAATATCTTCAAACATCTTTTCAATTTTAGACATAGGAAAGCCTTGAGAAGATTGTTGCTGAAAGTTTTATTGCCCAGATTGAAAATTAGGCCTTGTCCCCATGGATGGTCCTTGATCTTGGTTATTTCTGTAAGAGAAATTAGGATGACTCTTCCATCCAGGGTTGTAGGTATTTGAGTATGGGTTGTTCTGCCTTTGATTGAAACTCATGATTGCATCACATTGCTCTAATTGATTGATTTGTGCAGTGATAGCCCCCAATGGACATGAGTCATTTGAATGTTCAGAACTTCCACATACTTCACAAGAAGAAACAATGGCATTGACCGTACTTGAGCTAGCTCCCATATTCTCAAACTTTTTTGTAAGAACATCCAGTTTTGCAGCCAATAAGATCACTGCATCAACATCAAATTTTCCTGATGCTTTTGTTGTTGGGTTCATACAAGAATAGCCACCACTTCTTTCATTAGCCCATTGATGGTGGTTTTGTGCTACGCTCTCAGTTATCTCCTTGGCTTCATCCAAGCTCTTATTCATAAGTGCCCTTCCAGCAACTGAATCAAGAGACACTTTTGTATGATAATTAATGTCGTTATAAAATATATGTAGCACTAACGACCTTTCCAAACGATGGTGTGGGCATTGTCTGAGCATACTATTGTATCTATCCCAAGCTTAAAATAAAGATTCAGAGTCCGCTTGTTTGAAGCTTGCAATAAGATTTCTCAAATGAGTAGTTTTACTTGGAGGATAGAATTTGTCAAGGAATTGTTGCTCACATTGCTCCCATGTGGCAATGCTATTTGGAGCCAAAGAATTCAGCCATTGCTTGGCTCTATCTCTCAAAGAAAATCCAAATAATAGTAGGTGCACTGCCTCTGAAGGAACACCATTCATTTTCATTGTGTCGCATATTTCGTAGAAGACTTCCAAATGTTGATTTGGGTCTTCATGCGGTCCTCCACCAAATTGATTTTGCTGCACCATGGATATAATCGCAGGTTTGACCTCAAAATTATTTGCTTCAACTGAAGGTCTTGAAATACTAGATCGAAAACCCCTAGCATAAGGTGCTCCATAATCCTTTAGTGGTCTATTTGTCATAATAGAATGTTCTTGTTCTTATTGTTGTCTTTGCAGAATTTTTCTTCTATGAAATATTCTGTCTATCTCAGGGTCTAGAGGAAGAAGTTCTACTGCAAAGTTAGATCTTCACATACACGAGAACAAGATACCAAGATATGTTTACAAAAGAAAATGAAATAAAGAGACTAAATCAAAAGAAAACAGAGAAAAGTTAGACAAAAATAGTAGAATAAAAAATGCAGAATTAGAATTACAACAAAAAGAATTGACAAGAAAGTTATACAAGAAAGGAAGAACTTATGAAAACAAAATTCTAACAATTAGTTACAACTATGCAAATCAAAAGAAAAGTTATATCTAGTCTAACTCAATTGATAACCCCTAATGTTATAGCGCAGTCCCCGGCAACGGCGCCAAAAACTTGTTGACCTCCGCAAGTGTACGGAAATATCGCAAGTAATATAAAAGATTATCGTATCCACAGGGACAGGAATAAGCACTAAGAATATCTCAACGCGAATTAGCTAGACAACAAATCAATGGATTGACAAAGTCTAAGTATAACTATGAAAGGTAAACAAAGGAATAAAAGAATAGGAAACAAGAAATAGGGCAATGATAAGGGATGCTCTAGGAGTTTTGGTTTCTTTGTAAGATTCTTTAATGTAAATGATCTACCAAATCTTATTTCTCAATTGTCCACCATTTGTAGAAGGTTGTCGGTTCTCTCTTGCAATAGACAACTGACCTAGGACTGGAATCTATACCTTAATGAGATCAATTAGATATGAGCCTATGTTGTCCTTACACGGGCATGTTCCTGTCACAAAGATCCCTCGGAAAATCAACATAGAAATCATTACCTCTCAACCCATAAGATATAAAGATTAATGTATAAATCTATCCTACCCTCTTGAATTATCTTATTTCCCCCCTAAATCTCATCCCTCAAATGTCCTTACACGGGCTTACACCTTTCGTGTGCTTCCCTCGAAAAATCAAGTGAGAGATAATCTCTACAAGATCCATAAGACATTCAAACAATCAATCAAGAATGTGAATTAGGTCCAAATCACAATAATACATCCAAGATTTAATTGATACAAACAGGGCAAAATCATAGAAATAGGAAATTAGCAAATCCATAAGAGTTTACATCAAGAAATCCTTACAAATACTCCCTCCATACTAGAACGAAGATAAACTACTCCATCAATCTAAGAAAGAAATCCAAAAACATAAAGATTACAAGCATTCTTGATCCCAATCCAAGAAAAGGAAAGAAAGAAGGCTTATCTATGATGAAAACGATCTTCGGATCCAATCCACGCTCCCGGAGTCGAATCGGTGAAGATCTTCCCTTAGATCGCACAGAAATCCACCCAAGAATGGAAAGAATCACCCAAATCTTCCTTTCTCCCAAAGAGGAGAAGATCCCCTTTCAAATCTTGAAGGAAGCCTTATATAGAAGAGGGGTTTGGGCGCCACACGGCCCCGAAGCACGGCCATGTGAGGTTCACACGGCCTGCTCCATTCTCTTCTCTGCTAACCTCACACGGCCGTGTGAGGTACACGGTCGTAGCCTGCCTCTACCAATGCCCCCCTTGCACGGTCGTGTAGATCTACATGGCCTTTACTGCCTTCGCCTCTGGAAACCTAGCACGGCCGTGTGGTGCACACAGCCAGAACTCTCTTGCTCACTGGAAACCTCACATGGTCGTGTAGCACACACGACCGAGGCTTCTCTAGTCTCCGGAAAACTAACATGGCCGTGTGGTGTACACGGCCTAGGCTTCATTGGGCTTCAAAACTTGGCACGGCTGTGTGAGGTTCACATGGCCATGCCATCTTCCTTCTCTGCTGCAGCTACACGGCCTCTCATCTCCACACGGTCTGGGCAAACCCCCATGGCAGGGCCGTGTGGGGTTCAGGTATCATGGCTTCCTCCATCGCTTTGCTTGCAGATTTGGCCTCGAACACGCATTCTTCACCAAATTTGACTCCTGTGTATAAAAAATGCACAAAAGCATATCTCCGAACAACAACAACAATCAATTTTTTTCCCACTAGGTGGGGTCGGCTGTATGAATCCTTTTACGCCATTGAGCTCTATCTCCTATTATATCATCATCTATATTTAAATAAATTTTATCTTATTTTATTGTTGCTAACCAAGTCTTTTTTTGTCGTCCTCTTCCTCGTTTGATATGCATGTTTATCATAGTTTCACATTGTCTAACTGGAGCATTTATTGGTCATCTAAGTACATGTCCGCACCATCTTAAACGTGTCTCTCGGAGTTTATCCTCAATAGATGCAACTTTGACTTTCTCTCTAATGCTCTCATTCCTTATTTTGTCCATCTTCGTATGTCCACACATCCATCTTAACATCCTCATCTCTGCAACTCTCATCTTATGCTCATGTGCTCGAGTCATAGGCCAACATTCAGCTCCATATAACATAGCAGGTCTAACTGCGGTTTTATAGAACTTACCTTTAAGTTTAAGAGGTACTTTACGGTCACATAAAACACCCGAAGCTCCCCTCCATTTCACTCATCCTGCTTGTATTCTATGTAAGACATCTCTCTCAATCCCTCCATCATTTTATAAAAATGATCCTAAATATTTAAATCTCTCGGTTCCGGGCAACTCATCCTCTCCTATCTTAACAATTATTTCATTACTTCTAATATTGCTAAACTTAAATTCCATATATTCTGTCTTTAATCTACTAAGCTTAAAACCTTTCCCTTCTAGTGTTTCCCTCCAAGATTCTAGCTTAGCATTTACTCATTCATGTGTCTCATCTACCAAAATAATATCATCTGCAAACAACATGCACCACGGTACTGTGTCTTGAATGTGCACAGTGAGTTCGTCTATAATTAGTGTAAAAAGATAGGGACTTAGGGTTGATCCTTGATGTAACCCTATCTTTATTAGAAATGCTTCAGTTACTCCGCCTGAAGTCTTTACTCTGGTTGTTACATCCTCATACATATCCTTAATTACTTCAATATATGTTACGCTAACACCTCTCTTTTCTAAAATTCTCCATATAATTTCTCTTGGGACTCTATCATAAGCTTTTTCTAAGTCAATGAATACTATGTGTAGATCTTATTTTTGCTCCCGATATTTTTCAATTAATTGTCTAAGGAGATGTATATCTTCTATTGTCGACCTTCCAGGCATGAACCCAAATTGATTTTCTGTCACTGTGGTCTCCTTAATCTTTTTTCTATTACTTTTTCCCAAAGTTTCATAGTATGACTCATTAGTTTAATACCCCTATAATTTGCACAATTTTGTATGTCTCCCTTGTTCTTATATAAGGGAACTAGAGTACTTATACTCCATTGATCAGGCATTCTTTTCATTTTCAATATCATGTTAAATAATTTTGTAAGCCATTCAATACCATGTTTCCCTAAGCACTTCCATACCTCTATCGGAATATCATCTGGTTCAACGACTTTTTCATTGTGCATCTCATTTAAAGTTTGTTTTACTTCTGAAGTTTGAATTCTACGATAAAAATTAAAATTTCTATGCTCATTTGACCTAATTAAATTACCTAAGTTAAGTTGGTCACCTAAACCTTCATTAAAAAGTTGATGAAAATACCTCTTCCACCGCTCTTTTATTTCTCCATCATTTACTAATACCCTATTACATTCATCTTTAATACATTTTATTTGGCTAAGATCTCTTGTTTTCCTTTCTCTCACTTTAGCTATTCTATAAATATCTCTTTCCCCTTCTTTTGTATCCAATTTTTGATATAAGCATTCAAAAGTTTCATTTTTTGCTTCACTCACTACTTTCTTAACTTCTTTCTTGGCTATTGTATATTTTTTTAAGTTTTCCTCGTTCTTACAAATATATAATTCCTTATAAGTCATTCGTTTTTCCTTCACCTTCTCTTGTACTTCCTCATTCCACCACCAAGATTCTTTACTTAGTGGCACATGTCCCTTTAACTCACCAAGTACACTCTTAGCTACTATTTTCAACTTTGATACCATCTTATCCCATGTTGTATTAGAGTCATCGTATATTTTATCTAATTCTTGTACTTCTACCTTCTCCTTAAATATATTTTGTTTCTCATCCTTTAACTTCCACCACTTAATTCAAGGAATTGTATATATTTTCTTTCTATTGATACTATGTTTGAGGCGTATATCCAACACTACTACCCTATGTTGGGTAGTTAAACTTTCTCCAGGGATGACTTTGCAATCTTTACAAATCTTTCTATCCTTCTTCCTAACCATAAGAAAGTCAATTTACGATTTATTATTCCCACTTTTGAATGTGACTAAGTGTTCTTCTTTTTTCTTAAAAAACGTATTAGCTAATATAAGGTCATATGCTATCGCAAAATCTAATATAGTTTTCCCTTCCTCATTCCTCGTTCCAAACCCATAACTCCCATGTACTCTCTCATATTCCTCATTTTTCACTCCGACATGCCCATTTAAGTCACCTCCTATTAAAATCATTTCATTTGGTGGAATATTTTGTAATATTTCATCTAAGTCCTCCCAAAACCTTGATTTGGTAGCTTCATCTAATCCTACTTGTGGTGCATATACGCTAATTATGTTTATAATTTCTTTCACCACTATTATCTTAAGGGTTATAATTCTATCCCCTTTTCTAACTACTCCTACAACTTCATCCTTTAACAAACTATCTACAATGATACCCACTCCATTTCTTGCTTTACTCTTTCCAGTGTACCATAACTTAAAGCTCGAGTTCTCTATCATCTTTGCCTTCTCGTCTATCCATTTTGTCTCTTGTACACACAAAATACTAATTTTTCTCCTAATCATTATATCTACTACCTCCATTGATTTACCAGTGAGAGTTCCTATATTCCATGTTCAAAATCTTAGATTATTAATTTTCCTATCATATTTGTTCTTATCTAACCTATGATGTAAGAACTTTTGCCTATTTAACACTACACCCAAGTTCTCATGAAGATGTAGCGGTCCTTGCTGAGACGTTACAGTCGGACCCTGTAACGCGAACTCTTGCATATTTATCACTACACCCGAGTTCTGGAGATGTAGCGGTCCTTGCCGAGACGTTACAGTCGGACCCTGCAACGCGTTCCTTTCAGGGAACAACCTAGCATTAGCACAATAGTTTAATGGATTCATTCATTGAATATTTATCATAGTTTGACGCTGGCTGGCAACCTAACGCAACCCTCCTCCCTTATCTGGGCTTGGGACCAGCCATGACCGGTCATCATGGGCGGAGTTTGCAGATCTCCGAACAAAGAGAGCAAATATGCTAAAAAGGAAAGCTGGAAGTATGAAAGTGCAAAGATAAAGCATTTACAAAGTATGTGAATGTGCGTCAAAACATGCTAAACAAGTGTATACAATCTACGCACATCAAGAATCAACAAGTGGGCAACACTCGATACCGCCGACGTTCTCCAATCCCAAATCGTCGGCAGTATCCTCGACAAGATAGCCCGCTCAAAATCAAATATCAACCGAGCGGGTCACAAGATGGAATATTACCTCTTCCTGTAGTACAAGCTCAAGCACCTGGATCGGCACAATGAGAGCCATCATCATCTCGACAGGAAGAAAATCATTGGAATGTCGCCCGGGGTAACATTAATATGATAGCTGGAGGGCCCACTAATGGCGATTCTAATCGGGCGAGGAAGTCGCATGCTTGACGACTAAAAATTCATGTCATCGGATGTAGTGTTGAAAAGGCGGTCGGGTCAGAGATCAGTTTCAGACCCAGAGATTTAGTCGGGGTAGAAGTACCACATGATGATGCACTGATAATCAAGGCTATTATAGCCAATTATAATATTTTATGTACTTTTATTGATACTGGTAGCACTGTTAATATCATTTTTAAACAAACTTTTGACTAGTTGCAGATTGGCCCGAGCGAGCTTCAACCTATGATTACTCCATTGTATGGATTCATAGGCAACGAGGTACAACCCTTGGGTCAAATAAAATTGGTCATATTTCTAAGGGAGGAGCCTCTTATGCGAACTCATCGATCAGTTTTCATAGTTATGGATTCCCCATCAGCCTACAACGTTATTTTGGGTCGACCGTCCTTGAAAGAATTCAGGGCGGTCATTTCTACTTTTTGTCAGAAGATAAAATTCCCTGTGGATGATTGGTGTTGGCCTTTTCACATGTCACGTGGCACATCAAAATTAATAAAGATTGGAACAATTAAACTAAAGTAAACTCATGTAGTATGAAGTCCCAAGTCATATTTTTCCAAGGACAACTAATAGGTTGTGTGTGAATTTTAGAAGTAGTTCCAATCAAAATCTAACTAAACTAGGTCAAGAATAGCATCAAAGGAGAATAACTCTTATCTAAACATGATCCACTTCCTTCTCATCAAATGAACTTCAATTAAGTTGGAATTATTATTCAACATTGAATCTAATGAGTCAACTAATATCTCCACAATTCACAGTCACAATAGCCATTGCTTCAAGAGCTAAAATAAGAGTTCCTACATTCAAGACTTGAACCTTAACTTAATCATGCATGAACCGAAATAGCATTTAACTCACAATCACATTCACATGTCAAGTAATTCTTTCACCATCAAAATTAAATCTCATTGACAGCGTACCCATTGAAAAGAGCAAGAATTTCTCCAATTCAAGAACTAGAACTAACTCAAACTTGTGGAAATCGAAACATGAAATTCAAAGCAAACCCTAGAAATATTTTGCAATCTAAGTTAGTAGCTACACATGGGTTGAATTGCAAACGTAAAAAGAAAACAAATAGCAAGGCTAAGTAATCAAAACAAAATTACAAACATCTAAAGAAGCTGAACTTAGGATTGGATTGCAGAAATTCATCAAAGTCATAATTGCAAACAAGAAAGCAGAATTGGAATTGAAAAAGAAATTCAAACAAATCGAAATAGCAAAGAAATGAATCAGATCTGAGGATCTGAGCAAATTCAAGACAATTCAAAAACAAAGAAAAAGGAAAACAAAAACCCTAAACGTTCCATAAACCAAATCCCGGATCAACCTTCTTCATTCTGCCCGAAAATAGAGTCACCTCTGAGAAACACCCTTCGGGTGACCACTGGCAAAGAAACAAGCTTCTAGCTAGTGCATCCTCTCAATCACAGCCTCTGGGAAACACCCTTCGGGCTCACGGATCAGACGACACTCACATCGCACGAAGAATAGTAGCTTGATTCTGGAATTTTGCATCACTTGGTCGATTGATCAGATCCACTCAAGTGCAGTAGATGGAATGAAGATGGAACATCCGAATGCTTCTGGGAACCGCCCTTCGAGCTCCGGTGGCTGATGAAGATCGCAGAACATGGGAAACACCCTCTGCCTAGATCGCGGGAAGGGGAACAGAATCTTGAGCTCATGGACTGGGAAACATCCTCGACCGCTTCCTGACCTCGGACGACGAACACCGGCAGCTCACTGATTGCCTGCGATGAAGAAACCTAGCTCACGGATCTAGAATGGGAACGGAGGCTACGGCGTCGCGGAGAAGAAGAAGAAGAAGAACACTGTAGTAAAATCGCGAGATCGCCGAGCCCAGGGAACTGTAGCTTCTCACGCGTCTTTTAAACCTCCTCAAAACTGATCGGACGGTCTAGATCGATTTGGACTGGATCAACGGCTAGATCGTCTTGGATCTGGATCAAAATCTCTGGATCTTCATCTACAGTCCAGATCTATTCCTCATTAGGTTGGATGAGCCGGATCTTCAATGGATGGTGTAGATCTGATCCAATCTTGAATGGAGGGTCCAGATCGATCCAAAGCTTGATCGCCTCGTTTAACCCTAGATTTGAGCCCAAATTTGGCCTGATCTGATCGAGTCCATGACCCTTTTGATGCCTACAAAATAATAAATAAATATTAGCATCAAATACCATGAAAATAGGCTAATTTGTAATTAGATCCAAAATCATATGCAATTATGAAATATGATGTAAATGTAAGATTAAGCTATGAGTAAACCATCAAAAACATGCATTATGAATTAAAATAATATAGCCAAATCATGGTTATCAAATCCCCCACACTTAATCTTGGACGTCCCATTCAAGTCAAGAAAACTAAAAATCATCTCCACACAAATTCCCTTAGCAATACCTAAAAGATAGTAAAAGGTAATTAACTAAGGTCATCTTAAAGATCACAACAATCATGAATACAATCCAAACAATAATCAGTAGGTATGGTGGTTTTAATCTAATTGAAAATTTAAGCAAGTTGCAATCTCACAATGTATTAACCTATTCTAGCCCTCACACTCAAAATTACATATAAGTAGAGTTCACTCAATGCAACTCATAACATTTCGCTACCATAAGCTTGCTTATTTTCTAATTCTTCACCACTATAAAGCATAGCATACATGAATCAAAAGGATTTTATCATGAAGAGTTGAAATGGAATGACAAAGAACAATGAAAGTGAATGAAATAGACAAAAGAAAAGAATTCAAGGAAAAATTGAGAAGATGAGAGTATTGGAGGAATATACTTGATGAGTTGACCCATTTGATGTATAAAGATATGAATACCATTTGACGTTACCAATTCAAAACATCAAGCTAACCTCTCCTTCCATTTGAATGCAAAGATAGAATCTTGATACTCTTTTGATGTGCCATTTTTCCAATTTTTTTCTTTCTTCACTGTTTTTAGTGTTCATTCCATCACTTTGAAAGCTCAAATAATCTTAAATCACCTCATGGAGAAAAGCTCCCTCCCCCACACTTAAAATTGGTCGTCTCGGACAATGCAACAAATCATGATTTCCAATTACTTTTTACTCTTCAAGCCATGTTTCTTTCTTTCAATCTTCCTTGTTGTTGGAGTCACCCCTACTTATAACTGAGTCTAAGTCACTCTTCTGCAATATTATTCAGTTAGACAAATTCAAATTCAAAGAAACAACAATTTGAACTTATAAATTCAGATTCAAAATTAAATCCAGAAAAATAGCACTCTTGCACTTTGGTTTCAAAACTCCACAATTTCAGAAATCTGAAAATTTCAGGTTCAATACCACATGACTTCTGTATTTCAACGATTTACCATCCAATTTCAGCTAAAGTTTAAAGCATTCAAGTTGCCTTAAGCATTTCAGCAAACAATTTAATTCAAAACCTCAAGTCCGGCAATAACTCATATCATACAGCTACAAAGAATAAGAATTTCAGCAACTTGCACAACCAGATTGTTCAGAGATCAACATTGCCTATAGCTAGAGATTACATTCCAATTGTTTCTGGTCAGTAGCAGCAATAAGATACAGCAATACACATTGTTCCAATTTCAAATATCTAGAAATCCAGAATATAAGAAATGCAAAATTCTTTGCACCAGTAAATACAACTTAAATTGAGCAGTTTCTAGTAATCCCAAATCAGATTCAGTTTAACTTTTTCTGTTATTGTTCTGGTTTCAATTCAAGATTTCTCTTACAATTCATTGCAGCTTAGAATTCTCTCCTTGCATGAGAATAGGAAAATTCCCACAATAAGCACACAGAACAAAAATCTTCACAGCAGCAGCAAAGACAATTCAAATATTGCATTTTCAGAAACATTGCTCTCCAACATTCCCTTTGTTTATCAAGTTTGGCACGCCATATGACTAAACTTTGCATTTTCAAATATGTAATCTCTATCTCAGCATACTTTTGCTGAATTTTAACAGCTTTATCTTGTTCAAACTAAATACATTTTAACTGCATTGGACAGCTCTCAGCTGTTGCAATTCTTCATAGATTATGCATTTCAATTTTTTTTAACAGCCCCTATTTTTATGCACAAAAATGTTTTGAAATTCTTCATTTCAGTTACTAGAGTTCAGCATGGTCATGAAAAGTCTGAAATACCATTTGTTTCTACATCTTGCAAATCTTCCTTTGAGTAACGGATTTCAGAAAATCAGATTCAGATTCCAGTAACACTCTCTCTTCTATGCTAATATCTTTCTCGAATTCCAAATCAAGGTATTTCAGATTCTCACTCTCGACAAGATTAGGATCCACTTAATGTCAAAATTTGTACAAATGGCACGTTGTTGCTTTGTGCCATTCGTTTCAAAAATTCATTCCAGGATTTTGACCTTTGTTTCTGATTTAATTTCTAATTGATTCAGAAACAAACAAGTATGATTTCCAAACAACAGCTTATGTATCCATTGGCACACTTTCAGACAATTCAACAATTTACAGCTTACTGCAGCTACCAGCTGGCACTTTCAGAAATCCATGAAAACAATGAAAATTTCAAAGGAAGGAGAACAATAGTAGGCCTGTTATCACAAAGAACCAAAGGTTGCAGCTGGATACAAAAACTAGCACACACAAATAAGAAGGTTGCAGAATCAGCTTCTTAGTTTCAGACTTGGTCTTGCACTTTGCACAGAATTTCAGCCATTAATCATTTGTTAACCTTCAAAAACTCCTTAATTCTTTTATATTATCAGGAACTTCAGAATCTCTAAAGTATAATTCTGAAAATGAATTTTTCCCAAAATAGCACATTAGAAACTTGAGTTGATACATTCTCCACAGCTTGATTGGTTTCGTTCTTAACCTTAAGTATAATTTGTTCTTGTTTCTTCATCTGCAGTAAGTATAGAGTTACTGAGCTGGTCCATTCCTGCAATTCCAGTTCAGCACTTAGCTTCCAAATTCAATTTTAGTTTCCAGCAGCACTGTTCAGTCTCAGTTTCTGAAATTCTTCACCGCTCAATTTCCAGCACTACATTTCCTGAGTTTCATTTCAATTCTTTGCATTCTTTTAAACCAGAAACTAAACTTACAATAGACATCTGGTCCAAGAAATGGCATACTAATTCTGATAAACTGCAGGACATTCTGCATTCACATTCCTGGTATGATTCTTTGTTCAATCTTTACACCAATGATGCACATTGAGCTTCTCAACATCTTCTGTATATTTCTTTAATGCTACAACTTACAACATTCTTCATTTCTGCATCTTTTAAAGATAAGTAACAAGAATTCCATCTTAATAGCTCTGAATTCCTGGAAATGCAATTCAATTCCTGCATTCTAACTGCATTCTATTTTGGTACAGATTTTCAACAATGATTCCTTTCTTCAATAGCAATTAGTTTCTAATTTCATTAATTAGTTCCCAAAAATTCTAGGGATTGATTCTTTGACAATTTCTACAATTTCCTGCTACCATCTTGAAACTCCATACTGCAGAATTGATACCAACTCGTTATTTTCAGCATGCAGAATTCTCAAGGTATGCTGAAAAAATCAATTTCATTGTTTTGATTCCTAAAATTCTAGATTTTAAATCACATGAGACTTGAGAAGAATGAAATGCTACTCGTTCTTCAGCAAGCAAGAACTTCACTTGGACTTTGTACTTATAAGAGATTTGCCACAAAAACTTGGCACAAAACAGTGTTAACTTGACACTATGCTACTGGGAGAATTTTATTGCTACTTAGATCGGAAATATTCTCTTCCTCTTTTGCATTTCAGAATCTGCTTCTTAATTCCAGCAACCTAGCAATTGTCATTTCCAGGAATTCTTAATGAAATTGGTGTTTCCAAATTTAATGGTCTTCATTAGCTTTCCATTCCTGCACAGCAGCAAACTTTATTTCTGCAGAATTCAGCATAGCAGTAATCTCCATTCTGCATCTCTTCTCTCCATTTTTAAGAGATTTTTCTGTATCCCAATTCCGAAATAGAGAAGTATTCATTTGGTACTAAATAAAATAGACTTGAATTTAAGCTGCTAACTGATAAACTGAAGGAATAAACACAGATTTAGAACTTCCAGAAGCCTGATCATATCACAAAGTCTCTAAAATTCTAATATTCAACTCTCCATTTCTGAATCTAACAAAAGAAATCAAAAAGTTTGTTTCAGATTTGAAGATCTTCATTGCTGCATTTCCAAATTCTGCTAGCATTTTTTTTTCAAGTGTGGGGTATCCATTTCTCTTGAGATTTGCAATAGGAATTTAGGTCCAGTTTCTGAAATTCTCACAAAGTGACATTCAGTTTCTAGCTTCAGAAGTATATTTCCAGCAGGATATTATTCATGTTAAGTATCAGAACACCTCACAAATCAATTCTAGAATGCATTGCTAAACATTCTTCCTCCATTTCTATACTTGCAAATCTGACAAAACTTCCCAATTCAGCCTTGTATTCAGAAATCAGCTTCAATTCCTGTGCAATTCATTACTATCCAGATTATGTATCATTGCAGAATTCTGGTACACTCATTGCCACATAATGCTAACTTGGTTACTCCCTTTCAGATGCTCTACTTTTCAAGAATTCAAAACCATATTCAGATAAAGCTCTTATGAACATTTAACAGCTCTTGAATAATTAGCCAAGCTTCAAACAATCAGATGTGCAGCTTTTATTGAATTTGAATCTGATTCCTCAGTAACCTCCTTTCCAGCATTCTAATTCACTACTACTAGCACTGACATCAATCTCGTAACACTTCAAATTCCAGCCATCTGCAACTCTGTTTCCAGTTCCAGCATCCCCTGATTTCATTGTCTAACACATGCTAGCTTTTCAGAAGGAAACATCATTTACAGCAACTTAATCACAAAATCCAAACCTTGTTTCTGATTAGCAAATGAGTTGAAAGATTGGCACTAAATAGAATACAATTTCAGCATTTCAGAATCCATTTCAAACTCCACTCATGCATATTGATGCTAAGTTCTGATTGGTAGCCAATGGAAAATTCAGTGTATCAAATTTTAATGTGCCATCACAAATCTCATCTTAAGGATTCGGTTTTAATGAACTTGCAGATTTTGTCATGTTCAGAAAGCTACACAAAGAATTAAGCACACCACAGATTGCAATTGGAGATTGACATTAAACAAAGGTTCTTCAATGGCCCAAGTGATACGATCTACATGTCCATAGTCTTTTGAATTCACATGTAAATCATGATGATTTAGTGTGGTTCTCAAATGTACTGCACATTATATGTATCAAGATCAATATTTAGAGCATGCAATCACCCACAATCATCAAGATCTACAAAACTTGCAAACTCCCTCCCCCACACTTAAATCTTAATCCGTCTAATAAATCCAACTCATCAAGAATTCAACCCAAACCCTCAATAAAGGAATGACAAACAAAGAATTTCAAGAATTAGAATGCTTAATGAGAATGTTAATTTAAAGAGAATTGTGGGAGAAAGAAATGGAAAATTATGAGAAAACGAGAATGATAAATATCCTTCATTTCCATGCATACTTATGATATTGTGACTTTGAAAAGAAGCAAAGCAAGTTCTAGAGTTTCAATTGCTATAAGTGTGCATGCCACACAAAAATAAAATAGTGTTTAGGCTTAAAGTGATCCTCTCTAGGTATTTTTTTATGCAATCAAGCTCAATTGATCAAATTGGAATCCACCACCAAATTAACCAATATCATGTAAGTAGAGCATCCAATCATGTCGCATGACCTAAACTTGATGATCAAATTTAAGATATTTTTACCATCTTAAAAATATTACTTAGAAAATTCCCATGGAAACTTTTATTCAAATGAAATGCTATATACCAAACAAAATGCAAAGTATGGAAGTAAAATGTAAATATAAAATATAAAACTAAAGAAAATTGCCCACAAAGAATTTATTAACAAAGCACGAATTAAAATGCATAAGAAAACAAAATTAGAACCAACTCCCCTTTCATTCCGGTGGTTGAAGAAGATTTAGCAACAAAATCCACACCGGTAGAGGTGTCATTGTGGTTCTACTAAAATTCTTTTTATTCTTCATTTTTCCTTTCAAATCTTTTTCTGGCGGACGGAGGCGATTCAGTTGAAGCATCCACTCCGGGAGCTTGTATTCTCCTACAACATCGTTAAAAGACAATACCTCCCATACACATGTGGGATAAGAAGAAAATAGGAGAATATTAGTGTGGGTATAAACTGTATCAAAGAATGAATCACATCTAATAAATTCTACAATTGGTACCTCTATTAAATTTTCTGATGAATCACAAATAATACTCACCTTATCATCTTCAAAGGTACCTGGAGTGGTGATTGTTACCTCCTCTTCATCATGTTAATGCTCAAGTTCTGGTTCAAGTGATGGTTCAGGTGGATGTACAACTTCATGTGGTGATCCTTGGGGCTTTGCCTCTATAGCAAAAGTCCCTACACTTTCATCTTCAATTCTCGGTGATTCTTGAGGTAATGCTTCCAGTAAGTAATCCCCTACACTTAAATCATCTTCAAAAAAATGTTCAGAACCTGAATCACTAACAACATCTTCAACAACAAAATCATTAGGATCAGAAATTTGCATAATTACATCATTATCACAAAAAATACTAGAAAAATCATGTGAAGTAATGGAAGTAGGGTTAAACTTGACAGAATCGCTACTTTCCATCTCTCCACTGGAATTTCGTGCTTGCAGCTGATTGATGAATGATGCAATTTGATCTAACTGAATCTGTATGTTCTGTATCCTTGAAAATTGTTGCTCTTGATGCTCACTCATTTGTTGCATGATCTCTCTGAGTTTCCATGTTGACTCATCCATCTGAGGATCGTTTTATTGAAAAGGTTGTTGCAAAAAAGATGTTGAAACTTCTTGGAACCCATATGAACTCTGGTAAGCTGGATATGGCTCAATAAATTATCCTTGTGCACTTTCATACCTGAAACATGAAAGATCCCCCCCAATTAGCATTAAAACCATTTGAAAATGACTTATACCTATTTTGTGGATCCATTTTTGGGTAAATTTGATACTCAGGATGAAAATACTGATTCTCCATTCCACCTCCATGCTAAAGAAATCTCCTATTCTCACACTACACACTAACAATTAAAATTAGAAGATTCAAGAGCATAAAGTTTTAAACACATGAAAATATGAACAGTAAAAGCACTTAATACTTCAAGAACAAATCAACATGAAAATATAAAAAAAAAACAATCAAATCAATCAAGATGCTAACAAAATAAACTAATCAATGCTCAATCACAATGTAAAATAAACACACTACTAGTTAGTTGTTCCCCGGCAACGACGCCAAAATTTTGGTGTTGGCCTTTTCACATGTCACGTGGCACATCAAAATTAATAAAGATTAGAACTATTAAACTAAAGTAAACTCGTGTAGTAAGGGTCCCAAGTTGTATTTTTCCAATGACAACTAATAGGTTGTGTGTGAATTCTAGAAGTAGTTCCAATCAAAATCTAACTAAACTAGGTCAAGAATAGCATCAAAGGAGGATAACTCTTATCTAAACATGATCCACTTCCTTCTCATCAAATGAAGATCAATTAAGTTGGAATTATTATTCAACATTGAATCAAATGAGTCATCTAATATCTCCACAATTCACAGTCACAATAGCCATTGCTTCAAGAGCTAAAATAAGAGTTCCTACATTCAAGACTTGAACCTTAACTTAATCATGCATGAACCAAAATAGCATTTAACTTACAATCACATTCGCATGTCAACTAATTCTTTCACCATCAAAATTAAATCTCATTGACAGCGTACCCATTGAAAAGAGCAAGAATTTCTCCAATTCAAGAACTAGAACTAACTCAAACTTGTGGAAACCGAAACATGAAATTCAAAGCAAACCCTAGAAATATTTTGCAATCTAAGTTAGTAGCTACACATGGGTTGAATTGCAAACGTAAAAAGAAAACAAATAGCAGGGCTAAGTAATCAAAACAAAATTGCAAACATCTAAAGAAGCTGAACTTAGGATTGGATTGCAGAAATTCATCAAAGTCATAATTGCAAACAAGAAAGCAGAATTGGAATTGCAAAATAAATTCAACAAATCGAAATAGCAAAGAAATAAATCAAATCTGAGGATCTGAGCAAATTTAAGCCAATTCAAAAACAAAGAAAAAGGAAAACAAAAACCCTAAGCGTTCCACAAACCAAATCCCGGATCAACCTTCTTCATTATACCCGAAAATAGAGTCACCTCTGAGAAACACCCTTCGGGTGACCACTGGCAAAGAAACAAGCTTCCAGCTAGTGCATCCTCTCAATCACAGCCTCTGGGAAACACCCTTCGGGCTCACGGATCAGACGACACTCACATCGCACGAAGAACAGTAGCTCGATTCTGGAATTTGCATCACTTGGTCGATTGATCAGATCCACTCAAGTGCAGTAGATGGAATGAAGATGGAACATCCGGATGCTTCTGGGAACCGCCCTTCGAGCTCCGGTGGCTGATGAAGATCGCAGAACATGGGAAACACCCTCTGCCTGGATCGCGGGAAGGGGAACAGAATCTTGAGCTCATGGACTGGGAAACATCCTCGACCGCTTCCTGACCTCGGACGACGAACGCCGGCAGCTCACTGATCGCCTGCGATGAAGAAACCTAGCTCACGGATCTAGAATGGGAACGGAGGCTACGGCGTCGCGGAGAAGAAGAAGAAGAAGAACACTGTAGTAAAATCGCGAGATCGCCGAGCCCAGGGAACTGTAGCTTCTCACGCGTCTTTTAAACCTCCTCAAAACTGATCGGACCGTCCAGATCGATTTGGACTAGATCAACAGCTAGATCGTCTTGGATCTGGATCAAAATCTCTATATCTTCATCTACAGTCCAGATCTACTCCTCATTAGGTTGGATGAGACAGATCTTCAATGGATGGTGTAGATCTGATCCAATCTTGAATGGAGGGTCCAGATCGATCCAAAGCTTGATCGCCTCGTTTAACCCTAGATTTGAGCCCAAATGTGGCCTGATCTGATCGACTCCATGACCCTTTTGATGCCTACAAAATAATAAATAAATATTAGCATCAAATACCATGAAAATAGGCTAATTTACAATTAGGTCCAAAATCATATGTAATTATGAAATATGATGTAAATGTAAGATTAAGCTATGAGTAAACCATCAAAAACATGCATTATGAATTAAAATAATATAGCCAAATCATGGCTATCAATGATCAAGTATGGAAAGTTAAGGGGGATCAAATAACAGTATGTAAATGTTATGTGGAGATTGTCAGGGCAGAAGTTAATGCCACCCGAAAAGTTCAGAGGATGGATATCAATGTCATCCATGAAAAGCCACCCACTCTTATATATGAAGAGAAGGAAGAAGTACAAATACAACCTGGCCGACCGGAAGCTACCACACATATTGCTTCTGACCTGGATCCTGATCTCAGAGAAGATCTAATAAAATGCTTGATAAAAAATAGTGATGAATTTGCTTGGACACCTAAGGAAGTGAAAGGTGTCGCGCCGATAGTTATGGAGCACGCTCTTCATGTTTATCCTGATACTCGACCGGTCAAACAAAAGAAGAGGGATTTCAGGGCTGACCAAAACAAGATTATTAAAGAAGATAAGCTACTGGAAGCTGGATACATCTGGGAAGTAGAATTCCCAAGCTGATTGGCTAATGTGGTTATGGTTTCTAAGCCAGGTAACAAGTGGTGGGTGTGTATTGACTTTAGAGATCTTAATAAGGCATGTCTGAAAAGACTATCTATCCCGCATAGATCAAGTAGTGGATTCTACAGCCGATTGTGAATTTATCAGTATGTTGGATGCTTATAAGGGGTATTATCAAATTCCACTTGCTATAAGGTCAATAAGGAAAAGGTTAGCTTTATAACTGCTGAAGGTACTTATTATTATAATGTTATGCCTTTTGGTCTCAAAAATGTAGGGGCTACTTATTAGCGACTTATGAATAAAGTTTTCCAGAAGTAGATTGGTAGAAACATGGAAGTCTATGTGGACGATATTCTTATTAAAACTATACGGGCTTCTAGCTTATGTGTTGATATTGAGGAAACTTGTAGGACTCTGAGAAGGTATGGGCTCAAGCTCAATCCCAAAATATGTTTATTCGGAGCCAAGAGTGGAAAGTTCCTGGGGTACATGGTGACCGAGCGAGGCATAGAGGTCAATCCCAGCAAGGTGAAAGCACTGCAAGACATGGCTCCCCCGAAGAACCTGAAGGAGGCCTAGAGATTGACAGGGAGGATTATCGCCCTGTCTTACTTCATCTCTCGGTCGACCGATCGAAGTCTCCCTTTCTTCAAGGTACTTCGACGAGCAACTAAGTTCCAATGGGATGAAGATTGTAGCTAGGTGTTCGAAGAGTTAAAAGAGTATTTGTCTACTCTTCTTGTATTAGCTAAACTAATAGTAGGAGAACCTTTGTGGGTGTGCTTATCTGCCAATGATCATGCTGTTGGTACTGTATTAGTGAGGCAGGAAGAAAAAGAACAATTACCTGTGTATTTCTTGAGTCATTTATTAAAGGGAGCAGAGTGTCGATATATGACACTCGAGAAGTTAGCTTATGGGTTGGTTCTAGCAACCCGGAGGTTACACCCTTATTTTCTGTCACACCCAATTATAGTGTTAATTAATGGTACTCTCGGACGGGTATTAGTTAACCCAGAAGCATCCGGAGGATTGATTAAGTGGATGACTAAACTCAATGAGTATGATATACAGTATCAGCCTCGGACATCCATCAAAGCTCAAGCTTTGGCAGATTTCATAATAGAAATACCAAGTCCTGAAACAGAGGAAACCTGGATTATCTATGTGGATGGATCTTCTACTTGACAAGGCAGTGGAATTGGGGTTCTTCTTATATCTCTTAGGGAGGATCGGATACAATTATCTGTTAGACTGAATTACAGAGACACCAATAATGAGGGTGAGTATGAAGCATTGATAGCAGGTTTACAAGCTGCTAAGCATGTAGGAGCTGCTAGGGCAGTGATTCACTCTGATTCTCAATTGGCGGCGCAGCAATTGATGGGTAGCTTTGAAATTAATAATGAAAGACTCAAGCTATATGTAGAGGCCTTTGATAAATTGAAGGTTGACTTTTATGAAGTGATTATAAAGAAAATTTCTTGGACAGATAATCAGGTAATAGATGACTTAGCTAAATTAGCTTCTGCCATTGTGCCTTAGGATTTGGATACACCAGTGGAACAAACTCTGTTAGTATCTTGTGTTGAACAACAAGATAATTTAGAAATTCAAGGTGATTGGAGAACACCAATTATTCTATTTCTACGACAAGGAGTGCTACCCACTGATGTAGAACAAGCTAGAATATTCAAGAAAAGGGCAAGCCAATATACTATAATCGGAGACCACTTATATAAAAGAGCATTCTCTAGTCCTCTGCTCAAATGTGTGGGATCAGATGATATACTGTATATTCTACAAGAAGTACATCAAGGCTCTTGTGGAAGTCATATGGGAGGTAGGTCCCTTGCTAGAAAGATATTATTAGCTGGATATTTTTGGCGTACTTTGCAAGTAGATGTGGCTCAGTTGGTGAGAACTTGTTTGTCCTGCCAGAAACATAAAAATATTTCTCATCATCCTACTGAATTATTAAAGAGTTCTATAGTATCTTGTCCCTTTGATCAATGAGGCATGGATATAGTAGGACATTTCCCTCTTGCGCCTGCTCAGAGGAGGTTTTTGTTGGTAGAAGTGGATTATTTCTCTAAATGGGTGGAAGCAGAACCATTGGCTAGGATTACTGAACATGTAGTTATCAAATTTCTGTGGCAACATATTGTTTGCATATTTGGTATCCCACACAAAATAGTTTCTGATAAAGGAAGGCAATTTCAAGGAAGGAAAATTAAAAAATGGTGTTCTGATTATGACATTACACAAATGTTTACCTCTATGGCATATCCATAGAGTAATGGACAAGCTAAGGTAACCAATAGAGAAATTATCAGAGGACTTAAAACCAAGTTAGATCATGTGGGTGGTAGTTGGGTAGATGAATTACCTAGTATATTGTGGGCATATCGTACTACTCCTTGAGAAGTTACCGGATTTACTCCTGTTCATCTGGTTTGTGGTGGTGAAGCAGTAATTTTTAATTGAGGTCGGAGTGGAGTCCGATCGAAGAAGACTTTATGATGACAACAATGCAAATAGACGCCTTATGGAGCTTGATTTAATAGAGGAAGTGTGGGGCAAAGCAGCAACCCGGCTTATTTCTTATTGACAATGAATGAGACAGAATTATAACAAAAAAGTTATTCCAAGGTTTTTTCAAGTTGGTGATTTGGTATGGAAGCGTATCAAACCCATAGGAGACGTTAACAAGCTGGAACCTCAATGGGGAGGACCTTACAAAATCATATAGAAACTTATATCAGATGCTTATTGGTGTCGGCCATTTTCATATCACGTGGCACATCAAATTAATTAAAATTGAAACTCATTAAAATTAATACAAGCGTTGTAGCAACGAGTCCCAAGTCGTATTTTTTTCCAAGGGTTACTAGCAAAATGTGTGTACGAACTCTAGATTTGGTTCCAATCAACTTCTTACATCATCAAGATTCTCAAGGTAAGCCATAACCATCCAATTCACAAAACAAAGGTAACAAATAACAATTAAACTCAAAATCTCAAACAACTTGTGAAACCAAAGTATCATCCAATTCTCATTTACACTTAATTCAACCATTAAACTTAAATGCTCAATCACAGCAACTTTCAACAAAGGATCACAACCGAATCTCAAGATAAGCATTCACAATTTAAGCTTGCTAACAACCACAACAAAATCCAATGAATCTAATAAGAGTTTCCAAAATTCATTGATTAGAACTACATCTAACTATTGAACCCTAAACAATAAATTCCAAGTAAAATGGAAATCAAGTTAGAAATCAGAATAGAAATATGTAACAAATCAGATTAGAACTGGGGTTTGAAAGCAGTAAAACAGATATAAAAACTGCAGTAACTGAATCAAGAAGAAACAATGATGAAAATGAATCAGATCTGTCGATCTGAGCTAGTTTGAGAACAGATTATAGACAAAAACAAAAGAAAACAAAAACCCTAACATTCCTTAATCCGGATCCAAGCTCAAACCTCATTCACTCTGCCGAAACAGAGGTGCATCAGAAACCTCCCTCGGCTGCTCTCTGATTTTTTTAATACATCTTGATACAACACAGAACTACAGTTTCCTAGCTTCAATTCAGCATGGACTTGATTAGCTCCCAATTACAATAGATTTACTAATAGAAACTAAGCTCACAAACTCTAATTCAGCATTACTCTTCCAGAATATGAAATTTTCTGTTTGTTTCAATTTCACATAGTTGAAGTTCTGAAATTCTGAATTTCTGTTTCGTCCAGATTTTTAACATTTATGGCAAAAGAGCATTGGATTTAAAAACAGAATTATCAGGTGACTCAAAGAAATCCTTCACAAAATCAATTCTCTAACAAATGCTCTACCCAATCTTGAGCCACTCCAATCTTTTTCATGCATCCATTAACTCCAAAACCTCTAATGTTCTCCCACACATCAACTTAATCCACCTTAGCCAAAATATCCATCATATAGCATGCAATGTATCCACATCCAAAAGATTTACAAATGAAAAGACATCAATTGATATGATGATTATCAAGAAAAATTAGCAAGATTTGTGTGGAAGAAAGAAACAAATAGAATTACCTTCATAAACATGATTCAATCCATTGAATTGTAGTTTTGAAAGAATCAAAGCAAGTTCTAGAGTGCAATGACACAAGTGCATCACTCAATTAAGGCTCATCCTCACTAGGCATGAAAAAGTATCAATCCAATTTATCAATCAAGTGTCCATTATTAAATAGAAACCTTGAGAAAATTAAAAATCCATTATTGACATTAAACTCCAAAATAGATTCTCAAATCTAGCTCACAATCCCTACCTCTAACATGTTAAAGAAAAATTGCTAGGGGGTGCCATTTTCTTATTCACACTCAAAGTTAAATGCAAAAAGAAAACTACCAATTGCAATCATAACTAAATGCAATAAGAAAATCAACATTTGTATTCAAAGAATTTATTATAGAAAATACTAAACATTAAGCATGAATAAAAATGCCAAAAGAAAATTAAGTTGGAACAAACTCCCCTTTTCCCCGGTGGTTGAAGAAGATTTAGAAGTAGAAGTCATGCCGGTAGTGGCGGAATTGTGATTCCAATGATATCCTTTTTATTCATCATTTTTCCATTGTAAACTTTTTCTGGAGGTCTAAGGCGGTTCAGTGTAAGCATCCACTCCGGAAGCTTATGTTCTCCTACAACATCAATCAAAGAAAACACCTCCCACATGCGTGTGGGATAACAAGAAAATAGGAGAGTATTAGTGTGGGTATAAAATATATCACGAAATGAATCACAACTAATAAATTCAACAATCGGTACCTTAATTAAATTTCCTGAAAAATTACAAGAAATACTCACCTTGTCATCTAGAAAGGTACCTAGAGTGGTGATTGTTACCTCCTCTTCATCAATTAATTGCTCAAACTCTGGTTCCGATGATGATTCATCCTCATGTAGTGATTCTTGGGTGCTTGGCTCCATAGCACAAGTCCCTACACTTACATCTTCAACTCTTGATGATTCTTGAGGTAATGCTTCCAGTAAGCACTCCCCTACACTTAAATCATCTTCAAAAAAATGTTCAGAACCTGAATCACTAACAACATCTTCAACAACAAAATCATTAGGATCAGAAATTTGCATAATTACATAATCATCACAAAAAATATTAGAAAAATCATGTGAATTAATGGAAGTAGGGTCAGGCCTGACAGAATCGCTACTTTCCATCTCTCCACTGGAATTCTGTGCTTGCAGCTGATTGATGGTTGATGCAATTTGATCTATCTGACTCTGTATGTTCTGAATCCTTGAAAATTGTTGTTCTTGATGCTCACTCATTTGTTGCATAATCTCCTTGAGTTTCCATGTTGACTCATCCATCTGAGGATCATTTTGTTGAAAAGAATTTGGCATAAATGATGTTGAAACTTCTTGGAACCCATATGAACTCTGGTATACTGGATATGACTCAATAAATGGTCCTTGTGCACTTTCATACCTGAAACATGAATTATCTACCCAATTAGCATTAAAACCATTTGAAAATGACTCATACCTATTTCGTTGATCCAAATTTGGGTAAAATTGATACTCAGGTTGAAAACACTGATAACTCTCCATTCCACCTCCAAAATTCTGAAAATATGGATCCATGCTAAAGAAATCTCCTGTTCTTACAATTCAACACTAAAAATAAATGTTAGAAGACTCAAAAGCATAAAGTTTCAATCACATGAAAATATGAACAGTAAAAGCACTTAAAAATTCAAGAATAAACTAACATGAAAATACAAAAAGAAAATAAGCAATCAAATCAATCAACATGCTAACAAATAAAATCACTTAATAATCAATCTAAAATAAACACACATTACTAGTTATGTTCCCCGGCAACGGCGCCAAAATTTGGTGTTGGCCTTTTTGCATGTCACGTGGCACATCAAATTAATTAAAATTGAAACTCATTAAAATTAAAACAAAGGTTGTAGTAACGAGTCCCAAGTCGTATTTTTCTTCCCAAGGGCAACTAATAAAATGTGTGTAAATTCTAGAATTGGTTCAAAACAAAATCTAACTTCAACTTAAATGCATCTAATTCCCAAAAGTGCAATAGAGCAATTCAAAATGAAATCAAAGAAAGGGAAATCTATCTAAACATGCTCCACTTCATTTGATTCAAGTTATCAACAGTAAATTCAGATTCTAATGTATCATTAAATCCAATCACTTGAATAAACCAAACTACATCCAATTCTCAATAACAATCAACCTCACCAATCAAACTCAAACAAATCTTCAGCTCTCACTCTCACTCAACAAAGTGATACATAGATAAACAATGAAAAACATCACGTGATACATTCGACATCTAAATTCAATTCACATTCTCAACAATTCCAAGCATTGAACAAATGTTCCCTAAATTCTTGAATTGAAACTATCTCTAACTTGTAAACTAAAACATTGAATTAAAACTAGAATTAGGTTTTAAACTAAGTTATCAGTTAAATTCTGGTTAGAATTGCAGAAGTTCAAAGGTAAGCAGAATTACAATTAGAAATTAGAAATCAGAAATGGGGGTTTGCAAAGAAAATTCAAACTGAAATTGAAATAAGAAATGGAACTCAAAGATTAAAGTGCAAGCTACCTATCAGATCTTCAGATCTGAGCGAAGGCAAACACAATTCTAAAATAAAATGAAAGAAAACTAAACCCTAGCATTCCACAAACCCAAATCCGAAACCAATCTTCTCCACTTTGCCGAAACAAAGGTGCAATCGGAAACCTCCCCTCAAACACCCAACAAGCAATCTCCAAGCGCTCTACTATCACCAGATGACGTTCATAGCTATTGGAAACCTCCCCTCAAGCTCGCATCTGACTGGTATCACCATCACCCGAAGAAAACAGAGCTTGACTCTGTGAATTGCCAAACTAGATCAAACGGCCGCATCGATCCAATATAGCTGCGGAATGGAATGTGGAAAAGGTACAGAAACTCCAAGAAACCTCCCTCAAAGCCCTGGTGGATGCGAAGATCACTGATCGGAAACCTCCCCGATCGGCAATGTGGCGATGGAACAGAACAAGGCGCGACTGAGAAACCTCCCTCGGCTGCTCTCTGATCGCCGGAAGATGAACGCAGGAGCTAGGGAATCGTCGTCGGAGAAGAAGATGAACTCTCGGATCTGAATTTGGGAATGGGAGCGCCGGCCGTCTTGTGAAGCGAACGAAGACACTGTAGACAGAAATCGCGACCGAGCCCAAGATGAGAATTTTGGAGCTATTGGAAACCTCCCTCGGCTGCTCTCTGATCGCCGGAAGATGAACGCCGAAGCTTGATGATTGTTGTCGGAGAAGAAGCTAAGCTCACGGATCTGGAATCGGAGAATGGGAACTGCGGCAGTCGCGCGAAGAAGAAGAGAAACAGTAGAGAAATCGCGACGCCGAGCTCAAGGGTACTGTAGCTTCTCAACAGATTTTATATCCCTTTCAAATTCAATCGGACGGCTAAGACTGTTCTGAGCTTGATCAACGGTGAAAATGTCTCAAATCTGGATCCAAGTATACTGATCTTCATCTACGGTCCAGATCTGCTCTCCCTTAGGTCGGATAGACCAGATGCTTGACGGATGGCTCAGATCTGCTTGATTGTAGATGAACGGCCCAAATAGCTCCAAGGTGTAATCGCCTCATTAAGCCCTTGATTTAAGCCCAAATGCGGTCTGATTTGATCGGGTCCATGACCCTTTTGATGCCTACAAAATAATAATCAAAGATTAGCATCAAATACCATGATAATTGGCTAATTTGCAATTAGGTCCAAGATAAAATGAAATTATGAAATGTAGAGTAAATATGACTTTAAGCTATGAAAATATCATTAAAAGCATGCATTATGAATCAATATAATATAGCCAAAATCATGGTTATCACTTATTACCTACAAGATGTAGAAGGAAGAAAGCTTGAGCGACTTTGGAGCACTAATCATTTGCAACCATATAGAACTTAACAAATATGTCTGTAAGTCATTTATGTATCTTGTTTGAACATTGCTAATGCAAATAACATAGCAAGTGCAGACAACATTATTTGGAGAAATATACATTCTTGTTGAAATCTTTAAGCAGTCGATCGGGGACCCTAAGGAGTGACCGACCTGGCTTCTATAAGGGAAACCAGAGACTTTAAACCTCCATAACAGTCAATCGGGGACCCTAAGGACTGACCATCCTGAATTTTTTTAGGGGGAATCGGAGACTTTAAACCTCCATAGCAGTCGATCGAGGACCCTAAGGAGTAACCGGCCTAACTTCCTTAGAGGGAACTAGAGACTTTAAACCTCCATAGCAGTCGATCGGGGACCCTAAGGAGTGACCGGTCTGCCTTCCTTACGGGGAACCAGAGACTTTAAACCTCCATAGCAGTCGATCAGGGACCCTAAGGAGTGACCGGCCTGACTTCCTTAGGGGGGATCAGAGACTTTAAACCTCCACAACAGTCGATCGGGAATCTTAAGGAGTGACCGGCCTGACTTTCTTAAGGGGAACCAGAGACTATAAACCTCCATAGTAATCGATCGGGGACCCTAAGGAGTGACCAGCCTGGCTTCCTTAGGGGGAACCAGAGACTTTAAACCTCCATAACAATCATTCAGGAACCCTAAGGAGTGATCGGGCTGGCTTCCTTAGGGAGAACCAGAGACTTTAAACCTCCATAGCAGTCAATTGGGGACCCTAAGGAGTGATCGACCTGGCTTCCTTAGGGGGAACCAGAGACTTTAAACCTCCATAGCAGTTGATCGGGGGCCCTAAGGAGTGACCAGCCTGCCTTCCTTAGGGGGAACCGGAGACTTTAAACCTCCATAACAGTCGATCGGGGATCCTAAGGAGTGACCGACCTGACTTCCTTAGGGGGAACCGAAGACTTTAAACCTCCAAAGAAGTCAATCAGGGACTCTAAGGAGTGACCAGCCTGGCTTCCTTAGGGGGAACCGGAGACTTTAAACCTCCATAGCAGTCGATCGGGGACCCTAAGGAGTGACTGGCCTGGCTTTCTTAGGGGGAACTGGAGACTTTAAACCTCCATAACAGTCGATTGGGGACCCTAAGGAGTGACTGGCCTAGCTTCCTTAGGGGGAACCGGAGACTTTAGACCTCCATAGCAGTCAATCGGGGACCCTACGGAGTGACCGGCCTGGCTTCCTTAGGGGGGAACCGAAGACTTTAAACCTCCATAGCAGTCAATTGGGGACCCTAAGGAGTGACTGGCTTGGCTTCCTTAGGGGGAACTGGAGACTTTAAACCCCCATAGCAGTCGATCGGGAACCCTAAGAAGTGATCAACCTGGCTTCCTTAGGGGGAACCAGAGACTTTAAACCTCCATAGCAGTCGATTGGGGACCCTAAGGAGTGACCGGCCTGGCTTCCTTAGGGTGAACCTGAGATTTTAAACCTCCATAACAGTCGATCGGGGACCCTAAGGAGTGACCCACCTGGCTTCCTTAGGGGGGACCGAAGACTTTAAACTTTCATAACAGTCGATCGGGGACTCTAAGAAGTGACCGGCCTGGCTTCCTTAGGGGGAACCAAAGACTTTAAATCTCCATAACAGTCGATCGGGGATCCTAAGGAGTGACCAGTCTGGCTTCCTTAGGGGAAACCGAAGACTTTAAACCTCCATAATAGTCGATTGGTAACCTTGAGAGTAACTGGCCTGGCTTCCTTAAGGGGAACCGGGGACTTTAAACCTTCTCTAAGATTAATCATGAGTTTGAATATTAACAGTACTTGAGCATATATTTAATTTCACTCGGGCGGACACACCCAACCAGTCTTATATGCAGTCGGGGAACCCCAGAGGAACATTTATATAACATAAATTCAATTTCGCTCGGGTGGACACACCCGACCGGTCTTATATGCAGTCAGGGAAGCCCAGAGGAACATTTATATAGCATAAATTCAATTTCACTAGGGTGTACACACCCGACCGGTCTTCTATGCAGTCGGGGAAGCTTGGAGGAACATTTATATAGCATAAATTCAATTTTCCTCGGGTGGACACACCCGACCGATCTTCTATGCAGTCGGGGAAGCTCGGAGGAACATTCATATAGCCTAAATTCAATTTCGCTTGGGCAGACACACCCGACCGGTCTTCTATGCAGTCGGGGAAGCCTGGAGGAACATTTATATAGCATAAATTCAATTTTGCTCGGGCGAACAAACCCGACAGGTCTTCTATGCAATCGAGAGATCCTGAAGAAACATTTATATAACATATATTCAATTTCACTCAGGCGAACAAGCCCGACTGATTTTCTAGGTGGTCAGAAAAGTTCAAAGGAATATTTTCCTGTTCGGGCGTATAAATCTGACAGGTCTAGTGGACGAGTCGGGAATGTTTCATATGTGATCAAGGCACTTAAATTATCATACAGACTTGAAATGAATCGGAAAGGAAGCTTATTTATTATTAATCACTCAGAGGATAACTATGAGATTTATTTCCTTTGATTATAATTCTTCCATGGGATTGCTCTACATATGGCGAATATATCAAAAAAGTTCATCTACATAGATGCTTGGATGGTTCTGAAGAAAAGGAACCCACATGAGGAAAACCAAGTAAGTATGAACTTTCGTTAACAACAAATAGGATACATCAGTTGTGAAATTATGATAAAATGCAAGTACCAAACATTAAGTTTACTCAAATTCTTTCAAAAGGTTTTGTGGAAGTTCTTGGTTGAGTCTTCGATGATCTATGAATAAGGAAAGAGGAACTTTAGATAGACAACCCCCTTTTTTAAGTTGTTGGATTACTCCATCAATTGAGTGAGTGAGGGTTCCTATTATCTGCCTAGCATATTTTGCACCAAAGGTAGGAGAACTTAAATAGGCATTGCGCCTTCTTTGCCAGCGTTCTTCCTCACCTGCTTTGTATGTCTGAAATTCAAACGGTAGGCTATCTCTCTCCCTTTGTAGGCTAGCTTTCTCTGCTTTAACATCCTCTAATTCCTTTAGGAGCGAGTTTATTTGTAAATCTTGAGCTCGCAACTTTTCTTGTTATTGGAACAAGGCAAAATCCTTAGAAGCTAGCTCTGGGGCTAACTCGGAAGATCCTGAACCGTGTGATTGTTGTAACTAGTTCAACAGATCTGGTCTTGTGAGCGACATTCGAGAGGGCTTTATCTTTTAAAGCCCTTTCAATGCTAAGTGTGGAATTAAGCCCCTCCAGTTGTAATTCCAAGTTCCTTTTTTCCTCCTTCTTAGATTGTAACATCTAGTGGGTGTCTTGTAAAGTCTTTTCTATGTTAGCAGTAAACTCAGCTTGTGACTTCACCTTATCCTGTAATTGAAGGAGTTCATTGTTGGGGAGGTTGGAGGTAGCTTGTAATTCTTCTACCTTGTTCTTTAAAATTTGATTAGTCCTTTCCAGATCCACAACCATCTTGCCCAAGTTTAAACTCGAAGCATATAGATGGAGGAAATGATAGTAAGATTACATTTAGAAAATACAAAACAAGGAAGTTAGATTCAAAAAATTTACCGCAGTTGTTGGACGATTGTGGTCGTCGGCACGCTCAATGTAGGTGCTTCTCCTTAGAAGCGCCTGGGACTGCAACCAAGACTCAGCCAATGCCCCCTTTAGTTGTAACAATCCATACGGGGTAAAGGTGGGAGTTTGACCAAGTAGAGATGGTAAACTATGGCCTTGTTGAAATAAAATAGAAGGACGAGGAGAACTTGTAAATGGGGAAGAAGAGGAAGGAGGATGTTCAGAGGTTGGTGAAGAAGGGTTAGGAGAAGGGAGGCTAGCTAATAGAGGATCTTGCTCAATGGGTGATGTAGCAGATGTAGAAGTAACTGATCTCTTGCAAAGAGTTCTCTTGGCACGAGACCTAGTGGAAGAGGAAGGTAGAGCCGGAAGAAGGGGCAATGTAGCCTCAGGAGCAATAGGTGCCTCCTTTGATAAAGAAACGGCTGGGGGAATAATAGGAGAGGCAGGAATAAGGAGTCATGGTCTCATCATAAGTAATGCTAAATTATAATGACCATGTGTAGGGGGAGCAAGTTCTTTACCTTTAGAATGGGAGATTTCGGTAGGAACAATGGGAACTTCCTCAAAATCAGCTATGGTATGTGCGAAGGGACAAGGAGCTGAGGTGCGAGGTTTCCTGCGTTTCGCCGTAAAAGGACCCTCTGACTCTGAGGAGTGGGAGGATTCCTGAGGTTGTTCAGAGGGAGATAGTAGACCAAGAGAAGAAGGGGGAGGACGATCACTCAATAGTTCCTCACTCAGTCTAGTTAAAGCTGCCCTCATCAAGCGAGTATTCTTGTACATGAGGGCAGGAAGAATAACATCAGCTGGAGGGAAAATAAAAAATTTACATTAGAAACAACACAAAAATGGTTCAAGACATCAATAATAAGAATAATCTTACCAAAAGACACATCTAAGGTTGTGTCTGCTATGCTGAGACCAAAAGCAAACAATAAGCCTTCAGCGATTAAGGCAGGTAAATTAAACTTTGTGCCCTTTAGTTTCCCCAGTGAAGAACAGAGAGTAGGATCTTCCATAACATTGCCTAATGTAAGAACAGAGGGAAGCTCTCGACACCAAGTTGTGGGGTATGGAGGTGGAGAAGGAAGACACATAAAGAAAAATTTATCCCGCCATTCCCCTTAAGGAGGAATTCTATAAAACAAAGGAGTTTTAGGGCAAGATTGAAATTTAAAAATATCATCTTCCACTTGGTGAGGAATGAAGAAATGGTGAAAGAGTTGGGCAGATAAGGGAAAATCCAATAAACGGGAAACAATAATAAAACCAACCAGGATCGAAAATGATTGGGGAATAAGTTGATTTAGGGGAAGTCCAAAATATATACTAACATCAGCAAAGAAATGATGAAGGGGAAATCTAAAACCATACAGAACCTGTTCCCAAAAAATTGCCACGCTTTCGGGGGGAGGAAGATGGGGACAATCCTTACACTTAGGAGTGACCACATATGAAGGGAAGTTGTAAATTCACTGAAGCTCGTAGGCTTCTGATTCAGAAAACTCAGAAACACATTGGATGTACCATTCATAAGAGGTTGGCATTATCAATAGAAAGAGATAAGAGAAATGAGAATAGTTAATGGAGAGCAAAGAACAAGAATAACACAGACGAGAGGAGGAAGACGAAGTGATTAGGGATTTTTTTTTTTTCTCTATTTCCCCTTTAGAAGCCGGGGTAGGGCATCGAAACAAATGTTTTAAGCAGGAACATTGGATTAAAATAATAAGAAAAGCAGGATTAAAGAAGAGTCGTTGGATGGAGCAGTGAGGCGGTGAGTATAGTAAAACAAGTACACACCAAACGTCATAGGCAAGTGTGTCACCAATAAAAGAACAGTATAGGTAGTTGATACAAAAAGTTTCATTCCCGAGATGTTAAAATCATTACTGAAATTAAGTATAGAAAGTTTAGGGAGCCTGAAAAGGATTTCTTATATTTCAAGTTTAGTCGATCAGCATCAGCTGATCAAAATTCTAAGTTAATTTAAAAAGTATATAAACTCAGTCGGTCATCAAAGGCCCGGCCGAATATGAAATTCAGAGGAAACCACGACATAAACTCGATCATTCGCTAATGATCGGTCGGGTATTACATTTTAATGCAAACATATAAATAAATCTGATCGGTCATCAAGAACCGACCGAGTAGTGAACAATGTTAAGACATATGAGTAAACTCGAGCGGCCACCCATAGCCACCCATATGATCAACCGGGTATGGTATTAAACATACAAGTAAATTCGGTTAGTTGTTAATGACCGAATGAATATTAAATTTAAATGACATAAAGACAAATTTGATTGATCACTGATAGTTGATAGAATATTAAGTTTAGATGAAATTCAACATAGGAATAAGTTTGTATAGTTACAAAAGATCGGACGAAAGTTGTTAAATGAATAAACGACAATCGTAAAAATGATAAAATATTTCTGAACAAGCAACTTAACTCTCCAACAATAAAACTCCATCAATCAAGGCCAACATTAAAAACCATATAAATTGCTGAGTATTTACCAAACATAGACAACGACAAAGAGAAATCCATGATTATAACATCATACAAAAAAAATTAACCTTCAAGATTGTTCTGTATTGAAAACATAGATTGAGAGTAAATTAGGAAACAGGTCGGGAGGTATGGTAGCAAGTAGTTCCCGACGGTCAAGAAAGTTAAGGGGTGGATCAGAAACTAGAAGCCCTCTCTTTTTTAGTTGTCTTATACCTCCCTCAGCCCCATGAGTGAAAGCTTTGGTAATGTAGGTAGCAATAGGAGCATTAAACTCAGAAGATTCCAGGAGCGCTCTTGTCCTCTTTTCAAATCGCTCCACTTCCCCTGCTTGATAGGTTACTAAAGCATCTTGGGAGGCTTTTCATTCAAGCTCCTTGGAGGCTAGCTCTGCTTTAATCAAATCTAGGGATGAACTTAGGGAAGTTAATTCAGAATTTTTAGATTCTATAGCAGCATCCTTCACAGCTAATTCCACCTTCAACGCTTGTAGTTGGGATAACAATTGAGCATTCTTGGCAATATAGGTATCCACTTTGGATGCTAATTCAGTGCGAAGAAGGGTCTCTGACTTAGCTTTCTCCTCAAAATATGTCGCAGAGGCTTTCCATTTGATTGAATTTAGAAGTTCCGCCTCAAGAAGCTCACGAGTTTCTTGTAGATGGCGAGATAATTCCTCAGAAGCTTGAGAGGAGGAGGATCCAGAGGCTTGTAACTTTAGCTTAGCCACTTCTTGGGTTAGCTCATACATGTGTCAATGGATGTTCATATTAGTGATCCACCGCTGTTCCAATAATTATCATTAGAATGCATTAATAAAAGCAAAGGGGTGAAGGGCATGTTACCTTAATTTCCTCAAAAGAAGATTGGTCAGCCCATTCAGTAGGAGTGAGTTTCTCAATTTCCTTACAAGCCTCTAACCAGACTGTTGTTAGAGAACCTCCCAATAATATTGGGAAGGTAGGGGTAGATGTGGAAGAGGATGATAAGGAGATATGAAGAGAAGGAGGGGGAAAAAAAGAATAGGAGAACCCTTAGTTATTGATGATAGATCAGATGAGTGCGATAGAGGGGGGGTTGAATATCGCGCTCTTTTAAAACTTTTTTTCTCTTACTTTGAAATTAGAATTGTGCAGCGGAAAGTAAAAAAGAAACTCGTTCGGTTACTTGGTTCGGAGCCTAAGTCGACTCCTACTCCAAGACCCGCGATCCTTGATCGCACCGATGGGCAATCCACTAAGATTCTTCTTCCCGGAAACCTCGGAAAGAAGCAATGCATACAGTATGCAATAATATAATATAGTAACAAGCCTACTATCTTATATGAGTTTAAGTACAATACAAAAGTAAACTATACCGACAGTATGTGAAAGTTGAAGCTCGGTCAGCACTTGCTTGTGTGTAGAAGAGTTGTAGAGCAGTAGCACGAACAGCAGCAGCTAGCACAGAGATTGACTTCGAACCCAAACAGTGCTACTCAGCCCTGGACCTCGAACTCTCTTTTATAAGAACCATCGACGTTCGGTCGATCGATCCTTAGGTTCGGTCGATCGAACCCGCTCCATTCCTTCTGTGCTGAGATTTGCTGAGATCCAATCTTCGAGCATTAACTGATCTTTAATGGTTCGGTCAACCGATAACCTTGTTCAGTTGATCGAATAGTAGCCTTCCCTGTTCGTCGAGATCTTGAATTAATGCGCCATTAATGTCTTCATTGTTTGGTCGACTGAACCTCATTTTCAATCGACCGATCATGTTCTGATACCATGTTTGCAAGCTTGATTTATTTTTCCATTTTGCCTGTTCGGTCGACCGAACCTTTATTCAGTCGACTGATAAAATGCCTTTTTCGGTTGACTGAACCTCCTTTTCAGTCGACCAAACCCTTGTTCAAATGAAGCTTTCTGAGTTCTGGTCGCGTGGCCACTGACAGAGCCTGATTCTGAGTTCTGAGTCAAAAGTTATGACCATTTGAAATTCAAGGGGTCATATGATTCTACAACACAAAGTTAGTTCGATATAACAATAATATTCCTGCAAAACAAAGTTGGCACGGTTATAATACATGAGTAGTAATATGCATGAGTATAACAGTTAGGATTGTCTTGATCTCAACTTGGAAACCTTCCCGGTTTGTTCAATTGGATCAGCGACCTTAGGTTGTTCCCTTCAAGAACCCGACCTCACTGTCGCTCCTCCAGTTATTTACCTCAACCTACCTTCCAAATGTTGGGTCCTCCAGACCTGATTGGACTTTACTGTCTGGCCGTGACTAGGGCTTTCCCGATTGAGTAAATAGTCTGCACACTTAGCCAAATCATTAGATCATAACAAGACTTAACTTGAACCTTTAACAACATCAAAACTCATGTTTGATTCTGGTGCACATTGCACCAATAACTGAGGGTGGTGAGAAAATGGATTCAGGGAGATTCATCATAAATTCCGGATTGGGGTTAACGCTCGGAAGCGAAAGAGCTTCCGGCAATTGAGAAGTAGAAGAAGTGAGGGCAGGATATAAAGAGGAGAGGATAGGCTCCAGGGAAGAAGAAGGAATATCCCCAGTGGGTACCTCCTCAGAAGTAAAAATAGCTCATTTCTTGGGTTGGGGTGCTATGGTCAAGCAACGCCCGGGGCGTTTCCTTGTAGGAACAACCTCAAGCTCTTGTTCTTGTGTCTCTTGAAGGGTATCTTCTGGAGGTATGCTGGCGGGTGCTTCCTCAAGAGTAATGGAAGAGCTAGGAACAAGAGCTGGTTGATTGGAGGACTCAGGTAGAAGAGCATCAGATGTTGGAGCTGCAACATTAAGTTCTGCTCTGAGTTCTCGCTCCTTAGCTAACACTATCTCATCATCTAGATAGATTGCGTTATCAACCAAAGCTCTATACAGAGTATCCACTGCAATACATGAAAAAGTATTTTAGTCAGTAAAGGAAGGATAGCTGAGAATTTCGAAGCTTACCAAAAGAGTATTACAGGCTCTTTTGAACAGGGCTTAAACCAAAAAGATATAAGAGTTCATCACGTATCCACTGATGAATATAAAATTGATAACCTAGTAATTTCTTAGAGTACTCAGAAAAGAGAGGTTGTTGATGAAGTTCCCTTATATCAGGGAGAGGAGGAAGAGAAGATTGCCATTTAGTAGACCACCCAATAGGATCGGGAAATTTGAAAAAGAAAAAATGGGATTTCCAACCCTTGATAGAAGAGAGTATTTCTTCAAAGAATACCATTTTTGGACGAGATTGGAAGAGGAAAACCCCTGGTTTCAATTTCTTAGGATAAGAAAACATAAAAAAATTTTGAGAAGTAGGAGATATATTGAAAAGGTGGAACACCATGTATAATCCACATATGTATCTGAAGGCATTTGGGGAAAATTATTGAAGAGGAATACCAAAATACTAGCTAATATCTACCAAGAACGTCGGAATAAGAAAGCGTAAGCCCACAACTAGTTGGTCCTTAAAAAAGGTGATATAATCGTCAGGAGGAAGATAAGGGTGAGCATCAGGTGGTGGAACCCTAATATGGTATTGTCACGCCCCAGGTAGTCCTTGCTCGAAGAAATTTCGACAACATCTCACCTATACGGGTGATAATATGAGACTTATATACATAGCCCTCAGGGCTCACACTCATCAGCCAACATGGCTGGTATATATATATATATGTATATATATATATATATATATATATATATATATATATATATATATATATATATATATATATATATCAAACGAAAATAAAACCATCCATATCAAAACAGCCTCTGGCTGTCACCACAATACAAAAGAAAGTAAAAACAACATCTAAACTTACCTCTTCTACCGATCGACAGGCACGTAGCAAAACATAACAAATAAAACTCCACCAAGCAAACAAAAGTCCAACCATCACAATATCTTAAGGAAAACCATACAATCCAAGGTGCAAAACCAATACAAGTCTGAAACGTAGCTCTAAGCAAATAAACAGAAAATCAAAAGACTAAAACGTATACTCTTGTGACAAGGGGACTGGCAACTGGAATCTCCTGACGACTTCAACCTGAAATAAGAATATAAAGAAATGGGGTGAGTTCAATAACTAATTGGATACCAGATAGACATGAATAATAAAATATAACTAATAGTAATCATTATGTGGTACAATTTTCTGAACAAAGGTAGGAAATACAAACTGAAAAGGGCTATAGAAAACTGTACTCACCAGGACCTCCTATCTGAATATAAGGGTCATCAAACCAAATACAAAATGTCACCTGTATACATGTCAAACATATGCAACCCAAACAAATGCAGCATCCAAAATGAAGTAATCACAAACAATAAATGCAATATATGCATATGGTGCAAAAAAGACATGTGTCACCTCTGATGTCAATCAGCCATCTCACACGTGATGGTGAGACCGAGTAGGTAGGGCTATGACAACTATGCACTCTGCCATCACTGCTCCTGAGTGATCGAGTGAACAGGATGCTGTCGGATTACACCTATCCTCCTACCCCAACATAATGGGAGAGCCTATGCTCTCATCTCCCTGTATCATAGGGGAGGGATCCCTGCCCACTACATGCTTCAGTCATCACTACCCAGGAACGGACCAGCGGAGCCCTGACAGAGCAAGCTGCACACACCCTACCTGATGTACTACTAACTTATGAGTGGTTGTGTGTGCAGACCATGTAACTGGCGATACGCTCATCAATAAAGGAGCTGACCACCGCCAGTATGCAATCATGCAAAATGGTGCATGACACTAAACATGTAGATAAAGACCATATACCCTCCATATAAAATACACTAAAAGGAAATAAATCATACAATGGTCTAGGTATCAACAACCTAAGTACACAAATCAGATATGACGAACAACAAGACTACTACACAGTAGGCAATGTAAGTCACAATTTCTATGAACAGGGATACACACAATGACAATCAAAGAAAATATAAGTAGGAATGTAGGTAGACAACATGAACTAGATAGTGACATATCAAGCAGATGCAAACATAATCATTACCACTAGAAATAAATTATTATGCATATCTAACATGACTATATCAAGAGATAAGTCAGAAGTACCCGCCTCAAATAGAATGTCGAATCCGATAAAAACCCAAGTTGTGATGCTGTCTCAAATAGATCCTGCATCAAAGTATTTTATTTAGCTAAATTCATAGGAATTAAATAGCTAAATAAATTCCCCAAGCTAATTTAGAGAAAACCCTAATCGGCATAACATTAACACTACCTAGATTAAATCCCATGGTTAACTAGGGTTAGTTGCCTTAACCCTAATCATTCCATTAGATTAATTCTAAACCTAAATAAATCTACAACAAAGATACAGTTCTCTACTCCTTACCTCAACTCCAAGTCAGTGCTCTTGATCCTTAGCCAAATATGTTGTTGTCGGGTGAAGAAGTTGCTAGAAATCAGAAATGGCACCGACACAATGAATCTACAAACAGAGACCACCATTCTCCAGTTAGCATAACCTTCCACTCCAACATAGGTGATGCTCACGGAAAAAATTTGGACAAGAACAGAGCACAAAATCGAAAGCCAACCCTAAGCCCTCACCTTCAATCACACCGCTGGATTACTGCTGCCCTCTGTCGCTTTCTCGAGCTCTCGGCTTCCGGCGATCTAGGGCATAGTGTCAACAGGGGGTGGCGGTGTACAGGGTAGAGAGTGTGCGTTAGGGAGGAGAGGAAGAGGTCATCGGTGTGCAACTCGGGAGGGGAAGGGAGATCGGCTATCGGCGCTAGGGCAGAGATGCGATGCTGGTGTTGATCCTTCCATCCGACGACGGCTGCACTCGGTGGCGGCTGCACTCGGCGACAGCGGAGATGATAGAGGAAGAGGATCGACGTCGGTTTGGGAAATAGGAGAGGTTCAGAAAAGAGAGGAGGCTCGGCGGTGCGGTTCGGGAGAGAAGAGGAGAAGAGAAGTTGGTGTCGGGGAAGAAGGGTTTGGACGACACAAAGCTAGGGCAGAGGAGGAGAAAGCTTTCGGCGAGAGAAGGAATAGAGCAAGGGAAAAGAATTAAAGAAAAGGAAAAGTAAATAATTAAGGAAATTAAACATTTCCTTGTTTAAATTGGGTAGCTTAAACAGGCTTTCCCGTGGCCCAATATTTATCACTGTAACCTACACCATACGGCCTCCGAAAAATTCCCATAAAATTTCTAAAAATTCTAGAAAATTTCATTAAGGTTATTCCTCTATTTAAACTTATTATTTAATTAATATTTATTGCCATATTTTACATTCTCCCCCACCAATAAAAATTTGGTCCTCAAATTTTGTTGTTTACCATTAGCAATTACTAACAATAGATAAATAGTATAAATGCTGAACAAAAAATTAACCCACATACCTCAAGTGAAAAGATGGGGATATCAAGCTCGAATCGTATCTTCGAGCTCCCAAGTAGCCTCCTCGTCGGAAATTAAAGATTCTCTTCTTTAAGTTGTCGGTACAAAGTTATTCTAATTGTTGTTACATTTGTAATTTGTAATTCTTATCGAGCTTATAGTTGTTGCCCACCGGAAGCGAACAAGGATCGCGGGCCTTCGAGTAGGAGTTGCCTTAGGCTCCGAACGAAGTAAATCCCTTTGTGTCTTTGTCTTTATTTTTATTCCGCTACATTTTAATTACTCCGATAATTTTTCGATAATCGAACGAAATAGCCACGAGCGCTATTCACCCCCCCTCTAGCGCGTCTCGATCCAACAGATTGGTGTAAAGTGGTGTACAAAATAAAGAAGAATATCAAAGGAGAAGTTGAAAAATACAAAGCAAGATTGGTGGTAAAAGGCTACAATTAAATATCAGACATTGACTATGATGAGGCATTCGTTTTCGTTGTTCAATTTGAAACTGTCAGACTAATAATTTCTTTAGTAGACCAAAATAAGTGGAGAATACATCAAATAGATGTAAAATCTATCTTTTTAAATGGAATTCTTGAAGAAGAAGTCTATATTCGGCAGCCATCAGGTTATGAAGTCAAAGGACAAGAAGACAAAGTTCTAAAATTAAAGAAGGCTTTCTACAGGCTAAAGTAAGCACCAAGGGCATGGAATAGCTGAATAGACAAATACTTGCAAGAGAAAGGCTTCTTCAAATGTCCATATAAACATGCACTATACATTCAGAATAACGATAAAGATGTTTTGATTGTATACCTATATGTTGATGACTTGATCTTTACATGAAGTAATCCAAGTATGTTTGAAGAATTCAAAGAAGCAATGACTGAGGAATTTGAGATGACTGATATTGGGCTCATGGCATACTATCTAGGCATTGAAGTGAACAAAAGGGAAGATAAAATCTTCATTTCACAAGAAGGTTATGCAAGAGAGACATTAAAAAAGTTCAAGATGGATAATAGTAAACCTATAAACACCTTAGTAGAATGTGGAGTCAAGCAATCAAAGTATGATGAAGAAGAAAAAGTTGACCCAACATTTTTCAAGAGCTTGGTTGGAAGTTTACAATACTTGACGTGGCCTTATCCTTTATGCTGTGTGACCTATTAGTCGCTATATGGATACTCCAACTACCACCCACCTTTAGATTGCTAAGAGAATTTTGCACTATATCAAAGGTATGACGGATTTTGGATTGCTTTATTTAACATCTAACCAGTTCAAACTTGAGGATATACCGATAATGATTAAGGTGGAGATATGGATGATAGAAAGAGCACTACAGAATTTGTATTCTTTGTGGGAGATACAGTTTTCACTTGGATGTCGAAGAAACAACCTATTGTCATACTTTCTACTTGTAAAGTGGAGTATGTAACTGCGACCTCGTGTGTTTGTCATGTTATTTGAATTAGAAATTTATTGAATGAACTAAGTTTACTATAAGAAGAGATAATCAAGATTCAAGTTGATAACAAGTCTGCAATAACACTAGCAAATAATCTAGTTTCCCATGATAGAAGCAAACACATCGATACATGCTATCACTATATCAGAGAGTGTATTACAAGAAAAAATGTGCAAGTAGAATACATAAAGTCTCAAGATCAAGTTGCTGATATTTTTACCAAGTCACTCAATACGATATCTGCTTGGAGTCACAAAATCAAGTTTAAGAGGAGATGTTAGAAATTTAAATTAATTTTATTGATAAAGAAAAAATTATTGATAGAATATTATGGATAGAGATAGAATTGATGAGGTGACAATTCTTAATAAAATGATAGTTCATGATAAGATAGAGATAGAATATGATAAAATCACATTCTTGATAAGAATAAGAATTCATGGAGATAGAATATGATGAGGTGACATTCTTGATAAGAATAAGAGTTTATGGAGATAGAATATGATAAGGTGACAAAAATAAAAGGATCTAGATTCAATGTATTTGAGATTAGTGATTATCCAATATACCTATAAATATGTACCTTTTCCGATAAATGTAAGTTGAGTTCACATTTTTTTTATTCTCCTCTTTCACGTAGAGTACATTGCTTTTCTCATAATTCTTTTTTTCCAACAAAGTGAGTGCATTTCTTTTCCCATAATTCTTATCGAGCTTATAGTTGTTGCCCACCGGAAGCGATCAAGGATCGCAGGCCTTCGAGTAGGAGTCGCCTTAGGCTCCGAACGAAATAAATCCCTTTGTGTCTTTGTCTTTATTTTTATTCCGCTGCATTTTAATTACTCCGATAATTTTCCGATAATCGAACGAAATAGCCACGAGCGCTATTCACCCCCCCTCTTGCGCGTCTCAATCCAACAATTGGTATCAGAGCGGGGTCGTTTTGAATCAGTGCAACAACTGTTCAAAACAATTTTTTCGTGGTATTTTCATTTTCTTTCGATTAGAATCTAGCCTCATAGCTATATTCTAATTTTTTTTTTTCGAATCGATTTTTTTGCTCAAAGTTGGTCAATACCACTTGAGCTTGTCATTTTTTTTTCTTCCTCCTGCACTACTAATCCAAGACACAGTCTTGGAATAGATTTGTTTGTTTTTGTTTACTTAGGTCTAAAATGACTCAACAAGAAGGATATAGCACTGTTCGTCCCCCACTATTTTCCGGAGAAGACTTCGGATATTGGAAGGGGCGAATGGAGATATATCTGAAGATCCAGTTCGACACCTGGATGATCGTCAAGACAGGACTGCAACTACCAACTGATACGGACGGTAAGCCTACATCCTGTGAGAACTAGGAGCCAGCCTTCATCAAAAAGGTGGAAGCCGACGCCAAAGCTACCTGCACCATCCAGTGCGGGCTTACCAAAGAAGAGCTCAACAGAGTCGGTCCATTCTCCTCCGCAAAGGAACTATGGGAGAAACTGATCGAACTTCACGAGGGCACCTCGGAAACCAAGGTAAGTAAGCGTGATTTGTTACTTAATAAACTATACAATTTGAAAATGCAAGAAGGCGAGACGGCAAGTTCTTTACACGCTCGAATTCAAGATATTCTGAATTCCCTTCATGGAATCGGGCAGAAGGTAGAAAACAGAGACATAATAAGGTATGCTCTTAACTCGTTTCCAAGGAGTACGTTGTGGGCATCAATGGTAGATGCCTACAAGGTCTCCAAAGACTTATCTTCTTTAAAATTAGACGAATTATTTAGTGAATTTGAACTCCATGAACAAACTAATGCACAGCCTTCCGAGAAGGGTATTGCTTTGTTTGCAGGTACGAGTCGAACACGGGAATCAAGAGTACGGCGAAAAATTGAATCGGAATCAGAAGACGAACCCGACTCAGAAGATGAACTGACCAGCGAACTAGTGAATCTCGTGAAGAAGCTCTACAAAAAGAAAAAGGGCTTCAACAAGAAAGATCTAAAGAAGGCAGTCCAATCCAAGGAGGCCCAACATAACTCAAAGGTAAAGTTCGAAGTCACTTGCTACGGGTGCAACCAAAAGGGGCATATAAAAGCCAACTGCCCCAACCAAAAGGAAGCCAAGAAGCAAAGAAGAAAGAAGGCCCTAAAGGCAACCTGGGACGAATCTTCTTCGGAGGACGAAGACGACGAACTCGACCAAACGAGTTTACTCGCATTGATGGCCTGGGACCAAATCATCGAATCCGAGAGTGAGTCAGAAGCCGACTCCAAGCAAAGCCACGGATCCGCATCCGTTTCCGAAGGGCCAGACTCCGCTGTAAGTATTCCGAGGCTTAATAATTTAGTCAATTATTTACTTCGCAAATTAGCCAAGTCAAATCTTAAGATAAAGTCACTTCTAAAGGAAGTAGCTATCCTTAAAGGAGTGACTAACTCAAAACACTTACCTGATCAAGTTCAAACTGAAGATTCAACTCAAGTTCAATAACTTGAGGAAGAAAATTCAAGTTTAAAAAATCAGGTAAAAGACTTAAAAAACACCTTAGAACGGTTTTCTTTGGGCTCCAAGAATCTGGACCTAATTCTTGGGACACAAAGAGTCGTCTACAATAGAACTGGGCTAGGATATAAAAGTAAAAAGAAATATAAATCTTATTTATCCCTAATAAGCAAACAAAGTAGTAAATCAGTCCAAGCATGGGTCCCCAAGTCCAAATTGATCAATCAAGTTGGACTTGGCCAATACTAGGTTCCGAAGGATCAAATATACTACCTCGACAAACCATATCGAGGCCGTGATCCAGGGAAAGCTAAATTGAAAACGATCTTAAAAATTCAAAATTAAATTATAAACCTAAATTCAAAATTCGAAATTAAATTAAAAATTCAAAATTAAATTATAAATCTAAATTCAAAATTCGAAATTAAATTAAAAATTCAAAATTAAATTATAAACCTAAATTCAAAATTCGAAATTAAATTAAAAATTCAAAATTAAATTATAAATCTAAATTCAAAATTCAAAATTAAATTATAAATCTAAATTCAAAATTTGAAATTAAATTAAAAAATTATAAAAATTAAATTATAAATTCAAAATTGAAAAATAGATGGAGGATCCAAACTAGCTGGCACCTTCAACTGAACTACCCGACAGGGTAACTGAACCTAATTTACCCGGAATGGGTAAAACAAGAATAGACTACCCGGCAGGGTAATTAAGGTTAGATTAAAACGGGATAAGTTTAACTTGAACCACAGTACTGGTGAAGTTTTTGGATGATAGTACGTTAGGGAAGCTTGGGCATCGCATGTCTAGGAAGATATGGCTTCGACCTGGTGCATTTGGCCAAGTGGAACTGACCGAAGCTACCCTTAAATGAATCCTAACTAGTTAGACCAAGGATTAGTATTAAGTTCAATGGGTAGGACTATTTGGAAAACCTCGAAGGCATGGTTACTTTAATGAGTTCCTTGTGACTCACCATAGCCCAGAAGTTTATCCAAAGAATGCCTACTTGTTGAACCCAAAGCTAAACCTGAATCTAACACAAAGTTAAAACTTACCCTAAAAATTTAACCATAATTCATCTCACAAAAATTATAGGATTCCCTCATTGAAAATTTAAATCGGGTGAGATGACTAAGTAATTAAAAGAATTGATAATTAAATTTCAAAATTATTTTTAAAAACTTAAATTTTAAAATTATGTTAAAAACTTAAATTTCAAAATTATTTTAAAAACTTAAATTTTAAAACTTTAAAATTATCTTTATCCTGATCAAAAATTGCTGAATTACTTAGAAAATCTAAGGAGTCTACTTCAATTAAGCTATCTTTAAATCCATTAAGAACCAATTCAAACTACTTCATGTGTAGGAATTGAAACAATGGATGTTGGATAGTGGATGCTCTAGACATATGACAGGAGATAAGTTGAAGTTTACTAAACTCAAGTACAAGAAGTTAGGATCAGTTGCATTCGGCAACGACGGTAAACTTAAAGTAATCGGAAAAGGTAATATTGAACTTAGTTCCGATTTCATTATTCTAAATGTCTTATTGGTTGAAAATTTTAACTTTAATTTACTAAGTATAAGTCAATTATGTGACAGCGGATATCTAGTCAATTTTGACAAATCTGGATGTCTAGTTAAAAACATCGAAAACCCTGAAATTAGGCTTAAGGGACTTAGGAAGAATAACATCTACATAATAGACTTGTCATTATCCTCAATAAAGTGTCTATTGACACAACAAGAGGAAACTCAACTGTGGCACAGAAGGCTGGGTCACACTCACACCAGACTCATTTCAAAAATGAGTCACAATGGTCTAGTTAGAGGTTTGCCCAAATTAAAATTCATTGAACACTCAATCTGTGATACATGTCAAAAAGGAAAACAAACCAAGTCAATCCACAAATCAACCAACCTAGAAAGAACCAACACCATACTCGAGCTCCTTCATATTGATCTATTTGACTCACATGGAGCCAAGTCACTAAGCAAGAATCAATATTGCTTAGTAATAATTGATGACTACTCTAGGTACACATGGGTAAAATTCCTAAAAACAAAAGATGAAACCTATGAAATATTTAGTAACTTTTGCAAATTAACGGAAAATGAAAAAGATACTAAAATTAAAAGAATAAGAAGTGATCACGGGGGAGAATTTGAGAATCATAGGTTCACCCAATTTTGTAAAATAAGTGGATACCAACATGAATTTTCATGTCCTAGAACACCCCAACAAAATGGACTAGTAGAACGTAAAAATAGAACACTACAAGAAGCCGCTAGGACAATGTTAAACGAATATGAGTTAAGTCATCAATTTTGGGCTGAAGCAATAAATACGGTAAATTATATTCAAAACAGAATTTTAATAAACAAATCTCACAATAAAACACCGTATGAACTCTACTATCACAAAATTCCTAACCTAAACTATTTAAAAGTATTTGGTTGTAAAGTCCACATTTTAAATACTAAAGATTACTTAGGAAAATTTACACCCAAGTCTAACCAAGGAATATTTTTAGGATACTCCTCAACCAGTAGAGCCTTTAGAGTATATAATCAAAACACCTTGAAAGTTGAAGAAACAACTAATGTAATATTCGATGAAGAAAACAATTTACCTAATATAACTGACAATGTCGACATTCATCCAAGAGCTATAGAAGATGATGAAATCCAACCTAATCTTAATGAGGCAGAAGAACCAGTACCTGAACCACAACCAAGACCAACTAGAGTAAGTACTTCTCACCCACCTGACCAAATTCTGGGTGACCCAAACCTAGGAGTCAGAACTAGATCATCCCATAGAAACCTTAGTCAGATTGCCCTCATTTCCAAAATTGAACCTAAAACTATAGATGAAGCTCTTCCTGACCCAGACTGGATCATTGCAATGCAAGAAGAATTAGCACAATTTGAGAGAAACCAAGTCTGGGACCTTGTACCTAAACCCATAGATAAATCAATAATAGACACCAAATGGGTTTTTAGGAACAAGTTGGATGATCACGGTGATATAATAAGAAACAAAGCAAGGTTAGTAGCCAAAGGGTTTAGTCAAGTCGAAGGCTTAGACTATGATGAAACCTATGCTCCAGTAGCTAGACTCGAGTCTATTAGGATGTTATTAGCCTATGCAGCAAATAAAGGATTCAAATTGTACCAAATGGGTGTTAAGTCAGCCTTTTTAAATGGTTTTATCAAGGAAGAGGTCTACGTAAGCCAACCTCCAGGGTTTGAAGACATAGACTACCCTAATCACGTATTTAAATTAAAAAAGGCACTATATGGACTAAAACAAGCCCCTAGAGCATGGTATGAAAGATTATCTAATTACTTAATATCTAAAGAATTTAACCAAGGACAAATCGATCCGACTTTGTTCGTGAAAACTATAGGAAAAGACATCTTTATAGCCCAAATCTATGTTGACGACATAATCTTTTGCTCAACTAATTCAAAATTCTTAAAAGAATTTGTCAAATTAATGGAAAGTGAATTTGAAATGAGTATGGTTGGAGAACTTAATTTCTTCTTAGGCTTACAAATTAAACAAACTAAAGATGGAATCTACATTTATCAAACTAAATATGCTAAAGAATTAATTAAAAAATTCTGTATGAAAAATTCAAAAATTATAAATACCCCAATGGCAACCAACATAAACATTGACTCTGGCCCTGAAGGAAAACCAGTTGACCCAAAATACTATAGGAGTGCCATAGGCAGCTTACTTTACCTAACTGCAAGTCGACCCTACATATTGTTTGCAGTAGGTATGTGCGCAAGATACCAATCCTGTGCAAAAAAAGTCACACCTATCATACATTAAAAGAATACTTCGATATATTAAAGGAACTCTAAACGTAGGACTTTGGTATCCAAGAACTTGCACCTTTGACCTTTACGGCTATTCTGATTCAGACTATGCCGGGTGCAAGCTAGACAGAAAAAGTACAAGTGGTAGCTGCCAGATTCTAGGTCAGTGCCTAGTAAGTTGGTCAAGCAGAAAGCAACATTGTGTTGCTCTATCCACCACAGAAGCTGAATACATAGCTCTAGGAGAATGTGCATCTCAACTACTGTGGATGATGCATACACTAAAAGACTATCAACTAGACTATAAAAATACTGAAATCTTTATTGATAATATCAGCTCGATTAATCTGACCAAAAATCCTATTCACCATTCTAGGACTAAACACATAGAGGTAAAACACCACTTTGTAAGGGATCATGTAGCTAAAGGTGAAATTGCACTCAACCATGTTGAGTCCAAATCAAACCTAGCTGACATCTTTACAAAACCCTTACCTGAACTTGAGTTCAGTGGACTTAGAAGGAAAATAGGAATGTGTTGGGTAGAGTAGATATCTTACCATTATTTCTATTAGTGTGTTTCAAATTCTAGGAAAAATCATTTTCAAAATTCCCAATTTCCTAGAATGTTCAAAAATTGAAATAGCCTAGGCTTTCCCCCTAGAAATCATGTTCTCCTAGAATTAAGCCAGAGCATCTCACAAACACCTAGGTTTACCTTGATTGTGATTGAAAAACATAGACCGGCGTGAGATGCATAGGGTATAGCCTGAACTCAAGGATGCTTATATCTGTGCATCAATATGAGTCTGGGCGTTAAATACGCAATATACATTAATCAAGTTAAGTTCTCCAGCTCTAGTCAAGTCTATCTGGACCAAAATAACTTAACTTGACTAACCTAGTGAAAGCTATTGCCCTGTAGACAATCAGCAAGTAACTAAAGGTTAGACAGTTGGTAAAGGATACTCAAATTTCTAGTTAAGAATGTTTTGTTCTTTATGGCTCTGATACCTAGTAAATCAATCTAGTGAACATGACTTGTGCTTGGACTTAAGGACCAACTGAACTTAAATGAATAACCTTGTCCTAAAACTTAAAATATTATTTAAATTAAGTTCCAATTGACCTTAACTTTCAAATCCTGTTGAATATAGCTAACCTGTTGACCTTAGTAAATTACTGTACAATTCAACGTCTATTATTGCCCATTTTTGATATATGGCAAAGGGAGAGAGAAGCAAAAATGTAAATATAAAATTCAAGTTAAAAGTTAAGGGGGAGCAAAAGTTAAGGGGGAGCAAAAGTTAAGGGGGAGCATATAAGGCAAATTTGCTTTAGTTACTTTGTTCATCTACACTTAGCAGATTTGCCTGTGTTAAAAATGTCTATCTATTCGTTTGTTTACTTAACTTTAAATTTGAGTTGCCATAATCAAAAAGGGGGAGATTATTGGTGCGGGAAGCATCCGACGATCGAACTCGTGTTTTGATAATGGCAAAGAATTCAAAGTTAAGATGTTTTGTAGTCTAACAAGTCTACTTGAGGATTTTAGGAAAGTCCTAGCTGCGGTTAGGCAAAGGGTAAAACCCTAGGGGATGGTAACCCTAGGTCATAGGGGGTGGTAACCCTATGCAGAAAGTCTTAGTAGGTCGATGTCTTCAGGCAAAAGTCCTAGGGGGTGGTAACCCTAGGTGGAAAGTCCTGGTGTCGCGAACCAGGTGAAAGACTGGACTAGCCGGGGAAGCGGATGTCCAGCAGAAAGTCCGGAAGCATCGAGTGCTGAGCAAAAGTCCAGTCGATCTGGAGGATCGCACTGGCAACAGGTAAATCTCCTGAGTGGAGTAGGTGAGGACGCGTTCCCCGTAGAGGGAACAGTAGGCGTCGGGTCAACCTAGGGTTTCCGGTTGGAAACCCGAAGTCAGACTCGGACAGTCCGGAGACTGTCTATACTTCATTTATCATGTTTATTGTGCTAACTTTGTATTGCAGGATAGTGTTTGGGAATAACGTATCTTGCAGGTGCAAAGGAGCAACCTAAAGCCTTGGATGAACAGTGTCCGAGGCACCTCCATGGAGCTTGGAGGCGCCTCGGGTGCAAAAGCTGAGCTGGCTGCGAAGCACCACTGGAGGCGCCTTGAAGCAGGTAGAAGGCGCCTTGGAAGGCGCCTTGAAAGGGCTATAAGGCGCCTTGAGAGGATGAAGTTCGACCAGATCAGATGTTATCCACGCGGAAGACCAGGCAGCATGGAGGCGCCTTGAACAACCTTCTAGGTGCCTTGAACACCCTTTATAAGGGGGTTTCGACCAGCACTTCAAGGAATCAAGTTCTGAGCCTTCCTTCTTCAACGTGCTGCTAACAAAGTCATTCCGAAGTGCTGCTGCAACATTCCGACGATCCGGAGCTTCGTTTTTCTCTTCTTTATGTTGTCGGTACAAAGTTATTCTAATTGCTGTTACATTTGTAATTTGTAATTCTTATCGAGCTTATAGTTGTTGCCCACCGGAAGCGATCAAGGATCGCGGGCCTTCGAGTAGGAGTTGCCTTAGGCTCCGAACGAAGTAAATCCCTTTGTGTCTTTGTCTTTATTTTTATTCCGCTGCATTTTAATTACTCCGATAATTTTCCGATAATCGAACGAAATAGCCACGAGCGCTATTCACCCCCCCCCCCCCCCTCTAGCGCGTCTCGATCCAACAGATTGGTGTAAAGTGGTGTACAAAATAAAGAAGAATATCAAAGGAGAAGTTGAAAAATACAAAGCAAGATTGGTGGCAAAAGACTATAATTAAAGATCAGACATTGACTATGATGAGGCATTCGTTTTCATTGTTCAATTTGAAACTGTCAGACTAATAATTTCTTTGGTAGACCAAAATAAGTGGAGAATACATCAAATAGATGTAAAATCTATCTTTTTAAATGGAATTTTTGAAGAAGAAGTCTATATTCGGCAGCCATCAGGTTATGAAGTCAAAGAACAAGAAGACAAAGTTCTAAAATTAAAGAAGGCTTTCTACAGGCTAAAGTAAGCACCAAGGGCATGGAATAGCTGAATAGACAAATACTTGCAAGAGAAAGGCTTCTTCAAATGTCCATATAAACATGCACTATACATTCAGAATAACGATAAAGATGTTTTGATTGTATACCTATATGTTGATGACTTGATCTTTACATGAAGTAATCCAAGTATGTTTGAAGAATTCAAAGAAGCAATGACTGAGGAATTTGAGATGACTGATATTGGGCTCATGGCATACTATCTAGGCATTGAAGTGAACAAAAGGGAAGATAAAATCTTCATTTCACAAGAAGGTTATGCAAGAGAGACATTAAAAAAGTTCAAGATGGATAATAGTAAACCTATAAATACCTTAGTAGAATGTGGAGTCAAGCAATCAAAGTATGATGAAGAAGAAAAAGTTGACCCAACATTTTTCAAGAGCTTGGTTGGAAGTTTACAATACTTGACGTGGCCTTATCCTTTATGCTGTGTGACCTATTAGTCGCTATATGGATACTCCAACTACCACCCACCTTTAGATTGCTAAGAGAATTTTACACTATATCAAAGGTATGACGGATTTTGGATTGCTTTATTTAACATCTAACCAGTTCAAACTTGAGGATATACCGATAATGATTAAGGTGGAGATATGGATGAGAAAGAGCACTACAGAATTTGTATTCTTTGTGGGAGATACAGTTTTCACTTGGATGTCGAAGAAACAACCTATTGTCATACTTTCTACTTGTAAAGTGGAGTATGTAACTGCGACCTCATGTGTTTGTCATGCTATTTGAATTAGAAATTTATTGAATGAACTAAGTTTACCATAAGAAGAGATAATCAAGATTCAAGTTGATAACAAGTCTGCAATAGCACTAGCAAATAATCTAGTTTCCCATGATAGAAGCAAACACATCGATACATGCTATCACTATATCAGAGAGTGTATTACAAGAAAAAATGTGCAAGTAGAATACATAAAGTCTCAAGATCAAGTTGCTGATATTTTTACCAAGTCACTCAATATGATATCTGCTTTGAGTCACAAAATCAAGTTTAAGAGGAGATGTTAGAAATTTAAATTAATTTTATTGATAAAGATAAAATTATTGATAGAATATTATGGATAGAGATAGAATTGATGAGGTGACAATTCTTAATAAAATGAGAGTTCATGATAAGATAGAGATAGAATATGATAAAATCACATTCTTGATAAGAATAAAAATTCATGGAGATAGAATATGATGAGGTGACATTCTTGATAAGAATAAGAGTTTATGGAGATAGAATATGATAAGGTGACAAAAATAAAAGGATCTAGATTCAATGTATTTGAGATTAGTGATTATCCAATATACCTATAAATATGTACCTTTTCCGATAAATGTAAGTTGAGTTCACATTTTTTTTATTCTCCTCTTTCACGTAGAGTACATTGCTTTTCTCATAATTCTTTTTTTCCAACAAAGTGAGTGCATTTCTTTTCCCATAATTCTTTTTCTAACAAAGTTTTCATTGAAAGCCTATTGGTCAAATTTCAATCTTCTCAGTCCCAATCCTCTAAATTTCATCTTCATCAACCCCAGTTTTGTTGTGCATGAGGAATGACAAGAGGGAGCAGTCAAATTCACAAGGGATTTTGCCGTAGATACAGTGAGTTAAGAGAGTATTGAACAAGCTTAATTCTGCTAAAACAAGTTAGATTTAATTTGTCAACAGTTCCATTAATTAAGCTGATAGTACTAACACAACAATAATCTGCATGAGTCTCAGGTTCTCATCAACAATGACCTTGACTTTGTTTCTCAAATCTGATGTTGAATTATGTAACCAACTCCTTTAACAGTCCATTTAGTTCAGAGAATGCAGAAAAGGACATAAATATATAGAGAGAGAGAGTAAGTTGCTTTATTGATTTATCTAGTTCTTGTATATTATACCTCATAAAAGTATTATTGTGTCAATGTAATAATTATATTGCAATTATTGCAATACTTTTATGAGATCGTTTATCTAGTTCATTTACTGTGGATTCTATGATAGTGATAACTGATCAGAAAGCATCCAAAGTTACTTCTTTTATTGAGCAATACTTCTAGAGATATATTGATGTTGCTCCAGCTACTTAAAGAATGGGCCATTGATATAGCAAGAAGTTGCTTCATTGATTTATGCAACCGATTATCAGACATAGACTTTAATCCCAACCAAAAGCTACATCAATTAGAAGTTATTATTAATGATAGTTGATTGGCTCAGTTCATTTGCCACCCTTGTCACCATGATGGAGACCATGGAAGTAGCCTTGGGGGGTTCTTCTCAAAGGCTTCCCTTGATATGTAGCCTTCTGCTCCAGGAGCTTTCATCACTTCATCGCCTCCGGTTGGTTTAATCACGGACGTCGAAGAGGCAGAGGCTTTAGTGCCTTGGTCCTTTAAACCTCCAGGACTATTGTCATCTCTTGCACCACCTTCTTCAGCACGTTTGCCACCTTTGTCATCCATTCTAAGAGAAGACAATTAATTAGTACCTCACCTTCTTTAATTCAATGGCTTCTTCTTCGTTTAGCACTTTATTTATAGAGCAATGAATTGAATATCAGTCTTCGCTCTACTGCATGCAACAGTTGCATGGCTTTGGAAGTAGAAGAAGGGTACGTACGTTAATGGCGGATTGTTGGGAAGTGGAATCGTCATGCCTTTGAGTAAACTTAAGCAGTGGTCAAAGTTTTAAGTTTTCAAAGCAATATTCTTTGGAAATTCACACGTCAAAAAAGCATCGGAGCTATTTTTCTGGGGAAAAATAAGTTTTTTTTTCAGGTTAAAAATGATCAAAGTAAATTTTAAAATGTTTCTCCCGCAGTTTGAACTATTTTCTCAAAATATTTTTTTTTATATATTAATATTATGAAGGTTAATTAGAACTACTTATGGAAGTGTTAAGAAAAGGAGAATTTTAAAATGCTCTGAAGTTCTAAGATTTTTTAATATCGTCAAATACATTTCATACTTTCTAAATTTTTTGGATATGTTTGATTTTTTTTATAAAGAGATCTAGATCTTAGAAACTAATTAATCCTGAGATGTACGTTCCGAACCCCCATTTTGCATATTAAGTAAATTCAGAAAGCGTGTGACTTTTGACATGGTGCCCTAATGTCATCTGTTGTTTTTTTATTGGCATCAGATATTCAAAGTTGTCACTTATTTGTTGAGTCAATAGCTGGGAGTCTGAATAGATGATCACTCGGGAAGCTCCCACATGTCGAGCAGCATGCAGGCCTACTAATAAAGTTTCATACTCTACCTCATTGTTGGTAGCTCGGAAGTTTAGTCGCACCGCTAGCTGCAAAATGTCGTCTTGAGGAGATATCAGAAGAATTCCAACCCCACTCCCTTATCGTGTAGCTGATCCATCTACATAAACTTTCCAAGTTTCCCCTGGGCTAGCTTGATGAACCTCAGTCAAGAAATCAGCCAAGGTATGTGTTTTGATAGCAGTGCAAGGCTGATAAGTGATATTATACTCTCCCAATTCAGTTGTCCACTTGATAAGGCGACCAGCCACCTTGACATTAGTAAGAGCTTTTCCCATAGTGTTGTTTGTTAGGACCGTAATAGGATAAGCTAGGAAGTAGGGCCTCAAACGCCAAGCCATCAGTACCAGTCCGTAAACCAACTTTTCCAGAACTGTGTACCTAGACTCAGCTCCCTTTAATAAATGATTGAAGAAATACACTGACCGTTGTACATTGTCTTGCTCTTTTACCAGCACTGCCCCCACGGCCTCAGGGGTAGCCGATAGGTAGACCCAAAGTGGTTCTCCTGTGATAAGCTTGAATAGAGAATGCAGGGTCTCCAGATATGTCTTCAATTCTTCAAAAGCTCGAGTGCACTCTTCATCCCACTGGAACTTAGAGGCTTTTCTGAGCACTTTGAAGAAGGGCGCCGCTTTATCTGTCGATCGGGAGATGAATCGGGACAAGGCTGTTATCCTGCCGACCAGCTTCTGAGCTTCCTTCAAGTTTTGGGGAGCCTTCATATTACGGAGTGTTTGGACCTTCTCTGGGTTGGCTTCAATCCCCCGCTCAGTGACGAGATAGCCCAGGAACTTTCCTCCCTTGGCTCCGAATAAACACTTCAAAGGATTTAACTTTACCCCCATACTGCCGAAGAGTGTTGCAAGTCTCCTCTACGTCGTCTATCAGGTTTGCATCTAAGGGAGATTTGATGAGAATGTCATCTACATAAACTTCCACATTGTGCCCGGCATGCTCCCGGAATATCTTTTCCATCATCCTTTGATAGGTGGCTCCTGCATTCTTGAGCCCAAAAGGCATGACGGTATAACAGAAAGTACCATCAGCAGTAATAAAACTGACCTTCTCCTGATCTTCTGGGGCTAAAGGGATCTGATGATATCCCTGATAGGCATCCAGCATGCAGATTCTCTCACATCCGGTGGTTGAGTCCACCAACTGATCGATCCGAGGCAAAGGATAACAGTCTTTGGGGATAGCTTTATTGAGATCCCGGAAGTCTATGCAGACCCTCCACTTATTATTGGGTTTTGCTACTAAGACCACATTGGAAAGTCAGGACTGGAATTGTGCCTCCCAGACATGTCCTGCTTTCCTGAGCTGGTCTACTTTAGCTCTAATAATTTTATTTTGGTCGGCTGAAAAGTTCCTCTTCTTTTGCTTAACTGGTCTGGCGTCAGGAAGGAGATGCAACTTATCTTCCGCTACTTCTGGCTTGACCCCCGGTAATTCTTCGGCGGACCAGGCAAAAACATCCTTATTGCAGATCAAGCACTAGATCAGGTCTTCTTTCAGCTCTGGCGGTAGGTCCCCAGCTATGCGAGTAAGAGTCTCTGGGCGCTCAACATATAATTGGACCTCCTCGCAGGGGATGGACTCTTCTGCTATAGGCATAGGCTCCTCCTGAATGGCATGAACAACCTCATCCTGAGTTCTTTGTGCTTTGCAAGCCTTGACCTTTACCATATCGATGTAGCATCTTCTAGAGACTTTTTGCTCTCCTTTGACTTCCCCAACCTGTTCGCCGACCGGGAATTTTATTTTCTGATAGAAGGTGGAAACCGCAACCCTGAACTCGTGTAAGGCTGGTCGGCCGAGAATAACATTATAGGAGGAGGGTGAGTCCACCACAATAAAGGTGCTCCTCCTGGTCCAACCAGTGGCTCACTCCCCAAAGATATAGCCAGCTTGATCTAGCCCATGGGCTTCACTTCATTACCAGTGAAGCCATATAGAGAAGTGACCACCGGCTGCAGCTCACTAGCGTCGATCTGCATCTCTTCGAAGGCATATCTGAATAGCACATTGACCGAGCTTCCCGTGTCAACAAAGACTCGGGCCACCCGGTTGTTGGCGATAGTAGCCTTGATGATGAGGGCATCATCATGGGGTAGCTCCAACCCCTCCAAGTCTTGTGGTCCGAAGCTGATGACCGGGCTGGCAGCTTGCTGTGGACTACATCCTACAGTATGAATTTCTAAGCAACGCTCATGAGATTTGCGCGCTCGGCCCGAATCTCCGTCTGTAGGCCCCCGGGAGATCATGCCGATATCGTGGCAGACCCAACTCAGTAGCACGGCACGAATCCCGCGCGAATTGGTAGCAGTCACTGGTGGCATGCTAGTGAGAGCGATGATATGTGCAGTAACGCGCTCCCCATGGTCCAGGTCAAGGGACCTGAACGGCAGCTACCCGTGGAATCGGTCGGGCATCCTGAACAGGGTGGAAAGTTCGTCGGGGGTCTCTAACACATGGGAGAGGTTGAGCAGGAGGTGGAGGTGCTCTTCTCTCAGGCTTATTCGCGGGAAGAGGTTTGTCTGTCTTCCTTCTTGCCGCCTGAGCTTCCTCTACGTTGATGTAGCTGGCAGCCTTCTCCAGCATCTCATCAAAATTCTTCACAGGATTTTGGATGAGATCCCTAAAGAATTCTCCCTCAGTCAAACCATGGGAGAAAGCACTCATAAGTATTTCAGATGTGGCCGAAGGAACGTCTTGGGCCACTTGGTCAAAGCGCTTGATGTAGCTCCTCAGTGGTTCAGCGGATCCTTGCTTGAGGGCGAACAAGCAGTGATCTGTCTTTTGGTACTTCCTGCTGCTGGCGAAGTGGCGCAGGAAGGCGATCTTGAAGTCGGAGAAGCAAGTGATGGACCCATGCGGCAATCCATCAAACCGTTTCTGGGCAGAGCCCGACAGAGTTTTCAGAAACACTCGGCACTTAACAGCATCGCTGTACTGATGCAGCAGAGCTGCGTTCCTGAATTTGCGCAGATGGTCTTCAGGATCTTTACTACCATCATATTCCCCGATAGCTGGGGGTCAGTACCCTTTTGGTAGTTTTTCTTCCAGGATTTTAGAGGAGAAAGTCACTTTCTCTTCTGGTTCCGACCATCGTTCGTCCCGTGGGACGATAGCCTTCCCCTTCTTAGAATCTTTGGGTAACGAACTTTCAGCCATAGAAACCTGAGGTTGCTCCTTGTGGCTGTAATATCCAGACTCAGGTTGATAATAACCCTAGCCCGGCTCCCTATAGAAAGCAGGTGGAAACTCCAGAGGTTGTTTCCGTTTGGAGCCTCGATCAGATGCGTGAGCAGGTTCTTTAGAACCCTCAGGTAGCTTTTTTAGTCGAGAGGCGGTAGTCTGTTGTTTCTCAGAGGCCGCTCACTTTTTGGCTTCTTTGAAGAGCTCGTACTCTCCAACGGTCATGGTCACGTTGATTCTGCCCGAGTCCTCCATCTTCACGCACCGGAACAGGCAGGGAGTTTGCCACAGACGGCACCAAATTTGATCCCGTCCGGAAGCTGAGTCGGATGAAGGCGGACCTCGATGTACTGGAGGTTGACGGAAAGTCGTTGCGGCGTCCGATCTACCTGGCACTCTCCGGAAGGGTTCACATGGGCGAATGATGACGAAGGATGATGACTAGGATGATGACGCTAGGGCTCTGCGCACACTTAGACGAGCACACGAGTCGTTAGAGACCAGAAACCAGGGAAAAAGTCCCCGGATCAGGCCCTCCGACGCTCAAGCCAGATACTTTTCTCCAGAAGCACAGAGAAAGGACGAAAAGTAAAGACGAGTCAGAAATGACGAGTGAGCGTACCTACGTAAGGGACAAAGCATCCCTTTTTATACCGCAACGGATTCTTCTGGAGTCTGACGGGTGTCAGGGAACGTCAGATGTCAGGCTTTGTCTGGCGGTGGGTGACACGTGGCGTTTTCTTATAGGTCTAGGAAGGAATCAGAGTGTTGTAAATACCCGACCATTAGCATATTCTCTGACAGGCAGTGATTATTCTTTGACAGGTGGTTACGATTCCTTAAACTGCTTGTCGCGTAGCGTCCAACCTCCTTCTCTTGTTATCCTTGCCCTGGCTCTTGGTATTTGCTGATCCCTACCTGTACGCTATGCTTGTGCCATAGGGCTAGAAGCCCAACCTGTATCCTTGTCCCTGTACCTTGTGCGGCAAGGCTAAAATCCCCCACCTATACGCTATGCTAGTGCCGCAGGGCTAGAAGCCTGACCTATATCCTTGGTTTGCACACCCCGACCTGTACGCTAGGTCTGTATACCGATCGGCTTCTGTTCTCTGTAATCCATGGTTTGTATGTCCTGACCTGTACGCCAGGTCTGTATACCACCCGGCTTCTGTCCTCTGTAATCTATGGCTTGTACGTTCCGACCTGTACGTCAGGTCTGTATTCCAACTTGATTCTGTCTGTTGTTATCCATGGCTTGTACGTTCCGACCTGTACGCCAAGTCTGTATTCCGACCTGCTTCTATCTGCTGTTATCCATGGTTTTTACGTTCTGACCTGTATGTCAGGTCTGTATTCCGACCTGCTTCTGTCTGCTGTTATCTCTGGCTCGTATGTCATGACCTGTACGCCAGGTATGTATTCCGACCTGCTTCTATCTGCTGTTATCCCTGGTTCGTATGTCCCGACCTGTACGCCAGGTATGTATTCCAACCTGCTTCTGTCTGTTGCTATCCATGACTTGTACGTTTCGACCTGTACGTCAGGTCTGTATTCCGACCTGCTTCTGTCTGCTGTTATCCATGGCTTGTACGTTCCGACATGTACACCAGGTCTATATTCCGGCCTGCTTCTGTCTGTTGTTATCCATGGTTTGTACGTTCCGATCTATACGCCAGGTCTGTATTCTGACCAGCTTCTATATGGTGTTATCCCTGGCTTGTACGTTCCGACATGTACACCAGGTCTATACTACGCCAGAGGTCTTTCCTTTTGCGCCATTACCTGGCATGTGGGTCATGCCCTCAATTGCCATCGAGCCTGAATCTTGTCCAACTTTGTAATCTTATCTTTTGACTGCGCCGTCAGCTGAAACTTTGACCGTGGCCACGCAAGCTTGACTTCTGACCCTCACAGGAGCTAGACTTCTGGCCATCCCATGGGCTTGACCTTTGATCACGTCATCCACCGAACCCCCTTCTCATGCATCGTATCAGTAGAGCTTTTGAACAGGCAGCCAAGCAAGGTTTGCTGGAGGCAGTTAATAAAGCTCCTGGAAATGGTGGCTATGCGAAAATTTCAGTTCACAAAACCAAGGGCTCGAATCGCTCAGCTTATGTTTTGGCTAATTGTTGGAGGACACCGAATGAGACCACTTGCAAGGCCTGTCTGGAGAATGCATCAGCTTCAGCAGTTCGATGCTTACTTTGGTCGGAAGGCCGTGTGCTCAACACGGGTTGTTTCTTGAGATATTCCGACACAAATTTCCTTAATCCAGATAAGAGCAGAAGCCATCAAGGAAGTATGCTACATGAGTTTTTTTGTTGTGCTGCTAGAATCTATCAAAAATTTTGTTCAGCTCGTCTCTTGATGTCTTATGTGTCCTTGCTATGTGCTATGTGGTATTTTGGCAGGGAGCATCATAGCTGTGGTTGTTGCTGTTGTTAGCGCTCTCATAGTTGTTGCTGTCGGAATTACGGTTGCGGTAAGGGTGTGGAAGCAAAGGAAACTAAAGAAGAAGAGAGGTAAATGATGCTACTTCTATATTCATATAATGCACACCCAGATACTTGCTTATTATTGTTCCATTTCATATCGTAAAGCCAGGCATCGAGTGAGATCATATTCGTAAATAAAGAACCCAAGACCAAACAACAAGTCTTGTAAACTCATCAAAAAATCTCTTTAGTATCATTGGAAACAACCAAGAAAAACATCAATAGAATGCTTATTGCTTTTCATCATCTCTTTTTCTCATCTTAGGTCTCTGTTGTGTACGAATTTGTATTCTCAGGTTTGAATAATTCACTAAACATCGAACCAGGATTTTACAATAATAGTTTGAACTTCAGATATTCTACACTTGAGAAAGCTACAAGAGGCATTTATCATTCCAACAAATTTGGGCAAGGAGGTTTCGGAACAATTTACAAGGTGAGAAACCATTGCTGTTTTAAATATTTTGGGTTGACGAACCTCTTGTACCAATGCAACATCAAATGGTTATCTTGTCGCGATGTACTCTCTTTAAAAGAACCAGCAAAATTCTATAGGTTACAGGATTGTGTAATTTTGTAAGACCAAAGCATTAGGTTGTGGTTCTAATGTTTGATGAACTTGCAACTTGCTGATAGGGAACTTTGGTCGACGGAAGAGAAATTGCTGTGAAGAGGCTGTTCTTCAACAATAAGCACCGCGTTGCAGATTTCTACAATGAAGTCAACATAATTAACAGCGTGGAGCATAAGAACCTTGTTAGGGTGTTGGGTTGCAGTTGCTCGGGACCTGAAAGCCTTCTCGTTTATGAGTTCCTCCCAAACAAGAGTGTCGACGGTTTCTTATTTGGTATAAGATCAATTCGATATATTGAAGGTTATTGTACTAAATCATTTCTATGTAGTAAAGGGTTTGTATTTTATATAACTTCAACAGATCCTGAGAGGGGTAAGGAATTAAATTGGCATAGAAGGTTGGGCATCATTACCGGCACGGCTGAAGGTCTTTCTTATCTGGATCAGAACTCAAAGATTAAAATAATCCATAGGGATATCAAAGCAAGCAACATCCTACTAGACATAAAATTTCTACCAAAAATTGCTGATTTTGGACTAGCAAGAACATTCCAAGATGACAAGAGCCATATAAGCACTGCAGTAGCAGGAACACTGTGAGTAACCTTCTCTATTTTAACTATTCAGATTCCAAAAGTTCAGACGAGCAAAATAACTCATTGAGATTGTATTTGCCGATTTATTTACATGTTGATAAGAATTTGCATCTTTTGACAGGGGTTACATGGCTCCAGAATACTTAGCCCGTGGACAACTGACAGAGAAGGCTGATGTCTTCAGTTTTGGAGTGCTTATGATTGAGATAGTGACCGGAGCAAAGTTTATGAATGTTTTTCCGAGTCATCAGAGAGTCTCCTTACACAAGCTGCTGCTCATACTTGAGGAACAAATGACGCTCAAATGAACATCATTTGTGCTAGTATATGTTCGGTGTATGTACTAAATATTTGGTCTTTTCGTTGCTTATCGAGTAGGCATGGAAGCATTTTCAATCAGGAACAATTGAGCGGATGATCGATCCAAATATTCTTCTCGACGATTATCAAGATGTTGACACAGTGAAATAGGAAATAATGCAGGTGTTCCATGTGGGACTTCTATGGACCCAAGAGAGTCCTTCACTTAGGCCATCAGTAGCATTTGCTTTGCTGATGTTGTGCACTGACAGAGAACTTCCTGCACCCACCAAGCCACCTTTCACCGACGAGACCACTATGGAGCTCGACGAGACCAAAGATGTAAAACGCCATCCATCTCCTTACTCCATTGCTAGTGTTTCATTCTATCCGCGGTGTCTAAGTGACTACTCGAATGAAACACTAAAACATGGGCGATGAGATGACAGAATATAGGTGTGCTTGGGAATATGTTTGATGGCAAGAAATGCTGGACTGATACTTTAAGATTGATGTCTTTGTTGAAGTAATTATGTTATTAGTTTTCTAACATGTATTTCAAAAACTTATCAATCAACAAACTTGTGGTTTCTTCAAGTTTCCCAAATGTGTGTACTGGAGGTTAGACACAGGTTTATCTGTATTTTTTTAATATATTTGAATTATCTAATCAGCTCTTTTAACAGTGCACTACTTGAACATTCTGAAAGGTAACTAAGAGGGTCTAAGAACATATATATATATATAGCAAGAAGTTGCTTCATTGATTTATGCGACCGATTAACAGACATAGACTTTAATCCCAACCAAAAGCTACATCAATTAGAAGTTATTATTAATGATAGTTGATTGGCTCAGTTCATTTGCCACCCTTGTCACCATGATGGAGACCATGGAAGTAGCCTTGGGGGTTCTTCTCAAAGGCTTCCCTTGATATGAAGCCTTCTGCTCCAGGAGCTTTCATCACTTCATCGCCTCCGGTTGGTTTAATCACGGACGTCGAAGAGGCAGAGGCTTTAGTGCCTTGGTCCTTTAAACCTCCAGGACTATTGCCATCTCTTGCACCACCTTCTTCAGCACGTTTGCCACCTTTGCCATCCATTCTAAGAGAAGACAATTAATTAGTACCTCACCTTCTCTAATTCAATGGCTTCTCCTTCTTCATTTGCCACTCTCTTTATAGAGCAATGAATTGAATATCAGTCTTCGCTCTACTCCATGCAACAGTTGCATGGCTTTGGAAGTAGAAGAAGGGTACGTACGTTAATGGCGGATTATTGGGAAGTGAAAGGGTCGATAAGGTATTTAAGTAAACTTTAAGCTTTGGTCAAAGTAGTAAGTGTTAAAGCATCTGTTGACTGAAAGCTTTGGAAAACTCACACGTAAAAAAAAAAAAAAAGGTATTGTAGCTATTTTTCCAGGAAAGAATTGCTAGCCGCTTGCAGACGGACTGGTCCGGGATAAACTGGCCCGTCAAAAATTCATGACCAGTTTGGGCGGATTGGAAAATTTATAATCCAATATTAAGGTAGATTGTGGATTATACGGAGAGTCCGCAAGTCTATTAAAAAATTATATATAAAATTAAAAATTTTAAGCTTAGTTGTAGATTAGGTCACTCATTCTACGAACTCATTGAGCTTTTTATTTTAATGTTATGATTTTAATTTTTTTTCTCAACCCACCCAAGAACGCCATTGGCCGGTCCGTTGGACCTACAATTAGCACGGGCTGATTCATTTAGGCTTGCCAAATGATGAATTAATAAAATTTTAATCTAACTTTTTAAAAATTATTTGACGAAACGGTCAAACAAATCCAATCCAAATTGACAGTTTTACTCCTGAGCCTTTGAATCAATATAACTCAAAAACGAACAATATATATGAATGTGATAAATAACAAGAATTTAAAGATGAGAGAAAAAACCTCCTTCAACAGATGATATCCCAAAATTAACCGTCGAGAAATATGATTATCGACTGATGATAATGCTTCGAGATGCCAACATTGTTGGTAACTCACAACACTTTGTTAATGCCACAAGAATTATCACACCTTTATCTAAACGTATTTTATAGTTATCTTAGATCCATGGGTTGGCGAAGTTTATATTTGTATAAATATTTGCTCTAATAGACTGTAGGATTAATTTTTAGTCAATGTAAAATATCTTATTTGATGTCTGAACGATATTAGATCGCTTCGGACGAACGATATATCACTGTTCTTGTTTCCAGTCGTTGAAGATGGACCACTAATGAGATAGCTTGTCTGCTGACTATAAGAAGAACTCAAGAGGAAATTCTAAACTGTGAGCGGGCCTACCATGTCACCAAAAAGTAAAGGAGAAAGAAGACGTCAATAGACGGGCTGGGGCGGGGGTCAGCGTAGCCACTCTGACGCTCAAATTAGTGAGGGCGCTAAGTAGCAGTGATCAAAGGACATCGACGAGGAATAGTGAAGAGCAATGGAAGAGCATTTCTACGTGGGAAGAAGTGACCCCTTATATATAGTATTGTTTCTCTTAGCACAAATAATGAAACATGTTACTAAAATAATGCTAACCATACCGACATCATGTCGTCTTTCCCAAATTATACCAACTAATTTTGTACATAAATAGTAGAAGCATCCATTGTACAGGTTGCATAGATAATATTCTAGTGATTCTCTGAAAGCATGTTACACATTGGTAGAATGGGATGATGGGTTGTTATCTCGTAACAGTGGGGCCTTGATGGATTATAGTGATATTTTTGCAATGGCCCTAACTTTTCATGTTATTCGATCAGACCTTACTTCCAACCAATTCCGATTAGATAAGAAGGACTGAGAACTAGTATGGCTTTTGGTGACTCGATCTATACGACGATTACCATTTACTCAGTAGAAAGTCTGGTCAAACCTAGAGGATTCCATATTTGACTGGACATGGAATCTTTTTAAACTTGAGGGGGGATATCTGGTTCATCAAGCCGGGGGATCGATCACTGATAACCTTTGTTCAAATCAGTACAGGAAACCCTAGGGTGTGACTACCTATGGATGTTTGAGTAGTCTTTGCCCAACCAGGGCTAGCACGAGGTCTAAGTTGACTCCTTTTGAATTTTGACCACCACGCTAGCCAATACTCTTGACTCCAATACCCCTTTTGGGTCACCCTTATTCGTCATATCAATTACCTTTTTTACTTTAATATTCTACCGTTATCTTCAAATCATATTGATGCGGCGATAAGGGAGAGCCCACCTATCACGGGTTAGTTGGCATGGTGTTGATCAAAGTCAAGGAGGTCAACGTTAGGGCTTACGAAAAGAGTCTCGGTCAAAGGTGGCTGTCTGGTTATCCCGGTTGGCAAAGGAGTGGTCGAGCGGATCACCCACCCGGTCAGACGAATGGACATCATGGACCGATCAAACGAATAGACAAACTCGTAGTCGGTTGTTTCCATCGACAGGAAAACGAGTCGCTCAAACTGCCCGTCCGGCGCAAGGAATGACATTATACAAGAAGGGACGAGAAAACAAAAGAAAACACTCAGTCTATCATGAAATATGAAGAAGTCAAGTCAAAGAAGAACACTCCATCTATCATTAATGCACAGAAGTTAAGATAAAGAAGCCTTCCTCTGGCAATTAATAACGATCACAAAGAAAGGTATAAAAGGGTACGCCAGATATGAGGAAAGGCAAGATTTATCTATTTTTGGATTACCCCGATTCTAACTTGAGAGACGGAGGCCAACGCCAGGGACCCCTTCCTTGGTTTGATTTTGTTTTACAGGATTGAGGTCTTCATCTCGTCAGTAGTCACCCCATCCCCACCTTTCCAGCTTCCCTCATTTGGACAGAATCATTTTGGCGTCATCTGTGGGAACATAGCCTACGTCCAAATAAGAAGATGGAAGACGTTGGACGACTCACAACAGTGCTGACGTAAGAGGATCTCGATGCACTAATACAAGCTCGAGTGATAAAGATAATGGAGTAACAGCAACAAGCGTTGGCTGATCGACCAACGCATGAGCATGCTGCTTCTGCAGTAGGTCAGCAGGCCAAAAGAGGAGATCGAGCGGATCAACTTTCTGCTCAGGATCCAAATAGGAGACCGATCGACTCCTATGGGGACCCCCATAATACACCAGTCCCCTTCAACTGAGCGCTATCGTGGGCTCCCCCAGAAGAAAGAGGCCAGCGGATAGACACTGGGGATCTTCCTTGGATGAGGCGCCCGTACGGGACTCACGAAACGAAAAAGCGCCGAGGGAAGATAACTCGCTCGTATGGGTCAATCAATAATTTTTGGAGGGGATCCTAAATGACCCTCTGCTAAAGCATTGCACCCCCGATGATGATCGGGGAGTACAATGGAGCAACCGATCCCGAGTCCATTTGGCCAAGTTTGACAACGTGGCCACCCTTCACCAGTACATGGACGGAGTGAAATGTCGAGTCTTCCTTACCACTCTATCTGGATCAACACAATGATGGTTCAAATGGTTGCCGAACAGCTTGATCCACAGCTTTAAGGACTTCCGAGCAGTATTCCTACATCACTTTGCTAGTAGTCGCCGCCATCAGAAGACGAGTGTAAATCTGTTCTCGCTAAAGCAAGGGCCCCGAGAGACCCTGTGAGCCTATATCCAACGCTTCAATCATGTGACAATGGACATTCTAGTAGTCTCCTCATATGTGTTAGTGAACGCCTTCACCCAAGGGTTCACAGAGGGAGAGTTCTTCCGATCGCTCATTCGGTGGTCGCCAAAGGACTTTGGTCATCTGCAAAAGAAGGCCAACGAATACATTAATATGGAAGAAGCCCATGCGGCAAGGAATAAGGAGACGACCGTCGAGCCCGCAGGAGCATCCGAGCGACATCAACTGAGTTGTCATCCACCACCTAAAGGGTCAACTGGAGCCCCTCCACATTAGGAGACTAGGCCATATGTCGTATAGTAGGCGGCACCCGCTCACCCAAGAGGCAAGAGGTGGGCACCGATGTTTTGTACCTTCCACCAGTCAACGACGCACAACACTAGAGACTGCTACGACCTAGTAGTTAGTAGGTCGGTTCTACGCGGATACCGCTGTCGATCACCACTTCCAGACCAGTGTCATCGAAGTCGATCTGCAAAACAAAGGAAGGAGGAAAGGATGACCGAGCCACGCCACCACCAACTACAAAGGGACCGAATCCCTGACTAAGCCTCTTCCGAACGGACCAGACCGCCCGCAAGGAAAGAAGAGAACTGGAGTAACACCGCTCGGGGGGAGATGGGAATGATCACCGGTGGATCGACTGACGGAGATTCTAACTGAGCAAGGAAGTTGCATGCACAGCAGCTCGAGATCCACGTTGTTGGTTGCAGCAAGGAGAAAGCTGAGGGACTCGAGATTAGCTTTGATCCTAAGGATTTGGAGGGAGTGGAGGTCCCCTATGACGATGCATTAATCATCCGAGCGGTAATTACCAATTATACAGTCCATCGAACTTTTATTAATACAGGGAGCTCAGTAAATATCATATACAGGAAGACATTCGATCAATTGCAAATTGACTGAAGTGAACTGCTGCCAATGAGGACTCCACTCTATGGCTTCACAGGCAATGAAGTGTTGCTGATCGGCCAGATCAAGTTGGCCATCTCACTCGGAGAAAAACCCCTGAAGCAGACAAAGACCAAAATTTTCATAGTGATAGATGCTCCCTTGACCTACAACGTCATTTTAGGTTAACCGACACTCAATGAGTTCCAAGTGGTGGTGTCCACTTATTGTCAGAAGATCAAATTCCCAATGGACGATAAGGTAGGAGAAGTTAAAGGTGACAAGTTAGCCTCTCGGCGATACTACATCGAGATGGTCAAGTCTGAAGTAAGAATCGCTCAGAAAAAATCCACGTTTTTAGGTAAACATCATCATTGAAAAACCCCCCATGATAGTTTACGAAGAAAAAGAAGAAGTTCAGATCTACCCTAACTGTCCAAAAGTTCAAATCCACCCTAACCACCCACCCTGTCAATCTAGAGGGCGAGAAAAAGGCGCAACTAGTAGCCTGTCTCAAATAAAATCGTGATGTGTTTGCTTGGGCGACACATGAGCTTTCCAAAATTTTGCCAAGTGTGGCTCAGTATGAGCTACACGTCCGACCGGATGCTTGGTTAGTAAAACAAAAGAAAAGGGACTTCAGTATGGAACAGAACTTGGCCATCCTAACAGAGATAGAGAAATTGCTGGAGGCTGGCCACATACGGGAGGTATAATTTTCGATCTGGCTTGCTAACATTGTATTGGTCCCCAAGCCGAGCAACAAATGGAGGGTCTGTATAGACTTCCGTGACTTGAATAAAGCGTATCTGAAGGATTTTTATCCGCTGCCCCGGATAGACCAGATGGTGGACTCTACGATAGGCTGCGAGCTGATTTGCATGCTCGACGCATATCAAGGTTATCACCAAGTGCCACTCGCCCGAGAAGATCAAGAAAAAGTCAGCTTTATCACGACCGATGGAACATTCTGCTACAATGTCATGCTGTTCGGACTAAAAACATTGGCACCACCTATCAGAAGCTCATGAACAAGGTGTTTCGATGGCAGATTGACCGCAACATAGAGGTATATGTCGACAACATATTAATAAAATCTCCAAGAGCTATTGATTTTTGCACACATATCAAGGAGACCTGCCAAAGTCTGATGGCTTATAGAATAAAGCTAAATCGAACAAGTGCATGTTTGGTGCCAAGAGCGGCTAATTCCTGGAATACATCATCATCGAGCGGAGGATCAAGGTGAATTCGAGTAAGGTCAAGGCTTTGCAAGATATGCCACCGCCACACAACTTGAAGGAAGCCCAACGGCTGACCGAGCGGATTACCATTCTGTCCAGATTTATATCCAAATCATCCGACAGGAGCCTACCGTTCTTTAAGGTTCTACGTCGGGCGACAAAATTCCAGTGAGATGCGGAGTGCGACCGGACATTCGAAGAGCTCAAAGATTATCTCAACTCCTGCCTATATTAGCTAAGCTGAGCACAGGAGAGCCACTTTGGATCTATCTGTCGTCCACCGAGAATGCGGTCGGTTTGGCATTAGAAGAGTCGCTTTGGATCTATCTGTCGTCCACCAAGAATGTGGTCGGTTCAGTATTAGTTAAGAAGAATGGGCAAGAGCAATAGCCATGTATTTTTTAAGTAATATATTGAAAGATACCAAATTCCGCTACACTGGTCTGGAAAAGTTAGCTTATGCTTTGGTACTAGCCGCTCGGAGACTCCGTCCGTACTTCTTCTCCCATCCAATCGTCGTGATGACCAACGATACCTTGGGAAGAGTCCTCCTCAACCCAGAAGCATCCGACCAGCTAATCAAGTGGACAACTGAACTAAGTGAGTTCGACATCCAATACCAACCCCAAACGACGATAAAAGCTTAGGCCTTGGCTGATTTCGTCATAGAAATCCAAAAAGACGAGCTAGAAGCAACTTAGAGAATATATGTTGATGGCTCTTCCACTCGACAAGGCAGCAAGATTAGCATCCTACTCATTTCCCCAAGGGAAGACCGAATGCAACTTTCTGTTCGGCTGGATTATCGTGCCACCAATAATGGGGTTGAGTATGAAGCCTTGATCGCTGGCTTGCAAGCAGCGCGGCATGTTGGAGTCACAAAGGTCCTCATTCACTCGGACTCCCAATTGGCCGCCCAACAACTGGCAGGGGCGTTCGAGATTAGCAGCCCTGACTCAAGTTATATGTAGAAGCCTTCGAGAAGCTAAAGACAAATTTTCAAGAAGTCACTATACAAAAGATCCCTCTATCGGACAATCAAGCACCAGATGAACTGGCTAAGTTAGCTAGTTCATTATCACCGGTCGTGATCAACCAACTGATTGAACAGGTTTCTTTGGTGGCGCATATTGATCGAATGGAAGGAGTTATCTTTCCAAGCAACTAGAGAACACCTTTAATCGAATTTCTCCAATCAGGTAGTACGCCGGTCGACCAGGAGGTGGTGCGTCTATTAAATAAGAGGGTCGGATGATTCACCTTGGTCGGAGATTAGCTGTACAAAAGAGCCTTCTATGTGTTAGACTAGAGGATGCAGCGTATATCTTGCAAGAAGTGCACCAAGGCTCCTATAGAAGCCATCCAGACAGTCGTTCGTTAGCTCGAAAGATTCTCCTAGCCGGATACTTCTGGCCAAATCTCTAAGAGGATGTCGTTCGGACGACAACCACTTGAGACACACTCTTCTGCATGTGGGCCTCTTGACAGTGGGTCGGTTGCTGATCTTTTGGCCATCGTCTAAATTCATGAATGTGTGTGCATTATAATGCCTCATATTCACTGTTTATTTTCTCCCTACATAAGGTTGTTGACTTCAACCATATGCATTCAATATGAAGTTGACCTCCATAATTTTGATCATGTTCGAAAGAGGTGAAGGCAGTTGGCTGGGAACATGGATCTACTGTTAACCAAATGAAGACTCCGTGCTATCCTGCGCAACATAAGGAGCATTAGTGCCGGGTAAGGGAAGGGATCTCTGGGTTGACACTTCGACGCTCAAGTCAGATCGAGTTATGTGAAGAAAATAGTAGGGAACAACTATAGCAATGTACACGTAGAATAATGTAGCATTGCATACCTTCATCGGTTGATGAAGATCCCTTTTTATAGTGTCAATGTTGTGTCTATGCAATACCAAAGCATTCCTAAAAAACAAGGACATCCCATAAAGTGTTCCTGACACCTTTCCTAAAATGAGCCTGCAAATCCCTCTGATTTGACAAGTTAAAAATTTCGAACACACGATTTGTCTGCAAGTATTCTCTGTCCTTTATGGCACAAACTTCAAAGAAGAGTACAAACCGTAAATCCCTGGGGCTCATGTTAGGCCAACCGACCATCACTCAGAGGGATCGCCAGCTTGGCCTCACCGAGTGTAGGTAGTGAGTCAGTGCACATTCAACCATTCTCTGTCATAAAGGAGCGGCCTATCCGATCAGTCTACATATCCGATCAGAATACAGACTCGACTGGCCCTGATCGACTGAGGCAGTCAGTCGATACATAGCAATGAGGCTTATCTGCTTATCCTGGGTTGGGAGACGAAGACTAGCCAAACGAGAGGCCTGGTCGGCCCCCGTGCCCGGTCGGAGGCTCTAGGCCCGATCGGCCATGTGGCCAATTTGAGCATGCCCTTGCCCCTTTGGTAACTTTGACTACTTCTTGACTTTGATCGTCACGCTAGCCGGTTTTCCATGCTATGAGGGGTCCGCTTTTACCACCGTATCAGATTTCATCTCATCTATCCTCTTCCTCAATCTTGACTACCAAACGAGCAGCAGCCCACCAATAGGTCTGTAGCTTTCGGTCCTCCATTCTACTTGACAATATGATCTTAAGAACAGTCCGTTCAGGTGGGTGCCACCCGGATGGCCAATATTTAAATAAAATAGGGATTTGAACTGGGAGATCTTCCAACGGCTATCTGAAGCAAAATGACAAGAGAAAGAGAGGGTTTTTAACAGGTGCCAAGAGAGATAAGGAGGGAGGGTTACCTTCGGGATCAATAGGGAAAAGTCCGGACACTTGAATTATTAAAAGAAAAGAACTGAATTTTCTATCCGGATCATTCTCAATATGATATCAGACTGCAAAGATACAAACCAGCTTAGATTCTGCAGTTATTGAGGAAGAATTTTCAACTGCACATTATTCTTGTTTATGATCTCCACCTGGAACAGATTGAACCTTAGTAGATGGCCTTCCCTTGAACACACACACAAAAATATATATCATACTTGAAGTTCATTTGAAGAAACTCTCAGATTAATTCTGATTGATGAACTGCTTGCTCACAGTGATGAAGTTGCCCAAGTTCTGGCTTTGAGCTCTTGAGGTCTGAAGTAGTTGTTGGAGTTTATCTGTAGCGGATATGGCCTTCTTGTTGACATCTTGGGCAGATGGAGACTCGCTGGCCGAGAGAGCTTTTGCCACCGGCAAAGCTCCCTCTGCTCATTCTACTGCTGCGACAAGAGTTTGCTTTCTTGCAGGACTCCTGATCTTGCACTTGCTCTTTCTCTTCAGGATTGAACAAGGTGGCTAACTTCCATGTGCCATTGCATAGGACAATGAATGGCCCAATTACGAAAACATCACAAGGGCGCCTTTGTTATCGTTTTCGTCAAAAGAAAATGCTCTTCAAAAAATACTTTTATTCTAGTGTTATTATAGTGAACCATTGCATTAACAGTTGGGTTCCACTAATTTCCATGTGCGATGATTAGGATAAAGACTTAGTCACCTCTTAAATTGCATGGTTCTCTCTTTCAGCAATATCATTTTGTTGCGGTGTTATAGGATAAAAGAACTCGTGTATATTCATTGCTTTTGCAAAAAGTTTTCCGATTAGAAATTCCCAAACTCACCTCTATGATTACTATGGATTTGATCGACTTTGAAACTCTTCTCATATTTTAACTCTCTTGCAAAAACTAATGACGATTTCTATGGCCTTGCTTTTATGTTTAATAAAGCTAGTCAATATGAATTTGCACTAACCATTAACTATGTTATAGGGAACTTGCTCTCATAGTGGTTGCCTTAGGTTGCATAGCTAGCTTACACTTCTTGTGAGTTGAGAGAATAACATTGATGGGTGGTTACATAAGAGAAGGTCAAGAATAAAGCATCAAAGTGGTAGTAAGTGTAGAATTAATTTTTATTTTAATGAAGCGAAGGTTGATTCCACTCACTCCGAGCGTTTTTTATCACCGATCATGTAGTAAGATGAAAGGAAATAAATCATTATATCGAATGACCACTTAGGTGGGAGAGTATTTAATTCTCAGAAGAATAAGTTTTCTGGGAATCGATTCTTGTTTAATAAAATAATTCTACCATTCAAATAGCAACTCGGTAATTTATTAGGATTTTTCAAGGTTTTAGGTTGTAGGAGCATATGGACATTACTTGTTTTGAGTGAGCAAATGAACAGTTTGATTTATTTGGGTGGGCAATTCATGCATGCATCAATTTTTTTTTTATTTTAAAGAAATGAGCATTTCACATGGCCATGTAGACCAAAAGGTTGGTGACTCGAAATATTTTTTCTAAGAAATGAACTGTACTCGCATAGTTTCTCAAGTATCACAATTTAAATCTTATTTACAATGCATTATGGGATATTATTTTCCCGTGGGATAAAAAATGTAGGAAGACTTTTAGATTTATTTGATTGTGGATCTATGAGATTGGGTTATTCATTTTCAGTATTAGTTGGATCGAAGACCTAGATTATATAATTGAATTATCAAAAAAGGAAAAAAAAATGAGGGCAGCTTGCAAAGACTAATTTAAAGAAAGAGGGGATAAATAGTCATAACCCTAAAAAAAACTTCTTGCAAATATTAAGATAATTCAATATCATTTCTTATGTGAGTGACTTTGTTTGATCATGTCAAATATATTATACAACAAAAATGTAATAAAAGTAATGTTAATATATTTCTTTAACGAGATGGAGTAAACATTTTACTCCTAATCCACAGCCTAACACTCTAATTGATCGATCCCAACTACTCCTTTGTAAGAGGTGGAGTAAGAATCCCAATCTTTGGATGCTACAAAGCTGCCGTGCGTGCGTGAGAGGGGGCACGTGGGAGGTGTCTAGGTGGGTCCCTTCCTCTCAAGCGGCGCAGATGTCTGCCGTGCAATGTAACGCTTTCCCTACACAGTGGTTATCCTATCAAATAAAAATAAAAATAAAAATGAAATGTAAAGCCAAAGTAAGAAAATTAGCCCAGGACGTAACGATTATAGTCTTCAAGTCAACTTATAGGCCTTTAAACAATTGGTTATTAAAACAGTCAATGTTTTCGACACCATTTTAACAGCTCAAGAAACCTCTAAGACTTACATAGATGCTACTCCAGCGTACATATTTTCTTTCGTTTCATCTATAGTGAACTAGAAGCTGTTTTAGTTGATTTTCAAGAACTCCTGATCAATGAGCAATTAAAAAAGAAGATATAATAAGCTGTTCTTTCAATCGACTGCTCAAGCTTGTAATCGACTTTAACCTTTAGATCAAAAGTCAGGGGGCGTTTGGTTCTTTTCTAGGAATAGGAATCGGAATGGGAATCATTGTATTGTGGAATGGGAATGGGTATGAGCATGGATATCACTCTTAAAAGTAATGTTTGGTTAGTTGTATATCTTCTATCGGAATAAATCAAAGTTTCCTTTTTTACCCTTAAAGGAAAATAAGAGAAAAAATTAGATGGGAGAGAAAGATGAATGTGAGAGAAAAATATGATGAAAGAGAATGATGAGAGAGAAAGTATTATGAGAGAGAAAGTGTGATAAGAAAGAATGAAGAGAGAGAAAGTGTGATGAGAGAAAATGAAAAAAGAGAGTGTGATTGGAGAGAGCATGATGAGAGAAAATATGATGTGAGAGAAAGTATGATAGGAGAGGATGAAGAGAGAGAAAATATAATGAGAAAAAATGAGAAGAGAGTGTGATGAGAGAAATTGAGGAGAGAGAAAGTATGATGAGAGAGAAAGGGTGTTGAGGAAAAAAGGAGTAAGTGTGATAAGAGAGATTGAGAAGAGAGAAAGTATGATGAGAGAGAAAGTGTGATGAGAGAGAAAGTGTGTTGAGGAAAAAAGGAGGAAGTGTGATAAGAGAGATTGAGAAGAGAGAAAGTATGATGAGAGAGAAAGTGTGATGAGAAAAAAGAGAAAAGAGAGTGTGATGGGAGAGATTGAGGAGAGAGAAAGTGTGATGAGAGAGAAAGTGTGATGAGGAACAAAAGAAGGAAGAGAGTGCGATGAAAGAGATTGAGGAGACAGAAAGTATGATGAGAGAGAAAGTGTAATAAGAAAAAAAGAGGAAAGAGAGTGTGATAGGAGAGATTAAGGAGAGAGAAAGTGTGTGATAAAATGATGAGAGAGAAAATATAATGAGAGAGAATAAGGAGAGATAAGTGATATGAAAGAAAAAATAAATAAATATATTTTGATATTTGATATTAATGGAGAAAATTTTAGTTTTAAGTCAAGGGTATTTTTGGAATAAGGGAATATTTTGATTGATGAAAATTGGGTAATGGCTCATTGAAGGGGAGTTACATGAGAATGAGTCATTACCCAATTTCAAGGATTCATTCCCTTATTTGTATTCCTATTCCTATAATCCAAACATTAACAATGGGAATCAATGATTCTCATTCCCATTCCCCACTCCTATTACCCTAAACCAAACGCCACCTCATATCATTTCTTGTGAATCATTCTGATTACAATTAATATTAAGAAATTAATAAGAAGGGTGGTAAATGCGCCAGCCGAGTTGAGATTCCTGGTATTTATTTGATAAAATAACTGAGTTAAGTTAAGTTAATCTAAAATCAATTAAGTTGTTAAAATTGTTCAAGCTTGGTTTTATTTTTTTTTTTATGTGTTTGAACTTAGTTGATTTAGGAGAGAGGATCCTTAGGTCTATTTTTTTATGGACCAAGAGATGATCTACAATGTAATTGCGATCGAATTACGATTGTGATTCAGTCGTAATTGGTTGCGATTTCTCATTGGGTTTACCTTTCTATTCAAGTTATAGTTTAGATCAGGGCAGGCGGTCGGAGGCCACCGACGGTGGGTGGGTGGACTGGCTATCGGGCATCGAGCGGGGGAGCGACCTTCGGGCAACTTTTGGCCGCCCGTCTCTACTGAAACTATAATTTGGATTAAAAGGTGAACCCAGGAAGAGATCATAACCAATTGTGGCCGAATCGCAACAGCGATTCAACTGCAATTACATTGTGGATCATCCTCTATTCTACAAAAAGTGGACCAGAAGTTCCGGTCTCTTGATTTAGATGTTACTAAACTCTCAATTCATCTAATTTGATTGTTTAAAAATTTTATAATTTTAAATTTATTTGATTAGTTATTATGTTGGGGTTATAAGATTATAAACATGAGAAAGATCATGAGTTTATAAAAAAAATGATATTTTTATTAACTTAAGATCTTTTGGATAAAATCCAAGAGTAAATTTATAAGACTTTAGATTTAAAGTGGATGATATCATATTATTATGAAAATATATAATTTTTTTCGATCCTTTAATATATTTATAAATTATGCTCACAATTTTCAGATAAAATAGAAACACCATTTATCTAATATCAAAAATATATATATATTAAGAAATTCATAGAGACATGGTGCTTTATTCTATATATTATAATTCATTTAATCATCAACAAGCGAGGTTGGCGGCCAGACTAGTAAACCAAACCTCATCCGCCGCCACCGCCTTGTCGTCGTCGTTCCGATGCCAACTCCACCGCGCGTGCGTCGCATTCACCACCGCCAGCCGCCCGTGGCCGAAGCTCGCCTCCCTGAACACCGAGATCGACGGCTGTGGATTCAAGAACTTGGACGCCAGCCCCTCCCTGTTCCCGCCGTCCCCAATCGTGATGTGCACCGGCCCGCAACCGTCGGCGATGTTGTTGTTCACCCGCGTGAACCGCTCGTACGCGTGCACATGTCCAGCGAACACGGCGTCGACGCGGTACCCATACAGAAGCGCCTCCACCGCCACACGCATCGCCTCCCCTTCCCTCCGGTGCGCCGCGTTGGAGTTGTACCACGGCGCGTGGATCACGGCGAACACCCACGGCGTCCGCGCGCGGTCGATCCGCGCCAGGTCGGCGGCTAGCCACCGGTACTGGTCGGAGCCGGTGCCGAAGTCGGTGTACGACCCAAGCATGAGCACGCGGACGGCGCCGCCGGCGACGTCGAAGGAGTAGAAGAGGTTCGACCCGGAGGCAGAGGAAGGGTCTGCGTCGTACGGCATGCGCCACCGAGCGTTGTAGGCGACGAAGGAGGCGGAGTGGACCACGGGGATGCTCTCGATCTCATGATTCCCCTCGGTGACCATCCACGGCCGAGCGCTCGCCAGCGGCTCCACCAGCCGGCCGAAGGAGTCCCAGAGCCGCTGCGCGAAGTCGGCGTAGGAGAGATCGCCGGGGAGGAGGAGCACGTCGTACGCCGCCGCCGCCACGTGCTGAAGCGTCGAGTTGGTCCACGAGGTCTGTCCCAAATCTCCTGCACGGTGAAGTAAAGTCAATCAGAACGATGGCGCAACGCCGGAGTGCAAATCTAACATTTTGACATTATATTTTTTAAAAAATAAATTATCAATCATTAATTTCAATCGTTAAATAAATAAATAAATAAATAATTATCAGTCAAATTTAATTTTAACCAAAATAAAATTATAATTTATCCATCAAATCTAATTTTAATTAAAAAATTATAAATTACTGATGAATAAATTATAAATTACTGATGAATTTAGTTTCGACAAGTAAAATTAAAAATTATTGATTAAATTTAACTTTGTTAAAATAAAATTATAAGTTAAATCTAAGTCCTTATCTTTTTTGCTTAGTGCAAATCAAAATCAAATTGTATATCCTCACCGACGACGACGAATTTCAGGGGAAAAGACGACGGCGGAGTCTTGAAGGAGAACTCCCGGGCGGGGTTGGAACCGCAGCGGTAGTAGTAGACGGTGCTGGGACTCAAAGGGCCGATGACGACGTCGTGTATTTGGCCGGAGCGGTAGAGGAGGTAGGAGTAGGAGGAAGCGGAACCGGCTGCGGAATGGGAGTACTGGCCAGAGGACGTGCCATAATCGACGACCGACGGCCCGTCGTCGTCTGTTATCCACGTCACTCTCATTCTGTCAGAGCCTACCAGCGATATATGCACCTGTTGCGGGGTGAGGCCGTCGGCATCGGCGGCGAGAGGGACAGAGAGAACCTCCCTGGCAGGCGGCCGCTCGTAGGCCAGAGCGGTCGAGGCGGAGAAGAAGAGCAGGAGAAAGAGGGAAAGTTGACAGCAATCCATGAATGAATGAATGAAGTTTCTCTCTCTCTCTCTCTTCTCTATAAAGCTGGTGATCGACTCGATTAATCTTCCGTTGGAAACTTGACGTTTCTGAATTTCCTCAATCGTGTGTGATCGCTTCGTCGCCTGAACCCCAAAATAGAGATCAAGTTCAGGAGGCCGTTGGCAGGAAACATAAACATACACCCGCAATAAACGTTGTTGCAATGGGCGGAGTTTGGATCGCTTGACGTTTCTTCCACGTCGAGTGATGTTGTAGCACGTCCGACAAAATAAGCAGACGAGGATAGCAAAGTGCAGCAAGGAAAAGACAGAAGAAGAATGTCTAATGGTATATCCATAGTTCCATACCGAATCGGTAAGCCCAAAAAGTTACACGATATGTGGGCCTTGTCGAAGGGTGGGTTGGTCAGAAGATCGAGCTTGTGCCTAATTTAGATATAGGCCATTAGGAACCTCAATTTTTATTAGGATATATATATATATATATATATATATATATATATATATATAAAGAGAATAAAAAAATAGGACCTAGTATAATCGCATTCTCTATCTAAACTTTAAATTTCAAAAAAATCTAATTATGATTCCAATAAATAAAGCTGGTTTCGTATTTTTTTATATTTTAAATTTATTTTTAATTATATATTTTATTTTATTTTATAAGATCTAATTTATTACTCTTTAATATCTCTCAATCCTAACCTTCTTTTATTACGATTCTCCTTTGTTAGTGACGCTTTCTTTTTTACAGTAAAAATATAAATTAAAATTTTTTTATCCATACAATGTAAAATAAAAAAGTTAGGGTGTGTTTGGTCTACGTATGTTCCATTTTCATTTTCTGGAAAACGAGTGTTTTCTAGAAAATAAAAAATGACTTTTTGTCATTCTCTATTTTTCCAAAAATACTATCTATTTTTTTAGAAAATGGACATGGAAAATGCAAACCAAACACCATTTTTAAAAAACGTGTATTTTTCAAAAAATGAAAATGAAAAACATGCAAATCAAATGCACCCTTAGTTTTTTTTCGAACTCTCCTTCTTCTCCTTTTCCAACTCCCCCTCTCTGTGCTTCTCTTGCTCGTTGAGATTTAGAAGAGAAACTACACTTAACACTGTCACACTAATCTAGTTGGTGCTACTATGTTTCTTGCTCAATTAAATTCAAATGATGATGTATTTATCCGTATTGTATCTAATCGAAATGAAGAATTTTATTAGTTTTGAGTAATAGAGAGTTAGATACTGTAGTATGGTAGATGGTAGCGCACGTGAGGGGGCAATGAATCGCGTGATTTTAAAAAAATTTGTCTTTTTCTATTTTATAAAATAAGTATGCAGCGGAAAACTAAACATGAAAATAGAACAAGCACACGAAATCGGTCGAGTTACTTGGTTCGGAGCCTTCGGTGACTCCTACTCCAAGACTCATGATCTCTCATACTGTATTAATGGACAATTGACTATAATCCTCTTCCAGAACCGCCGAATGAGAGAATTGAGTATAATAGAAAAACGAGAACAAGTGTAAAAACCTATATTTTCCTTAATGCAGTAATTAAACAATAAAAAACCTTTCATTATCCAACACTTTTGAAGATAATCGGATTGAGCTCGGTGTTTGACGGCTTCTCAGCAGTAGTCGAGTGCAACAACGTCGTAGCACAACAGGAGGACGAATTCAGAGCAGTCAAAAACTCGAAAGTTCGCTTGTAGAAGTTGTAATTGAGTTGTCTTGAATGCTTGGCTAAATAGCTCTTTTATTGGTTATTGAGGGCGCCTCCAAGCTCCTCAAAGGCGCCTCCAACGTAAAGTTGAATCGCATAAACTTTGGTTGCGATAAATGATAACTAGCATTTTTGTGCATTATTTTGGCTCTCATTCGTAGCATTTTTATCTTTTCACATGCTAATTTTGTGTTTATATTATATTTTGTGAGTTGAATATATTTTGAACTTAATTATAAATTTCCTACGAATTATGGAATTTAATTTCACATTTTATGTGATTTTGTAGGAAATTCAAAAGTCATGGATTAGGGTCGAGCCGGATCGAATTTGGTTTGATTTGGAGGTCAAGTGGAGGAGATCAAGCTGAATTAATATAGACCATTCATAGAGATCTTCCTCATCCAAAGAAGTCAAGCTCCAATTCAAAACCCAACCCAATTCTTAAGCCCACTCTTAAAGCTCAATTCCAAAAGCCCAATTTCATACTCTTAATGAATCGGATCTAAGCTCTAATGGATACCTTTTCCTTAACCCAAACCCGACCCGTTAAGAAACCTCTTCCTCATGCGACGACACAGTAGCGAAGCCCTCATCTCTTCTCGCGCGATTTCCTCCCGTGGCGGCTAGGGCACAACACCGACGTCCTTCTTCCTTTCTTCCTTTTCTCTCCGGCCGGCGGCCTTGCTTCTTCCCTTACCTTTACTACCGCCGGCCGGCCATCCTCAGCCCACTCATCTTCTTCTTCTTGATTCCAGTGGCGAGTAATAGCGGGTAAATCGGCAAGGGCAACAAGCTTCGGTGACGACAGCAGTCTTCACCTCACAGGAGAGGCTTTCTCCGGTGTGACCTCCATCTTCCGACTTCCTCCTGAAGTTTCTTCCTACCGGGGTTCAGGCGGAAGAGGCAGAGGAGCGGCAGCGGTTCATTCCAATTCACAACGCCTTCTCACAGCTGATCAACTTTCATCTGAGGGGGTTCTTCGGTGGAAGCTTTGGTCATAATCACCGTTGTTGAAGCAATCAACACCCAGCAGAGTTAGCTGTTGTTCATCAGTTCCGGGGGTTCTGGATCTGGGATAGAGGAGGAAGCTAGGGCACGCGACTTCAATTCCAGCACTACTTCCTTCATTCAGACTAGATTTGCAAGCTTATTCTCCTATTGTTGATATTTTGGTTTGCATGGTTGAAGATGTGATGTAATTGATGTTTCTTTTAGTTGGTTGATGCATGCTTGTACTTAAGTTGTTCTCCCTTGTTTTAGATTTGCACGTACTCATGTTATTTTGATTCATGCTCGTAAGGTGTTTGAGCATATGCTTCTTCTAATAGATAGGTTTAAATTAATGCACTTTATTTTTCTTAATTCTTGTTTATCTTGTTTCTTTCAATTGCTCTAAGTTCTGTTCTTTATTTGGATGCAATTAGGTTAGATTAGATTTCTTTAATGCTCTAGATTTCATTCAATGCTTACTTTAGGTTACTTTAATTTCCTTGCAATTATAGTTTAAGTTAGACTAGATTTTCATACTTGCATTGCTCATTTGTTCCTTAAGTTTAATTTCATACTTGTTTTGTTATTTCATATCGTAGTTTAGAACTCAAACCCAACCCCTCCATTTTCAAGTTAAAAATCCAATGCAATAATCGATCCTAATTTTATCATTTACCATTACATTCTTTGGGAGACGACCCGAGTTATTTCTATACTACTTTAGTGTAGAGGGGTTCGGTAACTTTAATTGTAATTTGATAAACTCCCGTATCACGACACTCGAGCTCATATCAAATTTTGGCGCCGTTGCCGGGGACTTGTAGTGGTGTTTGATAATTTTAGGATTGCTTTCTTATTTTTCTATAAAAATTTTAAAAAAAATTGTCAAATGCTTTAATGTTCATAGATTCATGTGTTTGATATCATATACTCCTGTATCTTCTAATCTTATCTGTTAGTGTTTCAGTGTAAGACCAGGACAATTCTTTCAGTTCAACATGGATCTTTATTCTCAACAATTTGGAAGCTTCAATGAATATCACAATTTCGATACTAGGAAAGTAAGACATATATATACTAATTGTAGCAGTCCTTTTCATCTAGATGTTATATGTCATCTCATTCACAAGACTGCTAGATTTCCTATGAAACCCTAGTATTTCCAACATCAATATCAACAGACATATGATCCAACTCCTAGTACCTATAGTCATGACTAGAGCAATTATTCGACTCAATACTTTCAACCCCAGATTCCAGAGCAGCATGGGTACTTCCAATACCAATGCTATCAACCCCAATAAATTCCTGAGCAATATGGAAATACACAGCAACAGGCTATTGAGCATCCTTAGTGTTACAATTCAGACTGGATGAACCATAAAAATTTCATGTATAGGAATGAGCAGCAATAATGGGATCAATCTTTTCCATCATATCAGAGGCCACAAGGATTTCAGGATGATCCTATGTCCACATGGACACATTCAGTCCAGCAGATCGATCCAGTACCTTGGGGAACATTTCGAGGGTTCACTGAAGAAGTTCATGCCCCTAGTCCATCAGAATTTCAAGATTTGCAGGAGGTTATACAGCAAATGCAGCAACAACAAGAGGCCTATATCCAGTCTCAACAAAGAAATGAAGCATCACTACAGAATTTCCAGATGTATCTGGATTAACTTGCAACATTCATCAGTCAACGACAAGCCCAATTATCTAGTGAGGAGATGGATTCTAGCGATTGTCATAGCCCTGACCTTGATTCTACTACTATACAGGACTCCTTTGATTTTGTGTGTTGTGATGATATAGTTGTAGTTGATCCTAATGTTAGGACCAAAAGTAGCTAGAGGGGGGGGGGGGGGGGTGAATAGCTCGTCGCGTGCCCGGTGTTCGGCGTTGCTTGTTTCTTCAAAGATGTGCAGCGGAAAATACAGAAACAAATCACATAACGCTAACACGGTTGATTTACTTGGTATCCACCTCACAAGAGGTGACTAGTCCAAGGATCCACACCAACACACACACCCTCCACTAATAAAACTCTCCTTTATGGTAACTACCAAAGGCGGAGAAGCCCTACAGGACTCAATACCAGAAGAAGAAAGGGTAGTAAAGAAATACAAGCTTACAAGCTTACAATGAGTGCACAAACCCTAACCCTAGTTTCTTCTTCTTGCTTTGATCCGCCTCTTGACTTGGAAGAGCCTCCAAGAACCTTCAAGAACTGGCGATCTCGAGCTTGAGAAGAGCTGTGGAGGAGCTGGTGAAGATCTGAAAATGATCCGTGAAGTGATGCCGAAGGAAATGAACGCCTGCGGCTTAAATCGACGCTAACGGTCGAATCCCGATCGATTGGAATGCTCCTAATCGATCGGGGAGGCTTTGGATCGATCCACGGATCGATCCAGAGCGCCTCTGTGCTATGGAAAAACGCCTGGATCGATCCAGCGCTTATCGCGCGAAGCAGCAGCGTCCCAATCGATCCACTGATCGATTGGGACCTCTGGATCGATCCACCGATCGATCCAGAGGGGTTCTGTTCGCGGGGACTCACCGGATCGATCGGCCGATCGATCCAGATCTTCTAGATCGATCTACTGATCGATCCAGATCTGCTGGATCGATCCACGGATCGATCCAGATCTGCTGGATTGATCCACGGATCAATCCAAACCTGCTGGATCAATCCACGGATCAATCCAAATCTTGGTTTTTGCCCAAAACCAAGTCCAAAGCCCCCTAAACCAACATCTAGTCAACCATCACTTGTTGGTACATAAGACCTAGCATCCGGTCACCCTTGACCAGCTAGGACTCTCTCACCAAGTGTCTGGTCAATTCCTTTGACCCACTTGGACTTTTCTCTTCTTGCCAAGTATCCGGTCAGTCCCTCTGACCTACTTGGACTTTTCTTTCTCGTGCCAAGTATCCGGTCAATCCCTTTGACCTACTTGGACTCTCACCAGATGTCTGGTCAACCTTGACCCATCTGGATTTCTCTTGCCTGGCTTCACTCACCAGGACTTTCCCAATTGCCTAGCTTCACTCACTGGGTCTTTCACCTGGCTTCACTCACCAGGATTTTCCTCCTGCCTAACTTCACTCACTAGGACTTCCCAATTGCCTAGCTTCACTCACTAGGTCTTTCACCTGGCTTCACTCACCAGGATTTTCCTCCTGCCTAGCTTCCCAGTTAAGTATCCGGTCATCCTTGACCTACTTGACTCTTCTTCAATCAACCTTGTATTGTCAAACATCGAAACCCAAACCAAGACTCAAGCTTGGTCAACCAGGTCAACCTTGACCTGAGGGATGTTGCACCAACAATCTCCCCCTTTTTGATGTTTGACAATACCAACACTATCACTTACAATACCACATGTAAGTTAGGCTAATCCCATAGCCTAAACCTTCTTCATGCCACTAGGTAATGAATACATAAGTTAAGCCCTTCATTCTCCCCCTAAGAAGGCAAACTCCTTCTAGGTGATAAAAGCCTAACTTACACCCTTTCATTCTCCCCCTATTGGCACACATCAAACCATGCCCCATTTTTGGGCACACATCAACAAATTCACTTGTTGAAAACTCTCCCCCTGAAGAGTTGCTCATCGTTGTTCACAACTTCACTCGTTGTGATCAACACGATAATGAAGGTCCCATACCCTTCATTATCCTTAACCCTACATTCTCCCCCAATGTAGGCAAATGCCCATCCTTGAGCATTATCCACTTGAAGCCACTTGAACAATGAGGATATCCACTCCCCATTAAAGTTCAAACGCTCAACCTTGAGCATGTTCTTAACGGAAGGTTAACCACCTTCCAAGGTTCATGAAAAAAATAATTTTCATGTCTTTAAAGAGTCCCTCCCCCTAAAGACATGGCGGTAACTTCTGTCATTGCACCAACAATGACTTGGAATCCTTAAAACTTTAGGAAACCCAATTTTAGAAGTTTTGAGGTTCAAATATTCAAAATTTGAAACAAACCTCAACCTAAACTTCAACTTAGCCTTCCTTAACCAATCCATCCTTGTTTTTCACACGAAAACACCATTTTTATGTATACAAATGTATTTTGAGGGGTTAGGAATGGTTACCTAGACTAAAATAGGTTCAATATGCTGAAAATAAGCTTTTCCAGTCAAAATCAGCATCTTCGATCGATTGGAGTTGGGTTCCAATCGATTGAACCCTGCTGAATCGATCCACCGATCGATTCAGTCTTCTTGGATCGATCGGCTGATCGATCCAGCGAGCTTCTGCTCGCTAGAATTGCCTTCTGAATCGATCCACTGATCGATTCAGACACTCCAATCGATCCATGGATCGATCGGAGCTCTGATAGTTGCTGAATTTCAAATTCAGCCAACTTCAGAAACCCCTAGAAAATTCTACAAAAATCCAAAAATCATGAAATTTCGTGTAGATATTATTTAGGGCATACTTTATCATGGAAAAATAGTTTTCTATGAAAATATATCATATCTTCAAAGATTGACACAAGCTTGAAAACTTGCTAAAACTTTAGCGTTTTCTTCAAGTTTGTGTCTAACTATTCAATGGTGATTACTATCAAAAGATAGCCTTCACCAAGGTTTTCCAAAAGTCTTTTAAAATAATTTTCAAGACCAATATCTCATCACATTCCTTGGGCTTAATGCACATGACTTGTACATTAGCTTTCCCAATGATGGGAAAACACATAACTATGTGTTTTGATGAACCTAAAACTCAAAAGAATGCACTAAATCAACATGTTGAGTTTTGTTCATCATCCTAACATCTCACTTGTATCTATTGTGGACAAAACACATACAAGTCATCTTATAGGTCTTTGTGAGATGTAAAATTTGGTTTTGCCTTATTCTAGGGATCATGCATATCTATCTAGGCATTTTAGAGATATTAGACATCCACCCAGGATGTCACTTGTTAATAAGTGTTGTTAAATGTCATTTGTCCTTAATTACAAGGAATTAAACTTAATGCATGATTATGCTATGACATACATCAAAATGAAATAACTTTCAAAAGAAAGATTCCTATAATTACATGATGTATGTATGACATGACATGATATTTTTGTATTTTCATAATAAGGTATGAGTGCAAAAATAAACATGATGTCATGACATATAATGGGCAAACAATCATGGTAAGATTCAGCATAAATAAAATATACCTAGATTATCTATCTAAGTATCTTTAGGCTTAGCTAATCCTAAAACTTAAACCCTAGATTTGCCCAAAGTGCTTCAAGAAAGTGTCAAAACCTAATTTGACATTTCTAATTCTCTTGATTACTTTATGCCAAGTGAAATTAAGCATATTCCCCAAGTGTTGGCATATTTCATTGTTCCACAAGAGAAACACTTTAATTTAAGGCTTAGATTTGCCTTAAATTATTAAGAAAATACCAAAATCTCAACTTGGTATTTCTTATGTTTTCCTTAATTTTGCCATTTTTTTTAAAAAATAAAATTAATACTTCTCAAATTTTGGCACATTTTACTCTTCCAATGAGTAAATGATAATTCCATTTCATTTTCAAAGGTTAACAAAAACCTTGAAACTGCTCCTTGAGTGTCAATTTCCTCAAAGTTGGGTTAACTACCCTTCTAATCGGAGTTGACACTCTCTAACCTATCTATGGGATAGAGAAGATGCTCCTAGGAACCCAACACATATTGGTGCTCCTTGGATGCTCTAGGTACTCAGTAGGGATAACTTCCCTAGATACCTTCCTAGTGACCTTGTTGGGCTTCTTAGAAGCCTTGGTCACATTTTCTAGGTCAAATCTAGGGATAGCCTCCCTTGTGACCTTGTTAGTGACTTTCTTAGACTTCTTAGAAGTCTTAGTCACTTTGGTTGCAAAGATAGTTCTAGGGATATCTTCCCTTGTATCCTTGACTTGACCTCTAGACCTAGGGTTGGTTCCATAACTATATGGAACCCTATGGTAAGAGATTACATCCTTCTTAGCCTTTGGTTTGTATCCCAAACCCCTATGGCCATTAGATGACCTTTGTGCTCCTAGACCTAGGCTATGCTCATTTTGCCCTTTTAGGATATTTTTCATCCTTTTTAGGGTCTTTTCCATTTTATCAAGTCTTGACCTCAAGACTTGATTTTCTATCACTAAGTCCTTAGTTTTTGGTTTTCCATTAAATTTATGAACATTTTTATTTCTAGGCTTGTAGCTAAGGTCCTTAGTGTGATTGCCTAGATTTTTATCTACCTTCCTAATCCTAGGTGTGGTAGTTTTAGCATGGTAAGCTACATTATTTTCCTTAATTTTACCATGCTCTCTATTCTTATGGTAAATAGCATTAAAATGATATAAGTTAGAACTAGCATGCTTTTTACCATAATGTAAAGGGGTAGACTCAATAAAAGTTACCTTCCTTTTTACCTTAGAGGCTCCCCCTTGACTTGAGCTTCTTCCTTGAGCCTTGACCATCTTCTTCCCCTTAGAGCATTGACTCCGGTAATGCCCCTTTTGATTGCAAGAGAAGCACACAATGTGCTTCTTGCTCTTCTTTGTTCCGGGGATGGTTTCCTTTGGCTTCTCCTTGCCCTTAGGTGTCACTTGACCTTTCTTCTTGGCCAATTTAGGGCACTTGCTTTTGTAGTGCCCATGTTCCCTACATTCAAAACATATAATATGATTCTTATTATTAATTGAACTATTTATACCTTCTTGTGTAGGGGTGGCACTTGCTCCTCCATTTGATATGAATGTAGAGGCTTCCTCTTGATCCGAAATCGATTTCCCTCCAATTGATTTATCTTGACTTGTGGAGGTGGAAGCTTCTTCATCCTCTTCTTCTCTTGACCCGGATGTGGAGGATTCTCCTTCTTCTTGATCCGGTGTCACCAAGAGTTGCTCCCCCTCAATCCTAGAGGTGGAGGCTTCACCTTCTTCTTCATCCTCTTGTACATGAAACAAGGAATTCCTTGCTCTTTTGATTACACTCCCTTGAGAATGAAGCTTCTTGGATTTCCTCTTCTTCGGAAGTTGAGCATCTCTCAACTTCGGAGTCCTCCTCTTGATCTTGCTCCAATGAGTCACCCTCTTTGGATTCTTCTTGGTTAGGTACAGTGGAGGGGATCTCATGAGCCTTTTCTAATTTTCTCCATAGCTCTTTGGCATCTTCAACTTCTCCAATTTTCTCCAAGATGTTGCTCGGCAATAGATTGACCAAAAGCTTGGTCACTTTGTCATTGGCCTCACATCTTTGGATTTGTTCTTGGCTCCATTTACTCCTTTTGAGAACTTTGCCCTTTGAATTCCTTGGAGCCTTAAAACCTTCCATTAGAGCAAACCATTGCTCTATCTCCATCATCAAGAAATTTTTAATTCTTGATCTCCAAGAATCGAAGCTTGTGGATGTGTATGGTGGAGCCACCCTTGTATCAAATCTAAGTCCATCTTGAAATTGCATCTTGAAGTTGAGCTTCTTGAATTCTTTGACTTTGATGAATTTGCTCCAACTTCTTCACCCTCTAGCTTTGCTTGTTATGTTTGCCCCTTCCGGCGGTGATTCCGGTGAAGAGCAACCTTGCTCTGATACCACTTGTTAGGACCAAAAGTAGCTAGAGGGGGGGGGGGTGAATAGCTCGTCGCGTGCCCGGTGTTCGGCGTTGCTTGTTTCTTCAAAGATGTGCAGCGGAAAATACAGAAACAAATCACACAACGCTAACACGGTTGGTTTACTTGGTATCCACCTCACAAGAGGTGACTAGTCCAAGGATCCACACCAACACACACACCCTCCACTAATAAAACTCTCCTTTATGGTAACTACCAAAGGCGGAGAAGCCCTACAAGACTCAATACTAGAAGAAGAAAGGGTAGTAAAGAAATACAAGCTTACAATGAGTGCACAAACCCTAACCCTAGTTTCTTCTTCTTGCTTTGATCCGCCTCTTGATTTGGAAGAGCCTCCAAGAACCTTCAAGAACTGGCGATCTCGAGCTTGAGAAGAGCTGTGGAGGAGCTGGTGAAGATCTGAAAATGATCCGTGAAGTGATGCCGAAGGAAATGAACGCCTGCGGCTTAAATCGACACTAACGGTCGAATCCCGATCGATTGGAATGCTCCCAATCGATCGGGGAGGCTTTGGATCGATCCACGGATCGATCCAGAGCGCCTCTGTGCTATGGAAAAACGCCTGGATCGATCCACGGATCGATCCAGCGCTTATCGCGCGAAGCAGCAGCGTCCCAATCGATCCACTGATCGATTGGGACCTCTGGATCGATCCACCCATCGATCCAGAGGGGTTCTATTCGCGGGGACTCACCGGATCGATCGGCTGATTGATCCAGATCTTCTGGATCGATCCAGATCTGCTGGATCGATCCACGGATCAATCCAAACCTGCTGGATCAATCCACGGATCAATCCAAATCTTGGTTTTTGCCCAAAACCAAGTCCAAAGCCCCTAAACCAACATCTAGTCAACCATGACTTGTTGGTACATAAGACCTAGCATCCGGTCACCCTTGACCAGCTAGGACTCTCTCACCAAGTGTCTGGTCAATCCCTTTGACCCACTTGGACTTTTCTCTTCTTGCCAAGTATCCGATCAGTCCCTCTGACCTACTTGGACTTTTCTTTCTCGTGCCAAGTATCCGGTCAATCCTTTTGACCTACTTGGACTCTCACCAGATGTCTGGTCAACCTTGAACCATTTGGATTTCTCTTACCTGGCTTCACTCACCAGGACTTTCCCAATTTCCTAGCTTCACTCACTAGGTCTTTCACCTGGCTTCACTCACCAGGATTTTCCTCCTGCCTAGCTTCACTCACTAGGACTTCCCAATTGCCTAGCTTCACTCACTAGGTCTTTCACCTGGCTTCACTCACCAGGATTTTCCTCCTGCCTAGCTTCCCAGTCAAGTATCCGGTCATCCTTGACCTACTTGACTCTTCTTCAATCAACCTTGTATTGTCAAACATCGAAACTCAAACCAAGACTCAAGCTTGGTCAACCAGGTCAACCTTGACCTGAGGGATGTTGCACCAACACCTAATTCTGATGATATTATTGCTATAGATATTGTTGATGCAGGTGTTTTTGGTGATGTTGAGGAGCTAGCTGAGCCGGATTATATTTCTATCGATAAGGAAAGTGTAGGGACTTGTATGGTGGAAGTAATGTCTCAAGAATCACCTATTTTTGTTGCGCGACCACTTGAAGATGAGAGTGTAGGGACTTATGCTGTGGAGGCAAAGCCCCAAGAATCACTTCTATTTGATGCACTACTAGAACCTGAGCCAGAACCAGAGTCCGAGCTATTACTTGATGAAGAGGAAGTCACATCCACTGTTCTAGAACATCCAGGTACATTTCAATACAGCAAGGTGAATATTTCTTGTGATCTTTTAGAGAATTCCATAGAGGTTCCGAATATTGATTTTATTGGATGTGGCCCATATTTGGATTCATGCTTGTTTAAGTTTGATTTTGTTTCAGCTCTTCCTTACCCCACATGCGTGTGGAAGGTGCATTCCGTCCTTGGCCTTGCAGGTTTTTACAGGCCCTTGGATTGGATACTTTTACTAAACTGCCTCCAGCCGCCAGGAACTAAAGAGAAAATGGTGGAAGAAGCAATTCTCTCCTTAGCTTGAATCACTCCACTTCCGAGTTGGATGCTCAAATTGAATCTTCTCCAACCGCCAGGATGGATTTTTCCTCGAGTTGTTACCCTATTGCCGAGGTGGCTTCTACTTCTGAATCATCTTCAACCGCCAGGAATAAAGGGGAGCTCGTTCCTTTCCTTTTCTTTTCTTGCTTGCCTTTATTTTTATACTTGCATGTTTGTTTGCTTCTATTCTTTGCTTCCATACTTGTCTTTCATACTTTGTTTCCTTATTTTGTATTTTGTTTATTTTTTTATATACCTTGCTTGATTTTGAGTCATATCTCCCTTCATTTCCCTTTATAATGCTTTGAGAATCGTAAAAGATAGTTAAGTTTGACTATCAAGTCTTGGTTTCTTTGGTATGGTTGGATACATTAATTGCATTAGTCATTTGTTGTGGTGATAGACTCTATCTTGTTAGATTATGCATGATATTTTGTTATTCACCTAGTGAGGTTGTTCCCACGCTTATCCTTAATCCTCTTGTGTGTGATAGCACTTGTGATACTTGACACTCTAGAACTTGCTTTGATTCTTTTTGAAATTATGATAACATAAGCTTGCATGAATATAATAGAGGTAAATTTTCTTGTTGATCTCTTAGTTGTTCCTATACTTTGTTGTTCTTACTAGTAAGCATTTCACCTATTGCTTTCATGTTTCATTGTACTTCCCTTGTTATATCTTCTCATTGTCATTATATTTTCATTATCATTATCATTATCATTATCATTATCATTATCATTGTACTTCCCTTGTCATATCTTCTCATTGTCGTTATATTTTCACTAGCATATCTTTATCAATTCATTCATTCCCTAGTCCTTTGATGAGAGCATTGGGTGATTGCATGATGAGTTACATTTTCATTGTCACATCTTTATTATTTTTTTAAGCCCCATATTGTTAAGTTTTAGATGATATCATGATTTGTTATATTGTTTGAGACGGACAAGTTTAAGTGGGGGGAGGCAATGTATGGACGAATGCTTGTTGAAAAGAAAATCTCTCTATGTATCAAAAAAAAAAGAAAAAAAACATCAAAAAAAAATTTGAACAAAAAAATAAAAAAGAGAGAAAAATTTTTTTTCTCAAGCATTTGTTATTTTGTTAGTGATGAACAAGAAACATCTCCATGGAAAGATTGATGTATATCCATTTAACATTGTTATTGAGAGATACTCATGAGTTAAGTTGTTAATACATACATGTATTTTGGAGATGTATAGTGGTTGATGTATATCGCATTGAGAATGTGCGAAGAGAGTTGAGTGTTGGATGTTTGAATGAGTTTTTGAGTATATTATTTGATTGTATTCTTCATGTTGATTACCCCAATGCTCTCATTTCTCTTTGAATTCCTTTGTTGTCTATCCTTCTTGTTCTAGTGTTTACATGTGAGGTTTCATTATTCATGATAAGTTCTCTTGATTTATGTGTACTTATGTTTACATTAGTGGAGAAGTAGAAAATAAGCAAGCATATGGTAGTGCAAGGTCATGAGTTGCTTTGGAGAGAGCCTCACTTTCATATTTATTATTTATGTGAGCATTAGAGCATATATCCACCTTGTGAGGTTCTATCGTACTTAATCTATTCAAGTTGATTGAAATTACCATGCTTGTTGACTTATGTGAGAATTGGAACCATGAATACCTTGATTCTTAAAACTTGATCATCCTAAATAACTTTCTTTTATTATTTTCAGAATATTGATAGGGAATTGATAGGGAGATAAGTTTTTGGTTATTTCTTAATTTTATTTGATTTGCTCGAGACGAGCAACAATAAGTATGGAGGAGTTGATAACTAGCATTTTTGTGCATTATTTTTGGCTCTATTCTTAGCACTTTTATCTTCTCACATGCTAATTTTGTGTTTATATTACATTTTGTGAGTTAATATATTTTGGACTTAATTGTAAATTTTCTACGAATTATGGAATTTAATTTCACATTTTATGTGATTTTGTAGGAAATTCAAAGAGCTATGGATTAGGGTCAAGCTGGATCAAATTTGGTTTGATTTGGAGGTCAAGTGGAGGAGATTAAGCTGAATTAGTCTGGACCGTTCATAGAGATCTTCCTTATCCAAAGAAGTCAAGCTCCAATTCAAAACCCAACCCAATTCTTAAGCCCACTCTTAAAGCCCAATTCCAAAAGCCCAATTTCATACTCTTAATGAATCAGATCTAAGCTCTATTGGATACCTTTTCCTTAACCCAAACCTGACCCGTTAAGAAACCTCTTCCTCATGCGACGGCACAGTAGCGAAGCCCTCATCTCTTCTCGCGCGATTTCCTCCCGTGGCGGCTAGGGCACAACACCGGCGTCCTTCTTCCTTTCTTCCTTTTCTCTCCGGTCGGCGGCCTTGCTTCTTCCCTTACCTTTACTGTCGCCGGCCGGCCATCCTCAGTCCACTCATCTTCTTCTTCTTGATTCCAGTGGCGAGTAACAGCGGGTAAATTGGCAGGGGCAGCAAGCTTCGGTGACAACAGTAATCTTCACCTCGTCGGAGGGGGTTTCTCCGATGTGACCTCCATCTTCCGACTTCCTTCCGAAGCTTCTTCCTATTGGGGTTCACGCGGGAGAGGCAGAGGAGCGGTGGTGGTTCATTCCAATTTACAGCGCCTTCTCACAGCCAATCAACTTGCATCCGAGGGGGTTCTTCGGTGGAAACTTTGGTCATAATCATCGTTGTTGAAGCAATCAGCACCCAGCAAAGTTAGCTGCTGTTCATCAGTTCCAGGGGTTCTAGATCTAGGATAGAGGAGGAAGCTAGGGCACGCGACTTCAATTCCAGTACTACTCCCTTCATTCAGACCAGATCTGCAAGCTTATTCTCCTATTGTTGATACTTTGGTTTGCATGGTTGAAGATGTGATGTAATTGATGTTTCTTTTAGTTGGTTGATGCATGCATGTACTTAAGTTGTTCTCCCTTGTTTTAGATTTGCACGCACTCATGTTATTTTGATTCATGCTCGTAAGGTGTTTGAGCAAATGCTTCTTCCAATAGATAGGTTTAAATTCATGCACTTTATTTTGCTTAATTCTTTTTTATCTTGTTTCTTTCAATTGCTCTAAGTTCTATTCTTTATTTGGATGCAATTAGGTTAGATTAGATTTCTTTAATACTCTAGATTTCATTCAATGCTTACTTTAGGTTACTTTAATTTCCTTGCAATTATAGTTTAAGTTAGACTAGATTTTCATACTTGCATTGCTCATTTGTTCCTTAGGTTTAATTTCATACTTGTTTTGTTATTTCATATCGTAGTTTAGAACTCAAACCCAACCCCTCCATTTTCATGTTAAAAATTTAATGCAATAATCGATCCTAATTTTATCATTTACCGTTACATTCTTTGGGAGACGACCCGAGTCATTTCTATACTACTTTAGTGTAGAGGGGTTCAGTAATTTTAATTGTAATTTGATAAGCTCCCGTAGCATGACACTCGAGCTCGTATCAATAAACAACTTAGTTTTCGGTATCTATCTACTCGAAGGTGCCTTCCATGCTCTTTGAAGCGCCTCTAGTGCTCTCCAAGTCGCCTTTAGCGCTCTCCAAGGCACCTCCCATCCATTAGAGGTGCATTCGTGACTCCAATATGCTAGTTTGACATAATAATTTTTTGGTTGCCATATATTTTGACTCTGAACTCGGAATCAAGCTCTGTTAGTTGCCACGCGTACAAAATTCGAAGGTCTATCTTTGTCTCTACAATATAGAGTTAGAAAAATATATGCATGAACAATTTATATATATATATATATATATATATATATATATATATATATATATATATATATATATATATATGAATTAGATCCTATCTTACCGAGACTAGGATCTATGTGCCTTCATGGAGCTCCAGAAAATTTTTTCCAGAGTTTTTTGACTAAGGAGTAGCTTCTAATGCGGTTGACTTCTTAAGGCGGTAGTATACTTAGCAAATGGTATTTTGCTCTGCTGTTTGCTACGAAATCACTTTGTTCCTTTTTTGTCCATTGATTTTCTTCTTTCTCTTCTCCTTGTTGATTCTTAGGAACTATAAAACTATATTTTATTACTAAAATAATTTCAAAATCAGTTCATAAGAATATCTCCATTCAACATTTCTAGTGTGTGAACTCTCCCTCAAACTTTGGCTAGTTGAGGCTTGGTTCGACCATTGATTTCTTTACTTCGGTCAGCAGTTAGTTCTTCTGAAACGTCCTCACTCGGATACCAATTGTAGGTCCCTAGGCAGCCGAAAAGAGAGGGTGAATTGCCTGAAATTAAAAGAATACCCTTTCTCAATCTTTAGACTAAGTTAGGTAAATACTTGTTAAAAAAAATAGAAAGTCAAATGCATAAAAATAAAAAAAGAGGCAAGAATATTTACTTGGTTTGCAATCAATAGATTGCTAATCTAGGGCAAATGTAAATCAATAAAATCTCCTTCTCCCAAAGGTGGAGTAGCCTCTTACAACATTGAAAGTTTAGAAAAATAAAGAACATAACTAGAAGTTGAAGTATAGAATTCGTTTACTAGTGTTGTTCTAAACTACTGAGACTAGGGCTCTATTTATAGCTTACTGGTCAAATCTGACCATTTGTTGACGTAGCAATTCCAGGCGCTTGGAATAGCTCCGGGTGTCTGGGCGTGAATAAAACTTTATCTATGTTGCAACGGTTCACACAGGATAAATCTTATCTAGTCCGGGCGCTTGGACCGCTCCGAGCGCTTGTACTATGCTGACGCGGCTTCGAACAGTGCGTGTCGAGGAGGCACCCCTAGGCCGCCCCAAGGTCTGGGTGCCCGAACTATTTGGGCATTTGGACTTGGTCCAGGTGCCTAGACAGTCAACAACATGTTGACTATCTGGATTCTCCTCCGTTTCGGCTCCATTCACTTGGGTGATTTTCGCTATCCAAAATAGGGCTCACCCGAACCCATTTTCCAGTCTTCTCCTCGAGTAAGCTTTCGCTCTGGCTTCTGGTCCCTCAGAAACATGGCAGGCTCCCTTCTTGTCTACCAGTGTACTCTTTCGCAGCATCTCGTCCCTCAGATGCACCGAGCCCATCAACTCTCTCTGGTGTCCTCTTTCTCGCTAGCCGTGTCTTTCCCTCAACTTTCTATGCTCTTAAGTTCCTTCATACTTTGACAAAAAGCATCAAACATACATAAGACCTATCTTGACTTTGTTGATCACATAAAAACTACTACGGGGTACCTACACTTACCTCTGGGTCTTTATCCTTGCCAAGAAGCTCCTCGCTCCCAAGACTCCACTTGCCAAGAGCTTCTCATTCCGGGACTTCATCTTTGTCAAGAGCCCATCGATCTAGGTCTTCACCTTTTCAAGTCAAACCTGGACTTGCACGACCAAGCCTCAAGCTTGGACTTACACCGCCATGACTCTCATGCTTGGACTTCAACTTTGCCAAGATTACACTTGGTCTTTCCTTGTATTTGCCACCTGTACACTTAACAATGCATATTAAATACAGATATAAACACTAACTTAAACCATTTTCCCAAATATCAAAACATAAGGATACACCGATTGCTCTTAGAAGGTCCACTTGACACATATAGATTTCTTGCCTAGTTTTCATGATCTACTGAGACTTCCCTTGCCTAGTATTTAGTCCAGCGACCTACTAGGACTTTCCAAGTTGAGCATCCTGCACACTTGATCAATTTATCATATCATAAAAATACTTAACTTAAACCTTTGATAACATTAAAATATAGGTTCAATGCTGGTACTTCCTACAACAACTGAAGAAACTTCATTCAATAGTGAATCTCATCTATCATCTCTTATAGATTGCGATCTTTGTTTTGATATATGAACTAATCTCATAGCATTCTCAATCTCCTACTCTTTTCTTTGCAATTCCAATGACAAGTCATTAGTAATCCCTAATACATTTTTCATTAAATGCATAGTGAATATAAACTCAAATTATTGCATTGCATCTAACTAAATGCGTGTTTCAACTTTTTGCTCTGTGCTTACCCCATCCTCCATAATAAGTTCAAGTACTTAAATTATGAATGAAAATATGGAAGTGAACCTAACTAAAGTACCATAATGTGAACCCCAATGAGTATCACTAGCTCGTTGCAAGTTAGTTTCTTGATTCAATCCACTTCCACTAGGAATCTCCCCTCTCCTTAGTGTTTTTGTAACTTTTTCATGTTGTTTGACTCTAAGAATATCTTGCCTCTTAAAAGATGTTCCAAAACATTCATAACCTTCGATGTAATCTCAAAAAGATATTGAACTTGAAAATGATACTTTACGACAGCTACTAAACTCAATTGAAGTTGATGAGCGAAATAATGAACATAAAAGGTACATGGATTTTCTTATAAAATAAGAGTTTTCAAGCCTTTAAGCTCACCTTGAATATTGCTCACCCCATCGTAGCCTTGATCACGCAAACTTGATATGCTTAAACTATGATAAGAAAATAACCAATCAATGGCATGCTTAAGTGAAGCTATAGTTGTACTAGGAACATGTTCAATACCAAGAAAACATTCTAATATCTTTCCTTCTTTGTTCACATATACTAAAACAACTGTCATTTCCTCTTTGATTGAGACATCACGAGACTCGTTAACCAAGATAGTAAAATATGTCTCACCTATATCTTTGATAATTGCGCAAGTAGTTTTAGCAGCAACAACAACACAAATATCCTTATGAATACTAGATGATGTCAATTGACAATAGAGTGGCATTTTGAAATGAAACTTTCTGCACAAGTTCATTGTGTTCAACAAGCCAATGAAAAAGTTCTAAATAATTGCCTCTATTTGTTGATAAATTAGATTCATCATGACCCCAAAATGCTAATCCCTATCTTAATAGAAAACGAACACAATCAACAGCTACATTTAACTGAGTTCGATATTCAACTCTATCTTTATTTAGCTTTCCAGTAAATAAAGAAGAAACACTCCCAGTAAGATTTTGATTTGTTAAATCATTGCATTTCAATTTTGCTATGTTGTGAAAACTATTATGCTTGCCAACATGTTGATCAAACTTCTGTTTCTTTCTCCAATTTTTAAATTCTTCGCCAATAAATGAATCTCTGCCACCTTGGTTACTTGGAGTTCTAAACAAATAACAATATAAATAATAGCACTATCTTTGGATATGCTATACTCTAACCAATCATGATATTTTTTAAACTAATTTGCAACAAACCTTCTTTTTACATTTCCTATTCAATTTGTGAAAAGTCATGAAGAACAAGTTGAAAAGGTCCCTTTAATAAATACGCCCTTTGCACTCAATCCTTATCATTAGTATCATAACTCCATATTGTTGGTCATTATCCAGGGTTTGATTAGGGGGTTTGAAGATTCAATCGTTGTAGATTTTCTTTTGAGAAATTTCTCCATATATAATAATATTATTCTTCATCTCACTAATAATCAAACCTGAATATAAATTACAATTTTCAACTTAATGTAAATAGATAAAAACTTTAATAGAATTTAGAAGAGTTAAGAAAAATAAAAGAAAATCTTATCGGTGAGGAGTTGAGAGAGCAATTTCACATAAAAAGGAGAAAATTTTCCCTTTTCTCATTTTTCGCCAGCTTCCCCTTCCCCCCACCTCTTTGTCATGTTATATCTTTCAAACAAAAAGAAGACAAGTGCAACTTCTTATGCAAGTCTCCTCTCATTTAATTTAGTTTTTTTTTTCCTTTTTTTGTATTATGGGCTGGCTCTTATTTTCATAAAATGGGTCAAACTTTGATTAAATATTGAAAATTAATTAAATTTCACTTAAAAATTAAAATATACCTAAAAAATAAATTACACTTAAAATTAAAATATGCCTAAAAATATATAAAACTATTGAACTTATGTTGGGAGGAATCTAAAATTCATGCATTTGTCAACTGCTCTAAACTAGACAAAACTATAGCATATATATCTCTATCATCGCTCTCTAAATTTTCCTATTCAACTATATTTACAGACTTCGTCAAACTACTTTTGTTCTTTGAAATATTTTTCTTCAACTCTGGACAATCTCTTCATATGACCTTTGCCTCCACACTTATAGTGCGTGATTAATTTCTTCCTTTCTGACTTAGAACAGGTCTTATTGTCATTACGTGATCCATACCGAATTTTGCTCCTACTGCGCTCTTAGTTAGTATTCACCACAAGTCCTTCTCCTTGAGAAACTTCGTCACTTGCTTTTCTCCGCTGATGAAAGCCCAACAAAGCACCTGTGACCTCCTCCAATTTGAGCATTTCTTTCCCCCACATTAGAGTAGTAACGAAGTTCTAATATGAGATAAAGGTAGAGAATTCAGCAATATCAATGCCTTGTTTTCATCCTTTATCGTCACATTAACCCATTTCAGATCGCTCATAATCTGGTTGAACATGTTCATGTGCTGGCTCAAATCAATTTCTTCTGTCATCTTCAGCTTGAATAACTTTTACTTAAGATATAATTTGTTTGTCAACAACTTTGACATATGCCAACATTTTAGCTTTTACTAAATTGTCACGGGTGACTTCTCGTTCATGATGTGATATATCACATCATCCGTAAGACAGTTTAATCATTGTCACTGCCTTCGCCTGAAGCTCTTCCCAAACTGTCCTATCCATACTTTTGTGTTTCTTTTCTCCTAACGTCTTTACCATGTCTTGTTGCACTAATCGGTCCTAGGGCTTTGCCATAATCCAAAGTTTCCAATTCTATCAAACTTCACTAGATCAAATTTCACAAAAAGATGTCCCTGACATGTTGAAAAATGTTGCTCTGATACCATTATTGCGATGTGAGTAATTTCAGCAAAAGAACACAAGAAAGCACCAAACATGAGAAAAAAACAAGAAGAAGAGACAATAGAGAATTACCTTGCTTCGGTAGCGTGCCTATTCCATAAAAATAGTCAAACCTTTATTAGAATTCTCTCAACTCATATATTAGGTTTACAATGATCTCATATATATAGTGCTCAAACCATTACATGATATTTCGGATTGAAAATTAAAAAAAACATTTTCTAGGTTTTCCGTCACTCCCCAAACGAGACACAGTCGGACCGTGCCTTCTGGGCATGATCGTGCTTGCCCGTGTCGCTCATCCAGATTCGGACACAGTCAAGCCGTGTTTGGTGGGGACGCCTGTGCCTGAGCGTACTACGGCTCTAGAGCCAAACACAACTAGAACTGTCAGACGGGCCAACTCGTGGCGGGACGGGTCGGCCCGTGGCGGGCTAACCATTTGGCGAGGCCGGGCAGGCCAACCCGCCAACTTGGCGGGTTGGGAAATTTCCAACCCAACCCATTCTAAGGCGGGTTGCGGATTTGGCGGGCCAACACGCGGGCCCATCAAAATTTTTTAAAAAATTAAAAAAATATTTTATATCTTCAACATTTTACTTCGAAAAAGTTTTCTTCAATTAAATGTATCCATAAACATGTATTTTAAATATAAATAAACACGAATGAAATTATAACAAAGAAAGATAATAAATTGACATAAAACTTAGCTTATATGGCGGGTCGCGGGCCTAGGCGGGTTGGTCCGTGGCGGACTTGGGTTGATAAAATTTCAACTCAACCCGTTTAAATTGTTTGGCGGGACGGGCCAACTCGACGGGCTCAATCTAAATTGATGACTCTAGACACAACCAAACCATGTCCGATGGGCACGCTATGCCTCTAGAACTTGACACAGCAGTGCCAAGTCGTGCCCCTTCTTCCTTCTTTTTACAACGTCCTTCTTATCAACCTCTAGTTAGATATGGGCCACTTGTCAACACTTATATATCAATATCTAAAATATTAAATTATTCAAGATTATAAATATTTTAATTCATATCTCTATCTAAGCATCTCCTAAAATATTCAAATCAAGTTCATTGTATTTCTCAAATCATTATGAGTGTAAGTATCACTCTCAGATATGAATTTATAATCTAAATAAAGAGCTATTAGGTTTAAAAATTGATACAAATTTGAGATATTTTTAAATTTATGTAATGATCTTGCTACATAATGAGTGCATCTAATGAGTTATAGACAATCAATTGTTGACAAATCTAGTTTGCCTATATCAGTTGAGGACAGATTTAGGAAAAGGAGGTGAGCTAAATTTTGGATATGGAAAAGGTGGGCTAAGTAAAAATATTTTTTGCAAAAATAATTAATATGTAATAAATCTCATTGTAATTTTTTTATAATTTTTTTTTACAATTGATAATAAAAAAAATTGAGTTTAACTAGAGTCCAAGATCTCTTTGGAAAATATCTCTACGGTGGATGAGCCTTTAATCTAATTACACTGTCAGATAAATTAAATTACCGTTAAAATAAAAACTCTTTTTAATTTTATTTATTTATTTATTTTTCATAAAAGTTACGTCATAAACAAATTATTCATTATCGTTATGGCGTCGTATAAAAATCAGGTAGCTCATGTATCGTTGCAGTTGGAATGTCGAATAAGCAGAGATTATGCGGGCAGTAATTAGAAACTCCATGCATTCTCGTCCAACAAAGGACTATAAATAGAATCGTCCTCGGTGTTTGGCCCGTGACAGAAGATCCGGGACGCGACGTCCTCCAGCCTCTGTAATTGGTCCCGAGAGACAAAACCTGACAACCTCGCTCGGGACCCACTGACTCTTTTCCCTACTTCCCCCTCTTTTCCTCACAATTCCACTATTGCCCCTTCTTCTTCCTCTCCCTTCACTCATTGTGCGCCTTTAAAAGGAGTGGCCGACCTGCTTCTCGAAGAATCTCCTCCTTCTTCTTCAGATCGGCCATGGGGAGGAGGAAGACGGAGATGAAGCGGATCGAGAACGCGGCGAGACGGAAGGTGACCTTCTCTAAGCGGCGCAGCAGCTTGCTCAAGAAGGCCTACGAGCTCTCCGTGCTTTGCGACGTGGAGGTCGGGCTCATCGTCTTCTCTTCCCTGGGCAAGCTTTACGAGTTCTCCAGCTCCAGGTTCCACACATTTCATTTACTTTTCGCATTACAGAATCTTAATTTAGAAACTCAAAAAATCCTAATCTCTAGCTAGCTTATCATTTTCTGTTTTCTGATTTACGAATCGATGAATTTTTGTGAACAAATCTTCACGGATCTTTTGCGACTTCGCCTATCAAGCTTTACGAGTTTGCCAGTTCCTTCCACCCATTTCAATTCCTGCTTGCATTACAGAAACTTAATTTATAAACTCAAAAAAAAACCCTAATCTCTATCAAACTAGCTAGCTACCTCCTGCTTTACGCGATCATTTTCTGTTTTCTGATTTACGAATCGCTGTTGTGAACAAATCTTCACGGATCTTTTTGCTACTTCGCCGATCGTTTCCTGAAACTGCTGCTGGTAGCCAATAGGGTTCCGTTTTTTCTGCCAAATCGTACGAGCTAGGGATAATTAATTTCCAACAATGTTTCTGGCACATTGAAGGATCTGTTTTGCTTAGCGTGTTGTTTCTCTCTCGAAGAAGAAATGGGAAAGTTTTTTTTAACTTTACTGGACGTACGTATATCTGTACTATTTCTTTGGCATTTTGCAATTGATACAGCACTTTGTTTTGAATTTATCTCTTAAAATTTCTCTCCGCTATGCAAGTTAAAAGCTAGGAAATCATGCATCTAAAAATAGTAAATCCAACTACGTACGATGACATGCCATTATAATAATTCATATGCCTCAAAGAGGACAGAACTCTAATTGTACTATCTACCATATTTGAGTAGATATAAATTTAAGCATTTACTTCCTGTTTCTATTCCCACTTAATTTTTTCAAACATCTTTCGGAACATAATTTGTTTTTGATGCTACTGATAAAATTCTAACTATTATTAATGTCATCTATTGGTTTAGGTGTTCTTTGACAGTAGGATAAAACACAAAAGGCTTGTCATGTACTTATGTTTGAGATTGAAGTGAGAGTTATTGAGAACTTGACAATGGATAATATACGGATATTGGGGAAATAAATGCCTCGAATTTTATTTACAATTTACAGTACATAGGCACTTATATTCATACATCTGAGTCATCGTGGTATTTAATCTGCATGCATTTTGAACTGTCTGTTTGTTTATGAATATTATTATCATATGTAACTAGTTTATAGAATTTATAACAGAATACTCAATACTTTCTTATTTTGAGTGATATTATGTAGGATTAATTACTAATTGTATCGTGCACTTACAATTTTCAATAAATATATTTTGTAAATTCATCATGTACTATACTAAAATTATTACAAATCTATTATGTTGGTATATTTTTTTGCCAAATCATCTAAATTTTGTTTGTTATCATCACACTACATCATAACCTTAATTAAACTAGTTACATGAACCTCAATTCCTTCTCTCATGCCCCCTTACCTCTATATTAGAGGTATGAAGTCACAAAAGATCTGTTTAAAAATTCAATTATTAAAAATTTAGAATACACGATAGATTTAATAATTAGCCCTACTATATATGCAACTCAATGAATTTAGAACTCAAATTAGCACTTAAAGACTATAAGAGGCAATTTTGATATATACACCAGATAATTATTCTTGTGAAGGAAAGATTTAACAAGATTTAGCATCTCATATATATATTATTGTATTATCCCACAATTTATCAAAAATGCCAATTGTATATGATGCGGCATAAGTCTACCACCGCACTAGAAACTAGTGATGAAGCTTCTACTCATAACGAAGAATAAGAAAACTAGGGTTAAGGTTTCATACCTTCTCTCTATCACTGTTGCCCATATTATTTGTAGAGAATTATGTTCCAAACCTAATGGGTTATGAGATCTACGATTTGCGAGTTGTGGGACGTGTGTTGGAGGTACATTATTACCTAGTGGTATCAGTATATATCCTAGATAAAGCTTTAGTTATTGTTGTATACTATAATTAGGTTATATTTTGTTATTTTAGAATGTATTTGTGTCTTGCATAATACGACAATAACAAATCATGCCTTATCTCAATAGGTAAGATCAACTATATGATTTAAAATCTCGAGTCATATTAGAGTTTTGGTTTATGATCGAAACGATACTATTTCAGTATAGTATCATGTTGTGCTGGTATGATTTCAATATTTATAAATATAAAATATATTAATTAAAAATAAAAAATTTAATATAAATATTAAAACTAATAAAATATCTTTTTTTAAAAAAAATATAGGGGCACTGAGTCTCCATATGGTAAATAAATAAATAATGTATTACATATTTTTAAAATTAAAATAAATAATATATATTAAATTAATGAGATAGTTTTATTAGGATTTGATTAATCATATTTAGATTATCTTATTTGTAGGTAGGAGTTAATTGAAATTATTAACCTTAAGTTTAATTATACACCTAAGTTTATACACCCCTACAGCGCTCGCGAGCATCCCCACCGCAACCCACGAGTGTCCTCAAGGTGATCTGCTATCCATGAGCATCTCCGACGTGACCCACTATGACCCCACAACTGTCTGCAGAGGTCGTAGTGGCATCTACAACCCTACAACGACATGTGGTGTCAGGCGGCCCGTGGCAGGAAGAATAGTACATTTTCCCATTTCGTCTGGCATAAAATGAAATTTTAAACCATGATTGGCTATATGAATCTTTCTATGTCATTGGGCTTTATTCTCTACTATATCATCATTTATATTTAAATAAATTTTATCATATTTTATCATTACTGATTAAGTCTTCTTTGTCTTCCTTTTTCTCGTTTAATATGCATATTTATCATAGTTTCATATCGTTTAACTAAAATATTTATTAGTCATTGAAATACATGTCCTTATCATCTTAAATGCATCTCCTGTAATGTTCTCGAGGAAAAACTCCTCCCATCCCTTAGTGATTTGACAGTTAACTATAAGCTAATCTTGTAATTTTCTTTCTTTCACATAATCTGGGACGGACTATGAAGGATGTCCGAGACGAGCGTAATCACCTTTTTTACAATTAAATGCATCTCCTGGAGTTTGTGTCTTGCATAATACTAAACATAAAATAATCCATGTAAAAAATAATGAATTAGAAATTATTGTTTGTTCTAACATTATTCTCCCTTAGACTGAAACATAAATCATATCTAAATTGTCACAAAAATAGTTTTAGTATTGGCAATGGGAATCGATGAACATGTGAAGAGTTTGTTCTTCCACAAGTGTATTACATATGCTGATCTACCTGGAAATGAAATTTTTTCTGAAGAAGTGATAATTAATTTAAATTTTTTCTGAAGAAGTGATAACTAATTTTAATATATATATATATATATATATATATATATATATATATATATATATATATTTTGTAGTTATAGTTATCTGTATTAAGCAGTGTTAACCCATATCATCTCATTACTTGTTTGTTTTAAATAATAAAGAAAATTTTATTATTATTTTCCTAGTTTATTTACTTTCCAAATGGCCCTCACACTTTAAAAACAAAATTATTTATTTGCTTGGGATGATTTTTTTTGTTTTTGTCAAAAAGAATTTTTTTTACTAAAGAAATAAAAAAGTGGTCAAAACTTTATTTTTTAAAATCAACTAATTCTATCACATAGTTTGCATATGATCGTTAACTTAGCCAGTAGTTAACAAAAGGAGATATTTTGGTAAGGTTTTTAAACATTGGAGTAAAATTGTGATTTTAAAAGTATGGGAACACTTTAAAAAGTAACTAAGGCCGGGAATGAAATTTTCTCTAATTAGTATCTAGCATTGTGATATTAAGATAGATAAACCTTTCCTACAACTCTTTGATAACATGCCCCAGGTGTTGGAAATGGGGATAGTGGGGAACGTGGCCTATGTTCCCCACTACACATAATGGAAATGTCCATTATGCCCCTAGGGTATTTCCCTATATAAAGGGGGTCCGTCCAAGGCTCAGTGTGTGAAATCGCGATCGTGCGACGAGAGTCAGAGGAGAACATCCAAAGCGGCGGGATTTGGTTTGTGGAATTGCGGAGGGCTTTCTGATCCTGTGATCGCTCTTCCGATAGCAAGTTTCGTCATTGCCAATTGCAGATCTGCGGGAGATCGCTGTAAGTTTTTACCGCATTTAATTAATTTGTCTATCATGCATTTAGAAAATATTTTCAACATTGGTATCAGAGCCAAGTTATTTGTTCTAAATGTATGTGCGATCTCCTGTTTAAAATTGCTGCCGTGAACGGAGTCCGTCTTCCGTCTAGTTTTGCCGTAGCCAAGCATATTGCGTTCATGTTGCAATCTGCTACAGTCGTCGGCATCAAAAGCAGCCGTAATCAACGTCTGTTGAAAGGTCTCGAATGAACACTCATGGAGTTTGTCTCTGTGTGTTGGCCAACGGCGTACTCGAGCGGCCTGTGCAACGTGGGCAGTTGCGAAGAAATCGGCAGAATAACGAAGCACAGTGCTTCGTGTGAGATAAAGTTTGATTTTGAAAAATCAAATAATAAAAAAAAAAAACCGTGAACGAAAATACTGCATGCATATGAAATTAAGAAACATAATATGCTTATGTTTTTTAATTAAAGTATAATTTTTTGTTTGCCATATGATGCATCGTTGAAATATGCTAATGCATGCTTATTGTTTCATGCTAATGTATGCCTACTGTAGCATTTTTTTTTAATTTGGATGCATGCCTACCGTAGCATTAATTTCAATTTGGGTGCATACAATAATTAATTGAAAATAAGTTCAATTAATTTCATCATTAATGATAAATGATCAAAATAAATTTTGGTCCATTTAGATCCGGTTCAGGTTTAAATCATTAGTTGATTTAATCGAATCAATTTGATCCAAACCCAAAATCAATTTGGGTTAATTAATTGGACTTAGACCAAATATGATCAAAATTCAGATTTGATCAAAACAATTAGATTTGTTCTAATTGGTCGGACTTAAACCAATGGGCATTGGTTTGATCAAATGGATCTGAGTTTGATCAATAAGTCTGAAATTGGTTGAAATGGACTTAGAGGAAAATTAACAGAACATAGGTACAAAAATCCCTGTCCAATTAGATTAGTTCTAATTAAGGACAATGGACCAAGCTTAGGATCTGGATCCCTAATCAACCGATCCGATGGGTTTGACCAATTAGATTAGTTCTAATTGTCGACTTAACTCCTGAAAATCGAGAAGATTTGTTTTTCTTGATTGATTATGTTGGTACTATGCCTGTATAAATTGAAATAAGCCGGTTTTGTACTGGTTAGTCGGTTTTGTACTGACTTATTTATTTTTCAATTTTTCAGATGGCTAGTCGTGATTCACGACAACATGAGCTTTGGGAGGAGATTAAGGAGCTTGATTTCGACCCTGTTCTAGGACTCGGATGACTTATTGGTCGGCTCGATCGGTTGTTCTGAAAACTCGAGCGAGAAGAATTTCCAGTAGAAGACACACACAGAAGATTTGCTCTAGTCTATTCACTGCCAGAAAACCTTAGGCAGATAGCATTCCAACTTTGGAATGATTATGATGGACACATCTCGTACTCAGAGATGTGCAGACAGTTGCTTCATCTCTATTGGGGTCCTGAAGACCCAGAGGAGGATCCAGATGAATCTGAAAAGGATTCAGAAGATCTTGAAGATCCTCCAGAGGAGGATCCAGAAGAATTTGAAGAGCATTCTGAAGAGCCTGAAGATCCAGATGAATTTGAAGAGGATCTGGGAGAGTGTATGTGGGATCCAATTGAAACTTGAGTCTTGCTCGGAATTACCCCAAATGAGTCCAGGTGAGAGGATTATATTAGCCACGCACTAGTGTCATCTGAGTGGGAGTGGTAGTTGGCTATCTAGTTTATTAGAGTTCTGTTATTTTTAATTGTCGTTTTGTATGAACAATAGTTAGTCCATTTCATTCATGTCAGTTGGTTATATGTTAACAATTTGCAGCATAATTTTATATTAATGATATGTTCATTTATTTATGCTGTTTGCTTGACATGATACATGATTAGTTCATAATGTATTAAATGATTAGTTCATTTAATTAAAAAAAAAAGCATGATATATTAAATGATTAGTTCATTTAATTAATGAATTCATGATATTATAAATGATTAGTTCATTTGTTGGGATGTATGTAATAGAATTGATTAATATTAATTTGATTGGTCATACGGATGATGAGTGAATACATAGTTGTCACTTGATTTTGTAAACCAACTCAAAGTAATATTAAGTCAATCATAAATTACATACATATGATATACACTGAATACTAAATAATTTGTTTATTTATGATAGATTATGACAACCAAAAACATAATAGCTGAACTCAACAAAGGTGAAAAACTTAATGGGGATAACTATAGATCTGGCACAAGATACATATGTACTTGAGGAACAAGAAGTTCTAGAGGTCGTAAATCAGGTTATGGAAGTACCTTAGAAGGTCTCACTGCACAACACAGACGAGATCTTGATGCCTATAAGGCGTGGAAAAAATCCACTACTAAGGGTATATTGATTAGTTCAATGGCGACCTAGCTTTTGAATACGAGTCGTATCTTACGGCTCAAGTGGGTTGCCTTTAAAGAAAAATATATGGAGTAAGTCTACAAGCTTGACAATGACAATTAAATTGACAACTACAAAAGCGTCCGAATATGCCAATGGTTCAACACCTCACGGAGATGTCGAACATGGTTCGGGAGCTTAAAACCATCGGTCATGAGTTGATGATGAACAACAGGTTCAAGCAGTTATACGTTCACTTCCAGATTCTTGGGAAACCATGAAGCATTAACTCACAAGCGAGAGTATCAAGACTTTCACTGATGTCTCACGCCCGTGTAGAATTGGAGGCGGAGAGAGTTGAATCCGCAAGGATTTCGGACAAGCTTTTGTAGGTTCTGCAGGATCATATGGATCCAAGAAAAGAAATGGTTCAAGAAAGGGAAGGAAAGAAGAAGGAAGGTGTGGGACAGGGCCCAATCAAGAAGATAGTCAAGAAGACGGAAAGAAACCTAAAACAAGTTGACTTGTTTTAACTGTGGCCACTTTGCTGGAGTGCTGAGCCGAAAAAGGTAAATCCAAGTGTGTCTTCTTTTCAAGAGCTTTTGTTGCTAGTTCGGTGTTGTTAGTGATTCTTATCCTTTATAGATTCGGGAGCAACCAACCATGTAGCTCGGGAACGAGTTACATTTGTTGAGTCTCGTTGGTACCAGGTGGCAACAAGTGGATCCATGTGGGAAATAATGCAAGAGTTGAAGTCAAAGGAGTCGGCACTTGCAAACTCAACCTACGCGGTGGTAGAGTTTTATTTCTACATGATGTCTGTATGCTCCTGAAATTCGACGGAATCTTATTTTCGTTACGTGTCTTCTTGATTTAGGGTATTGTATTAATTTTTACAGTCGGTCTGTTGAACTTAAGATTGACTCGATGTCAATCGGATAGGTTTTTAACAAATGGTTTTATGGTTCTTGATGTAGAACCGTATGTCAATTATCTATCGATGGTTGTTTTCAAACATTGCTTTAACTAGTGATGCGATATAATCATGAGGTTTTGCGTAGATTAGGACACAGACAAGAACGTATGAATCGATTAGCCAAAGAGGGTTTATGGGCACCGAGCCAAGATTCAATTGTCTATACGTGAGCATTGTCTTCAGAAAAGCAACTAGGAAACCATTTGGTAAGGCTATTAGATCTGAATCAACATTGCAGTTAATTCATTCGGATATTTGTGGTCCAATGAATGTGAAGGCTAGATATGGAGCTTCCTATTTCATTACATTTATTGATGATTTCTCGAGGTTCGGTCACGTGTATTGATTTCTCACAATCCGAAGCATTAGATTGCTTCATTCGTTATATGAGCAAGTTGAGAATCAAACGAACGTAAGTTAAGACTTTACGCACTGACCGTGGAGGGTATTTGTCTGATATGTTCAAGACAATATGTAATGATAGAGGATTATTAGACAACTGACAATCCCGAACTCCAATAGAATGGGTGGTAGAAAGAAGAAATAGGACTCTTCTTGAAATGGTTAGGTCATGATGGCGCAGCTAATTTGCCAATCTCCTATTGGGAGATGCATTATTACAGCCTATATACTTAACAAAGTGCCTTAAAGTCGGGTCCATCTACCCGTATACGAACGTTGACAGTAAAACCGATTGAGTAATCCGAGACCTTGGGGTCACTGCTTATGTTCATGATAGTTCTCACAGTATGGAAAACTAGGGCTAGAGGTAAGAAATGTATCTTTATAAGATATCGAGACCTCCAAAGGTTATGTTTTCATGGGTGAGTCACTAGATGGAACCATCTCCGAAATAGACTCGAGAGATGTGACTTTTCTCAAACAGAGTTCCCAATCGAGGTGATGTTGATAAAATGTTCCTCTATTTGAGGAGGATGAGATATTATCAACAAGAGAGGTGTCAAAAGGGATACCTGAGTCTAGTCAACCGAGTGGGAGTGATATGCCGAGTCATGAGTTGACTTCTCAACAGCCCAACTTACGAAGAAGTGTTCGTAAGATCAAACCTAAGAAGGTTTGATATTGAGAATGAGGCGTTGGTTACACTTCCAATTGACGACGACGAGCCTCAATCCATTGAGGATGCATTGGGATGTAGAGTTAGAGAAAAATGGAAAGCTGCAATGGTTGAAGAGATGGAGTCCATGATTCAAAATCATGTTTGGGACTTAGTCGATCTTCCTCCGGGGCTATTGGAATAAATGGGTTCTCGAAATAAAGAGGAAAGCGGATGGATCGATTAATGGATCAAAGCTCGTTTAGTTCAAAAGGATATACCCAAATGGAGGGTATTGATTTTAAAGAGACATTTTCTCCGTAGTGAAATTTGTATCAATAAGAGTTATTTCGCCTTTGTGGCACATTATGACTTAGAATTACATCAAATGGATGTAAAACCGCTTTCCTTAACGGTGATCTTGACGAAGAAATCTATATGGTTCAACCGTAAGGTTTCATCTTCAAGGTCAAGAGAGAAAAAGTATGTAGACTTAGAAGTCTATATACGGGCTAAAGCAAGCGTCAAGACAATGGAACATAAGATTTAACGAAGTCGTTTTATCTTATGGTTTTAGATGATCAATGAGGATCATTGTGTTTTCCTAAAAAGGAAAAGGAAAATATCGTTTTATCATTATATGTATGATGATATCTTGAAATGACATAGGATATGTGAATGAAGTCACGCCATCACAATTTGATCTGACAGATATGGGAGAAGTCGAATACATCTTAGGGTGAAGATCAGAGATCGTCCTAAAGACTTTGGTCACAAGAGTCTTATATAAATAAGATGTTACATCATTTCAAGACGTCTAATTGCAACATGTAACATACACCTATTGTGAAAGGTACTGTTGAGCAAGAGTATGTGTCCTAAAACTCGGAGGAAATAGGTGAGATGAATAAAAACCATACGCCAGTTATTGGTAGTTGATGTACACTATGTTACACGTCCCGATATCGCTATGTTGTGGGTCATCGCCCAAACCTGTGACCGAGACACCGAAGGCGATAAAGGATATTCAGATATCAAGGCGACAATGATTATTGTCTCGCTTTTCGAGGATCGATATGAGTCCGAAAGGATATTCAGATGCAGATCATTGAGACCGGATGATAGAAAATCCACATGGATACGATTCTTCCGAATGGTGGCTCCGTCTCACAGTGCAAGAAACAAGCTTGTGTAGCTTTGTCGATTATGGAAGCTGAGCATGTTCAGTAGCTGTGCAAGAAGCAATCTGGTTGAGAAGGTTTCTAAAGCATCGAAAATTCTTGAGGATAGTGGGAGTCCAAGAATCGCTCATCGCGATACCAAGCCGCATAGCTTTTTCCAAGGATCCCAAATATCATAGCAAGGCATATAGAAATTAAATATAATTTTGTAAGGGATATTGTGGCTAAAAGAAAAGTCATTCTTGAGTATGTCCCTACACGTGTTATGCTTGCAGATTCTTTTACTAAGCCAATGACTAAAGAGTCGTTTAAAGAACATGTAAAGTCTTTGGGACTTCGTAGAATGTAACAATATGAAATAACAATCGACTTTGTGTTATTTATGCTATTACGTAATTTATTCAAGGTATATGTTGTATTTGTTACATCTACGAAAGATCTCTGAGTACGTGTTGGCGGTGAAGATTGGTCCACCACACGGACAATCATCTCGTTATATACAAATAGGGTAAGATTACTTATGAAACAAATTACGTGGTGAAATTATGAAATTGAGATGATTCATAAGTTGAGGTCGTCTTGATAATCAGGTCGAGATGAGATCATTTATGTAAATAATGATCAAGTAAATGAACCAACCATTCTTGAACTCGTTGAAAGCCGATTAGAATTCATATAATTGTTGAATTGAGTTAAACGTTAGGTATATACAGATCGAAATCATGCGATGTTAAATTTAAAGACAACGCACTCTTTTTAGTAAAGAGAATAACATCGTGGCATGTGATTCATACCACATGTGCTATGATGACAATAAAGGTAGTAGGAGAATGAATCCTGTTTCTACTATGTGAGACCTTTGAGATTATATGTTAATCTCAATTTTACCTTAGTGACTATTTAACTGTTTACTTGAAGTTTTAATCGATGTCTGCTACTTTAGCGTGTATCCTAGGTTATGGATGGAGCATAACTAGGAAAGCGACTGATTAAAATGAATTGATTCTAGCTAAAAAGGAAGATTAAATATATTTACATCTTTTGTTGTTATTCACTGGTCGACCCATTTCTGTTATGTACGGAAATGAATGTGAATATAGGATATGGAACATGCTCATGACATAGTGGTCATTATAAGGGATTAGAGATGTTCATATCGATGTAAATGAAAATTATTTAATCTGGGTAAATAGCAAGACATGGATATCTTCAAGATAATGACTGTGTGTCATTTGAAGATTGGATGGATCCTGGATAAAGGCTATGTGCCACCAGGAAAGTGGCTAAGTGCCATAAAGAGTGTGTCTCTAATTTATTTGAGCAGCTAAGCAAAGTGTAACAACTTTATTAGCATTGATTGCTCAACGAGCGGCTAAGTCAAGGTGTAACAATCTTCTTAGCAACTATCGCTCAGTGTGCTTGCTGTCGCACGAACCATTTTCTCTAAGTATGAATTAGATGTTCTCATATGGTCTATGTGACCGAACTCTCTAATAGTCTATGTGACTTATTAAGTCTTTGTGACTTACCTGAATGAACTAGTCTTAGTGACTTACCTTGGACGAGTGGGAGATGTTGGAAATGAGGATAGTGGGGAACGTGGCCCATGTTCCCCACTACACATAATGGAAATGTCCATTATGCCCCTAGGGTATTTCCCTATATAAAGGGGGTCCGTCCAAGGCTCAGTGTGTGAAATCGCGATCGTGCGACGAGAGTCAGAGGAGAACATCCAAAGCGGCGGGATTTGGTTTGTGGAATTGCGGAGGGCTTTCCGATCCTGTGATCGCTCTTCCGATAGCAAGTTTCGTCATTGCCGATTGCAGATCTGCGGGAGATCGCTGTAAGTTTTTACCGCATTTAATTAATTCGTCTATCATGCATTTAGAAAATATTTTCAACACCAGGGGTAGTACAGACGGTAGGCGCATGATATCTCTGGTGTAATGATCAGAGGTCGATTTTCAGGAACTGACGACCTGGGATTTACTCCACCATGCGCCTGACGTCTATGTACGTACCTGCATGTACCTCCCTCCATATCCGTGGGACCGACACTAGGAAAGTCGTTAATGTAGCAGATCTATACTTTGATAACATGGCTAATTTTCAAAGTTATGATCTTTGCATACATCTTAATGGATAAATAAGATTCATGTGATCAATCTCAAATATTTGGCACATGACATGGTAATTAACCATAGAAATACCTTAGAAGAAAATAAAGATTATCATTATTTGAGATAAATCGACTTTTCTTGATTATAATCTAACTCATCTTTGAGTAAATAATATCATGTTGTTAGTTCTTCACTAAAAAATTTAGTTTATGTCAATTGATCTTTTTTATAATATATCTCATCTCTGACTAGTTCTTCACTTTAAACTAATTAGAAGGTGATTTACAACACATCACCGCTTACTAGAAGAGTATTCTAAACATAAATTGCTAAGATATTGTGTCTATCTTATAGCTAGATACGGTAGTATAAATTAGTTGGATATTGTGTTAAAATTAGTGTATACTAATAACAATAACAAGTTAATAAAAATCTGAATAATTAAAAAAATATTCTAATGAATTATGAAGGAGAATAGCTCATAGGGAATAGGGAATAATTCTAGCAGTAATATTTTTTATAATATTCTTGTAATTCATTTTCATTTATCTACGTGAAGATTCTGTCTCTATGTTACTTTTAGTGTCGCATTTTAAATTCTCCATAACTTTACTTTTTCTATTTGTACAAAAAAAATCTATTTTTCGTCGTCTTTCTTTTTGAATTTTAATGAGAATATTGCATAATACACTTCTGCGCACACATATATTGGCACATACACACATCTACAAGATTCATTGGAATTCATGAAAACTAAGAGATGGACTCTGTTTATATATGTTTAAAAAAAAATTAAGAATAGAGCGGAGAAAGAGTGGATAGGTTAACAAAAACTGATCAACCAACCAAAGCTTGAAACTAATATTCGAATAGAGTTGTTCAAGTTACAATCCAAAGCAAAACAAAGGAAGATATCCATTGAATTCATGGAAAATGAAGGGAGAGATCAACTCTATTTATATATGAGAGTTCCATTGGATTTCATGAAAAATGAAGAGGATATGGATTCTATTTATATATGTAAAGAAAATAATAATACTAAGAGGCCTGAAAGGAGTTGGAAGTGTTAACAAAAATCATTTAACTAACCCAAGCTTAAAACCAGTGTTCAAATATAGTAAGGTGTGTTTGGTTCTTTCCTAATAATCGGAATGAGAATGTGAATCATAGTATTATGGAATGGGAGTAGATATGAGCATAGATATCACTTTTAAAAATAATGTTTGATTAGTTGAATATTTGCTATCGGAATAAACAAAAATTTTCTTTTTTACTGAGAAAAATAAAAGAAAAAAATAGATATGAGAGAAAGTTGAATATGAGAGAAATAAATTATGAGAGAGAAAGTATGATGAGAGAGAAAATGTGATGGGAAAGAATTAAGAGAGGAAAAGTGTGATGAGAAAAAATAAGGAAAGAGAGTGTGATGAGAAAAAATATGATGCGAGAGAAAATATGATGCGAGAGAAAATATGAGGGGAAAGAATAAAGAGAGAGAAAATATAAGGGGAAAAATGGTGAGAGAGTGTGTGATGGAAGATATTGAAGAGAGAGAAAGTTAAATGAGAGAGAAAGTGTGATGTTAAAAAAATAAGGAAAGATAGTGTGATGGGAGAGAAAGCATGATGAGAGAGGATGAAGAGAGAAAAAATATGTTGCAAAGGTTGGAACCGCCAACCCAGCGGCCCCCTCATCCCGGCCCCACAAGTATGAGAGGGAGTAAATCACGGTGAATACGGGCCCGGCTATGACATGGTGGTCTCAGGTGTTTAGCACGGACAGATATTGATGTTATCGCATTTGCTGCCGCAGACCCTTGACCTCTCGACCCATGTTGCAAGAATCCATGTCATAACCGGCTGATCCCGCCCGTGGGGGCGAAAAAAAAAAAAAAATATGATGAGAGAGTATAATGAGAGAGAATGAAGAGAAAAAGTGCAATGAGAGAAATAAGGAGAGAGAGCATAAGATGAGAGAGACTGAGAAAAGTAAAAATATGATGAGAGAGAACAAGAAGAAAAAAAGTAATATGAAAGAAAAAATTGAACAAATATATTAAGGATATTTTTGTCCAAAACTTAATTCTCATTCTCATAAAACCCAAGGGTGGAGGTGAGTTTCATCAATACCCAACTTTTTGGATTTCATTTTAAAATTTTAATTCTATTCCCATTAACTAAACACAAAGTTCTAGAATGAATCCATTCTCTCATTCCCAAACCCTTAAACCAAACACCACCTAAATCAACCTACAATCCAAGGAATGCTTGCAAATGACTAAAATCTTTTGGAAAATATGCTCTCAACTAGTTGAACAGACCTTTAAACAAGCTGTCGAATAGTCCATAAAAAGGTTGTGACAGCCACAACCTAGACACAACATAAAATGATACAAATCATCTTCTCTCTCTATGCTTTGAGAATTTGGTTGCTATAGCCCCTGCCAATGTAGTCGAGTTAGTACTCGAGCAGAGCTTGTCATCAAAGAGACATGATTCAATTCTTGACAGGATTATTCCGTCCCTTGTCTAGGAAGACTGTTGGACAAAAGTTAAATAAGCTCTTATAATTTACACCCTTCCGAAGTATGTAGGATCTTTCTGGAGAAACCGTAAAGGTAATGGCTTCACCTCTTGCCAAAAGAGAATTTGGTTGCTTGTTATTTCAAGATAGACAATATATCTTCGGGATAAAATTTTAAGTAGTCATACTGCATCAAATTGTAAGAAATCTTATCGTTTAGGAAAGTTTCCTAGAAGTGCCTTGTCTATCAAAATCTTATAGTAATTTCAAATCCATCCTTTTCATTTCATACAAAAGGATAGAAATTTTCTATGGATGGATTTGATTGTCATCTTAAAATCACAATCAAAATATTTGGAAAAACTTGAGTGCTTTAATGAATTAAACTATAAATGGTAGATCATCACTAAAGTGACATATATGGTGAATACAGACACCGTTCTCTCAAGAAGAGTTTGACAATGATGAGTATACAATTATAGTAAAAGGTGAAATCTATAGTAATTTCATACAGTCAAATCCATCATCATCTGTGAAGAAATAAATCAAAAAATTATAATTGACTACTACAGAGGAGAGTTGTTCGTTCAGCTTTTGCCGAGAATCAACCCAAGTGATGAGTACATAATGATAGTAAAAGATAGAATTGGCCACCCTATGAGTCTCACTCAGTCGTCCATGTATGAATATATATGAGGAGATAAATTAAGAATTTATAGTTGGTCCATATGAGAAAAGTTTTTTTCCTATAAAAAAGGAACATGAAGTCTAAATGTCACGTCATTATTTTATCACTGTCCCTCCTTTTCCTTGTAGAGCCAACTAGATATCTTCTTGGAACTCTGTCCGTCTCTAGAACTACTAATTGTGGAAAGGAAGAGAACCTAATGAAAATTGGAGCCCTAAAATTAGCATATCTCCATATCCATTAAAGCAGAGGTGAAATCCATTTTGCTAGTACTTAGGGTCCCTTTTCATTAGTATTAATTCAACCCACACACGTCCTCATTCCTTTTATCACTACACCATCATCAACTTAGTGATAAATGTTCTTTTCAATGTCTTCCATAAACGCGGGTGACTTTGTGTATTCAAGGCCAATAATGAATCAAAGTTTGTAACAGACTTTTCTACTTAATGAATCAAAGTTGGTGACATGACTTTGAGAACTTTTTAAATATTTATGGTAATTGGAAAGTTAACACCATTCTCACATGATTACCAAAAGAAGCTAAACATAATAATCAATTCATGATCATGGACAAATTGATATGACACATTTAGAAAGAATATGAAGCTCTCTTTGTAAAAAGATGGAAGATTTAGCTAATTTTTGTCAATCGCGCCTTAAATTCACCATTGCTTGGTAGAGATATAGTTTATATAGAGGAACGATAAATTTATGTGATTTAGAACTTCTGCTTTCTACCATACAATCTCTACTTCCTATTCTACGGTCTATGATCTTTCAATGGATCACATCCAAAATTCTTTTATACATTCTCCTTCTTGGATACCTTGTGAAGGAGAAATCTCTTACAATTTAAACATAGATGACAACAAGAGAATGCAATATTAGATAAAATAACTTACAACATAAAGAAGGATTATAAGATGGAGCTTTTCTTAGCTTGACTTCATTTTAATACAATTGTTCTCTATCTCTTTTGTTGACGAATGCTTGACAAATTCTCCTCTTGAACCTCTTTTTATAGAGCCTTTACTGCAATAACTATCTGTTGAAATTTGTCCGATCAATTGACTCCTAACTTACCTTTGATCAATTGATTGCCTCAGTTGAGTCAACTGACCTTGCATGTAATCATCGATTACTTGACCCACAACTTTGAAGACTTTTGCAATCAAGTCTTGATCCAAGTTTAACCTTTTGTTATAAATCTTAAACACAATTCCTTTATCCATATTAATAATTTTTAACAAAGGAACCATGCACTTTTCTTGTCTTCTTCTTTTGTTTTTTATATCTTTATTAAGTTACAGTTAAGTTGGAGGAATTAAACTGTGTTGTAAGAGGACTATTACATGGTATCGATTTATGACTACAAATAACCTTAAACATAAAGCATAGTCACCATCTATGTCCAACTTTCTACGTAAAATTGAAGCCCTCACAAGGAAAAAAAAAACCATAAATACATGAAGCAAGAAATTGTCAATCCTTCAATCTCAGATCAATACATTAAGTAGGCTTCTCCCTAGGATGAGTAAAGAACACAGAAGCAAGTCTCTTGAGTGGGTTGCTCCCCGATGGCATTAACAACACATGATAAACTAATGAAAGTGAAAATGAAGATTTAACTCGACTAGGGTATTTTGGATGGTTTAGAGTATGTGGTGCATATCTAGATGATCCAAACAAATAGTGAAAGAGAAATTCAACAACTATTCAATCGCAAACACAAGAGTTGCATAGGTGAAGATGCAACTTTTAAGGTATTTAGTTGAAGACACATGCAGAAAGTTGTTCAACTGAATATGAGAGTAAGAAAGAAAACCTCAAGGAAGTTGTTCAACTGGATTTAAGTATACAATACAAGTAATTCTAAAATCTGTGATTAATAATGACAACGGTTGGTCATTGAAAGTGTCAAATTCCTGGTGCTTGTGTGTTGACATGAGGGTGGAACTTTAATGATGAGTCTAAGTATTAGAGGTTGTTTGAGATGTAGCAACTTTGGGAAGAAGAGAGAACTAAGATGATGTATTTGAAAATGGTAAACAAGGAATATGACAAATAAGAAGGAAAACATTTCAAGGATGATTACTGGATAGGAATTTAAAAGAGAGGAAAATCTGATGCTACAATGATAGAGAGCTTAAAGGAGTAATTTAACTTCCATATATTAATATGAGATGATGAAGCAATTAGAGTTGGATACCTAGATTATAAAAAAAAAAAAAAAAAAAAAAAAAAATGAGATGACGAAATAATCACTGTTGAAGAGTTATTAATTGAAGGAGAAGGGAAGGAAGTTGAGAGCCTAGCACTATGTTGAATGTGAAAGAGATGACCCGAGAAGAATCCAATTCAGGTACAATAACAACCAAGCTTTATCCCACTAGATGAGGTTGGTTATATGAATTTTTTTATGTCATTGAGCTCTATCTCCTACTCCATCATTATTTATATTTAAATAAATTTTATCTTATTTTATTATTGCTAATCAAGTCTTTTTTGGTCTTCCTTTTCCTATGTGTGTTTGTCATAATTTCACATCACCTAACTGGAGCATTTATTGGTCATCTAAGTACATGTTTATACCATCTTAAACATGTCTCTTGGAGTTTTTCCTTAATAGATGTAACTCCGACTTTCTCTTTAATGCTCTCATTTCTTATTTTATCCATCCTCATATGTCCACACATCCACCTTAACATCCTTATCTCTGCAACTGTCATCTTCTGCTCATATGCTTGAGTCATAGCTCAACTGCGGTTTTATAGAACTTTCATTTAAGTTTTAGAAATACATTATGGTCACATAAAACACTCGACGCTCCCCTTTATTTCAACCATCCTACTTATATTTTATGTAAGACATATCTCTCAATCCCTCCATCATTTTACAAAAATGATCTTAAATATTTAAACCTCTTAGTTCTGGATAACCTGTCCTCTCCTATCTTAACAATTGTCTCATTACTTCTAATATTGCTAAACTTAAATTTCATATATTCCATCTTCAATCTACTAAGCCTTAAACCTTTCCCTTCTAGTATTTCCCGCCAAAATTCTAATTTAGCATTTACTCCTTCACATGTTTCATCTACCAAAAAAATATTATCTGAAAATAATATGTACCATGGTACTGTGTTTTAAATGCACAGTGAGTTCGTTCATAATTAGTGTAAAAAGATAAGGACTTAGAGTTGATCCTTGATGTAATCCTATCTTTATTGAAAATACTTCAGTTACTCTACCTGAAGTCTTTACTCTGATTATTATTATAGAGGATCGATGGCCGACAAAAAGGGGGGATGGATAGTTAGGGCACCTCCAATTTCAATCGCTTCTCTACAAGAGGTTAGTGTGCAAGCGGAATATACTAAAACAATGAAAACAAACAAGAAGGAACACAAACGCTAACACAAATCCTTTACGTGGTTCGGAGATTGCTTGCTCCTACTCCACGACGTGTCCTTGAGGTGGATGAACCCTTGATCCTTCGGTGGACCAGTCCCCGGCAATCTCTGGCTAGATTTTACTCATTCTCGGTGGAGTACAACCTCTCACAAAGCTCTCTTCCTCTTACAAGATGGAACTTAGGTTTGGAGAGGAAGAGTGGACTTAGAAGCTTTGGGCAAAGGATTAGGAGTTATTCAACAAGCATGAGTAACCTTCTTCTTACCCCAAAGCTTCCTATAAATAAAAGGAGAGAGTTGATCAACAAATCAACTCATTTCGGTACCAGTCGACTGGCACTTCCATCAATCGACAGGTGCTACCGTTGGAGGTAGCCAACGGCTACTTCGCAGTACCAATGGTTTGCCAACGACTACTTACCAGTCGACTGGTCGCTGTTGGCTGAGCGAACAGAATGCTTCTGTTCGCTCTCAGTCGACTGCATGGTCGACTGGTCCCGATTACACACTCACACTCATCCTCTCCGGAGTTGCCCTTGAAGCTCTCTTCCTCGACCTTCGTCCCTCAGATGCACCCGAGCCCGCGGCTCCTCTCCGTGCCATCCTTCACGTTGCCTTGAAGTCCACTTCCTTCGGCTTCACTCCGTTGCTCCTCGTCCGTGGTCCCTCGAATACACCATCCTTTACTGATCTCCTGGACCCGAGCCATAGGATGAGCTTCCCAAGCTTAGCCGCACCAAACTCCTCATATATGTTTCACCAAGTCCTGCATAACTCAAACACATATCAAAATAATATGAATGCCTAACTTAAACTCTTTGACACACATATCAAAACCATGATCGTACCAATCAAACTTGGGTCAATTGCACCAACAATTATATCCTAGTACATATCCTTGATTAGTTCAATATATGTTACGCTAACATCTCTCTTTTCTAGAATTCTCCATATAATTTCTCTTGGGACTCTATTATAAGTTTTTTCTAAGTCAATGAATATCATATATAGATCTTGTTTTTACTCCCAATATTTTTCAATTAATTATCTAAGAAGATGTATAGCTTCCATTGTCGACCTTCCAAGCATGAACTCAAATTAATTTTCGGTCACTGTGGTCTTCTTCCTTAATCTTTTTTCTCTTACTTTTTCCCAAAGTTTCATGGTATGACTCGTTAGTTTAATATGCCTATCGTTTGCACAATTTTGTACGTCTCCTTTGTTCTTATATAAGAAAACTAGAGTACTTATCCTCTATTGATCAGATTTTTTTTTTGTATAATATTATGTTAAATAATTTTGTAAGTCATTCAATACTTTGTTCGCTAGGCACTTCCATACCTCTATCGGAATATCATCTAGTCGCTTTTCCATTGCGCATCTCATTTAAAGTTTGTTCTACTTCTAAAGTTTGAACTCCATGAGAAAAATTAAAATTTCTATGCTCATTTGACCTAGACCTAACCCCGGGCCGGGTCTGGCCCGGACCCGGCCCGAGCCAGTAACCAGGTCAACGGGTTGGTTGCCCGTTGACCCGGTTGCTGGGCCGGTTCCGGTTCATTGGCTATAAAATCGGCGAACCGCTGATAACCGGCGGGTTGAACTGGTGAACCGCCGGTTAACCGGTAGGTTGAACCGGCGGTTCAGCCGTAAATATATATATATATTTTTTTTAAACAGCTTGAACTGCCGGTTAACCGGCAGTTCGTAGCCGTTGGGAGGGTTTTTTGGATATTTTTTTTCAACGGTTAGGATCATTTGATCGTTTTTTGATCAATGGCTATGATTTAGTATCCGTTACTATCAAAACTCTATAAATAGAGAGCTCATTTCATCATTTTTCACACACATCTTCTCTACTCTTAATCTCATTTTCGTATTCTCTAATCTCTACATGCTTTCGTTCCAATTTTCAATTACAATGGAAGGAAGCCGCGGAGGTGCATCATCTCGAGCTCGGAAGGGAAAGCAAATAATGAATTCGCGGGAGGAGGACCCCAACATTCAATCCACTGATGATGAGATCGAGCATCTTCCGAATCGTACTGATGCAATTACTTCTAAGGTTCGGGAACTTCCTCCTCTAAATTCTTCTATTTTTACTAAACATTTTGAGAAGGTCTTCCGTCGAGAGAAATGTGTGCAAAATATAAGCACTGCAATGCTTTCTACAAATTCCAAGCCAGCAGCGGCTATGGGTTGTTGAAACGATATGTAGAAACGAAGCACTCGACGGAATATGGACTCGATCGTTCTCAAACACAATTATCAAGATTTTTTTCAACTAGCGGTATAGTACTGATTCCGTTTTATTTTTATATTCGGATAATAAATTAAGAGAATCATTAGCTAAATTTGTTTCCGTAGAACATCTTTCTTTTAGTTTTGGATCTAAATGCACATTTGAAGTTTTTTGTAAAGAATCTCTTAATCCATGTGCTAAACGTGTTCCTAAGACTACACTTACTCGTACAATTAAAAAATTAATAAAACAAGAAAAAAATAATTTAATTGATGAATTTAATAAATTAGATAATAAAGTTTTTTTATGTTCCGATATTTGGAGTGATCATTGGCAAACACATTTGTATATGGGTGTGACTTGCCATTGGATTGATAACTCTTGGAACCTCCAAAAAAGATTATTAGCTTATAGAGTTTTTGATGAATCACATAATGTTCATAATATCGCACAATTATTATGTTTAATTTTAGAAAAATATGGTTTAACTCATAAAATATTTTCAATATCATTAGATAATGCTAGTTCCAATACCGCTTGTATAGATGATCTAAAATTTGTTTGTCAACCTATTATTGAAGGTTTATTTTTTCATATTCGTTGTGTAGGTCATGTTTTAAATTTATGTGTTCAAGATGGTTTAAAAATTTTAGAAAGTTATATTAAACTAATTAGAATTGTAATTTCTTATTTATGGTCTCATCCATCTATAATGAAACAATGGGGTAGGTTTTGTAAAATTAATGGAATGAGACCTAAAAAATTTCCACGTGATGTACCAACACATTGGAATTCAACATACCAATTATTACAAGATTCATTTCAATATAAAGAATTATTATGTTCATTTTTTGCACAAAACACTAATACTAATATATATTTATTTTCACAACAATGGAATATTTATAGTAGTATTTGTGAAATTTTAAAAGTATTCAATGATGCAATTGAACAACTTTCCGGTGTTTATTATCCCACTGTTCAATTAGTTTTAGAAAATTTTTCTAATATAGTATTAGTTTTAAATGAGCATATTAATAATGAATCTTTATCTCCTTGCATCTTAGCTATGAAAACTAAATGGGAAAAATATTTTTATTTAATTCTTGAAATTTATTTAATTACATTTGCTTTAGATCCTAGATTTAAATTAGAAGTTTTACAAGAAATGTTAACTTTATATTATGACGCTTTAATTCCAATTAAAGATTCTTCTTCCCCTGATCCAATTAATATTATATATAATGTTAGAATTTATTTACATGATATTTATAATCATTATAGCAAAATATGGAACACAAATTAATATTTCAAATACAACAAACTACTAGTAGTAATTAAAACTTACAAAAGCACAACTCTTATTAAAAGAACTGATAAAACGTTCACGAGGATCCTCAAGTCCATACTAGAACTTGAGAATTATTTTACGAATTCTTTTGATTTTAATGAAACAGATAACGAGTCAAACTTCAATATCTTAAAGTGGTGGTCATAGAAGGCTCAAAGCTTTCCCATTCTCTCCGTGATCGCAAAGAAATTTTAGCTTGTCAAGTGTCAACCGTCGCAGAATAGACGTTCAATTCTAGAGGTAACATATTAGATGAACGACGATCAACTTAGTACTCTTTGGAAGCATAAGCATTACTTGACGATTGGACGAGAGTAAAAAAAAATGAATCCAAGGAATGCAACTTTCGGATGACAAAGTAGAAGACTTTGATATTGAGGAACAATATGGGAATGAGAAATGGAAGTGAATGATAATGTAACGTCCTAAGGTAAAAAGAAAAGCAAATTACGTGGGCTTTGATTCCCCTAAAGGGCTACGTAGACAACTTAAATAAGTGCAAGCCCTTTTTTCAATAAATTTTAATTTCTAATTTTTAATGTTTAATTTTTAATTTTTAATTTTTTTAACATATTAATCTTGAACCGTGGCGAACCATGAACTGAACCGTGAACCGACGGTTCTGAACCGTGAACCATAACCATCTTGAGCGGTTAAGGTTAAGGGTCGACCTGCCTGGAACCGTCGAACCAGCTGTTCCGAACCGTAGAACCGTCGAACCGTCGAACCGTTAGTTCTGAACCATGGTCAGGTCTAATTTGACCTACTTATATACTTTCGTTTGAGGATACCAAACTAACCCTTTATTTATTTTCATTTATTCAAAAAATTATTTTACGATAGTCTACTCATAAAATAGTTGTCCTTGCCTTATTTGATTTCTTGGTTGCTAAAACCAATTTTCCAACACCATTTATGCCTCCAAAAGGTTTTTGAATTCTTGCAAGTCAATGGTGGTTTAGCAAATAATGCTTATGAATTGCTTCTTTTATCAGATTGTTTACCATATAAATATTTATTTGATTTTTATCTCGATGCAAAGTAATATCTATGATATGGAAAAATAGATGAATTTGTTGAAGTATTCAAATAAATATATTACACAAATTTCATAATCATTTTAAATACTTTTAGTATTATTGATACATATCCCCACATAACATATATGTGCTAAATTAAAGGTCAATTACATGTGCATAAGTGTTTCTGTTTGAGATCATGGTTTGATGAATCAATGAAAAGAAACAGTTGTGGGGAAGGTATCAGGGGACACAGTAGCGAGGAGGCCCACGAGATTCCTATAAACACTCAGCAAGAAATTAGAATGGGTACCGAGGGTGGACTCGGTGTAACCACTTCGATGCTTAAATTAGTACAGGGGTTATTGGAGGAGAAAGGGATCGAAGAAGTAGGCAATACCGATGGTTCTTTGCGTTCACAGGAGTGGACGACCTTTTATAGAGTTATAGCTATATTCTCACATTCTCCACGTGTTCCGCGATGATGCTTTTGTTGTCCATGTCCTCCGAGATAAATGACTACGCTACCCATGAGGATAATGGTTTTGTTGTCCACATTCTTCGTGGGAACAATAGCTATGTTGTCTGTGTCTACCAGAGGAGATATTACAACCAGCCATACAAGATATAAATCTCATCTAGGGTAGTCAGGGAGATTGAGCAAGGGGAAAATTGAGGGACCAAGATGTTGGACTTAGGCCCCCGAGCTATTAACATTGGTCAGCTGTCAACGGATTTGTCGTGTCTTTACCGAGAGCCGTTTGCTGCGGACTAGATAGATCATTATGGTGGATTTATGAACCCTCTTGGGATTTTTGGCAAAGCCCCAGCCATCAATGGATTTGGTGCTGTCCTTACCGCGAGCTGTTTGCTGCGGACTAGATAGATCATTATGGTGGTAGTATGCTTGGATTCGGAGTTGGGACCTGAGTGTCTTTGAGTCTATGAGAGTACTCAGTGCATGACACCATTATCTTCAATTTCATGGGAGAACGCTTGGACTCAGAGTTGGAGCCCAAGGTTTTTCGATTGGTGGGAGCACACTTGGACTCGATGTAGGAGCCTGAGTGTCTTCGATTGTGTGAGAGCACACTTGAACTCGATGTAGAGGCCCAAGTAATAAGGAATTATTAATTGTGAAAAGATAGATAGTCGTTTATTGATGAAGGAAAAAGACAGGTACAACTAAACTAAATACATGCAAAAAAAAAAAAAAATGACGGGTACTTAAGCCCCAATGTTTAAAATTTTAACTTGTGTCGATATTTCGGTCCCAGATTGGAATGATAAGGTTTCAATATCGTATTGTGTTGTGCCATGCTGTTTCGATATTTTTTTATTTATATATAATAATTATTAGATAAATATGTTTATGGTGTATAATTTAAAAATAAGTTGTATATTGATTTTATACAAGTTCTCTATTATTTAAAAATTAATATTGTTAAAAAATAATTAAATATAATTTTTTAAAAGAAAATTGATTTATCAATAACTTGAATTAAATTGACACATTATAATATGCTACCCTACTAATACCAAAATTAATGGGGTGAATAAGATGAAAACGTTAATTTTTCAAATTAAATAATCAAAATTATATAAATTATTATAAAGATGTTATTTTATATATAATAATTATATAAATTAACTATTTATTCTTTTAATTAATTATTATTTTAAATAATATATATTTAAAATAGTAAAAAATATCAAAATATCAATTAAATAGTAAAAATAATAATAAAATTATCAAAATATAAATTTGATTTATTAGAATTTTTAAATAAAATTTTAAATAGTAAAAAAATCAGATTATTAATTAATAAATTTTATTATTTTTTAAGAAAATTTAAATATATTTTAATATATTTTATTAGGATAATTTAATTAGGGCTTATAAAGCATCTTTGAAGTGTCACACTTAAGTTAGAAATTATTTTAATTAATTAAACCTAATTTTAATTTTCTTGGCAAATAGGAGTGCGATGCCCTCTAGTGGCATCACGCATCGTAGAGGCTACAGGCGACGTCAGAGGTGTCCCACGATGCCTCTGGCAGCATAGGAGGCGTCTCGCGACACCTCCAGTGACATCAGAGGCGTCCCGCAATGCTTCCGGCAATACTAAAGATGTCTCGCGACACCTCTGGTGGCATCGGAGGCATCCAACGATGCCTCTGATGGCACCGAAGGCATCCCCTCGACACCTCCGGTGGCACTGGAGGCATCCTGTGACGCCTCCGGTGTCGCAAGAAATGTCACAGGGCACTTCTGACGCAGCCAGAAGCGTCATGCGACACTTCTGGTAGCATCAGAGGCATCGTACAGTCGTGCGATGCCTCTGAGTTGCCAATGACCCACCTTATGGTGCATATGTGATGTACACGAAATTGTTCATCACACAGTGCTGGTTTCGCTCCGTAGTCAGAATGGTAAAAACAGCTTGTGCTGTACAAAAAAGTACTTCAATCTTTGCCTGGGTCCCTAGACTTGATAAGGTTGTAGATACATAGCCGACCATGGTCGGCCAAGCTCTTGGAGTCGAGTCCTCCAAATAGTATGCTCCCAAGCTCAACTTATGAGTGACCCAATAGGGTCCTCCCCATTTAGGCTCTAACTTCCCTACATCGCCGACTAGCTTGACTTTCTTTCATACAAAGTCACCAATTTGGAAGGTACGAGAAATGACCCACTTTTTGTAGGTTTGGCGCATTCGTTGCTAGTAGGCTACGAGTCATGCTGCTATCTTCTCTCGAGTTTCAATGATCAGATCAAACTCGAGTTAGCCACTTGTTGGGATTATCAGAATCGTATGCTTGTACTAGAGTAGATTCCACGCCAATCTTGATAGGGAAGAGCACCTCTCCTCCATAGACTAGATGAAAAGGAGTCATTTTTATGCTTTCCCGAGGAGTAGTTTTGTAAGCCCAAAGGATATTTGGCAACTCTTCTACCCAACTACCACTGATATGATAAAGTTTGGTCTTGAGGCCTCGAATGATCTCTTGATTGATTACCTCTGCTTGCCCATTACTCTAAGGGTAAGTGACAAAGGTGAAGGTTTACTTAATGCTAAAGCCTTCACACCACTCCCTGAGGTTGCATCCCTAGAATTGTCGGTCATTGTTCGATGCCAATTTATGAGAGAGGCTATACTGATAGATGATATTCTTTCATAGGAATTTTAGCATGACTTCCTCTATTATCAGGACTAAGGGCTCAACTTTCACCCACTTGGAAAAATAGCCAACCACCACCAAGAGGAACTTCTTTTGGCTAGGTCATGTTGGGAAGGGGTCAACGATGTCCATCCCCAATTAATCAAAGGCATAGGATGTACTAGATGCCTTCAAAAATTTGACAGAGGCTTGTGAGATATTCTGATGCTTTTGATAATTAATACAGTACGAACTAGTTGAGCTATGTCTACTTGTAAAGTTGGCCAAAAGTATCTTGCTAGTAGGACTTTTATGGCAAGCGGCTGACCCCCCACATGATTGCCACAACTTCCTTCGTGGATCTCATGCATGACGTACTCAACATCTTCAAGGCTAAGGCATTTGAAGAGAGGACGGGAGAAAACCTTCATGTATAAATAGTCTCTGACCAGAGTGAACCGAGTGACCTACCTTTAGAGAAGTCGGCCTAATCAAGGTGGTCGGGTAGGAACCCCGCCCCCCCCCCCCCCCCCCCCTTCTTTAGAAAGGAAACAATAGAGTTCTCTAGTTGGTTAATTGCTCTTCCGAAAGTACTTGGTCTATCTTCGAGACTAATTGAACTTAGGTGACCAGGTTGTCCAACATCCATGTAGCCAAGGCACTTGTCATTTTGGCAAGCTCATCGACCTTCTACTTTTCGACCGTGAGTATCCACTGACAAGGTTCTAAAATTTATTATGCGTTAGTCGGGTGCTAGACTAGTGCCTAGCGCCTAGGCCGCGTAGGTGGGAACTAGGTGGCACTAGACAGATTCCACGGAATCCGCATAAATTACATAATATATCATATATTATAAGTCCAACACAATAATATTAAATTTAAAATGAGTTCAAAATTATACAACTAATAAAATATTAAATTTAAAATGAGTTCAAACTTCAGAATTACATAACTAATAAAATATCACATTTATTTTATTTCTTCTCCATAATTTTCAATATGTTCTTCATCAGACACAAACTTAATATCATTATTATGATCCTCCTCTTCTTCAGATGTAAAAGCTTCTTTGGGGTTGTATATTATCATCTACTCCACTTGCTTCATTAACCATTATATATAAAATATAATTATACGATACAAAATAGAATTAACAAGTCTGAGAATAATCAAATATATTTTTTATATATCTTAATCTAATTAATAAAATTTATTAGATATTTATTAAAAAATAAATAAATTTTAAAACTATTTTTTATATATTTAAATCTAATTTATATAAATTAATCATATTTATTGGAAATTTTTAAATTTTAAATTTATTTTTTATATTTTTAAATCTGATTTATATAAATTAATAATATTTATTAGAATTTTTTAAAATTCATATCTAGATCAACTGACAAGAGGCGTCATGCATCCGATGCCGCCGAAGATGTTCCATGATGATGAGGACTAAACGAAACAAAAAATAAATAATAAAAACAAAAAATCTTACTAGAAGAGACGAAGCCACGACAATGAGATGATGAGAGCAGACGCAGATGAACATGTAATTTAGGGATTTTAAAGTTAATGATTTATTGGTCGGACAAACAACCTTTTTAAATTAAAAGCCCAAAATCATCGACGCCAAGGTCCGCCAAGGGCTGCTTAGGTCACCCGTCTTGCAGGTTTTTGGCACGGGTGGTGGACGTGTAACGCCTAGGCGATTGCCTAGGGTGAGTTTTTGAACATTATCTACTGGATGACGATTTCGTGAATTTCGGCTCTTAATTTTACAAAAGCCACGACATAACCCCTGAGTTGCACATTCTTTGTCTCAAATGCCCCTTCGAGTTGTTGCATCGTCAATTTTGAGTCAGAGTGAATGACAACTCGAGATGCACTCACCTATTTGGCAGCTCGGACCCCAGCTAACAACGCCTCGTATTCAGCCTCATTATTGGAGGCTCGAATGTTTAGTTGTATGATTATTTGCAAGATCTCTTCCCAAAGTAAAATCAGTAACACCCCTACTCTGCTGCCTAGTTTCGTGGATGACCTATTTACAAAGATCCTCCAAGTCTCTTTCAATTCTTGACCTAGGGTCTCAATTAATAAATAGGCCAATACTTGTGCCTTGATGACTGTTTTGGGCTAATATTGGATATCGTACTCGTTGAGCTTTGTTGTCCATTTAATAAGTCATCCAGAGGTCTCTATGTTAGTTAATACCCACCTCAGAGTGTTGTTGGTGAGCACAATGAAGGAATAGGATAGGAAGTACGGTTGTAGTTTTCAAGCCATCGCTATAGAGACAAAGCTAGCTTCTCCAAGGTGGTATATCTAGTCTCAGGATCTTTCAGAAGATGAGTGGCGAAATAGATGGGGTGCTAGGTGCCACCCTCATTGAAGTAGAACCAAGTTCGTTACTCCTTCAGCCGTCGCCAAATAAACCAGAGTGTTTCCCCTGTGACAAGCTTGGAGAATAGGGGAAGACTACTTAGGTATGTCATGAGCTCCATGAAGGCTTGTTCACACTTCTTGTCCCACTCAAATTGAGCCGACTTCTAGAGAACCTTGAAGAATGATAAGCTCTTGTTAGCTGGTCTAGATATGAATCGGGAGAGTGCAAAGATTTGCCTGACTAACCTCTGAGTTTCGTTAAGGTTTTTCAGAGAGGGTGTATTCCACAATGCTTGGACTTTCTTTGGATTAGTCTCAATCCCTCGCTCAGTTACGATATAACCGAGGAAACAACCATGCTTAACTCTGAACAGACACTTGTTCGGATTTAGTTTGAGATCATATCGACACAGTATGTCGTAGGTCTCCTCAATGTCCCCAACTAGATCGTTGTCCCAGGTACTCTTGATTAGAATGGTCGTCCACATAAACCTCGACATTTCTCCCGATTTGCTGCTTGAAAACGTGATCCATCAATCGTTGATATGTTGTCCCTATATTTTTTAGTACAAAAGGCATAATGGTAAAGCAGAAGGTCCTATCCGAGGTGACAAAGCTAACCTTTTCTTGATCTTTGACCCATCTGATGGTAGCCTTTGTATGCATATAGTATGCATATGAGTTCATTGCCCAAGGTCGAGTTCACCAATTGATTGATTCGAGGTAGGGGATAGCAGTCCTTCGGGCATACTTTGTTGAGATCCCGAAAGTTCACGTAGACCCTCCATTTGTCTCCAACCAGCCTTCATCAACTTGGTGACCTCGACTTTGATTATTTTATTTTGTTATGGCCCAAAGTGTCGCTTCTTTTGTTGGACTAATCGATCTTTTGGGTCGGTATTAATTCAGTGTTCCATGATTGCGGGTGATACCCCTGTGGCCTCCTTGGCCGACCAAGTGAAGACATATTGGTTACGAGAGAGACAAGTAATTACTTTTTTTTCAGCTTGGGGGAGAGGTCAATTGTCACTCGAATAGTCCGATTTGGCCACTCAGCTACTATCAGTACTTCTTTGTGTCCTTCGGCCAATTGAGCTAGAAAGGCATCGTGGATGAGCTGGACCTCAGCTCTGCCGATTCTTTTATTCTTCTGAGAGTCGGCCTTCACCACCTGAATGTAGCACTTTCGTGTAGTTGATCACCCTTGACTTCTTGTATCTAGTTGTCCACTGGGAACTTTATCTTTTGATAATAAGTAAAACACCATGTCTTGGAACGAGCTCAAGGTGGGATGGCCTAGGATGATATTGTAGGTGGACGGGGGCATCGACCATTGTGAAGACAGTGGTCTGAGTTCACTTCTGAAGTTATTTTCCATGACACCAATTTATTTCTGTCTGAGATTGTGGTCTGATGAGTCAGTAAAAAGAAATCGTCATGGGGAAGGTAGCAGGGGACACGGTGGCAAGGAGGACCCATGAGATTCCTACAAACACTCAGCAAGAGGTTAGAATGACCATCAAGGGTGGACTGGGCATAACTGCTCTGATGCTCAAGTTAGTACATGAGTTATGGAGAAGTAAAAAACTAAAGTAGTAGGAAAATGTCGATGGTTGTCTGCACATACCTACGCCGGCAAGAGCGGGTGACTTTTTATAGAGTTGTAGCTATACCTTCACGTTCTCTGCGTGTTCCATGATAGACACTTACGTTGTCCACGTCCTCCAGGATAAACAACTATATTACTTACATTCTACGAGGGATAAAGGCTACGTTGTCCATATTCTTTGGGGGGGACAACTGCTATGTTGTCTGTGTCTATTGGAGCCAGCGACACAATCAGGCACATAGGATGTGAATCCTGCTCGGGGGAGTCAGGAGACTAAGCCAAGGGAGAAATTGGGGGGCTGAGTTGTCGGTGTCGGACCACCCCTGAGCTATTGGCGTCGGGAGTGTGAGCTAAGGGGGAATTAGGGGTCGAGCTGTAGGAGTCGGGCCCTTGAGTTGTTAGCGTAAGGAGACTAAGCTAGAGAAGTCGAGCGACTGAGCCAAAGGAATCAGTGATCACTTTAACCTCCACCTCTACCTGACTATTGATCCCGACCTTTGGCCGAGCTATGTCACATGTGGTTCTCGTATTCTTGCATCAATGAGCTTTTTAAAACCCTGTGAATGATGCTTACTAATTAATTCATCTTATAAGCTCATTTCAAGGCTTATTTAACTATTCATTCTAAAACATATTTGTTTTTTTTTTCTTATTATAAAGTAATACCTATGATTTGTATTTATAGCTTTCAGTTAGTTTGTTGAAGTATTCAATTAAATATATGTATTATATAGATGCCAAATTTGTCTAAAATTTTATCGTTACTTAGCTATTGTTTTATATTAGATATCATCTATTGAAATTTTGGAACTTTTTAATACTTTTTATTTTATCAAGTTTGTTAAAAGAAGAGTTTGGATGCCCTGACACAATTCTGACATATATTTTTTTAATTCAGATGAATTTAATTATCATTGTTCATCATTAAACCATGTGTTTTCTAACTATTGGAGTTCACTACACTGAAACTATGTGTGCTTGATCAATTTTTTCTATAAATAATGTTGAAGATCAGCCGACTTCATTTAGTTAGAAGGCTAGATCGTTATTATTTGCTCATCAACGAGATGATAATTCTGCAATTTCAGCTCTCATGTTTGCAATATGTCATTTCCTCGCATGGTTCATACTAGAAGTTAACTAATGCTGAATTGTATCGAGTTTCCCTAGCATACAAAGTACCGTCGCACGATATACAGAACGTTCAAGAGGAGATACTAGTGACTCAATAATGGAGCAAATTGTTCAGGTGCAGCATGCTTGCAACTATGTTTCTGTTTTGTATTTGGCTTTCAAATGTAGTTTCTTGAATCGCATGCATATGCTACTTATCAGCGTATTGTAGGAAATTTAGAACATTTATTTTCTCATAGTTTTATCGAGTGCAGCAAAGAAAAATGGAAGCAGACTACTTGTCGAGCTTTTCAAAAACAATGGAGCAACTTGAAACCTCTAAAAAGTGAGTCTTTCTCTGCCTTCTCTGCTCTCATGCATCTACAACTTAAGAATTTTTAATTTATCTGTGAAGTTTTCATGGTCGCAGGCAGTTGCTCGGCGTGGAACTAGAGTCATGCTCGTTCAACGAGCTGCATGGTCTAGAAGGTAACATTGAGCAGAGCTTGCAAAGGATCAGAAAAAGGAAGGCAAGTTGAAACTGTGGCCTATAAACCAAGTTTGTGTTGAATTTTGGAATGGATCAGACACTACTTACATGATGCCTACTTTTAATTAATGTGTCAGTATCAAGTGATAGAAGAGCAGATTTCGCAGCTAAAAGAGAAGGTGATTTTTTTTTTTCTTTTCTTTCCCAAACAGAACTTTGCAAGTAGCTATGTTGCGCACCTCACTTCTATGATTGTGCTGTATGACTGAGTTAAGTCGGGGCGTTTAAAAATAATCCGAGCATCCGGATCATTTTTGAGCAACTCTGACTCACTTGGTCGTGTAACACAGTCGTGGAAATGAAGTACAAACAAATCTCAACTTTGCTGCATGCTGTGTATCTGAAACTAACCTTCTCTCACCTATTTTAGGAGACATCCTTCTTAAAGGAGAATGAATCACTATGCCAAAAGGTATGCCTAATGGTGTTATTTATCTGCATAACAACTTGGCAAAAATTAATAGACACTCTTAATTATTAGAATAGTTGAAAGGATAATTTTTTATATAAAACAAATTAATTTAGTGCTTCAACATATTACTTGTTTTGAAAATATTTTTATTCCTAGCCATTATAATATGTTAAAAAAATTAAATCATTTAATTATTTTTTAAAAAAATTTAATTTGATAAAAATAATATACATAGAATACTTTTATATCAAAATATTTCTTAATTAATTTTATTAAAATTGAGTAAACTTATTTAAAATTATTTCAATTTAATCAAAATCACTTCAAAATTATTACAACGGTAATATTTTGATAACAATTTTTTTTTTAAAAAAATTGATATATAGTAATTTTGATAAGTTGAGTTAGTTTATTTTAATACGGTGTGGAGTAATTATGATATAGTAACTATAATAATATTGAAGAAGGGGGCCTTGGTCAGCGACACATCTTCTTAGGGGCGGTCCTAAGCTCTAGCTCAACCAAAATATTTTTTTATTACTTATTAAAAAAAGAAAATTATAAAAAAATTTTCATTATCAGATTTATTAGAACATCTACATCAGTTACCCTATCCAAATATTTTACCTTAAATTTTAGATAGGATAATTAAAAATCTTCTACATCAGTTACTCTATCCATTCCCTAAATTTAGATTTGATGAAGAATGATTATCTAAATTTAAGGAATGAAACCTCTATTTTAAAAATAAAATAATATTTCTTTTTAATCTCTCTCCTTCCACTCATTTCATAAATATAATAATAAAAAAAATAGAAGAAAGAGAAGAAAATAATAAAAAAATTAGGATGATGAAAATTTTAAAAGTATTTGATGTAATGTGTAATGAAAAGTGATTATCTAAATTTAATAAAGTGAGTTATTTATCCTAAATTTTTGATATAGTAATAAAGAACCTGATCTGGATGCTCTTACACATTGGTTCTTTTTGTTTTTGTTTTTTTTTTGTTTTTTTTTTTTTGACTTGGTCCACTCTTGCCACACACAAACTCCAGCCTAACCCATGCATCTCCTTTTCCGGGATCCATCCTTGGCCTTGGTAACAATAAAATTAATATTATGTGATTTAGAGGAAGGCCACATATTAAATATAATGTAATTTGACCCTTATTTGGAATTCATATTAGCTTGACTTTTATCCACTGGAGTGTCCTTTTTACTATCATAATAATATTAAAAAAAAATATTTTTGGAAATATTGAAAAAAAAATACTCGCTTAACAATTATGATAATTAAAGATTGCCTTTTAATTTTTTTCCCCCTAAAACCTTAACTTGGATGTAAATTTGTCGGTTTATTGATAAATTTTATTTAATTTTGAAGCGCAAACTATTTCCTCAGTTGCCAGCTAGTGCTTCCAAGGAAGTGCCACGCTGCCCTAGTCATCAAGCCACCAGCACGCACAGCAATTACAATGAGGTGGAGACAGAGCTACGCATTGGATTTCCAGACAGAGGAGCCATGGCTTCTTCGCCATCTACGAAGAAGGGCTAGTTACTCCAGTCATTCTTTCAGATCACCTTCCAATTACTTGCAGCATAGATTTTGTCACATTTATACAAATAATTAGCAGGCATCGCATGGAAGTAAGTTTTCATCTTTGTTTTTCTTCCTCCAATCATTTGGGAATGAAAAATAATTAAAGTTATTTATAAATTGGAACACATGTAGAAGATATTCATTCTCTTAGAAATTTAAATTTTGATTATCTTATTGTAATTATCCTAGAGTAGTTTTGATATGATCAACCAAATTAAAGTTAGGTCATGTTATCTTTTGATACCTTATGTTTAAGTATACAAAAACTTAAGAGCACAAGAAGTCCAGCGAAAAATACAACTAACGAGAAGAATAGCACGGGAGAGAGTTGACGGGTTTGGTGTGTCCGAGGCATGAGACGCTGTGGAAGAGTACGCTGACGGATGATAAGGAGGCACGCGACGTTTCCAAGGGACGAGAAGACTGAGCAGAAAGTTACTCGAGAAGGTAAAAAATGGGTTCGGATGAGCCCTATTCTGGATGGTTGAAATCACCCAATTGAGTAGAACTAGAGAGGAAGACCCGGACGAAAAGTCAACCTGAATTTGACTGTGATCCGAGCACCCGAAGCTACTCTAGGTGTCCGAACCAGTCTAGTCCAACCGGGGTGCCTTGGCAAGGCGCCCATGTGTGAAGGCAGTCTGGGCGTCCGGAGATGTTCCAGGCGCCTGAACCAAAGAAATTTATCTAGATTAAGCTGTTGTGATCCGTTGCATCATGGATAAAGTTTTATCTATACCTAGACATCCAGAACCCTTCCAAGCACTCGAAGCAAGGCTATAAATACAACCCTGATCTTAATAGTAAGAACAACACTTGTAAATAATCTTCTCTTCTGTTCTACTTTGTGATATAGTGTTTTAACTGTCGTAAGAGGCTTCTCCGCTAGAAGGAGATTTGATAATGAACTTTTAACATCTTGGATTAACAATCTTCTAATTGTAAATCAAGTAAAAAGCTTTGCCTTTATTTTCTTTTTAATTAGTTTACTATTAAATAAGTGTGTCTTAATTTAGTTTGAAAAGTCGATAAAGGTGTTTTATTTGTTTTATATTGTGCAGGGCAATTCACTGCCTCTTATCAATCGCCAGGGACCAACAAGCGGTATCAGAGCCCAATCACTTTAGAAGGACTAATTACCGACCAAAGCATAGAAGACGATGGTCGAACCGAGCATCTACTTTCTTAAGTTCGAGGGGGAGTTTGCGACTTGGAGAAAGAAAATGGAGTTATTCTTCAAAACAAATTTTGAATTATTAGTAATTATGAAGTATGATTTTATAGCACTAAAGGATCAGCAAGGGAACTTCAAAGAAGAACATCAATGGACTAAAAAAAAGCAAGCTGACTTCGTAGCAAACGACAAGACATATTTTCATCTGCTGAGCATTTTACCGTCACAAGAAGTCAACCGGATCAGAGCCTACGAGTTAGCTAAGGAGCTCTGAGAAAAATTCTTGGAACTACACGAAAGAACCTCGGAGGTAAAACTCGTGAGACGAGATCTGCTCTGGAATCATATCAGCAACCTCCGGTTAGAAGAAGGCGAAACCGTCGTACACCTCCACTTGAGGATCAAAGAACTCATCATCGGACTTATGAATTCAGAGAAATGGTAACTAATCGAAATTCGCTAAGGTATGTGCTTAACGCTTTCCCTAGAACATCTGAATGATCAACCCTAGTAGATGCATATTACATCTCTAGGGACCTAAAGGTAAGTACTTTAGAGGAATTATTTTCTATATTTGAAGTACATGAAATTAGATGTACAGATTTGAAAAAGGAGCACAAGCACAACATTACCTTAAGGAAAAAATGGATAAATCGGATTCTGAAACAACCCTCGACAATGATGAAACGACGATTATGGTAAGAAAATTCAAAAAGTTTTTTTAGAACTAATAAAGTCAATCAAGTGCAGGTCAAAAGAAGGAAAAGAAAGGTGAGATGCTATCAATGCAATGAAGAAGGGCACATCAAAGATAACTACCCAAAATTAAAGAACAAAGAAAAGGACAAGAAGCTGACCTGGATAAGGACTGAAATCTAAAGGCGATGTGGGATGAAACGTCTTTAGAATCGAAGATAGAAGCCCACGTCGGACTTGCGCTAATGGCAAGTCACCAAGAAGAAGACGAAGAAAACTTATCCGAAATGACCATCGAGAGTATCGATAAATGGGGAGCAATCTCAGAAGGAAATAGCACTACAGGGGGAGCATCAGATAATGAGATCGACAAGGTAAGTCATATACAATCTCTACCTCTTGATAAATTATTTTCATTTATAAAAATATTGTCAAAAAATTCCTGTCAATTAGAAAATGATAATAAAAAATTGTTAAAAAAATAATGAGTTAAAATGAACTTTAGTAACATCTTGCCGATTAGAAGATTTCGACAAACTAAAAATGAAAAATGAAAAATTGAAAGTAGAAATAGAAAATTTAAAGAATTCTACATGTTCGAATATAGATGTTTCAAATTTCAAAAGACTAAACTGATACTTTAGATATCATAAGGGTCAAATTAAAAGAATATCCAAAAAATTATATTATGAGAAAATTTTTAATTAATCCGGTAGGAAGGAAGTTATATTGGATTCTAAAATAGTGATTAAATTAAATTTTTATGCATGCTGTACTTTTGAATTGATTTAATATTTGATGTTTGCTTAGAATTATCTAAATATTTTTTTTGTATAATTTTTGTTTAAAATTAATTATATATTAATTTTTTTGAAAAAAAGATTTTATTTCTTAACTGTTAAAAAAATTTCAACATTTTTTTCCATTGTATTAATTTTTATGATTTTTTAAACAAAAATCATAATCTTCAATTTAAAAATATTGCAGTGCTATTTTTGACAAAATTTATTTTTGTTGTCAACATTTATCATATTCTTTATCTAAGGAAATATTATTGATTTTTTTAACCCTTATTTAATTTTTTATGAATTATTTATCTAAATACTAATTTTTAACATTAAAAATTCTTGAAAATCAAATTTTTGAGAATTTATTTTTTCTGTAAAAATACTTGTCCTATTACATTCTTAGAAAAGTTTTCAGAATTGGTTAAGCCTAGAAATTATTTTAAAGTAATTTTTAAAGAAAATATATCTTTATATAGAAAATAATTTATTACTGTTTAAATTAATTTTAATTTTTCATAAAAATTTTATCTGTAGTTTATGATGTGATTATTTAATTTTTGGAAAATGTTTTATAATTTTCCCACAATTAAAATATTTTTTTCAAATTATTTTTTTCTAAAAATAATTTATAACTTGTAAAAATTGAGAATTTTGAAATTTGAAGTTCATGATTTTTTAAATGATGGTCATTGTCTTTTTTTTCCCGAGACTCTGTTTTGAATTTACTTAAGTTATTTTCATAGTATACTTCTATTTTTAATATGATAAAAAGGAGAACTTAGAGGTTAAGTCTAGGAAAAGGATATATTTTTATTTTTACATAAATTTTTTTAATTACAAAATTTATACTTATTACCTTATTACCTTATTGTTATTTTTATTTTAAAATTTTCCCTAACTTAATTTTGATACCTCATGGTAATTTTGATGTGATCAACTAAATCAAAGTTAGGTTCTGTTGTCTTTTGATGCATTGTGTATAAATCTGCAGAAACTTAGGAGTACAAGAAGTTGAACAAAAGATGCAGCTAGCAAGAAAAATCGCACGAGAGAGAGTCGACGGGCTCAGCGTGTCCGATGTACGAGATACTGCAGAAGAGTATGTTGACGAATGAAGAGGTGCGCAATATTTTCGAAGAATGAGAAGTCAGAACGGAAGGTTACTGGATGAGATCATTTCATATACAACCTACATGCCATATTTGATTAGGTATCAGATCGTGGGATGAGCTGATTCTTCGATGTATCTACGATCGAACTCTTTCCGGAGATTGGATATTCATCCAATCGATTCTTCTGAGGTCAATTTCTGTGGATCGGCTTCTATTGAGTCGGCCTCTGTAGAGTGACACGATCAAAATCACATTAGTAGAAATAGAGAGAAAGAAAAATAATAGGGCTCAATATTCCAACGTCTGCCTTCCATGGTGACCTCAGTGAAGAGGTGAGTGAGGCTCCTAATTCAAAAGGACACACTTTTATAACTAACACGTCTCTTTTTTTAATTGGTGTCATTATAATTGCCGACATCGCTTTGTAGCATGCACCTTTCTGTAACCAATTGCCTTGTTGTTTTTGAACTAGGGCCAGTTTTAGGTTGAGTCCAGTGGCGATTCCGACTAGTTGAACTTAACTCAGAGATGAGCTGGGTTGACCCGGCTTGAGCTTGGCCACTATCAAGTTGATCTGAGTTTACTCTGAAGAGATGGTGCAACCTAACTTGAGCTCAAGCTCGAATGTTGGACTGATTGGGCTTTGCATTGATCGAGCTCTGAAGTCAAATTAGCGTTGGACCTGCCACATGGCGCCTGTTGTTGCGGCCACATCAATATTAATTTCTAAGTGCGAATTGCATGAACTTATCAATTTCACAACATATACATTAGTAAATTAAATGTGATTTTGATAACCTTATGGTGCTTTTTTTTTTTCAAAAATTTCCATACGTGGAAGCGTGAATTCGATTGGATCACTATCATTTCTAATTCATCTTCTCCATTTAATCTTGCATCTAATTTTTAATCATCTCTTGTTTAACTTAAAAGTTCTTGTTGTGTTTACTTAGAAAGAGAGTTTGTGATATATTTCATTAGCATGTTTTATTGTTCTAATTGTGGTAGGCTCAGGCACTTCTTTACGCCTTGCCATGAAATGTTGCCAAGAGTGGGACATGATCCTCAATGCTTAATACCATCTAACAATATAAATGTTGCTCTCGTCGGTGTAATGCAGTGATAAAACATTCAGATTAATAAATAAGATGATTCAAATTTCATTAGGGATGAATATTTTAAAAGTCAGCCTTTGAGTGTAGGTAAGTTGTGTTGTATATTTCAAGGATTTTGAAAGATGAGAACACCATTTTTTTAATTTTGTCCCAAAATTTTGTGTATAGGAAACTTAATGATTGCTTGAAAATAAACCACAAAATAAGTGTGCCATTTAACTTTTATTTTTTTTCATTTTTATTTAAAAAATTTGTTAAAATAGTGTTCGACCCCGTGGTTGTTTTGATGTGATCAACCAAGTTAGGTTAAGTACTATTTGATTTTAATCCCTGTGTCCAAGTGTGTAGGAACTTAGGAGCACAGGAAGTCGAGTGAAAGGCGTAGCTAGCGAGAAGGATGGCACGGAAAGGGAGCTGACGGGTTTGGTGCGTCCGAGGGACGAGAGGGCTGCGGAAGAGTACACCGGTGGACGAGAAGAACGTACGCGACGTTCGAGGGATGAGAAGCTGGAACGAAAGCTTGGTCGAGGAGAAGGCCGAAAATTGGGTTCGGGTGAGCCCTATTTCGGTTGGCCGCAATCACCCAGACGATCGGAGCAGCAGGAGAGCGAAAGAAGCTGGAGAACACTGCTGGAGGCACCCTCAACAAGGTGTTGAAGACTCCTCCGAAGCGAATCAAAGCCTTCGCCATCTTCAGGCGGAGGGCGCCCTCGACTTGGCCAAATTAGTCATTGGCAGCAGATAAAGTTTTATCCACTGCCGCCTCGCTGGAAGTGTCCTCCATACCCATAGGAGGCTCCCTCAAGTTATAGATAGAGTTTTCAGAAGCTATAAAAAGACCCCTGGAGTTAGGAAATAGTTAATCAACTCAAGCATTCATTTCCTAGCAATAGTCTGAGCGTTCAAAGATTGTTAGAGAATGTCGGGTGTTACAGTCTGCATGGTGAGAGAAGGTGTATGGTGGCCTCCTTTTGGTGGAAGGAAGGTTCCATTCGTAGGTGATAGCAACCCACTGGAATATTCCCTGACGTATGACAGTTATTCTCTGACAGGAGGTTAGAATTCCCTGACATTTTTTGTTGCTTAGCGCTTTCTGTCCCACACTGGTTTAGCTACGGACAGCTCGGGATGACCATTCGGGTGTGCCACCTGACTTGAGTCTTGATGAGGGGGACGAGCTGTGACGAGGGGCCCCATCTTTCACTCTTGGATCGCTGAAGGGTCGACTGGGAGTTATCTTATTGTACTGAAAGTACTAGACCTAGCTACGCGGCCCAAGCAGAGGAAGCCCGACCAGTAGGGGCAGGTCAGGTACTACTCCAAGTTGCATCGTATGTCTCAGATTTGGGACCCTACTCTATCTATACCCGACCAGGAATTATGCGGTTGGTGACATGAGGTGGTCTAACTTCTTTCTCATGACTGTTGACTGTCATGTCTCTTTAACTTCTGACTGTCATGCTACATTGACTTTGGACTATCTAGCCTTATCGAACCCCACTTTTATGTACCGTATCATAAGTCTCCCCTCTAAGTCTAGTCGAAGGAGGCTCAAGTCCAACTGACTAGACACAAACTCGAGTTTTATTTACTTCACCCTTATGACTATAAATAGTGCTTCTTTTCCCAGACCGTCGGTATTGTAATCTGTTTAATTGCTCAATCAACCTCGAGCAAGGGGCCACTTTAATCTCTATAAATGTCGACTTTTTCCATCTTCCTCTTTAAAAGGGGTTGGCCCCTACCCACAGATACATACTTTCCTTTAACTAACGTCCATTAATCATGGTGTTGAACTTCGATTTTGGTGAACTGTAACATCTTCGCCAGCAACTCGCTCATATGACCCAACTACTTGCTCAGAAGGATATGACTTTAGCCTAGATGAAGCAGGAGAGGGACCTTCAGTCTTCCCTTCGTAGGGAAATTGAAGAACTCTGACTAGTTGCTAAATCACGGGCATGTGTTGAGGTAGCACTGAAACAAAAAGCCTATTCAGACCCGGAGAGCCAAGCTCAGTTCATGATATATTTGAAAGAAAAACATGCCTCTTCCATTTCCCTAATGCAGGAAGAAGCAAAATAAAAGATGAAACAATCGCTCGACAACGGTGCATTCTTTAGCTGACTCAAGTTGAGCTAGAACAGGCTTGAATCCATCTTGAAAAAGTAGGTTAAGTAGAATGCTTTTGCCCGGGGTGCCAACTCTCAGTTGGCATCGGAAGAGAATCTTAAGCACTTAGATGACCTCAATGTTTTTACTGATTTAAGAATGAGATTTTGAGGGTGCTCCCCTGTAATTTATCAATTAAATACTGACTTGATCAGGTTTCAATCTTTATTCCTATCCTTCTACCTTTTTCCCACTAGAACTCCCTTGCTTCATGTAGACATCTTTAACAAAAATGGAGTTTTTGAATAGAGGATGCTCTGCTAATTACATGATAGCAGCAATGTTAATTGCCCTTAGAAAAACTACTTCTTTGAGGCATGGCAATAGCCCTGCTCGTCTTTCACCCCTACTGTGGTGAGTTTAAAATACTGACCGAGAGGTAGTTGATGGAGGCTTTGCTCACTTATAACCCGCGATGGGACGAGAGTATAGAGGGCCGACTGAGAGGTTGTCGGTCGTGAGAGCATGCTCACTTATAATTTGTGCTAGGGCAAGAGTCTGGAACGCCGACCCAGAGGTCGTTGATCGTGAGAGCGTGCTCCCTTATAACTCGTGCTGGGACGAGAGTATGGAATGCCGACCGAGAGGTCGTTGGTCATGAGAGAATGTTGGTGCGGGAAGCATCCGACGATCGAACCTTAGTTTTGATAATGGCAAAGGATTCAAAGTTAAGTTAGTGTGTGATCTAACATGTTTGAATAAGTGTTTCAGGAAAGTCCTAGCTGCGGTTAGGCAGGTGAAAAACCCTAAGGGGTGGTAACCTTAGGTCCTAGGGGGCGGAAACCCTAGGTGGAGGAAAACCTTAAGGGGCGGTAACCTTAGGTCCTAGGGGGCGGTAACACTAGGTGGAGGAAAACCCTAAGGGGCGGTAACCTTAGGTCCTAGGGGGTGGTAACCCTAGGTGGAGAAAAACCCTAGGGGGCGGTAACCCTAGGTCCTAGGGGGTGGTAACCCTAGGCGGAAAGTCCAGTCGGTCTGGAGGACTGGACTGGCATCAGGTAATCTCTCCTGAGAGGAGTAGGTGAGGACGCGTTCCCCGTAGAGGGAACAGTAGGCGTCGGGTCGACCTAGGGTTTCCTGTTGGAAATCCGAAGTCAGACTCGGACAGTCCGAAGACTGTCAGTTATTCGTTACTATGTTTTATCAGAATCTAACACTGTCTTGCAGGGTATTATTGCTCGGACTAACCTTATTTTGCAGGTGAAGAACCTGCTGGAAAAAGGGGTCCGGGCGCCCAGGATGGATCCGGGCGCCCGGGACCAAACTTTATCCCTTCCGCGACTTCGTCACGTGGAGCATCCTAGTTGGTTGGCCACGTCACACTCCAGGCGCCCGGAAGGGATCCAGGCGCCCGGAACCGCATATAAAAGGAGGGTTGAGGTGCAGCTTCAAACAACAATCAATTGCTAAGCTGTCTTCTGTGAAGTGCTGCCAACGAGACGATCTTGAAGTGCTACTACTCGACGTCGACAACCCAAAGCTCAGACTCTTCAATCTTGTGTTGTCGGTATTAGTTCTTTTATTACACTGATTATAATTCAAATTGTAATCTTTTCCGATATATAGTTGTTGCCCACCGAAAGCGGTCAAGGACCGTGGGCCTTCGAGTAGGAGTCGTCATAGGCTCCGAACGAAGTAAAACACCTGCGTCTCTGTGTGTTTTATTTTACTTTCCGCTGCGTTTCTATTCTGTGTTTTAAATCGTTAAAAATAGCCACGAGCGCTATTCACCCCCCTCTAGCGCTTTCGATCCATCAATTGGTATCAGAGCGGGGTCATTTTGAATCGGTGCAACCACCATTCAAAATATTTTTGTCGTGGTATTTTTTTCGGAGTCGATTAGAATTTAGCCTCATAGCTATATTCTAATTATTTTTCCCTCGAATCAATTTTTCTCGGAATTGGTGCAACACCACCCGAGTTCGTGATTCATTTTTTTTCTTCCGCACTACTAAGCCAGGACCAAGTCTTGGGACATTTTTTTTGTTGTTTTTTCGCTTTAGGTAAAACTGAAATGGCCTTTCAAGAAGGCTATAGTACTGCCCGCTCTCTGCTATTCACCGGAGACGACTTCGGGTACTGGAAAAGTCGGATGGAGGCATATCTCCAGACTCACTTTGAAGTCTGGATGATTGTCAAAACCGGATTCGAGCGACCATCTGACAGCGCCGGCAAACCACTACCGTACGAGGACTGGGATGCATCTTCGATCAAGAAAGTGGAAGCTAATGCCAAGGCAACCTGCACCCTCCAGTGTGGCCTATCAAAAGAAGAACTCAACCGCGTCGGCCCCTTCAACAGTGCCAAAGAATTGTGGGAGAAGCTAATTGAACTTCACGAAGGGACATCCGACACCAAAGTAAGTAAAAGAGACTTAATTTTTAATAAATTATTTAACATCAAATTGCAGGAAGGTGAAACAGCCGCCCAACTCCATGCCCGGATTCAAGATCTGCTCAATGGTCTTCATGCGATTGGACAAAAGGTAGACAACCGGGACATCATAAGGTATTCTCTAAACGTCTTTCCAAGGAACACCTTGTGGGCATCCATGGTAGATGCCTACAAGGTCTCCAAGGACTTGTCTACCATTAAATTAGATGAGCTGTTTGCAGAATTCGAACTTCACGAACAGACTAATGCACGCCCGACCGAGAAAGGGTTGACTTTGGTTGCAGGAACAGGGAGATCGCGTGAGTCAAAGGTCAAGCGAAGAACCGAACCTGAGTCAGAAGAAGAACCAGACTCAGAAGACGACGATGAACTCACAATCGAAATAGTCAGCTTAGTAAAGAAGCTCTGCAAAAAGAAGGGATTCAACAAAAAGGATCTCAGAAAGGCCATTCAGTCTAAAGAAGCCCAACCAAGCTCGAAGGTCAAATTCGAAGTGACATGCTACGGGTGCAATCAGAAGGGTCACATCAAGGCGAATTGCCCGAACCAGAAGGATCCAAAGAAACCCAAAAGAAAGAAGGCATTGAAGGCAACATGGGACGAGTCTTCTTCCAAGGAATCCGACGACGAAGAACAAGAACAGACGAACTTTCTTGCCTTGACAGCCCGGGACTTCACCAACGGATCCGGAAGTGAGGGCGAATCGGAAGCCGAGTCCGAGAGAAGCCACGGATCCGCATCCGTTTCCGAAGGGCCGAACCCCTCTGTAAGTAAAAGTCGGTTATATAGTTTAATTAATTATTTAATGCATAAAGTAGCTAAGTCTAAGATTCGAATTAAAGCGCTTCTAAAGGAGGTAACACTCCTTAAAGAAACGCCTAATAACGAATCCTTAACTGATCAAGTTCAGACTGGAACCTCAACTCAAGTTCAAAAACTTGAGGAAGAGAATTCCAATCTGAAAAGTCAAGTCAAGGATTTGAAAATAACTCTAGAGCGATTTTCCTTGGGATCCAAGAATCTTGACTTAATTCTTGGAACTCAAAGGGCAATCTACAATCGAACTGGACTAGGATATAAAAAGAAGTATAAATCTTACCTATCCTTAATAAAACCAAATAGAAAAATGGTCCAAGCATGGGTTGCCAAGTCCAACCTGATCAATCAAGTTGGACTTGGATATTATTGGGTTCCTAAGGATCAAATACATTACCTCAATAAACCTTATCGAGGCTATGATCCAGGGGGAGCTAAAACAATAAAAATTCGAAATTAATCTAAAAACTCAAAATTGAAAAATTCATAATTAAAACTTAAAATTCAAAATTCAAATTTGAAATTAATCAGAAACTCAAAATTAAAAATTCAAAATTAATCTAAAAACTCAAAGTTAAAAATTCGAACTTAATCTAAAACTCAAATATAAAAATTCTAAATTAATTATTAAAATTTCAAAATTTAAATTAGAAATTAATCATTAAAATTATTCATTCAAATTCGAAATTAATTATTAAAATTTAAAATTCAAAATTCGAAATTAATTATTAAAATTCAAAATTCGAAATTAATTATTGAAATTCAAAACTCAAAAATTCAAAATTTGAAATTAATTATTAAAATTCAAAATCCAAAATTAATTATTGAAATTCAAAATTCAAATTCGAAATTAATTATTAAAATTTAAAATTCAAAATTCAAATTCGAAATTAATTATTAAAATTTAAAATTCAAATTCGAAATTAATTATTAAAATTTAAAATTCATATTCAAAATTAATTATTAAAATTCAAAATTCGAAAATTCAAAATTTGAAATTAATCATTCAAAATTCATAAATTTGAAATTAATTCAAAAATCCAAAAATCAAAATAGAAGGAGGGTCCAGAATAGCTGGCAACTCCGAAATCTATTTACCCGACTGGGTAACCGAACTTAATCTACCCGAAATGGGTAAACAAGAGTAGATTACCCGACAGGGTAAATAAGGATAGATTAAAAAGGGTTAGATTTAACTTGAAACACAGTAATGGTGAAGTTTTTGGATGATAGTATGTTGGGAAAACTTGGGCATCGCATGTCTAGGAAGATATGGCTTCGACCTGGTGCATTTGGCCAAGTGAAACTAACCGAAGCTACCCTTAAATGGACCATAACTAGTTAGACCAAGGTTTAGTATTAAGCTCAATGGGTAGGACTATTTGGGAAACCTCAAAGGCATGGTTACTTTAATGAGCTCTTTGTGACTCACCATAGCCCAGAAGTTTATCCAAAGAACGCTTACTTGTTGAACTCAAAGCTAAACCCGAATCTAACGTAAAGTTAAACAAACCCTAAAAATTGAACTAATTCATCTCACAAAATAATAGGATCCCCTGATTGAAAAACATACATCGGGTGAGATGATTAAGCAAACTCAATTTTAAATCTTACTTAAGTTAAGCTAAACATTTTTTTAAACATCAAATCACCAAACAAACCCCCATAGAATCAACTCAGATTAGGTAAGATACAAAATTAGGAACTTACCTCAATCAAACTGTCTTTTGATCCATCAACTACTTTATTTGTAGGAATTGGATCAATGGATGTTGGACAGTGGATGTTCCAGACATATGACTGGAGATCGGTTGAAGTTCACTAAGTTAAAACTAAAGAACCTAGGATCAGTTGCATTCGGCAACGATGGAAAACTGAAAGTAATCGGAAAAGGTAATATCGAACTTAATTCTGATTTTATTATTCGAAAAGTACTCTTAGTTGAAAATTTTAATTTCAATTTATTAAGTATAAGTCAACTATGCGATACTGGTTATTCAGTCAATTTTACCAAGTCTGAATGTATAGTCAAACATGTCGATAATCCAAAAATCATACTTAAGGGCACTAGAAAAGATAATGTCTACACCGTCTATCTACCATCATCCTCAATAAAGTGTTTTCTAACACAACAAGAGGAAACTGAGTTATGGCACAGAAGACTCGGTCACACGCACACAAGACTAATTTCAAAAATGAGTCAAAATGGACTAGTTAGAGGGTTGCCCAAATTAAAAGTTATTGAAAACTCAATCTGTAATGCATGTCAACAAGGAAAACAAACCAAGTCCACTCACAAGTCAACCAATACGGTTAGAACTACCCATCTACTTGAGCTCCTTCACCTAGATCTATTTGATTCACATGGAGCCAAGTCACTAAGCAAGAACCAATATTGCTTAGTTATAATTGATAACTACTCCAGGTTCACCTGGGTAAAATTTTTAAAAATAAAAGATGAAACCTTTGAAATATTTAGTAATTTTTGCAAATTAACCGAAAATGAAAAAGATACTAAAATTAAAAGGATAAGGAGTGATCATGGAGAAGAATTTGAGAATCACAACTTCACTGAATTTTGTGAAATAAATGGGTACAAACATGAATACTCCTGCCCTAGAACCCCCCAACAAAATGGTTTAGTAGAACGTAAAAACAGAACCTTACAAGAAGCTGCCAGAACCATGTTAAACGAATATAATCTGTCTAATCAATTCTGGGCTGAAGCAGTTAGTACAACTTGCTACATTCAAAATAGGATCTTAATTAATAAATTTCAAAATAAAACCCCCTATGAAATTTATTATAATAAAATTCCTAACTTAAACTATTTAAAAGTATTTGGGTGTAAAGTCTTTATTTTAAACACTAAAGATTACTTAGGAAAATTTACATCAAAAACAACCCCAGGAATATTTTTAGGGTACTCAACCACTAGTAGAGCATATAGAGTATATAACAAGAATACCCTAAAAGTAGAAGAAACAACAAATATAAAATTTGATGAAGACACTATAGTTGAAACTGAGGATATACAAAGTGCTAATCCAATAAACAGAGAAGATGACGAAACTCAACCTGAACCTATTGAATCTGAAGAACAAATAACTAATTCAAATGACATACGACCAACCAGAACAAGCACAAATCACCCATCTGACCAAATCTTGGGTGATCCAACTGTAGGCGTAAGAACTAGGTCATCCTATAGAAACCAGAGTCAAATAGCTTTAATCTCAAAAATTGAACCCAAAATCATAGAAGAAGCCCTACCAGACCCAGATTGGACTATAGCAATGCAAGAAGAATTGGCCCAATTTGAAAGAAATCAGGTATGGGAATTAATGCCTAAACCCATTAACAAAACCATAATTGAGACTAAATGGGTTTTTAGAAACAAATTAAATGATCAAGGTGAAATAGTAAGAAATAAAGCCAGGTTAGTAGCCAAAGGGTTCAGTCAAGTAGAAGGGCTAGACTATGATGAGACCTATGCTCCTGTAGCAAGACTTGAATCCATTAGGATGCTGCTGGCCTATGCAGCACACAAAGGATTCAAGCTATTTCAAATGGATGTAAAATCCGCGTTCTTAAACGGATTTATTAAAGAAGAAGTATACGTAGGTCAACCTCCAGGATTTGAGGACATAGAACTGTTAGGATCCTTCGTACGGCTAGAGAGGGGGTGTGAATAGCCGACCCCAAATCTTTGCTCGTTTCTTTCTACAAATTAGGTTAGCAGCGGAAATAACAAAAGGAAACGAAAGCAAAACAAACCAAACCTCAACTCGTCGATGTAACGAGGTTCGGAGATGAAACTCCTACTCCTCGGCGTGTCCGTAAGGTGGACGAAGCCTATCAATCCGTCGGTGGATGAGTCCCCGGAAAACCGGCTAATACAATATACTCCTTGTGGGTGGAGAAACCTCGCCACAATATTCTTGCAACAGCAAGAAAGGAATACAACAAGAAATACAAGAAGACAAGAACAATGAATGTAAAAACACAGGTTTTCTTGCCTCCTCGCCGACTGGATTCGTTGAAGCAGCAGCTCCTCAGAACACCTACAGCAGCAGGAGATCCCAGTCGAGAAGCTCACGCGAAGCTTGTGAAGATGAGCTCAACAAAGCTCAAGCACTAGAACAGCAGCTCTTTAGTAGAAGAGAAGAAGGAAGTAGAAGTGCTTCGGCTCGCAGCAGCAGCCCTCCTTTTATACCTGCGAAGAAAGCGAAGAAAACACAGAAGAAATCTAGCCGTTGCGACGCAACGGCTAGTGCCTGGATCGGTCAGGGGACCGATCAGGACCTATTCTGATCGGTCCCCAGACCGATCAGCTTTCTTCACAGAAAGCTGCCCACCTTCTGTGCGGGTTCTGATCGGTCTGTGGACCGATCAGGCCACAGCTGGATCGGTCCACAGACCGATCCCGACCCTCGCTTTCTCAGTGACATCGTCTCTGATCGGTCCCCAGACCGATCAGAACATGGCCTGATCGGTCTGTGGACCGATCAGCCTGCCTCTTTTTGCTGATCGGTCACCAGACCGATCAGTAACCGATCAGATGGTCATCGACCGATCGAACAAATCGAGATCACCGGATCGGTCGGTGACCGATCCGAGCTTGGTTTTGTCCAAACCAAATCCCAAGACTTCAAACCAATATCCGGTCAACCTTGACCTATTGGTACTTCATCCCTAGCATCCGGTCACTCCTTGACCTGCTAGAACTCCCCGCCAAGTGTCCGGTCAATCCTTTGACCTACTTGGACTTTCCTCAACACCGGATGTCCGATCATCCCCGATCCATCTGGATTTTCCTGCGGCTTCACTCACGGACTTTCACCGCTTCACTCACGTGTTTTCCACACCGCCAACATCCCGATTAGGACTTTCTCCTCGCTTCACTCACGGGACTTTCCCACCGCCTGGCTTCACTCACGTGACTTTCCACACCGCCTAACATCCCAGTTAGGACTTTCCCATTCACCTAGCTTCACTCACTAGGATTTTCACCGGCTTCACTCACCAGGATTTTCCACACCGCCTAACATCCCAGTTAGGACTTTCCCACCGCCTCACTCACCAGGACTTTCCAACTGCCTAACATCCCGGTTAGGACTTTCCCATTCACCTAGCTTCACTCACTAGGATTTTCACCGCTTCACTCAGGATTTTCCACACCGCCTAACATCCCGGTTAGGACTTCCCATTCACCTAGCTTCACTCACTAGGATTTTCACCGCTTCACTCACCAGGATTTTCCCGAATGCCTGGCTTTACTCACCAGGACTTTCACCTTCACCTAGCTTCACTCACTAGGATTTTTCCCCGTGCCAAACTCCCTGTTTGGACTTTCCCCGTGCCAAGTCTCCATACTTGGACTTTTCGCGTGCCAAGCTCCCTGCTTGGACTTTTCCGTGCCAAGTCTCCATACTTGGACTTTTCGGTGTCCCTCGCTTGGACTTTTCCGTGCCAAGTCTCCATACTTGGACTTTTCCCGAATCCGGTCAACCAGGTCAACCTTGACCTACGGTTGCACCAATAATCTCCCAAACATCTATTCTTGTCCCACATCAAGAATAGAACTCTCTCACGAGTGTCAATCATCAACATGCAACTCAACTAGGTCAACCTTGACCTAAGGTTGCACCGACAATCTTCCCAAGTCAAACATCAAAATACAACTCGAGTCACGTCAACTCGAGTCGGGTCAACCAGGTCAACCTTGACCTAAGGTTGCACCAACAATCTCCCCCTTTTTGATGTTTGACAAAACCATGATCAAGTTAGGTTAACCCGATAACCTAACTTAGGTTTTCAATCATCTTCCAATGTCCAATGTTCTTTCCTTGAACATTCTCTGGACATTTCCCCCTTAGGTTAACCCGATAACCTAACTTGGGTTCTCCAATAGTTCTCCCCCTTTTTGACACACATCAAAAAGAATTCCAATGTTCTTCCTTGAACATTCCTTGACATTCTTTCCTAGCTTAGGTTAACCCGATAACCTAACTTGGGTTCTCCAATAATTCTCCAATAAACACTCTCCCCTTTTTGACACACATCAAAAAGAAAAAAGGAGAGTATCAAGGTCAAGAATTTCTTCCTAATGAAAGTCCCATACCTTTCATTGAAACTCTTAATTTCCCCCTTGATACTAAACTCAACAATCAATTTAGTGATAATCCCATATCACTAATTCTCAAAAGTCTTAAGGAGTATAAACTCCCCCTAAAGGTCAACTCCCCCTTGACCATTGCACCAACAATGTCTTTGGGAGTTCCAAACCTTTAGAAATCTACAAAAACCCAACTTCCAGCTGAAATTTCAGACCAACAGCTGAAATCAGAAACTGGCACGCTCTGATCGGTCCCCAGACCGATCAGAAACCCCATGAATCGGTCCCCAGACCGATCAGGCCTTCACCAGATCGCACCCGTGCTACTGGAACCTACTGGATCGGTCTGCAGACCAATCCATGCTTCACTGGATCGGTCCGCAGACCGATCAGGACTTACCTGGATCGGTCCCCAGACCGATCCAGACTCTGATAGGCAGATTTCTGAAATTTCCTTCCCGAAATTCAGAAACTCCTAGAAAATTCCAGAAAATTCGAAAAAATGTGAAATTCTGAGGATACATTCCTCATAACATATACTACCATGGAAAAATAGTTTTCTATGAAAGTAGTTTCCATTTTTCAATCTTGATACAAAGTTCAAAAACTTTGAAAAAGTTCAAGTTTAACTCAACTTTGTATCACAATGTTCAATGATGAATGCTATCACTAGGAAAGCTTCATCAAGGTTTTTCAAATCAATTTTAAAATGCTTTTAAAACCATTTGAATTTAGGACCATAATCTTAGGGCTATATGCACATGACTTGTACACAAGCTTTCCCTATGATCCTCCATATCTTGAATTAGGCTCATCTAGGTACAAGAACTATGCACCTTGATCCTAATTCATGATCCTAATATCTCACACACATCTAAAGTGTATCAAGCACATCCATGTCAATTTTGATGTGAGATATGAGTTTAGGTATCTTAGGCTAAGGTCTCATGCATTTTCTAAACACAAATTTGATCTCAATATCAAAATATGTTTTTCATCCTTAAATCAATTCAATTGATTATTAATGCAAGAGATGATGACATGGCATAAAATGGTATCATAAATGAGAACATGTGCCAATGTCATGATGTCATGGCATAAAGTTTGAAACTAAACTAACACATGACATATAAACTAGCCTAAGTATTATCATGACATTTCAAATGATAATAAAATAAATATGATGTCATGGCATGGCATATGGCAACCAATCATGGCAAGTTAGCTCAAATAAAATACCTAAATCCGTATCTAAGTATCCTTAGCCTTAGCTAACTTAAAATCTAACCCTAGATTGCCCATATATCCCTAAGAGAAAACCAAAATCCCAATTATGGTATTTCTCTAGGTTTTCCTCAAATTGTGCCAATTAAAATCATTCTTTTCCATAATGGCACATTTTACTCTTTAAGGAGTAAATAATAATTCTTTTTCATTTCCAAAGGTTATCAAGACCTTGAAAATGCTCCTTGAGTGTCAATTTCCTCAAAGTTGGGTTAACTACCCTTCTAATTGGAGTTGACACTCTCTAATCCATCTATGGGGTAGAGAAGATGCTCCTAGGAACCCAATACCTATTAGAGCTCATTGGGTTCACTAAATATTCACTAGGGATGACTTCCCTAGCAACTCTCCTAATGACCCTCTTAGGCTTTAAAGCCTTGGTCATTTGGGACTCATCAAGATCAACTCTAGGGGTGACTCCCCTTGTGACCTTGGTGGTGGTCTTCCTAGCCCTAGGTTTTGTTCCATAATTGAATGGAACATTATGATAAGTGGGCTTGACCACTTGGGACTTAGGTTTGTGACCCAAACCCTTTTTGTCCTTGGACATTGGTTTTTGACCCTTAAACCCTAGAGATGACTTCTCCAAGTTCTTAAGAGCCTTTTCCAAAGTATCAAGTCTTGACCTCAAGACTTGATTCTCCTTCTCTAATACCTCAATTTTTGATTTGTCATTTTTCTTTGAGGCATTCCTAGGCATGTGTCTAGTTGATTTGGGATTCCTACCTAGGTTCTCCTTAACCTTAGATGAGGTAATTCTAGGGTTGGCTTTCCTAGTGTTATCCTTATCTAGGCTCACATGTTTGGCACCTAAGCATGTGTATCGATTTCTAATGTTATCATGCTTATCATTATTGACTAGTGCAATAAAATTTCTAGCATGCATCTTACTAGTATTGCACGAATGAGACTTAAATGATACCTTAGGGTTTGCCTTAGCTCCCCCTATAGAAGTGCTCGGTTTCTTGCCCTTGTGAGGTTGCCTCCCCCTCGGACAATGACTAATGTCCCCTTCGCTTGCATTGGAAGCACACCACGTGCTCCTTGCCCTTGCGTGTCGGGACTCCGGCTACCTTGACCTTTGTCGCCGGTGGAGTCTTCCTTACCCTCTTTGGACACTTACTCTTGTAGTGCCCAAATTCCCTACACTCAAAGCATATTATATGTAACTTATTTGAAATTGAAATGCTTGAGTTACCTAGGTTTGGGGATGGGTGTGAGCTCTCTTCCTCATCCCTTCCGGAGGTAGATGTCTCTTCTTCTTGCTCCGAACTTGAACAAGAGGAACTCTCCTCCTCTTCTTCCTTGGATGTTGAGTAGCCCTCAACTCCCAATTCGCTCCCTCCATGATGTGAGCTACTTGGCTCACTAGGCTCCTCTTCATGGCTTGAAGTGGAACTCTCCTCATGGTACTTGGCCAAGTTATCCCACAACTCCTTGGCATTGTTGTATTCACCTATCTTACGCAAAATATTAGTAGGTAATGAAAATTCAATTGTTTTAGTTACCTCATTGTTGATCGTGGATTGATGGACTTGTTCCTTTGTCCACTTGTTCTTCTCTAGAGGCTCTCCTTCTTTATCCATTGGAGGAGTAAAACCTTCTTGTACACAAAACCAGTTCCACATATTAGTCCTAAGAAAATACATCATCCTTACCTTCCAATATGCGAAGTTGTCATTGTAGAAGGGTGGAATGGTGATGTCTTCTCCGAATTGATCCATCTCTAGCTTTGCTCCCACGGGTGTTAATCCGACGAAGAGCGGCCTTGCTCTGATACCACTTGTTAGGATCCTTCGTACGGCTAGAGAGGGGGTGTGAATAGCCGACCCCAAATCTTTGCTCGTTTCTTTCTACAAATTAGGTTAGCAGCGGAAATAACAAAAGGAAACGAAAGCAAAACAAACCAAACCTCAACTCGTCGATGTAACGAGGTTCGGAGATGAAACTCCTACTCCTCGGCGTGTCCGTAAGGTGGACGAAGCCTATCAATCCGTCGGTGGATGAGTCCCCGGAAAACCGGCTAATACAATATACTCCTTGTGGGTGGAGAAACCTCGCCACAATATTCTTGCAACAGCAAGAAAGGAATACAACAAGAAATACAAGAAGACAAGAACAATGAATGTAAAAACACAGGTTTTCTTGCCTCCTCGCCGACTGGATTCGTTGAAGCAGCAGCTCCTCAGAACACCTACAGCAGCAGGAGATCCCAGTCGAGAAGCTCACGCGAAGCTTGTGAAGATGAGCTCAACAAAGCTCAAGCACTAGAACAGCAGCTCTTTAGTAGAAGAGAAGAAGGAAGTAGAAGTGCTTGGCTCGCAGCAGCAGCCCTCCTTTTATACCTGCGAGAAAGCGAAGAAAACACGGAGAAAATCTGGCGTTGCGGCAGTGCTGATCGGTCGGGACCGATCGGGACCTATTCGATCGGTCCCGGACCGATCAGCTTTCTTCACGTGAAAGCGCCCACCTTCGCGGGTTCGATCGGTGCGCGGACCGATCGAGACAACTGGATCGGTCCGCACCGATCCCGACCCTCGCTTTCTCGGTGACGCCGTCTCGATCGGTCCCCGCCGATCGAACATAACTGATCGATGCGGGACGATCGACTGCCTCTTTGCGCCTCGTTTGCTGATCGGTCACGGACGATCGATAACGAACAAAGCTTGATATCGATCGGTCATCGGACCGATCGAACAAATCGAGTATCACCGATCGGTCTGGTGACCGATCCAGAGCTTGGTTTTTGTCCAAACCAAATCCCAAGACTTCCAAACCAATATCCGGTCAACCTTGACCTATTGGTACTTCATCCCTAGCATCTGGTCACTCCCTTGACCTGCTAGAACTCCCTGCCAAGTGTCCGGTCAATCCCTTTGACCTACTTGGACTTTCCTCAACACCAGATGTCCGATCATCCCTGATCCATCTGGATTTTCCCTTGCCTGGCTTCACTCACCAGGATTTCCACACTGCCTAACATCCCAGTTAGGACTTTCCCACTGCCTGGCTTCACTCACCAGGACTTTCTCCAACTGCCTGGCTTCACTCACCAGGACTTTCCGACTGCCTGGCTTCACTCACCAGGACTTTCCACACTGCCTAACATCCCAGTTAGGACTTTCCCATTCACCTAGCTTCACTCACTAGGATTTTCACCTGGCTTCACTCACCAGGATTTTCCACACTGCCTAACATCCCAGTTAGGACTTTCCCACTGCCTGGCTTCACTCACCAGGACTTTCCAATCTGCCTAACATCCCAGTTAGGACTTTCCCATTCACCTAGCTTCACTCACTAGGATTTTCACCTGGCTTCACTCACCAGGATTTTCCACACTGCCTAACATCCCAGTTAGGACTTCCCATTCACCAGCTTAGCTTTCTCATTCACCAGCTTCACTCACAGGATTTTCACCTGGCTTTACTCACCAGGACTTTCACCTTCACCTAGCTTCACTCACTAGGATTTTCCCCTGGAAACTCCCTGTTTGGACTTTCCCCGTGCCAAGTCTCCATACTTGGACTTTTCGCGTGCCAAGCTCCCTGCTTGGACTTTTCCGTGCCAAGTCTCCATACTTGGACTTTTCCAGTGCCAAGCTCCCTGCTTGGACTTTTCCGTGCCAAGTCTCCATACTTGGACTTTTCCCGAATCCGGTCAACCAGGTCAACCTTGACCTACGGTTGCACCAATAATCTCCCAAACATCTATTCTTGTCCCACATCAAGAATAGAACTCTCTCACGAGTGTCAATCATCAACATGCAACTCAACTAGGTCAACCTTGACCTAAGGTTGCACCGACAATCTTCCCAAGTCAAACATCAAAATACAACTCGAGTCACGTCAACTCGAGTCGGGTCAACCAGGTCAACCTTGACCTAAGGTTGCACCAACAATCTCCCCCTTTTTGATGTTTGACAAAACCATGATCAAGTTAGGTTAACCCGATAACCTAACTTAGGTTTTCAATCATCTTCCAATGTCCAATGTTCTTTCCTTGAACATTCTCTGGACATTTCCCCCTTAGGTTAACCCGATAACCTAACTTGGGTTCTCCAATAGTTCTCCCCCTTTTTGACACACATCAAAAAGAATTCCAATGTTCTTCCTTGAACATTCCTTGACATTCTTTCCCTAGCTTAGGTTAACCCGATAACCTAACTTGGGTTCTCCAATAATTCTCCAATAAACACTCTCCCCTTTTTGACACACATCAAAAAGAAAAAAGGAGAGTATCAAGGTCAAGAATTTCTTCCTAATGAAAGTCCCATACCTTTCATTGAAACTCTTAATTTCCCCCTTGATACTAAACTCAACAATCAATTTAGTGATAATCCCATATCACTAATTCTCAAAAGTCTTAAGGAGTATAAACTCCCCCTAAAGGTCAACTCCCCCTTGACCATTGCACCAACAATGTCTTTGGGAGTTCCAAACCTTTAGAAATCTACAAAACCCAACTTCCTGAAATTTCAGACCAACAAATTGAAAAATATTCATCGGTCCCTGACCGATCGAAACCATGAATCGGTCCCCGACCGATCAGGCCTTCACCGGATCGCACCGTGCTATCGAACCTGGATCGGTCTGCGACCAATCCATGCTTCACTGGATCGGTCCGCAGACTGAGATTCCCTGGATCGGTCCCCGGACCGATCCAGACTGACGATTTCTAAATTTCCTTCCGAAATTCAAACTCCTAGAAAATTCCAGAAAATTCGAAAAATGTGAAATTCTGAGGATACATTCCTCATAACATATACTACCATGGAAAAATAGTTTTCTATGAAAGTAGTTTCCATTTTTCAATCTTGATACAAAGTTCAAAAACTTTGAAAAAGTTCAAGTTTAACTCAACTTTGTATCACAATGTTCAATGATGAATGCTATCACTAGGAAAGCTTCATCAAGGTTTTTCAAATCAATTTTAAAATGCTTTTAAAACCATTTGAATTTAGGACCATAATCTTAGGGCTATATGCACATGACTTGTACACAAGCTTTCCCTATGATCCTCCATATCTTGAATTAGGCTCATCTAGGTACAAGAACTATGCACCTTGATCCTAATTCATGATCCTAATATCTCACACACATCTAAAGTGTATCAAGCACATCCATGTCAATTTTGATGTGAGATATGAGTTTAGGTATCTTAGGCTAAGGTCTCATGCATTTTCTAAACACAAATTTGATCTCAATATCAAAATATGTTTTTCATCCTTAAATCAATTCAATTGATTATTAATGCAAGAGATGATGACATGGCATAAAATGGTATCATAAATGAGAACATGTGCCAATGTCATGATGTCATGGCATAAAGTTTGAAACTAAACTAACACATGACATATAAACTAGCCTAAGTATTATCATGACATTTCAAATGATAATAAAATAAATATGATGTCATGGCATGGCATATGGCAACCAATCATGGCAAGTTAGCTCAAATAAAATACCTAAATCCGTATCTAAGTATCCTTAGCCTTAGCTAACTTAAAATCTAACCCTAGATTGCCCATATATCCCTAAGAGAAACCAATATCCCAATTATGGTATTCCTCTAGGTTTTCCTCAAATTGTGCCAATTAAAATCATTCTTTTCCATAATGGCACATTTTACTCTTTAAGGAGTAAATAATAATTCTTTTTCATTTCCAAAGGTTATCAAGACCTTGAAAATGCTCCTTGAGTGTCAATTTCCTCAAAGTTGGGTTAACTACCCTTCTAATTGAGTTGACACTCTCTAACCCATCTATGGGGTAGAGAAGATGCTCCTAGGAACCCAATACCTATTAGAGCTCATTGGGTTCACTAAATATTCACTAGGGATGACTTCCTAGCAACTCTCCTAATGACCCTCTTAGGCTTTAAAGCCTTGGTCATTTGGGACTCATCAAGATCAACTCTAGGGTGACTCCTTGTGACCTTGGTGGTGGTCTTCCTAGCCCTAGGTTTTGTTCCATAATTGAATGGAACATTATGATAAGTGGGCTTGACCACTTGGGACTTAGGTTTGTGACCCAAACCCTTTTTGTCCTTGGACATTGGTTTTTGACCCTTAAACCCTAGAGATGACTTCTCCAAGTTCTTAAGAGCCTTTTCCAAAGTATCAAGTCTTGACCTCAAGACTTGATTCTCCTTCTCTAATACCTCAATTTTTGATTTGTCATTTTTCTTTGAGGCATTCCTAGGCATGTGTCTAGTTGATTTGGGATTCCTACCTAGGTTCTCCTTAACCTTAGATGAGGTAATTCTAGGGTTGGCTTTCCTAGTGTTATCCTTATCTAGGCTCACATGTTTGGCACCTAAGCATGTGTATCGATTTCTAATGTTATCATGCTTATCATTATTGACTAGTGCAATAAAATTTCTAGCATGCATCTTACTAGTATTGCACGAATGAGACTTAAATGATACCTTAGGGTTTGCCTTAGCTCCCCCTATAGAAGTGCTCGGTTTCTTGCCCTTGTGAGGTTGCCTCCCCCTCGGACAATGACTCCGATAATGTCCCCTTCGCTGCATTGGAAGCACACCACGTGCTCCTTGCCCTTGCGTGTCGGGACTCCGGCTACCTTGACCTTTGTCGCCGGTGGAGTCTTTCTTACCCTCTTTGGACACTTACTCTTGTAGTGCCCAAATTCCCTACACTCAAAGCATATTATATGTAACTTATTTGAAATTGAAATGCTTGAGTTACCTAGGTTTGGGGATGGGTGTGAGCTCTCTTCCTCATCCCTTCCGGAGGTAGATGTCTCTTCTTCTTGCTCCGAACTTGAACAAGAGGAACTCTCCTCCTCTTCTTCCTTGGATGTTGAGTAGCCCTCAACTCCCAATTCGCTCCCTCCATGATGTGAGCTACTTGGCTCACTAGGCTCCTCTTCATGGCTTGAAGTGGAACTCTCCTCATGGTACTTGGCCAAGTTATCCCACAACTCCTTGGCATTGTTGTATTCACCTATCTTACGCAAAATATTAGTAGGTAATGAAAATTCAATTGTTTTAGTTACCTCATTGTTGATCGTGGATTGATGGACTTGTTCCTTTGTCCACTTGTTCTTCTCTAGAGGCTCTCCTTCTTTATCCATTGGAGGAGTAAAACCTTCTTGTACACAAAACCAGTTCCACATATTAGTCCTAAGAAAATACATCATCCTTACCTTCCAATATGCGAAGTTGTCATTGTAGAAGGGTGGAATGGTGATGTCTTCTCCGAATTGATCCATCTCTAGCTTTGCTCCCACGGGTGTTAATCCGACGAAGAGCGGCCTTGCTCTGATACCACTTGTTAGGATCCTTCATACGGCTAGAGAGGGGGGTGTCAATCGCCGACCCCAAATCTTTGCTCGTTTCTTTCTACAAATTAGGTTAGCAGCGGAAATAACAAAAGGAAACGAAAACAAAACAAACCAAACCTCAACTCGTCGATGTAACGAGGTTCGGAGATGAAACTCCTACTCCTCGGCGTGTCCGTAAGGTGGACGAAGCCTATCAATCCGTCGGTGGATGAGTCCCCGGAAAACCGGCTAATACAATATACTCCTTGTGGGTGGAGAAACCTCGCCACAATATTCTTGCAACAGCAAGAAAGGAATACAACAAGAAATACAAGAAGACAAGAACAATGAATGTAAAAACACAGGTTTTCTTGCCTCCTCGCCGACTGGATTCGTTGAAGCAGCAGCTCCTCAGAACACCTACAGCAGCAGGAGATCCCAGTCGAGAAGCTCACGCGAAGCTTGTGAAGATGAGCTCAACAAAGCTCAAGCACTAGAACAGCAGCTCTTTAGTAGAAGAGAAGAAGGAAGTAGAAGTGCTTCGGCTCGCAGCAGCAGCCCTCCTTTTATACCTGCGAAGAAAGCGAAGAAAACACAGAAGAAATCTAGCCGTTGCGACGCAACGGCTAGTGCCTGGATCGGTCAGGGGACCGATCAGGACCTATTCTGATCGGTCCCGGACGATCGCTTTCTTCACGTGCCGCCCACCTTCATGCGGGTTCGATCGGTCAGGACCGATCAAAGACACCGGATCGGTCCACGCACCGATCCCACCCCTCGCGATATCGCCGTCTCGATCGGTCCCCGACCGATCAGAACATGCCCGATCGGCCGTGGACCGATCACCGCCTCTTTGCGCCTTTTGCTGATCGGTCACCGATCGACAAGAATCAACAGTAAAGCTTGTTATCGATCGGTCATCGACCGATCGTAACAAATCGAGATCACCGATCGGTCCGTGACCGATCCGAGCTTGGTTTTTGTCCAAACCAAATCCCAAGACTTCCAAACCAATATCCGTCAACCTTGACCTATTGGTACTTCATCCCTAGCATCCGGTCACTCCCTTGACTGCTAGAACTCCTCGCCAAGTGTCCGGTCAATCCTTTGACCTACTTGGACTTTCTCAACACCGGATGTCCGATCATCCCCGATCCATCTGGATTTTCCCTTGCGGCTTCACTCACGGGACTTTCACCTGCCTCACCAGGTTTTCCACACCGCCTAACATCCCGCTTAGGACTTTCTCACCGGCTTCACTCACTGTGACTTTCCCACCGCCTCGGCTTCACTCACGTGACTTTCCACACCGCCTAACATCCCAGTTAGGACTTTCCCATTCACCTAGCTTCACTCACTAGGATTTTCACCTGGCTTCACTCACCAGGATTTTCCACACTGCCTAACATCCCAGTTAGGACTTTCCCACTGCCTGGCTTCACTCACCAGGACTTTCCAATCTGCCTAACATCCCAGTTAGGACTTTCCCATTCACCTAGCTTCACTCACTAGAAGTTTCACCTGGCTTCACTCACTAGGTTTTCCACACCGCCTAACATCCCAGTTAGGACTTCCCATTCACCTAGCTTCACTCACTAGGATTTTCACCTGGCTTCACTCACCAGGATTTTCCCGAATGCCTGGCTTTACTCACCAGGACTTTCACCTTCACCTAGCTTCACTCACTAGGATTTTTCCCCGTGCCAAACTCCCTGTTTGGACTTTCCCCGTGCCAAGTCTCCATACTTGGACTTTTCGCGTGCCAAGCTCCCTGCTTGGACTTTTCCGTGCCAAGTCTCCATACTTGGACTTTTCCAGTGCCAAGCTCCCTGCTTGGACTTTTCCGTGCCAAGTCTCCATACTTGGACTTTTCCCGAATCCGGTCAACCAGGTCAACCTTGACCTACGGTTGCACCAATAATCTCCCAAACATCTATTCTTGTCCCACATCAAGAATAGAACTCTCTCACGAGTGTCAATCATCAACATGCAACTCAACTAGGTCAACCTTGACCTAAGGTTGCACCGACAATCTTCCCAAGTCAAACATCAAAATACAACTCGAGTCACGTCAACTCGAGTCGGGTCAACCAGGTCAACCTTGACCTAAGGTTGCACCAACAAGAACATCCAAATTATGTCTTCAAATTAAAAAAGGCCTTGTACGGACTAAAACAAGCACCTAGGGCTTGGTATGAACGACTGTCCAACTATCTAATATCAAAAGAGTTCAACCAAGGTCAAATAGACCCAACCCTTTTTGTAAAAACCTTTGAAAACGACATCTTTATAGCATAAATTTACGTCGACGATATCATTTTTGGATCAACCAACTCAAAATTTTTAAAAGAGTTTACCAAACTAATGGAAAATGAATTCGAAATGAGTCTAGTGGGTGAACTTAATTTATTTTTAGGGTTACAAATTAAGCAAACCAAAGATGGAATTTATATTTATCAAACCAAATATGCTAAAGAATTAATTAGTAAATTTGGAATGGAAAACTCAAAAATCATTAATACACCAATGACTACTAATGTTAAAATTGACTCAGACTTAGAAGGTAAACCAGTAGACTTGAAATACTATCGAAGTGCGATAGGAAGTCTACTGTACCTAACTGCAAGTCGACCAGACATCATCTTTGCAGTAGGTATGTGCGCAAGATACCAATCTTGTGCAAAAGAGTCTCACTTAACCCTAGTAAAAAGAATCCTTAGGTATGTTAAGGGAACCCTAAACGTAGGACTTTGGTACCCTAGATCTTGCACCCTTGATCTAATCGGCTACTCTGACTCTGACTATGCCGGGTGCAAGCTAGATAGAAAAAGCACAAGCGGCAGTTGTCAATTTTTAGGGCACTGCCTAGTAAGTTAGTCAAGTAGAAAGCAACACTGTTTTGCCTTATCTACCACTGAAGCTGAATATATAGCACTAGGTGAATGCACATCTCAATTACTATGGATGATGCATACCCTTAAAGACTATCAACTTGAATATCAAAAAACAAAAATTTCAATCGATAACATAAGTACAATAAATCTAACAAAAAACCCAATTCATCACTCAAGGACTAAACATATAGAAGTAAAACACCACTTTGTAAGGGATCATGTAGCTAAGGGTGACATTGTACTCAACTATGTTGAGTGAAAATCAAACTTAGCTGACATCTTTACAAAACCCTTACCTGAACTTGAGTTCAGTACACTTAGAAGACAAATAGGAATGTGTTGGGTAGAATAGATACTTTCAATTCAGTCCTTTTAATGTTTTGTTTTTATAACTTCTAGGCAAAACTTGATTTTTCAAAATCCCTACTTTACTAGACTTTCAAAAGTTGGATTTAGCCTAGGATTTCCCCCTAGAAATCATGTTCCCCCAGGATTCAACCAGAGCATCTCACAAACACCTAGGTTTACCTTGATTGTGTTTGTAAAACATAGAACGGTGTGAGATGCATAGGGTACAGCCTGGACTCGAGAATGCTTATTTCTGTGCATCAATATGAGTCTGGGCGTTAAATACGTGATTAAAAGTAATCGAATCAAGTCTTCCAGCCTTAGTCAAATCTAACTGGATCTATTGACTTGACTTGACTAACCAAGTGAACACTGTTGCCCTCTAGGCAATTAGCAAGTAGCTAAACGGTTAGACAGTTGGTGAAGGAAATAATAAGTTTAAGCATGTCTGTACTTAAAAGATCTGATACCTGATCAAAACAAATCTTGACTCATGCTTGGACTTTAGGGCTCTGATACCTTACTCAAACAAACGGCAAGCTATTTAAAAATAAGGTCATCGCTTCTCCTTTGCCTTAAGTATTCTTGAAATACATTTCAAAAACATGCCTTAAGCAGCTTTCTCAAAAACTTTCTCCAAATTTAAAACTTTCAAGTGTTCTCTACTTTAAAACTTTAAAATTTTTTAAAGTATTATTTTCTTTAAAACTTTTAAAAACTTTTAAAAACTTTTAAGTTAAAACAGTATTATTTAAAACTTTAAAAATTTTAAGTTAAAATTTTTTTTCCTTGCTCCTTGCCTAAGTTAAAATGGTTTCTGCTAAATTTTGTCTTGAAAAATTAAGCTTTTTTAAAACTAGCTCATTTTTGATATATGGCAAAGGGGGAGAGTAGAGAAATTCAAAGAAAGAAATAAAAATAGAAATTCAAATTCAAAGAAAGAGTAGAGAAATTCAAAGAAAATAGTTTAAAGGGAGCTTGTATTAAGGGGGAGTTATGTTTATCTTGCTATCACGCTTATCCTGTGTCTTGTGCTTATACATAACAACATATTTCTTGTACTTAACATTGAATTTCGGTTGCCATTATCAAAAAGAGGGAGATTGTTGGTGCGGGAAGCATCCGATGATCGAACCTTAGTTTTGATAATGGCAAAGGATTCAAAGTTAAGTTAGTGTGTGATCTAACATGTTTGAATAAGTGTTTCAGGAAAGTCCTAGCTGCGGTTAGGCAGGTGAAAAACCCTAAGGGGTGGTAACCTTAGGTCCTAGGGGGCGGAAACCCTAGGTGGAGGAAAACCCAAAGGGGCGGTAACCTTAGGTCCTAGGGGGCGGTAACCCTAGGTGGAGGAAAACCCTAAGGGGTGGTAACCTTAGGTCCTAGGGGGTGGTAACCCTAGGTGGAGAAAAACCCTAGGGGGCGGTAACCCTAGGTTCTAGGGGGTGGTAACCCTAGGCGGAAAGTCCAGTCGGTCTGGAGGACTGGACTGACATCAGGTAATCTCTCCTGAGAGGAGTAGGTGAGGACGCGTTCCCCGTAGAGGGAACAGTAGGCGTCGGGTCGACCTAGGGTTTCCGGTTGGAAATCCGAAGTCAGACTCGGACAGTCCGAAGACTGTCAGTTATTCGTTACTATGTTTTATCAGAATCTAACACTGTCTTGCAGGGTATTATTGCTCGGACTAACCTTGTTTTGCAGGTGAAGAACTTGCTGGAAAAAGGGGTCCGGGCGCCCAGGATGGATCCGGGCGCCCGGGACCAAACTTTATCCCTTCCGCGACTTCACCACGTGGAGCATCCTAGTTGGTTGGCCACGTCACACTCCAGGCGCCCGGAAGGGATCCAGGCGCCCGGAACCGCATATAAAAGGAGGGTTGAGGTGCAGCTTCAAACAACAATCAATTGCTAAGCTGTCTTCTGTGAAGTGCTGCTAACGAGACGATCTTGAAGTGCTACTACTTGACGTCGACAACCCAAAGCTCAGACTCTTCAATCTTGTGTTGTCGGTATTAGTTCTTTTATTACACTGATTGTAATTCAAATTGTAATCTTTTCCGATATATAGTTGTTGCCCACCGAAAGCGGTCAAGGACCGTGAGCCTTCGAGTAGGAGTCGCCATAGGCTCCGAACGAAGTAAAACACCTGCGTCTCTGTGTGTTTTATTTTACTTTCCGCTGCGTTTCTATTCTGTGTTTTAAATCGTTAAAAATAGCCACGAGCGCTATTCACCCCCCCTCTAGCGCTTTCGATCCATCAGAGAATACTTACTTATAAGTCGCGTTGGAGCAAGAGTCTAGAACGCCAACCGAAAGGTCATTGGCCATGAGAGTATGCTCACTTATAATTCATGCAGGAACGGGAGTTTGGAATGCTGACCGAGAGGTCGTTGGTCGTGAGAGCATGCTCACTTATAACTCGCGCTGGGGCGAGAGTCTAGAATGCCGACCGAGAGGTCATTGGTTGTGAGAACATGCTTACTTATAACTCATGCTGGGGAGAGAGTCTAGAACGTCGACTGAGAGGTCGTTGATGATCAAGAGAAATAAACCCATAGACCTGCCCTCTATGACCCTTGACGTGATCTGTGATCATGACTCCTACCTCCCTACCTTGCCATTAGGCCTTGACCAAATTTAAATCTTTCTCTGATTATGAGGTTGGGGTAAGGCGCCAAACTTTGATCAACGACTCCCACTGCCTTCTATTCCTTTTCCTAAGGTAGCCGCATGGAATTTTCGATCCTCGAGGCATGGTGCCACTTCTCCCATATCAACACTATGATTTCCCTGTCTTATCCATCATAAATGTCATTTCATAGAAAACTGCCATGTGCCCCACTTACTCCCTCCGATATGACACCTGACGTATGCTTTTTGCACGTGACCCGATGGCGCTTCTCTTCTCTTGATCTGACGGCTACCGTGCGTCATGCTATTCGATGCCCAACTCGAATACCGATGTCTCTTAAGGGGTTTGGTTTAAAAATCCTAGAGGCCTCAAGCGGCTATTTATCAGTGGATCCTCTCCCTTCGACCTTTCTTTCTCCGATTGTTCCTACTTGTCCCTTGTGCATCTCCTTTGTAAGTGCCTTTCCTTCCTCATCTTCTGCTTCATGTGCTTTTCAATTTGGTAATGGTCGGTGAAGCGGTAATCCCTTGATATGCATACTTCCGTTCTAATTTTGATAAGAGTGACCTTAAGTCGGTACACTCTAGCTTGCAGCTTTCTAAAGCATACCAGCTTCGCCTTCCTGATCCTAACGACCATGCATCCCTATCCTCCTTCCGCTAGCTTTGTGACCTTCTTCAAGGATCAACTTCTTGGCAGTCTGCGCTTTCCTATCCCTTCCTTCGTTTCATCATTGAGTCGATATTTTGGTGTCCCTTTATCCCAGTTCACCCCAATTCCTTTCGTGCCATGCATAGAATGATAATTTTGTGTCGTCTGTACGAGATTCCGTTAACTCCCCAACTTTTTCATCACTTTTATTCCCTCAAGCGATTAGAACTGAGTGTTTTCATAGTACAATATAGGACTGGGTACAAGTTTTTTGTAGGTATGCCTACTTACAAGAAAGGTTGGAAGTCCCGTTTCTTCTATGTATAGTTGCCTGAGTCTATGGCTTGGCTTGCTAAATAGCGTCCCAATCTTTCTTCTCCTTTTGAGTTGAGTTACCATCAACACTAGCCATATTGCTTCATTACTTCTGAGAAATTGGCTGGGGTGCAGTTCTAACTCCCCTCCTTGCTGCGAAAGAGTGTGCTGTACACCTTTGGGCTGAGCCCCATTCGGATGCCTCTGACGGTGCCTTTTGGTAAGATCAAACAACTCTCTTTTCATGTCTTCAATAACTGAGGTATTTTCTTTTATCTGCAATCCCACTTGCGGATGGCTGAAGACCATTTTCGAATCGCCCAGGACTTGGCCCATGCAGAGTTTGGGAAAGTGAAGTCCCCTGGAGGCTGTCGTGAAGACTAGTGCGTCCAAGCTTAAGTCCAAGGGCCTGAGGCGCGCTCAAATCCTGGCAGACTTGGAGGCGAGGGACACAGAGGTTACCAACATATTATCCCAATTGCAGGATCTCTAAAAGGCACATGCCTCCCCGCAGATAGACTTGGAGGCTAAAATGGTAAATCTGTCTGCCAACACTAATCAGGAGGTCACTCTACAGAAACAACTGGATACTGTTCAGGCATCTCTCAAGTCTAGGCAAGTGGAGCTCTCAACAGCAAAGGCAGAGACAGCGGCTACTCACCAGGAGTTGGCTAAGGCACGGGATGATGCACACAAGGCCCGGGAAGAGCTGAAAGACTATCGGGTGGGGGAAGACTTTTTCCTTGCAGCCTCTTCGACCAGATACTGTGTTATGGTGGTGAAGGGGCTTTGGTGCAGCTATAAGAGAAAGGTTTCTCTAATCAACTCCTCCTGAAGACTTCCTGGACCGAGCCCGACTCCTCAACGAGCTCCCTAAAGAAGCTTTCCTTGTTTTTAAATAGTCTATGTTATCTTATAACTGCCCTCTTTGATTCTGAGGTTCTAAACCTCTCTTTGACTTTTGAACTTGATATTTATCAAAGTATTGTGCTCATGAACATGCTGCTTACGTGCAATGCTATGCCTAAGTGTCTGATGGATTCGCTCGGGACCCTTTGATATTCCCCCCTGTACGACTAAGTGATAGGTTAAGTGCTCGACCCCTTCGTGGATGCCTAGTCGGCTTGTCGCCCGAGCAGGCATCGCTGAAAGAAGGGTCACCTTGTATCTATACCAATTACCGGCTCTGTCGTGGGCCACAACGATTCCAGAGTCATCCCGCTTGCACGGGTGAGACTTATTGTAGCTTCGTCTATTTCTGATGTCATAAAGACTTCCACTCCATTTTTACCACGTGTTCTTTGATCCAGGTTTTTTTGACAAGCCCACTTCTGCACAATATTCCAAGATAATCCAACGGCCAACATCGCTTCTATGCCTATAACTTACGCTAGGTACCTCATCTACGGATTACCTAATTGGTGATGAGGTCGAGGTGTTCTTCCTAGACAACTATAAATAGTCAGCTTCGACCTCTCACTGGGACTTCTCCCTTCTCTTCCTTCTTTCACGCTTTTGGTTCCTTGTATTCTTTTTGTGACTTCTCCATGGATTCCCCAATGCCTAAGTATGCTTCTGGAGTATCAACCTTCATTGATGTAGATATGGATGATCTCCACTTCGCGTACGAAGTATCCACGACCATGCATATTATCATACCCTCTGAGGTTCATCGACTCTTTCACCCTCCTCAGGGTTATGTGACTTTTTTCAAAGAATAGATTATAGCTGGTCTCCATTTTCCTATCCACCCATTCTTCTCTAACGTGAGTCACTACTTCTGCATTCTCTTTTGTCAGTTTACTCCTAATTCCATGCGGATCTTGTGTGGGTTCATTCTTATCTGTGAATTATGTGACATCCGCTGGAACCCTCGTTTATTTCACTGTCTCTTTACCCCTCGACGCCATAGTGAGGGCCTTTTTTTACTTCTAGGCTCATACCCAGACTGCCCTTTTTGCTCCTCTTCAATCTTCAGAGCCAGAGTGGAAAGATAAGTATTTTTTTCCTCCGCTTTCCATTTACCGTGGAGTGGCTTACCCAGCGGTGATCATCCCTTACTTTAGCTCCCTATCTGGGAGACTATCGCACATACCCTGCTTTTATGGAGGCGTCGGTGTAACTAGAGGGCTAGCACTTCTATCTGTGCGTGCTGCTGATGGAAGATGTGTTGTTTCTATTTAGGTCGAGCGTTGTCCCTTCAGAGCTACCGCATTCTCTAGGTAAGTATCACCCTGGCCCGACCTGCTATTTACTTCTTATTCTGACTCTTGCTTTGTCACAGCGGGCACTCTTGCCCGAGCGTCCTTGATCAGGCCTCTCCCATTAAGTGTTTTAGAAATAAATCACCGAGGGTACATAATCTTAGGCAGACGGGGCCTCTCACATTCCACTCTGAGTGCGCCCGGGATTGTTGCAGATAATGCCTCTCATCCTGCCTCCCCCCAAGCGGCGCCGCCTACCTGTTCTGTTCTCGAACATGCTTGGCAGACTCATCCGGTTCCCCCTGCTCATCGCCCCCTGATTCCAGAAGAGGGGTCAGATTCTGACGAGCACCCACTTTCATGTCGACCGAGGCATAGACCTGTTGAGTCCTGCCCAGTAGTTGAGGACTCCACTAGACCCAGATACCCAGGTCAGCTCCATCTTCCGTTCTAGAGCCACAAGTCCCTGGTGACCTTACTGCCTCTCCATAAGCTCAACCATGGGCCTTTCAAGGGAAAACTCCGATCGTTAAAGAAGAGATTAATCCAGAGTAGCAATCTACACCAGCCGCCCAGGCTGGGCCTTCTGCCTCTGGACCATCTACCTCCACTCGTTCGACCACCAGCGGAAACGCTCCTGTATCACCCAAGTCCCGGTGTTTCCATTTTAACGCTTCTATGCCTTCAGCACGGGGATTGCATCGTGACCCTTCTATCCAGGCTGATAGTGTCCTACTGTGGGGGAAATTATTGACTGTTTGGATGGAGTCTATGAAGTAGATCGATTCCCTCCCAGTGCTCACTCAAGTTGATCTGTTCTATGAATATACAATTGCGGTAAGCCTTCGCCTTCTTTTATTGTTGTTTTTTTTTCTAATTCTGACTTTCCTTTTATATGGCTAGGTCTGTGCTAAGATGCTACTCTTGAGTCAAACGTCCCTAGACATGTATTAGCAAAATAAGGTCTTGAATGATCATATTGAGAACCTAGAGTCTCATCCTCCTGACTCCTCTCCAGCCATGCTCCAGCTAAAGGCGGAGGTGGAGTCTCTAAAAAAGTTAAATGCATCCTAGAAACAAATCTTAAGTAAGGCCTTGCTGGAGGCCCATCGGCTACGGGATGACAAGAAGAAACTGGAAGCCCTCCATCAATCAACTGATGCTAAGTACCAAGAGGAGCTGCCCCTCAAGGAGAACGCTTTGTCAGAGATGGCTCAACAAACCACAACCCTGGATACTTGTAAGCTCATGCATAAGCAGGAGACAAACTGCTTGACCAGTGAGCTTGACTCCAAAAACATACTCCTCATGGATCATCGAAGGGATTTGGAGTCTCAAGCTACCAATCTGGGCTCCTTACAGACAGAGCTATCTCAAGCTCGGTCTACACTGTCTAACTTAGCCCAGGCCTTGGAAGCTTATAAAGCGGGAGAAAGTGATAATCTTTTGGCCAATCGAGTAGAGTACCTTCGCTCTTCGGAGTTTGGCTCCCAAGTGGGAGACATTTTCGTCCGGTCGCTCTCCTATGGAGCAGTAGGTGCAATCCAACAACTCTAAGAGGGAGGGTATCTGTCCTATGACCATCCTGAAAATTTTCTAGACCATCATCGGATCATCAAAGAAATGCCCGTTGATGTTTTTCCAGAGTTTAAGTGACTCAGCCTATGTACTAGTTCTTTTTTCTGTTACTTCCCTTGTTTATAAGATATCTTCTATAGTCTTTCAGTTCCTGCTTTCTATTAGTGTTCAACGATTTCTCCCCTAGCTAGATCCCATCACGGTTGTATTCACAGGCCATTATGCGTGTGAGCCAAGTGGAACTTATTCTACCACGAGCCACAAGAGCTAGTTGTGAATGAGATTTTTAGATCTTTGCCCAACCGAGCTCGGGCAATGAGGTAGGGTTTGGAGGGTTCTACTTGGGGCTTACAATAGGAGAAAGGGAATAAAGGATTAAGTATAATCTCGATTGGGACTTCCTGACCAGTCTCTATGTGTGTATGCCCTATTGTGCTCATCCCCGACCTGGATCTTTTTCTCAAACAACTATTAGTACAAAAAGTAACATTATCAGACACGATAAGGCTGGAGGTAATTAGCACTCCATGGATGGTCTAACTTTCTACCCTAAGCGTCTTGTAGGTAATAAGCACCAGATGCTAGTTTCTTAATGACCTTATAAGGGTCGCCCCACTGAGGTGATAACTTAGTTACCTCTCCGACTGGTTTGATCCTTTTCTATACTAAATCCCTTGCTCCAAAGAAGTGGGGTATCACCTTCTTACCATAGGTTTGCCGCATCCGTTGTCGGCGTACGCGGTTAACCGGGCAGCTGTCCTCTCGCGGGTTTCACTGATAAGATCCATCTCTAGAAGCCACCGCTCGACATTCTTAGGGTCATACAATAACTTCCGGTCGGACGGAACTCTAACCTCAATCTGCATGACTGCTTCATTACTGTAGACGAGATGAAAGGGAGTGAGTCTTGTACTCTCTCGTAGAGTCATTCGGTATGCCCAAAGAATGTTGGGAGATCTTCTACCCAATTACTGCCCACGTGATCCAACTTGATCTTAAGTGAGTGATGACAAACCCCCGACACCATTCCTAAATCTTGAGCCCTTGGAATTGTTGACCATTGTCTGAGACAAACTTGTGAGGGATTTCGAATCGGCATAAGATGTTCTTCCATAAGAACTGGAAGATAGCTCCTTCTGTTATCCTAGCCAGGACCTCTGCCTTCACCCACTTAGGGAAGTAGTCTACTGCCATGAGCAAAAAATACCTCTGTCCTGGAGCTATGGGGAACGGTCCCACGATGTCTATTCCCCATTGGTCAAAGGGGCAAGAGACTATCGAGGTCTTCAAAATCTCGATCAGCCGATGGGACAAGTTCTGATGCTTCTAGTAAGAGAGGCAAGTGACCACTAGCTGCTGAGCATCTCTTTGCAAGATGGGCCAAAAATATCCGGCCAGCAATACTTTCCAGGTTAGTGTCCTTCCTCCTACATGACTACCACAACATCCTTAGTGAATTTCTCGGAGAGCATAATCTGCCTCGTCCGGGCGTAAGAATTTTAGCAATGGTCAAGAGAATGCTCGCTTGTATAATTAATCCCTGATCAGTATATACGCATGAGCTCTTTTTCTAATGGATTTGGCTTCTTGAGCATCGACAGGCAAGATACCTTATTGAAGGTAGATGATCATTGGAGTTCTCCAGTTGATTGGTTCTTTTAAATTTTTTTATAGGTCAATCTGAGCTATCAGGAAGCTCTGGGCTATCGACTTATCCAGCACCCAAGTGGTCAAAGAGCTAACCATTTTGGCTAATTCATCTGTTCTCTGATTGTCTGCCCTGGATATCTTGGTTATTGTGACCTCCTTGAAGTCTTCCTTCATTTTCTCATATGCTTCTCTGTATAGCTGTAGCTTTTCATTGTTGACTTCAAAATTACCAACTACTTGCTAAGCCATCAGCTGAGAATCTAAGTAAATGATTACCCGGGTTATCCCTATGTGTCGATCTTCCTGCAATCCAGCCAGTAATGCCTCATACTCCGCCTCGTTATTGGTAGCTCTAAAGTTTAGCCTAACAACTAATTGCATAATGTCTTCTTGAGGGGATATAAGGAGTATCTCCACTCCACTTCCTTATTGAGTACATGACTCATCCAAATATATCTTCCATATTTCTTCAGAGTCATGCTGATGGGTCTCCATCAAAAAGTCGGCCAGAGCTTGTGCTTTGATTGCTGTTCGAGGCTGATACTGTATATCGTACTCTCCCAGCTCGGTTGCCCACTTGATGAGACGACCGGCTATCTCCATGTTTGTAAGGGCCTTCCCCATGGTACTATTGGTTAGAACAGTAATTGGGTGTGCTAGGAAGTAGGGTCATAAGCGGCGAGCCATGAGAACCAACCCATAAACCAACTTCTTGAGGGTCGTGTATCGAGACTTGACCCCTTTCAATAGGTGGCTGAAGAAGTACACTGATCGCTGTGCATCATCCTATTCTTTCACCAACACTGCCCCCATGGCCTCAGGGGTAGCTGATAGATATACCCAGAGCGGCTCTCTAGCAATAGGTTTAAACAATGAAGGCAAGGTCTCCAGGTGTTGCTTCAGTTCCTCAAATGCTTTGCTGCATTTTTCATCCCACTGAAACTTAGCAGCTCTTCAGAGTACCTTAAAGAAAGGGAGCATTCGGTCTGCTAATCGAGATATGAACCTGGAGATTGCTGTGATTATGCCCACAAGGTTCTGGGCTTCTTTCATATTCTGAGGCGCCTGCATGTCTCGGAGTGCCTGAACCTTCTCCGGGTTGGCTTCAATTCCTCGCTCGGTAACAAGGTATCCCAGGAATTTTCCTTCTCGAGACCCAAACAAGTACTTCAAGGGATTTAACCTTAGCCCATACTACCTCAGTGTGTCACAGGTCTCCTCCACATCGACGATCAAGTTTATTTCCCTAGTAGACTTGATCAGTATATCGTCTACATAAACTTTCACATTCCAGAAGATCTTGTCCATCATCTGCTGATAAGTAACTCTTGCGTTGCATAGACCGAACTACATAACTGTATAATAAAAAGTATCATCGACTGTGATGAAGCTAACTTTCTCCTGATCTTCCTAAGTGAGAGGGATCTGGTGGTATTCTTGATAAGCATCAAGCATGCAGATCCTCTCGCAGCTCGAGGTTAAGTCCACCATTTAGTCGATCCTTGGTAGCGGGTAGAAGTCCTTAGAGCTAGCTCGATTGAGGTCTTGAAAGTTGATGTAGACCCTCCACTTAGTATTAGTTTTGGACACCAGGACCACGTTAGAGAGCACGAGCGGAAATTGTACTTCTCTAATGTGTCCTACTTTCAAGAGCTGATCAACTTCAGCTCGGATGATTTTATTTTGCTCGGCCAAGAAGTTTCGCTTCTTCTACTTGACTGGTCGAGAATCAGGTAGGAGGTGTAGCCTGTACTCAGCTACCTTGGGCTTGACTCCTAGTAGCTCCTTGGGGGACTAGGCGAAGACATACCTGTTGCGCTTCAGACATTCGACCATATTCGTCTTGATTTCGATCGGTAGGTCGCTTGATATGTGGGTGATTCTCTCCAGAGGATAGAGCTGGACCTCCTCCTAAAGAATGGGTTCCTTGGCTATAAGCAGAGGCTCCTGTTAGATGACATGGATTCTTCCATCCTGGGTTCTTTGAGCTTTGCGGGTCTCAACCTTCACCATGTTGACATAACACCTGTGGGAGACCAGTTGCTTGCCTTTGATTTCCCTGACCTGGTCGCCCACAAGGAATTTCATCTTCTGATGAAAGATAGAGACTGTCACTTAGAACTCGTGCAGCGCGGGTCTTCCCAGGAAGATGTTGTAGGAGGAGGGAGAATCCACTACGATGAAGGTGCTCCTCCATGTCCTCACTAATGGTTTGCTACCCAAAGATATGACTAACTTAATTTGGACCATTGGTCGTAGCTCGTTGCCAGTGAACTCGTACAAGGAAGTAGCTACGGGTTGGAGCTCACTAGCGTCGATCTGCATACCTTCGAATGCATTCTTGAACATCACGTTGACAGAACTTCTGGTGTCAACGAAAACCCTGGCCACGTGACTGTTGGCAATGATGACTTTGATTATGGGGGTGATAACCATGATTTTACTACACTATTTTCATTCATATAATCATGATTTGATATAGTTTTTATAGATAGAATCCATATTTACATCATATTTTATGCATTGTGTCGATTTTGGGCTTAATTACAAATTATTGTATTATGGTTTTATTTGATGTTAATATTTATTTCTTATTTTGTAGGCATCAAAAGTTCTTGGATTGGGATGAATTTGAACCAAATCTGTGCTCGGATCGGAGTTTTAACGAGACGATCATGCCTTGGAGTGATTTGGACCGTCCGTTGAAGATCGGAGAGATCTGAGTCATCCGTCAAGAATATGGACCATTCGACCTAATGTAGAGAAAATCTCGTTCGTTGATGGAGATCCAGAGATTTTGATCCAGATTTGAGTTCATCCAGCCGTTGATCAAGCTTCGAGGATTCTCAGCCGTCCGATCAGTTTTGAAAGGGATATAAAAGCTTTGAGAAGCTACAGTGTGTCTTCAGGCTCGGTTGTTCGTGATTTTTCCACTGTTCCTGCATCTTCTTCGCAGCGACGCCGAGTTCCCATTCTACCTTCAGATTCGAGAGCTTACCTTCTTCATCGCTGGCGATCATTGAGTTGCCGGCGTTCATCGTCCGAGGTCAGATCGCGGCGGAGGGTGTTTCCCCAGTTCGTGAGTTTGATTTTGATTCCCGTTTGTGATCCAGGCAGAGGGTGTTTCCCCAAGATCTGCGATCTCCATTAGCCAACAGAGCTCGAAGGGGGTTTCCCAGAAGCATCCGATTTCATTCCATCTTCAGTCCATCTGCTAAACTCGAATTGAATTGATCAATCGATCGAGTGATGCAAAATTCCAGAATTGAGCTATTGTTCTTCGTGCGATGTGAGTGTCATCCAATCCGTAAGCTCGAAGGGCGTTTCCCAGAGGCTTTGATCGAGAGGATGCATTAGTCGGAAGCTTGGTTCTTTGCTGGTGGTCACCCAAAGGGCGTTCTCAAAGGTGACTCTATTTTTCTGGAAGAATGAAGAAGATCTGATCCGGATTCGGTTTGTGGAATGTTTAGGGGTTAGTTTTCTTTATCTTTGTCTTTGAATTGTTGATGTTCCTGCTCAGATCTGATGATTTGATAATTTTCTTTTCATTTCATTTTTTTTGTTTAAGTTTACTTTTTCAATCCTGTTCTATTTTCTTACTTGCAATCTGATTCCTTTAGATTTCTGCATTTCAACCCCCCTGTTCAGTTATTTAGTGTAGATGCAAATTGTTTCTGATTTCCTAGAATGTGCCATTTGAATTCTATGAGCAAATATAATGCGGATCTAGTTTTGGCTACATGAATAAATCACTTTCTAGTTTAAATCTTCCATTTGAATCCCCATAAGTTTGTGTTAGATTCAATTCTGGAATTGAGAAACTCCTATACTATGTAACTGAGATTGAATTTAGATGGAGAAAGAATTTTGTGAACTTCTTAATGCAAGCTTGAGTTATGAATTAATTGGGTGACCTTTGAGTGTGATTACGAATTGGAATTTATTTTAGTTTGTGCAAGTTTGAATTAGGTTTAAGTTTTGAGTGAAGGATATTTCTGTTCTAGTCATGTATCTTTTGTTATTGCATTGCGAATGGAGGAATTTGAATTTAGTTGATGCTAACTTGGTGAAAAGGAATTGGATTATGTTTCGAAGAAAATGAACCTTCTTTGATTCTACCTTGATTTACACACATTCACTAGTTATCCTTGGAAAAATACGACTTGTGACTCGTTACTACAACACTTGTCTTAATTTTAATGAGTTTCAATCTTTATCAATTTTGTGTGCCAAGTGACATGCTTAAAGGTCGACACCAAAATTTTGGTGCCATTGCCGGGGATATAACTAGTAGTGTGTGTTTATTTTAGATTGTGCATTGGATTTGATTGATTTTATTGTTAGTATCTTTCTTGATTTGATTGCTTATTCTTTTTGTATTTTCATGTGGGCTTGTTCTTGAATTGTTAAGTGCTTTTAAATGTTCATATTTTCATGTGTTTGAAACTTTATGCTTTTGAATCTTTTAACATTGAGTTTTAGTGTTGTAGTGAATAAAAGGAGATTTTTTAGCATGGATCCATATTTTCAGAATTTTGGAGGTGGAATGGAGAATCAACATTTTCAGCCTGAGTATCAATTTTACCTAAACATGGATCAAAAAAATAGGTATGAGTCATTTTCTAATGGTTTTAATGCTAATTGGGTGGATAATTCATGTTTCAGGTATGAAAGTGCACAAGGACCATTTTTTGAGCCATATCCAGCTTACCAGAATTCATATGGATTTCAAGAGGTTTCAACATCATTTTTATCATATCCTTTTCAACAGAACGATCCTCAGATGGATCAGCCAACATGAAAACTCAGGGAGATTATGCAACAAATGAGTGAACATCAAGAGCAGCAATTCTCAAGGATATAGAACATACAGAATCAGTTAGATCAAGTTGCATCATCCATTAACCAGTTGCAAACATAAAACGTCAGTGAGGAGTTGGATTGTGGAGCTCTTGTCAGGCCTGACACTGCATCTACTACTTCACTAGATTCTTTAAGTACTTTTTATTGTTGTGATGATGTAGTTGAGCATACTTTTGATTCTACTAATGATGTTGCTCTAGATGTTGAGAATGATGCAGGAATTCATTTTGAAGATGATTTAAGTGTAGGGGATTGCTTATTGGAAGCATTACCTCAAGAATCACCAAGAATTGAGGATGTGAGTGTAGGGACTTGTTCTATGGAGCCAAGCACCCAAGAATCACTACATGAAGATGTCCATTCACCAGAACCAGAACTTGAGCATTCATTTGATGAAAAGGAGGTAACAATCACCACTCCAGGTACCTTTCAACATGATAAGGTGAGTATTTTTTGTGATTTTTTAGAAAATTTCATAGAGGTACCAGTTGTTGATTTTATTAGATGTGATTCATTTCTTGATAAATTTTCTACCCACACTAATATTCTCCTATTTTCTTTTTATCCCACATATATTTGGGAGGGATTATCTTTTAATAATGTTGTAGGAGAATACAAGCTCCCGGAGTGGATGCTTGAACTGAACTGCCTCCGTCCTCCAGAAAAAGTTTTCAAAGGAAAAATGAAGAATAAAAAGGAATTGAGTGCAACCAAGGATACTCCACTTCCGGCGTGGATTCTACTTTTAAATATTCTTCAACCACCGGGAAAAAGGGGAGTTTGTTCTAACTTAATCTTCTTTTGAATTTTAATTCATGCTCGATGTTTAGACTTTTCTTTAATAAATCTCTTGAGTGCAAAGGTTGATTTTCTTATTGCATTTAGTTATGCTTACAATTGGTAATTTTCTTATTGCATTTGATTTTGAGTGTGAATAAGAAAATGACAACCCTAGCAAATTTTTCTATAACATGTTAGAAGTAGAGATTGTGAGCTAGGTTTGAGAATCTATTTTGGAGCTTAATGTCAATAATAGACTTTTAATTTTCTTAAGGTTTCTATTTAATAATGGACACTTAATTGGTAAATTGGATTGATACTTTTTCATGCCTAGTGAGGATGAGCCTTAATTGAGTGATGCACTTGTGTTATTGCACTCTAGAACTTGCTTTGATTCTTTCAAAACCACAATCCAATAGATTAAATCATGTTTATGAAGGTAAATCTATTTATTTCTTTCTTCCACACAAATTCTTGCTATTATTCTTGATAATCATCATATCAATTTATGTATTCTCAATTGTAAATCTTTTGGATATGGATACATTGTTTGTTATATAATGGATATTTTGGCCAAGGTGGATGAAGTTGAAGTGTGGGGGAAAGAGTTTTAGATGGTATTTGTGGATTACATTTTGGATGCATTTTCTTATGGACGAAATTTTTGATGTTCAAAGTCAAGCTTGATTGTAATGGTGTTTAGTGTTTTTGAGTTTTTGGAGTAATTGGGTGCATGAATAAATTGGAATGGTTTAAGATTTAGAAGAGCAATTGTTAGAGGGTTGTTTTGTGAAGGATTTCTTATGCCAACTGATAATTCTATTTTTAAATGTCAAGGTTTTAAATGCAAGATCTTAATATTGCAATGCCAAATAGAGTCATTCCTTAAGCTTAATCATGTATCTTTGAATTCCGGAAATTAGTACTATGGTGATCCCTTGAGAGCTACCTTTATGCTGTTTTGAATCTGAACTTCTGACATTGCTATTCTGAATATTGAAAACTGTTTTTGGTGAAGGGGTTAGTTAGCACTAGACACTAGTGCTAAATGGGATAAATCTCTGAGATATACCCTTAATGAAGCATACTGAAATAGTGTCACGCCCCGGAGGAGTCCCTGTTCGAAGAAATTTCGGCAGCATCTCCCCTGTACGACGGACAATCTGAAACTTTACTACATCACCATATACCTCAGCCACATGCGGCTGGAATAATAACAATAATAAACAAACAATAACACAGACATCCACGCAGTTTATATCAATTTCAGCCTCTGGCTGACACAACCACGCAGTTTAATAGTAAACAAACTGAACAGTGATAATATGACTCAAAAACAACCCGACTCAACTACACTCATAAAGCAAAAAACTGATGTCCTACTCCACTACACACATAAAGCTCAAATCCGACGATAAAATCAACTTACCTCTTCTACCGTCTAGGCAGGCGTGTAGTAAAACAAATCCAATAAAACTCATAGGCAATAAGAATCCATACAAGATCCGAATGTATCAACACAAACAAGTCCAAATAGTGCGATATCCATAACACAAAAACCATAATCCAAGTGTGTCAAACAGAACTAGTCTGATAAAGAAAACCAAAAGATAAACCACACGTCCTCGCGGTCTGTAGGGGACTAGCGACTGGAACTCCTCCGGACAGCATCAACCTGAAAATAGCAACGGAGGAGGGTGTGAGTCCAACACTCAGCGGGTAACAACTGATATACATAGTAAGAAAATAACATCTAGCACTAATCATGCATACAGTCTCCTGACATAATAAAGGTAAATGCAAACTGAAATAAACAGGAGAATATTGTACTAACCAGGACCTAGTACAAGGATAAATAGTCCGAGAGTATAGAAATCCTGTATGCATGTCAAGCATGGGCATCCAACCAATATACAGCAAATAAATGCAGCAAACACAATCACAAGAAATAAATGCATCAATGCGTATGATGCCAATGCAGTCATGTGTTGGTTGCTACTCGGAAAACCTAGAGGTTCCACTGTATAAAAATTTTGTACAAAGGTCTGAACCTTTTCCTAGCTACCATGTGTTCTTTTAAATTAAATTTTGGATCGCCTGCGGAACTTAACACGTTTGATCCAAAACTTAATCTATTTGTTCTTTAAGGTTTAGACTTGGATCTCCTGCGGAACTTAACACGTTTGATCCAAATCACCTAAGTTATTAATTCCATTAAATATTAATTTCCATAATTGGTTCCCAGTACTGACGTGGCGAGGCACATGGCCTTCTTGGATATGGGAACAACCACCACCGACTAGACAAAACCTTTTATGGAAAGCTAATATTTAATTTCCTAAAATAACTTTAGGTCAACCAAAAAGAACAATCAAATCACAAGGAAAATAAAAATAAAAGAACACAACTTCGAAAACATATTCGAAATACTAGAATCGTAAGCCTCTTGTATTTGGTATTATTTCCATAAATAACTAGCATGATGCGGAAAGGAAAAATTACTAGTTATACCTTCTAAAAGACCTCTTGATCTTCTACCGTATTCCTCTTCTAACCTCGGACGTTGTGTGGGCAACGATCTTCCGAGATGAGAACCACCAAGCACCTTCTTCTTCCTTGCAAGTTTCGGCCACCACAATTCTCCAAGAGAAGTAGAGGTCCGGCCACCACCACCAAGCTCCAAGGGATGCAAGAAACAAAACCACCTTTCTCTCCTTCTTCTCCTAGCTAGAACCGGCCACCATCAAGAGCTCCAAGAGAGGTTGCCGCCGGCCATAAGAAGAAGAGAAGAGGAAGAAGCTAGGGCCGGCCACCAAGGAGGAAAAGAGAGGAGAAGAATAATAGAGTTGATCACCCGTGAAGGCACCTCTACCCCCTCTTTTATAATCCTTGGTCTTGACAAATAAGGAAATTTTAATAAAAAATTCCTTAATTCTTTTGTCATAAAAAAGAAAAATTATTTTAATTAAAAAACAATTTTCTTCTTTTAATAATAATGGTCGACCACTTCTAATTCCCCAAAACAAGGAAAATTTAATTCACACAAGAATTAAAACTTCCTAATTTGTTTCTAGAAATTTATAAAAATTTCTCCAATAATTTTTATCCCTTCATGATTGGTTAATAAAAAGGAAATTTTATAAATTAAAATTCTTCTTTTAAACATGTGGATAATTTCCAAAAGGAAAGTTATCTCTAAAAATTAAAATCTCTTTTCAATCTACAAATAAGGAAAGATATCAAATCTTTTCTTAATCTTTTGTAGAAACTAATAAAAGAGAATATTTAATTTTTAAACTTCTCTTTTAAATTATTATCATGGTTAAAAAGGAAAGTTTTTCTTAAAAATAAAATCTCCTTTCAATCTACAAATAAGGAAAGATTTCAAATCTTTTCTTAATCTTTTGTAGAAAGCTTTAAAAGGAAAGATTTAATTTTTAAACTCTCTTTTAAAACTATGATATCCACATAAGAAATAATTTTTTAAAAAAATCCTTTTTAATATGATGTGGCCGGCCACCTAAGCTTGGGCTCCAAGCTATTGGTCGGCCACCTTAAGGCCAACCTTTAGGCTTGGCCGGCCCTAAGCTTGAGCTTCAAGCTTAGCTTGGCCGGCCCCTATTGGTTGGGTAAGAAGGTGGGTATGTGGTGGGTATAAATCTCTATATACAAGAGGCTACGATAGGGACCGAGAGGAGGAATTGGTTTTGGTCTCCCGATGAAATTAAGCTTCCCGTGTTCGCCCCGAACACACAACTTAATTCCATCAATAATAATTCATTCCACTAAAGAACTATTATTGAACTACCGCACCAATCCCAAATTACATTTTTGGGCTCCTTCTTATTATGAGTATGTTAGTCTCCCTGTGTTTAAGATGTCAAATGTCCATTAATTAAGCGAGTTACTGACAACTCATTTAATTAATATCTTAGTCCAAGAGTAGTACCACTCAACCTTATCGTCATGTGGGACTAAGTCCACCTGCAGGGTTTAACATGACAATCCTTATGAGCTCCTCTTGAGGACATTCTCAACCTAGATCACTAGGACACAGTTTCCTTCTATAATCAACAATACACACTATAAGTGATATCATTTCCCAACTTATCGGGCATATTGATTCATCGAACTAAATCTCACCCATTGATAAATTAAAGAAATAAATATCAAATATATGTGCTTGTTATTATATTAGGATTAAGAGCACACACTTCCATAATAACTGAGGTCTTTGTTTCTTTATAAAGTCAGTATAAAAGAAACGACCTCTAATGGTCCTACTCAATACACTCTAAGTGTACTAGTGTAATTATATAGTTAAGATAAACTAATACCTAATTACACTATGACCTTCCAATGGTTTGTTCCTTTCCATTATGGTCGTGAGTTACTGTTTATAATTTATAAGGTACTGATAACATGATCCTCTGTGTGTGACACCACACACCATGTTATCTACAATATAAATTAATTGAACAACTACATATATCATAAATGTAGACATTTGACCAATGTGATTCTTATTTCTAGATAAATGTTTATACCAAAAGCTAGGCTTTTAGTATACACTCTAACAATCTCCCACTTATACTAAAAGACTAAGCTGCCATATCTGCTGCCATACATCTGATTCCCAACTCTTCAACATGTCCATCAAAAGCTTTCGCCTTAAGGACCTTAGTGAAAAGATCTATAGGTCATCATTTGATGCATTCTAGGCGGCAACAACTTCTCCTCGTTTATACGATTTCTCGTATTGGGTGGTACTTGCGCTCTATTGTGTTTACTTGCCTTATAGACTCATGGTTTCTTCAAGTTTGTTACTGCACCATTATTATTACAATAAATTGTAATAATCTTTGGACAAACTAGAAATCATATCTAAGTCTATCTTGAGGTAATTAAGTCATTCAGCTTTTATGGCTTCCTCAGAGGCTTGCCATATACTAAGCTTCTATGGTGGAGTCCAGAAAAACATCTATGCTTATCACTCTTCCATAGTTATGACTTTACCTCCTAAAGTAAACACAAAACCCTGAGGTTGACTTATTATTGTCCCTATCCGATTGGAAGTCAAAATCCGTGTAACCCACAGGGACCAAATTAATTGCCTTATAAGCTAGCATATAATCTCTAGCGCCTCTAAGGTACTTTAATATATGCTTTACTGTAGTCCAATGTCCTTGTCTAGGGTTACTTTGATATCTGCTAACTATGCCCTTGGCAAAACAGATTTCTGATCTCGTGTATAGCATACATTAGGTTGTCTAACTGCCGAAGCATAAAGAACTGCCTACATGTCCTCAATTTCTTTTGATGTCAACGGAGACATCTCTTTAGATAAAGACACTCCATGCTTAAAAAGTAAGAAACCTTTCGAGGAGTTTTGCATGCTTAAAACGAGCAAGGATTTTCCGATGTATCAAGCTTGGGATAAGTAAAATATATTTTTTTTCTTTCGATCCCTTATTATTTTGATCTCAAAAATATATACATTCTCCCAAATCCTTTATATCGAATTATTTGGACAACCATACCCTTACTTCTGACAACATTTTGATATTGTTTCCAACTACCAAAAATGTTATCTACGTATAGTACAAGAAATACCACCACGCTTCCATCACACCTTTTGTATACACAAGACTTATCCAGTTACTAAATAAATCCATAGGTCTGGATTACTTTGATAAACCGGATGTTCCAAGACCTTGAAGCTTTGCCTCAGTCCATAGACTGATTGAGCTTACACAAGATGCTCTTAGCCCTTTGCAATGAACCCTTCTGGTTGCTTTATATGGATGCTTTCTTCAAGACTTCCATTAAAGAATGCTGTCTTGACATCCTCTTGACAAATAGATAAAAGAATCCGGATAGACTTAAGCATGACTACCAGTGAAAAAGTTTCCTTTTTCATTAAGCCTTGCTTTGAAAGTTACTACCTTCCTGTCTATCCCTCTTTTCCTATTATAGACCTTTTTACACCCAACGACTTTTACACCATTTGGTGATTCTACAAGCTTCCAGATTTTATTAGAATACATATATTCTAATTCTTTTATTCATTACTCTTTGCCAAGATGCTGCATCTTTATCTTGGAGTGCTTCATCATATGACCGGAGATCAGGTTCATGTCCTCCAGGGATCGAGTCCAAAAACTCTCCCAAAACATGAACCTATTTAGGTTGTATAACAACCCTCCCACTACAACAAGACACTTTCTGTAATTGTGTATCAATTTGTGATACGTGTTGCAGTTTTCTTGTGGTATCTCATCTTGTACAGTTGGTACTAGGTTAGACATGTCCTTTATTATTTCCTTAAGAACAAATTTACTTATGAGCACGTGGTTCATTATATAGTCCTTTTCTAAAAAAAATCAGTCATTGATGCTAACAATGACCTTCTGATTTTTAAGACTATAAACCTACTTTTGTTTATCTAGGATAACTTACAAACAAGTGAACTCCTATCCAACTTATCATTGTCTCTCTTTAACATATGTGCTGGATTACCCGAATCCGAATATGCTTCAAAATAGGTTTTCACCTATTCAGCAATTCTATATGAGTAGAGAGTTCTAACTTGGAAGGTACTATGTTCACTTTCGTTTTCAGAGTTTATCCTTAAAACAAATTTGGTAATTTTCTGAATAACTCATCATCTATCTAATTATTTCATAAGAGTCCTTTACCTTCTTTCTACTACACCATCCTGTTGGGGTGTACCAGGTGCAGTTAGTTGGGGTTGAAATCCAACTACTGATAAGTGACTCCTAAAATCTCTCAAGAGGTACTTGCCACTACGATCTTCCATAGTGACTTTTTACTTTAACATTTCTCCGCATCAACCTTGTACTCTTTGAACTAATCAAAGTACTTAGTCTTGCGGTACATTAAGTAAATTTATTTGTATCTTGAATAGTTGTCTATAAAATAGACAAAATATTCAATACTACCTCTTGTCTGGATAGTCATAGGATCACACAAATCAGAATGAACCGATTTCAACATATCTTTGACTCCATACCCCTTGGACTTAAAAGCTTCTTGGTTATTTTTCTTCCAAGTAAGACTCGCAGGTTGGAAATATTTCCACTACCAATGAACCCAAAAGTTCATTAGCTACCAATGAATCCTACTCAAGTATAACCTAGCTTTTAGATGCCAAAGATATAATTGGTTCATTTCCGAAGGTTGTTTTTTCTTAAAATTAGAAGATGTGTTACTAATTTCCATTTGTTGCATCGTGGGAGTTATTGGATTATAAATTGTCAACCATCATACCAGAATAGATAACTTCCCTATTTTTCTTGATAACAACTTTGTTATCAAAATAGACACAATATCTATAATAGTTTAGAAACTAAAATCAGGTTCTTTCTAAACTTGGTACGTAAAGACAATTACTTAAAATCCATATTTTATTCTTATCAAAGGATAAACATCTCCCACTGCAATAGCTACCACTTTTACAGTAGTGCCCATGTGGACGGTGATTTACCTTTCATTTAGTTGTCGGGTTTCCTGGAACCCTGCAATGAATTGCAGACATGATTAATGGCATCTTGTATCTACACTCCAGGTTCTGGTAGATAACACTACTAGACATGTTTCAACTAATGAATTAAATACACCTAAATTATTCTTAGTTCTAAGAAGACAGTCTACCTTAATGTCCAAGTCCTATTTCCAATCATTACAATTGAGACTACTAAGTCTTTTTCTATAGTATGACTACTAGGGATTGACAAACATCCTAAGAATCACAAAAATATTTGGTCAAGATCAACTCCTTAAAATCTCCATAAATTTTGCGTATACAAAATCGAAGAGGAGATTTTATTCATTAATTTTATTATCTCGTCAACTTTACTTTATGACGAATAAAATTAATAGTTGATCTGTCTTTGATCAAATAATTGGTCAAAACTTCGAATTTAAAATAACATTGATTCCTCAAACAATATTATTTAAATTCACCAACACCTCAAACACCGTGAATTTTGCATGCCACGTTAGTGTGGACGTATACAAATTCATCATTTGTAAGAGAAGGTTTTACCCATTGACTATCTTGTCAATATAACCTTTTGACAAATAAAATTACCTCAAACACCATGAATCTTGTATGCCACGTTAGTGTGGACGTATACAAATTCAAACATTTGTAAGAGGGGTTTATTAATTTTATTATATTGCCAATCTAGTTTTATGACAAATCAATAGTTGGTTTCCCTTTGGTCACACAAGTGATAGTAGTGACTCCGTTGGGGAGGATACTATTAAATGTGTCTAAGTGTATACCATTACTTGACACTAAGTCCATTAATAAGATTATGCCCCTTTCATTGGGGAAGATCACACGCTCTTAATTAACTTCCTATAGTCATCCAAAAATGGAAGTCTGTTCTAGTGATCCACAAACAAGCTCATCCGTTATGGAGGAAGGCACTCAGAGCCAACGCGCAAGCTTGTTTGCATCACTTACAAACCAGTAATGGAGACCATGGGGTTTACTTAAAAATCCCTCTCCCACTTAGTTATTTATAAATGAGGAATTTTAACTATACTATCCTACTAAATATGTAAACCAACATGCACACACAGCACAATATAAAAGCAATAAATAGAAAATCTAATTTTCAACTATTATGGCTTTTATCTCTAGTTGTCCTCCGTGTGTTGTCATCCCAAGCTGTTGCCATATTTGGCCACCGCCACCAGGACTAGCTGTCGCATCCATCTTGCTCCTAGTTCCGCTGCGCCTCTGGTCCTTAGAAGGTTCCACGCTTTGCAAGATTCGATCCGCGACATAAATAGAATTTTACCTTTTTGATCCTATATTCCATAAAAGGAATGTACATGTATCTAGATCAAAAATAAAATCCTAATCAAACTAAATACAGCTCCTGCTGTATTTTATAATACAATCATGCACATACATATAAATGCCCTTGACATGTCCAAGGGTCCAATCACACACATAATAACTAAAAGCCATAATAGTTGGATCCTGCATCCACAAAGTTAGCACATCCTACTATTAACTTGCCTAAATTATGTATGACATGTGCATAATTAAACTAATACCAAATACACAGAGGCAAAACCCTAGCTCTGATACCAATTGTTGGTTGCTACTCGGAAAACCTAGAGGTTCCACTGTACAAAAATTTTGTACAAAGGTCTGAACCTTTTCCTAGCTACCATGTGTTCTTTTAAATTAAATTTTGGATCGCCTGCGGAACTTAACACGTTTGATCCAAAACTTAATCTATTTGTTCTTTAAGGTTTAGACTTGGATCTCCTGCGGAACTTAACACGTTTGATCCAAATCACCTAAGTTATTAATTCCATTAAATATTAATTTCCATAATTGGTTCCCAGTACTGACGTGGCGAGGCACATGGCCTTCTTGGATATGGGAACAACCACCACCGACTAGACAAAACCTTTTATGGAAAGCTAATATTTAATTTCCTAAAATAACTTTAGGTCAACCAAAAAGAACAATCAAATCACAAGGAAAAGAAAAATAAAAGAACACAACTTCGAAAAACATATTCGAAATACTAGAATCGTAAGCCTCTTGTATTTGGTATTATTTCCATAAATAACTAGCATGATGTGGAAAGGAAAAATTACTAGTTATACCTTCTAAAAAGACCTCTTGATCTTCTACCGTATTCCTCTTCTAACCTCGGACGTTGTGTGGGCAACGATCTTCCGAGATGAGAACCACCAAGCACCTTCTTCTTCCTTGCAAGTTTCGGCCACCACAATTCTCCAAGAGAAGTAGAGGTCCGGCCACCACCACCAAGCTCCAAGGGATGCAAGAAATAAGACTACCTTTCTCTCCTTCTTCTCCTAGCTAGAACCGGCTACCATCAAGAGCTCCAAGAGAGGTTGCCGCCGGCCATAAGAAGAAGAGAAGAGGAAAAGCTAGGGCCGACCACCAAGGAGGAAAAGAGAGGAGAAGAATAATAGAGTTGATCACCCGTGAAGGCACCTCTACCCCTTCTTTTATAATCCTTGGTCTTGACAAATAAGGAAATTTTAATAAAAAATTCCTTAATTCTTTTGTCATAAAAAAGAAAAATTATTTTAATTAAAAACAATTTTCTTCTTTTAATAATAATGGCCGGCCACTTCTAATTCCCCAAAACAAGGAAAATTTAATTCACACAAGAATTAAAACTTCCTAATTTGTTTCTAGAAATTTATAAAAATTTCTCCAATAATTTTTATCCCTTCATGATTGGTTAATAAAAAGGAAATTTTATAAATTAAAATTCTTCTTTTAAACATGTGGATAATTTCCAAAAGGAAAGTTATCTCTAAAAATTAAAATCTCTTTTCAATCTATAAATAAGGAAAGATATCAAATCTTTTCTTAATCTTTTGTAGAAACTAATAAAAGAGAATATTTAATTTTTAAACTTCTCTTTTAAATTATTATCATGGTTAAAAAGGAAAGTTTTTCTTAAAAATAAAATCTCCTTTCAATCTACAAATAAGGAAAGATTTCAAATCTTTTCTTAATCTTTTGTAGAAAGCTTTAAAAGGAAAGATTTAATTTTTAAACTCTCTTTTAAAACTATGATATCCACATAAGAAATAATTTTTTTTAAAAAATCCTTTTTAATATGATGTGGCCGGCCACCTAAGCTTGGGCTCCAAGCTATTGGCCGGCCACCTTAAGGCCAACCTTTAGGCTTGGCCGGCCCTAAGCTTGAGCTTCAAGCTTAGCTTGGCCGGCCCCTATTGGTTGGGTAAGAAGGTGGGTATGTGGTGGGTATAAATCTCTATATACAAGAGGCTACGATAGGGACCGAGAGGAGGAATTGGTTTTGGTCTCCCGATGAAATTAAGCTTCCCGTGCCTCGAACACACAACTTAATTCCATCAATAATAATTCATTCCACTAAAGAACTATTATTGAACTACCGCACCAATCCCAAATTACATTTTGGGCTCCTTCTTATTATGAGTGTATTAGTCTCCCTGTGTTTAAGATGTCAAATGTCCATTAATTAAGCGAGTTACTGACAACTCATTTAATTAATATCTTAGTCCAAGAGTAGTACCACTCAACCTTATCGTCATGTCGGACTAAGTCCACCTGCAGGGTTTAACATGACAATCCTTATGAGCTCCTCTTGAGGACATTCTCAACCTAGATCACTAGGACACAGTTTCCTTCTATAATCAACAATACACACTATAAGTGATATCATTTCCCAACTTATCGGGCTTATTGATTCATCGAACTAAATCTCACCCATTGATAAATTAAAGAAATAAATATCAAATATATGTGCTTGTTATTATATTAGGATTAAGAGCACCCACTTCCATAATAACTGAGGTCTTTGTTTCTTTATAAAGTCAGTATAAAAGAAACGACCTCTAATGGTCCTACTCAATACACTCTAAGTGTACTAGTGTAATTATATAGTTAAGATAAACTAATACCTAATTACAGTACGACCTTCCAATGGTTTGTTCCTTTCCATTATGGTCGTGAGTTACTGTTTATAATTTATAAGGTACTGATAACATGATCCTCTGTGTGTGACACCACACACCATGTTATCTACAATATAAATTAATTGAACAACTACATATATCATAAATGTAGACATTTGACCAATGTGATTCTTATTTCTAGATAAATGTTTATACCAAAAGCTAGGCTTTTAGTATACACTCTAACATCATGGTCACCCCTGACGCTGGTCAGCCATCTCACACACAATGGTGGGACCGAGTGGGTAGGGCTGTGACAACCGTACACTCTGCATCACCACTCCTGATGAGTGACCGAGTGGACGGGATGCTGTCGGAGTACACACATACTCCTACCCCAAATCATAAATGGGGGAGCGCAATGCTCTCATCTCCCGGTACACAATGACGGGGAGGGATCTCGACGTGCTACCACGCTGCAATCAAACTACCCATGAGCGAACCAACGGAGCACCGAACGAGCAAACTGACGTGCTACCACGCTGTATCACGCTACCCATGAGCGTCATAATGGAGCACCGAACAGTGATGAAACTGGCGATGTGCTCAACAATAATGGAGCAATCTATCACACAGCATGCAATCATGCGAATGGTGCATGACACTAAGCATGGTAATATACTGAACCAATCTATATGCATATATGATGTGCACCATAGTCAATAAATCATATCAAGGGTACACAGATCAGATAAGGTATCACACCTAGGTTCTAAACATGGTGAAGCATGGTTATATCACTACCCCTATAAGCATGTATAATCAGGTAAGTAATAACATGAGATGCAAAAGAAGCAATCAACCAAGCATATAACAGGTATCGGGTAGTGACTAACCGAAGCAAATAAGAAACATAATTATTGCTATTTGTTAAATTCACTACTATGCATATCAAAGGCATAAAGTCATAAGTACCTGCCTCCAATAAGAAAGGTCCAATCGGTCCAAATCCGACGTCGAGATAATCGTCTCGCGTCAAAGTCCTATGTCACCAATATAGATATATTTTATTTAGCTACAATTTACATAAATATCTAAATAAAATTCCTAAGAACTATTTAGGGAAAAACCCTAAACCATAATCCTCAACCTACCTAAATCAAATCCAACGGTTAATTAGGGTTAGTTTTCTAATCCCTAATCAACCCTTAGATTAAAAATCCAAAACTAACTAACTAAATTTGGATTTAAGCTACAGCAAGAAACAAACAACTCCTTACCCTCAATCCAGAACCTCTCCTGTTAATCCATAGCACACAAAAGTCCGTTGTAATCCTTCCTTCAATTCACAACCCCCCTGATGATGCTGGAACAAGGTGAGCTGGACCAAGAACACCACAGCAACAATCAAGTACCCAATTTACCAGTGAGGGTATAACACTTACCTCAAATCTGACTCAAGGTTTCCTCTATGATGAAACCTAGTTGCTGCACTGGTGATGAACAAGGCAGAGGGAGCAACAATGAGAGAAGACCGACTGGCGTCACCCAATCCAGTGGTCGACAGAGTCACAGAGGGAAGAAGGGAGACCGGCAGTAACGAAGAGGAGACCGACTGCCTGCTCTCGAGAGTTGATCGGTGTCGAGAAGAACAAGGAGGAAGAGGAAATCGGGGTGTCAGTGGTGCTGCCAAATCGCAGCAGAGGGAGCGGCCGTCTGCGGGTGCTAGGGCACAGGGGATGCCGGCGACACCTCCGTGCGGCAGCGGCACTATGTAGGGGTGCATGGCGTCGCTGGCGATGTAGGTCAGCGGTGGCAGATCGTCGCCGACACTTGGGGGAAGAGGAGCGACAGTGGCGAGGAAGTGGCGTCGGGCTCGCTAGGGCACAAGCACAGAGGAGGGGCCGACGATGTCTCGTCAGACTAGAGGAGGGGAGGGGAATCGGGAGGCGGCGTCGGCGGAGATGCTAGGGCACAGAGGTGGTGGCAGCCTGAGGTGGTGGCAGCCGACGCTAGGGCAGAAGGGAGGCCGACGGTGTCGCGAGCCTAGAGAGGAGGAGGAATCGGCCAAAGAACTAGGGCTGAGGAGAAACGACTCGGCCGATTAGGGCATGGCTGCGGTCGGCGAGGAAGACACGAGGGGTTTTGTTGCGAGAGGGGGAGGAAACCGCTCGGGGAAGGAGGTTAGGGCTCGCGGGCAAAGAGGAAACGACGAATGAGAGAAACCGGAGGAAAAGAAAAAAAATAAAGAAATGAAATAAAATAAAAGAAAAGAAAAAGCAAACTTTTCCTCGCTTAAATGGGTAGCCTAAACAGGCTTTTCCGGGCCCCAGTCTTATCCCGGTTAACTCGTCCATACGAGCTCCGAAAAATTTCTGAAAAATTTTGAAAAATTCCCTTATTAGTATTCGCCTATTTTTGATATTTTACATTCTCCCCCACTAATAAAAATTTGGTCCCCAAATTTCGTTATCTACCATCAGCAAGTATTAACAACAGATATAAAGTATAAATGCTGAACGGTAAATTAAATCACATACCTAAAGTGAAAAGATGGGGATATCGAGCTCGGATAGTATCCTCAAGCTCCCAATTAGCCTCCTCGTCTGAATGATGCTGCCATCCGACTTTAACCAGTCGGATAGTCTTGCTCCGCAACTGACGCTCCTTCCGGTCCAAAATCCGTACCGGAACTTCCTCATAAGTGACGTCAGACTGAACTGGAACTGAGACATCTGTCAGGACATGCGTCGGGTCAGGTACGTATTTCCTCAGCATAGATACGTGGAATACATCGTGGATGCCTGCCAGGGACGGTGGTAGTGCCAGCCGGTAAGCTACTGCTCCAATCCTCTCCAGGATCTGGAAAGGGCCAATGTATCGCGGAGCTAGCTTACCTCTGAGGCCAAATCTCTTCACCCCTTTCATGGGTGAAATTCGTAGAAATACATGGTCGCCTGTAGAGAACTCCAAAGGTCTGTGTCTCCAATCAGCATAACTCTTCTGGCGGTCCTGCGCCTATGACATCCTCCGTCTGATAATACGGACCAACTCTGCCTCCTGCTGAGCTCTATGAGGTCCCAACAGCTGGGTCTCCCCAACCTCATCCCAGAGCGTGGGTGTCCGACAAGGCCTACCATACAACGCCTCAAACGGTGCCATCTGGATAGCCGAATGAAAGCTGTTGTTGTAGGCGAACTCTACCAATGGCAAGTGGTCCTCCCAACTGCTTTCGAAATCCATAACACACGACCTCAGCAGGTCCTCTAAAGTCTGAATGGTCCGCTCTGACTATCCATCTGTCTGCAGATGGAAAGCTGTACTAAATTGGAGCTGCGTGCCCAAGGCCTGCTGCAGACTCTGCCAGAAACGAGACGTGAACCGGGGGTCTCTATCCGAAATGATAGTCAAAGGAACACCATGTAATCTGATGATCTCCCGGCAATACAGATCTGCCAATCGATCCAGGGGATCTGTAAAATACCAGAAAATAGGCGGATATTAATAAGGGATTTTTTTCAGAATTTTTGGAAATTTTTCGGAGCTAGTACGAACAAGTTAACGGGGATAAAAACGGGGCCCGGAAAAGCCTATTTAGGCTACCCTATTTAAGCGAGGAAAAGTTAATTTTCCTTTTTCTTTTTATTTTTCTTTTTATTTCTTTTCTTTATTCTCTTTTTCTCCTCCGTTTTGCATTCCTCCCCGCGTGCCAGAGCCTCACCCGACGCTGCCGATTTGCCCTAACCGCAGGCGGCGGTTTTCCCTTCTCCTTCTCCACCTCGCGGCGACTCCTTTCATCGCCTGCCTCCTCCAGCCGCTGTACCCTAGATTTTTCTTGCTGCCGGCCGAGACTTCTTCCTGCACGATCCAGCGTAGCGACGCCAAGCGATTTCCGGCCGCCTCCTCTGTGCTCGTGCCTTTGCTAGTCACCGGCGCCTGTTGCCCCTCGCTGTGGAGACTACCACAGCCGACACCGATCACCGACCACAGGAGCTCCAGCGCCGCACCGTGCCCTAGCTTCCTCTCCTCTGCCGCCCCTCTTCTTGTTCTCTGCACTGTGCGCCGCCACCCTGGTTGACTCGGTTGCCCTAGATCGCTGGAAAACCAGAAGCTGGAAAAGATGACAACAAACGCCAGTAATTTGACAGTGGGATTGAAGGTGAGAGTTTAGGATTTGGTTTTTGATTTTTGTGCTTGTTTCGTGTACTGCTGTGAGCAGCACTGTGTGGGATGGAATTGTTGTGCTAATTGAGAATGGTGGTCTCTGGTTGTAGAGTCTTGGTCACCAGCAGCGGCTACTCCTTTCGGCGACACTATCCCTAGTTGCGGATCAACAGCGGCTGTGAATTGAGGTATAGTGTAGTAAATTTTGATACATAATTAATTAGGGTTATGTATTGAATTAGGGATAATTGAATTTGGAGTGGATTGCTAATTTAGGGATATGGATTTGGTGGACAGCAGCCGTTGGAGTTCATATGAGTGGAATATATGGATCAGGACTGATTCTTGGAGGTAATTTGATCATGGTAATTCCGGCCTTGGATCAGTGGTGGTTTATCCCAATTTGGGTAAGTTACTATGGTTGATTATGCTCATGGCAAATCCTAATTCGAATGTATTAGTTAGAATCGATTGAGGAGTTAAATGATCCAATTAGGGTTTATAATTGGATCTGGATTTTCGTTAGCTTCTCGAGGATTTGATTTAGCTAATTTATTTATATGTAATTAGCTAAATCTGGATACTATGTGTCACAGGACTTTGACGCGAGACGAGCATCTCGACGTTGGATTTGATTGGATTGGACCTGCTATTTGGAGGCGGGTACCTCTTGACTTATCTTTTATGATATTGTCATTGGATATGCATAGTATTTTATAACTACATGCAATGAACATGTTTGCCGTTGGTATGTCACTGTTTGATATCCTTAGCATGTTAGGTTTGTCACCTGTGATGTATCCGTGCTTATATCTCGTGATTTGTTGCCATGATTATCTTGTTACCATGAGTATCTTTGTTTCTAGAGTGACATACCATGCTTACTGAGGTTAGGGCTAGGATTTGGATTGTTGTTTCTGGCCTGTGTATCTAGATTATCTGATACTTAGGTTTTTGTGCCATATCAGATTTGTGTACCTCTATTTGTATATCATATATGATTCGGGTGTTTAGACCCTGATTCTTTGATCTGTGTATATTGTTGGTACATATGCTATGGAAGAGGGATATGATTTGGGTCTAGGTTGTTATACCTTAGAGGATTTGTATACCCTAGATCCGTGGATTTGGCTTACTGATACTGTGGTACCCATATTATGTATATATGGATTTTTCTATGCTGATCAGGATATTCCATACTTATTATGTTCAGGACATAGGTTTTTGATATTCTATCTGACCTGTGTACTTTAGATTTTGGTATGTGACCATCACTTTTACAGTACCCATTTTGTATATATGGATATGGTTATGTTGATCAGTTTTTGTTATGCATAGTGACATGCATCATGATTGCATTCTGTGCGATTGTCGGCTCCACTATGGTTGAGCCCATCGTCAGTTACATGTACTGCACACACCCCCACTCATGGTTTAGTGGTATATCAGGCAGGTGTGTGGCGGTTCTGCTGTTTGGCTCCGTTGGTCACATGACCCAGCGAGGTAGTCGGCAGTCAGTTCCGCTCTGTTTGGCTCCGCTGGCATTTAGTGTAGCAGCGTAGTAGCCGGCAGACGGTGGACTCTGTTTGGCTCCGTTGGTCAAGTGACTCAGCGTGGTAGCCGGCAGAGATACCTCCCCGTCATCGTGTACCGGGAGTTGAGATCATTGAGCTCCCCCATTTATGATTTGGGGTCATAGGACAGGAGTACTCCGACAGCATCCCGTTCACTCGGTCACTCATCAGGAGCAGTGCATGGTTGTCACAACCCTACCCACTTGGTCTCACCATTTGTGTATGAGATGACTGACTGGAGGTTGACGAGGCATCATTAGCATCATATGCATTGATGCATTTATATTCTTATGATTGTGTTTGCTGCATTTGGTTTGCTGCATTTTGGTTGGATGCATACTTTTGACCTGCATACAGGATTATTGACACTTTTGGTATGACGACCCTTTTGTCTGGATAGGAGTTTCCTGGTGAGTACAGCTTCCTCAGTTACCTTTCAGTTTTGCGTATTCCCTATATATGATTAGGAAGCTGTATTCCATGTTTGTTGCTGTTAGATATATTTTACTTCTCATGTCCAGTGGTATTCGCTGAGTTGTTGAACTCACCCCTGTTGATACTATCTTTTTCAGGTACCAGGTTATTTATGGTGTCGCTTGGAGCATCTTGTCTGCTGGTCCCCACGTCACATCAGAAGACTTATCGGTTTTACGTATGTTTTGTTTGTTTTATGTATCGGTTTGTTTAGCTCTATACTCTGGTTTTATTTTTTTAGTGTTGACGTTGTTATGTGGTATTTTGTATTTATGTTATTGGTTGTGTAAGTCTAGCCAGGCTAGCGGTTTTGTGTTTTGGTTTTGAGTGCAGGTGGGGTGCTTTATTTTAGCTGCGTGGTTGTGTCGACGGAGAATTTGATATTCTTGTGGGGTGTTTGTTTTCTTTTATTGTTATTATTCCGGCCGTGTGCTGAGGTATATAGTGCTTGTAGAAAGTTTCGGATTGTCCATGACAGGAGATCTTTCAAAATTTCTTGGACGGAGACTCCTCCGGCGTGACAATTTAGTGTATCGAGCGGTATCGATACTTGCTATGTGTTTTGGATTTTCGAGATTTATCTGATATCAATTTATTTGGTATCAGAGATCGACTTACGTGTCTTATTTTCGGTGTTTTGGATTTTGTGTTTTGGTCTTCTCGATGTGACTTTTTGGATTTTGGGACTGGCAGAAGCTATAGGAGGTATGCTGGTATACTGTTATCCTTCTATTTAGTTAGAGTATGCATTGTTGACTGTGAGAGTTATGACACTTTGTATCTGGTATCTGTCTGATGTTGTAGCCATATTACATGTGAGGGATTACAGTTTCTGGTGATATATTATATCATACACCAGTAGTATTTAGCTTCTGTTATTACTAGTTGTTTAGCAGATTGAGGCACATACCAGCCTTTGCTTTTATTAGCTGGGTAGAGGATAGAATCTATATCATTATGTTGACCTAGCCAGTAGTATAACATGTTATCTTAGTTAATTTCATCAGTAAATATTGATTTACTCTTGTTAGATCAGTCAGTAGGAGTTTGATTTACACTTATTGATTTGGGTAGTCGTATATTGATATACCTTAGTTGCTTGTGGAGGATTAAGGTATTCTTGATTAGTTAGAAGATGATTGATTTAGTTTTGTTGGGTTGATCAGTAGAGGACAATTATACTCTATTTTTAGAGGTTTGAATCTTTTGATTTTTCGTGCTTAGTTGGATATTATGAGCACATTGGAGTACATGATTGTTACTGACGTGGGAAAAGACTGAATTATCGTATATCATTGTGGATTTTGGTCAGTTGATAGAGGATCGGTGTATCCTATTCCATGGGTACTGTAATTTTAGACTGTATGTACCTAATTGGATAACTTAGAAGATGACATAGGGTTTGTGTGATAGATTGGATTAAATATGCTGATTATGCATATCTATGAAGTGTACATATGATTGTTATGAGTTGAAGGAGTTCTATGATGGATAGTTCATTTGTGGATAGTGTGGATATTCCCATCTAGATATGGTTATTGTAGGTTCCTTGTGGATTATAGCTATTTAGTTAGCTGTACGTGTCTGATTGACATATTGGAGGTATCTTATTGATTTAAATCTGTGTAGTGGTATGTGCACATGGGTGTGAATGTCATGTTGGAAGTATCTTGTCGACTACATCGGTGTTGTGATATGTACATATGTGTTTGGTGTAGTATCTGAGGTATCTTGTTGATTATGTGTGATTTGTGAAAGCACCTGGGTTTTAGTATGCCTTATTGGAAGTATATGTTGATTATACTCTTGACATATGTGTATATTTGTCATTTGAGTATTGTTTGAGGGGTATTGTTGATTTTACCTACGATGATATATGCACACGGGTTCGGTATACATTGTTGGAGGTATCACAGTGATTTATACCTATGATGTGAGTATTTTTGGTGTGTACTAATTGGAGGATTATATCGATCATACATATGTTGTGTGTGCACATGTGTCAGATGTATGGTTGGTAGCGTCATGATGATTCTACCTATGTTAAATGTAGAATATTAAATGTCTACATTATGATATTAGTTGTTTTACCCTGTCAACTAATTCTCTCATTAGTGGGTGACCGACCCACTAGGAGGATGATAGAGTTGACTATGGATTTGATTTGCTTACTGGGTGGTTATACCCTAGGTTACCCACATTGATCTGTGGTAGAGAGATCTTGTGCAGTCTCTAGCTAGATAGTTAGGTGTGTTATGGATCGTTTGTGGTAGAGCATAGCTTCCACATATTCTGGATTCCCACATATTTAGGGATTGTTTTGTAGTGGAGCGTTGCTCTTACATATTGCGGATTGTTTGTAGCGGAGCATTGCTCCCATATTTATTGTGGATACATATTTTAGATTATTTGTGGTGGAGCGTTGCTCCCACATATGGAGGATTTCTTGTGGTAGAGCGTTGCTCCCACATATGTGGTATTTCGTGTGATAGAGCATTGCTCTCACACTGGAGGTTCTATTCTTTAGTGATTATATATCGTTGGTGATTAGATCTGTTTATTGTTGAGGATCTTATTGTTAGGAATGTCTGTGATACGGACATGATGTGTCTTGGTTTTACCATTAGAGCTTACAGAGCCCTAGATGTTATCATGGACTCGATGATTTTAGTATTCCCAGGATGTTTGGATTGGTTTCCATTGTCTTTGTTGACGATGTTGTGATCTATTTCGGATCCGCGGTGAGTCACGCACGCCATTTTGCATAGTTCTGGAGATGTTTCGACGAGAACATCTATATGCGAAGTTCAGTAGTGCATTTTGAGATTGTCTTCTGTGAGATTTTTAGGACACATGATGACCAGTAGGAGTATACTGTGGTTCCACAGGAGATCAAGTTTGTTTCCGTTGGGAGTAGACGGAGTCTATGGAAGAGGCTCGCAACTTCCCTTGTTTGGCCGATATTTCCGGAGATACGTTGAGGGTTTCTCACGGATTACTATGCTACTTACACGCCTGACCAGGAAAGGCGTGAAGTTCACTTGGACTGAGGATTGCAAGACCAGCTTCTAGGAGCTGAAGTGGAGACCAGTGTCGGCTCCGATTTTGGTTTTTCCTTTTTGAGAGGACGGATTCGTGCTTTATACCAACGCATCTCTACAGGATTTGGTGCTGTTCTGATGCAGCACGACACGATAGTCTTCTATGTTTCTCGGTGATTGAAGGAGTATGAGAAGAACTACCCTGTACATGATCTGGAGCTAGTCGCCATTATTTTTGCCATGAAGATTTGGCGACATTATTTATGGCGTTACATTTGAGATTCTCATTGACCATAAGAGTCTCAAATATCTGTTTACTTAGAAGGAACTTAATCTCCGACAGAGGGGATGGATGGAGTTCCTGAAGGTTTATGATTGTACCATTAGCTATCACCCGGGGAGAGCTAATGGGGTTGCAGATGCACTTAGCCGGAAGTCTAGAGGGACTTTAGCTTGCCACCGAGTTGTGGTCACAGACTTGATTCAAGGTTTTTCCGAGTTGGGCCTTGAGGGGTAAGGACAGACAGAGCAGGGTACTCTGGTTACCATGGTTGCTCAGTCGCTGAGCAGTATTTGCAGTTTGTTTGCAGCCAGATAGCTTCTGGGCAGCAGACCGAGTTCACACGAGACGAGGAGGGTGTTGTATACTTCTGAGGCGGATTGTGCGTACCGCAGTCTCACCCGGTCTTATAGGAGTTACGTCAGGAGGCTCATCGCTCACGATGTGTTATCCATCCAGGCGGGACTCGCATGTATCGCGATTTAAGGTGTTCCTATTGGTGGAACGATATGAGGGAAGACATCGCGTAATTTGTAACGAGAGGTCTTGTCTGTCAGCAGGTGAAGGAAGAACACCAGATACCTGCTGGATTATTTTAGTGGATCCCTATTCCTGAGTGGGAATGAGAACATATTACCATGGACTGTGTGGTGAGTCTGCCTAGAACACGACGAGGTCATGACACGATTTGGGTAATCGTTGATTGATTAACCCAATCTGCGCACTCATTAGCGATCCGGAAGACTGATTTCCTGGATCGATTGGTAGATCTGTTTTGCTGGGAGATCATCAGATTACATGGTGTCCCGTTGATTATTGTTTCAGATAGAGACCCCCGCCCCGGTTCACGTCTCGTTTTGACAGAGACTGCAGTAGGCCTTGGGCATGCAGCTCTGTTTCAGTACAACTTTCCATCCTCAGACAGATGGATAGTCAAAGCGGACCATTCAGACTTAAGAGGACCTACTGAGGTCATGTGTATGGATTTCAGAGGCAGTTGGAAGGACTATCTGCCGTTAGTAGAGTTTGCCTACAACAACAGCTTCCATTCGAGTATCCAGATGGCACCGTTTGAGGTGTTGTATGGTAGGTCTTGTTGGACACCCACCCTCTGGGATGAGGTTGGAGAGGCCTAGCTGTTGGGACCTTATAAAGCTCAGCAGGACGAAGAGTTGGTCCGTATTATCAGACGAAGGAATGTTAGAGGCTCAGGGTCGCCAGAAGTGTTATGTTGATTGGAGACGCAAACCCTTGGAGTTCTCTATAAGCGACCATATTTTACTGCGAGATTCACCCACGAAAGGGGTGAAGAGATTCGGCCTCATTGGTGAGCTGGCTCCGCAATACATTGGACCTTTCCAGATCTCGGAAAGGATTGGAGCAGTAGCTTACGGGTTGACACTAACGCTGTCCTTGGCGGGCGTTCACGATGTATTCCACGAAGTTATACTGAGAAGATATATATATCCGACCCGACACATGTGCTGACAGATATCTCAGTTCCTATTCAGCTTGATGTCACCTATGAGGAGGTTCCGGTATGGATTTTTGACCGGAAAGAGCGTCAGTTGCGGAACAAGCCTATTTGGCTGGTTAGGTCGGATGACAGTATCGTTTGGACGAGGAAGTTACTCAGGAGCTCGAGGATACGATCCGAGCTCGATATCCCCATCTTTTCACTTGAGGTATGTGATTTAGATTACCGTTCAACATTTATGCTCTATATCTGTTGTTAGTACTTGCTAATGGTAGATAACGAAATTTGGGGACCAAATTTTTATTAGTGGGGGAGAATGTAAAATACCGGAAAATAGGCGGATATTAATAAGGGATTTTTTTCAGAATTTTTGGAAATTTTTCGGAGCTAGTACGAACAAGTTAACGGGGATAAAAACGGGGCCCGGAAAAGCCTGTTTAGGCTACCCTATTTAAGCGAGGAAAAGTTGATTTTCCTTTTTCTTTTTCTTTTTCTTTTTATTTCTTTTCTTTATTCTCTTTTTCTCCTCCGTTTTGCTTTCCTCCCCACGTGCCAGAGCCTCACCCGACGCTGCCGATTTGCCCTAACCGCAGGCGGCGGTTTTCCCTTCTCCTTCTCCACCTCGCGGCGACTCCTTTCATCGCCTGCCTCCTCCAGCCGCTGTGCCCTAGATTTTTCTTGCTGCCGGCCGAGACTTCTTCCTGCACGATCCAGCGTAGCGACGCCAAGCGATTTCCGGCCGCCTCCTCTGTGCTCGTGCCTTTGCTAGTCACCGGCGCCTGTTGCCCCTCGCTGTGGAGACTACCACAGCCGACGCCGATCACCGACCACAGGAGCTCCAGCGCCGCACCGTGCCCTAGCTTCCTCTCCTCTGCCGCCCCTCTTCTTGTTCTCTGCACTGTGCGCCGCCACCCTGGTTGACTCGGTTGCCCTAGATCGCTGGAAAACCAGAAGCTGGAAAAGATGACAACAAACGCCAGTAATTTGACAGTGGGATTGAAGGTGAGAGTTTAGGATTTGGTTTTTGATTTTTGTGCTTGTTTCGTGTACTGCTGTGAGCAGCACTGTGTGGGATGGAATTGTTGTGCTAATTGAGAATGGTGGTCTCTGGTTGTAGAGTCTTGGTCACCAGCAGCGGCTACTCCTTTCGGCGACACTATCCCTAGTTGCGGATCAACAGCGGCTGTGAATTGAGGTATAGTGTAGTAAATTTTGATACATAATTAATTAGGGTTATGTATTGAATTAGGGATAATTGAATTTGGAGTGGATTGCTAATTTAGGGATATGGATTTGGTGGACAGCAGCCGTTGGAGTTCATATGAGTGGAATATATGGATCAGGACTGATTCTTGGAGGTAATTTGATCATGGTAATTCTGGCCTTGGATCAGTGGTGGTTTATCCCAATTTGGGTAAGTTACTATGGTTGATTATGCTCATGGCAAATCCTAATTCGAATGTATTAGTTAGAATCGATTGAGGAGTTAAATGATCCAATTAGGGTTTATAATTGGATCTGGATTTTCGTTAGCTTCTCGAGGATTTGATTTAGCTAATTTATTTATATGTAATTAGCTAAATCTGGATACTATGTGTCACAGGACTTTGACGCGAGACGAGCATCTCGACGTTGGATTTGATTGGATTGGACCTGCTATTTGGAGGCGGGTACCTCTTGACTTATCTTTTATGATATTGTCATTGGATATGCATAGTATTTTATAACTACATGCAATGAACATGTTTGCCGTTGGTATGTCACTGTTTGATATCCTTAGCATGTTAGGTTTGTCACCTGTGATGTATCCGTGCTTATATCTCGTGATTTGTTGCCATGATTATCTTGTTACCATGAGTATCTTTGTTTCTAGAGTGACATACCATGCTTACTGAGGTTAGGACTAGGATTTGGATTGTTGTTTCTGGCCTATATATCTAGATTATCTGATACTTAGGTTTTTGTGCCATATCAGATTTGTGTACCTCTATTTGTATATCATATATGATTCGGGTGTTTAGACCCTGATTCTTTGATCTGTGTATATTGTTGGTACATATGCTATGGAAGAGGGATATGATTTGGGTCTAGGTTGTTATACCTTAGAGGATTTGTATACCCTAGATCCGTGGATTTGGCTTACTGATACTGTGGTACCCATATTATGTATATATGGATTTTTCTATGCTGATCAGGATATTCCATACTTATTATGTTCAGGACATAGGTTTTTGATATTCTATCTGACCTGTGTACTTTAGATTTTGGTATGTGACCATCACTTTTACAGTACCCATTTTGTATATAGGGATATGGTTATGTAGATCAGTTTTTGTTATGCATAGTGACATGCATCATGATTGCATGCATTGTCGGCTCCACTATGGTTGAGCCCATCGTCAGTTACATGTACTGCACACACCCCACTCATGGTTTAGTGGTATATCGGCGGTGTGTGGCGGTTCTGTTTGGCTCCGTTGGTCATATGACCCAGCGTGGTAGCCGGCAGTCAGTTCCGCTCTGTTTGGCTCCGCTGGCATTTAGTGTAGCAGCGTAGTAGCCGGCAGACGGTGGACTCTGTTTGGCTCCGTTGGTCAGGTGACTCAGCGTGGTAGCCGGCAGAGATACCTCCCCGTCATCGTGTACCGGGAGTTGAGAGCATTGAGCTCCCCCATTTATGATTTGGGGTCACAGGACAGGAGTACTCCGACAGCATCCCGTCCACTCGGTCACTCATCAGGAGCAGTGACGATAGAGTGCACGGTTGTCACAGCCCTACCCACTTGGTCTCACCATTTGTGTGTGAGATGACTGACTGGCGTCAGGGGTGACCAGGACGCATCATTAGCATCATATGCATTGATGCATTTATATTCTTATGATTGTGTTTGCTGCATTTGGTTTGCTGCATTTTGGTTGGATGCATACTTTTGACCTGCATACAGGATTATTGACACTTTTGGTATGACGACCCTTTTGTCTGGATAGGAGTTTCCTGGTGAGTACAGCTTCCTCAGTTACCTTTCAGTTTTGCGTATTCCCTATATATGATTAGGAAGCTGTATTCCATGTTTGTTGCTGTTAGATATATCTTACTACTCATGTCCAGTGGTATTCGCTGAGTTGTTGAACTCACCCCCGTTGATACTATCTTTTTCAGGTACCAGGTTATTTATGGTGTCGCTTGGAGCATCTTGTCTGCTGGTCCCCACGTCACATCAGATGACTTATCGGTTTCACGTATGTTTTGTTTGTTTTATGTATCAGTTTGTTTAGCTCTGTACTCTGGTTTTATTTTTGGAGTGTTGACGTTGTTATGTGGTATTTTGTATTTATGTTATTGGTTGTGTAAGTCTAGCCGGCTAGCAGTTTTGTGTTTTGGTTTTGGTACAGCCGAGTGGGCTGCTTTATTTTTTAACTGCGTGGTTGTGTCAGCCAGAGGCTGAATTTGATATTTACTGTGGGGTGTTTGTTTTCTTTTATTGTTATTATTCCAGCCGCACGTGGCTGAGGTATATAGTGCTTGTAGAAAAGTTTCAGATTGTCCGCCGTACAGGGGAGATGCTGCCGAAATTTCTTCGGACAGAGACTCCTCCGGGGCGTGACAGGATCAGTCCTCCAGATCGCTAAAAAGTGCGCGGATTTGGTTAATCGATCAGCGATTACCCAAATCGCGTCATGGCCTTGTCGTGTCCTCGGCAATCCCACCACAGAGTCCATAGTAATATGTTCCCATTTCCACTCAGGAATAGGAATCCTCTGAAGTAATCCGGCAAGTCTCTGGTGCTCAGCCTTCACCTGCTGACAGACAAGACATCTAGCTACAAATTCCGTGTGTCTTTCTTCATACCATTCCACCAGTAGGAATGCCTCAAATCTCGATACATGCGGGTCCCGCCTCGGTGGATCGCAAATCGAGAGTGATGAGCTTCCTGAAGTAGCTCCTGCAAGACCGGATGAGACTGAGGTACGCATAATCTACCTTAGAAGTATATAATACCCTCCTCGTCTCGTGTGAACTCGGTCTGCTGCCCGGAAGGTATCTGACTGCTTATGAACTCTAAATGTTGATCACAATCCTGGGCCTCTCGGATCCTCGTCCTGATCGACGACTGAGCAACCATGGTAACAAGTATACCTTGCTCTGTATGTCCTTGCTCCTCAAGGTCTAACTTGGAGAAACCCTGAACCAAGTCTGTAACTGAAACTCAGTGGCAAGCCAAAGTCCCTTTGGACTTCCTGCTGAGTGCATCGGCAATCACATTAGCTTTCCCCGGGTGGTAGCTAATGGTACAATCGTAGTCCTTCAAGAACTCCATCCATCTCCTCTGTCGGAGATTAAGCTCCTTCTGAGTGAAAATATATTTGAGACTCTTATGTTCAGTGAGAATCTCAAATGTAATGTCGTATAAATGATGCCGCCAAAGCTTCATAGCAAATATGATGGCAGCTAACTCCAGATCATGAACTGAGTAGTTCTTCTCATGCTCCTTCAACTGTCGAGAAGCATAGGAGACTATCCTGCCGTGCTGCATCAGAACAGCGCCCAAACCCTGAAGAAACGCGTCGGTGTAGAGTACAAATCCATCCTCTCTAGAAGGTAAAACCAAAACTGGAGCCGACACTAATCTCCGCTTCAGCTCCTGAAAGCTGGTCTCGCAATCCTCGGACCACGTGAACTTCACGCCTTTCCTGGTAAGACGTGTCAGCGGCATTGCAATACGCGAGAAACCCTCGACAAAACGTCAATAATAACCGGCCAGTCCCAGAAAACTGCGGATCTCCTGTACTGACTTCGGCTGCTCCCAACTGGTGACAACCTCGATCTTCTAAGGGTCTATTGAAATACCTCTACTCGAGACCACATGTCCCAGAAAACCAACTGAGGATAGCCAGAATGCACACTTGCTGAACTTCGCGTACAGCTGATGTCGTCTAAGAATCTCTAAGACTATGCAAAGATGCTGTGCATGCTCCTCCTCGGAACCCGAGTAGATCAATATGTCATCAATGAAAACGATAACAAACTGATCCAAATACTCCAGAAAGATGCGGTTCATCAAGTCCATAAACACCGCTGGAGCATTGGTAAGCCCAAATGACATTACCAAAAACTCATAATGACTGTATCTGGTACGGAAAGCTGTCTTCTGGATATCAGAATCTCTGACTCTCAGCTGATGATATCCGGATCGCAGATCAATCTTAGAATACACTGATGTACCTCTGAGCTGATCAAACAAATCCTCGATCCGTGGTAAAGGATATTTATTTCTGACGGTCACTGCATTCAACTGTCTGTAGTCAAAACATAACCTCATAGTGTCGTCCTTCTTCTTGACAAATAACACCGGAGAACCCCATGGAGAAACACTAGGGCGAATAAATCCCCTATCCAGAAGCTCCTGGAGTTGAACCTTCAGCTCGTTCAACTCTTTTGGTGCCATACGATAAGGAGCTTTCGATGCCGGTGTGGTCCCCGGAATCAGCTCAATAGCGAACTCTACTTTCCTTCTGGGAGACAGACCTGGTAGCTCCTCTGGGAATACATCTGGGTACTCTCAGACCACCAGAACGTCGGAGAGCTGCGAACTACTACTGTCCTCAGTACTAATCAAAGATAACAGAAAACCCTGACAGCCATGTGACAGCAGCTTCTGAGCCTGAATCGCCGAAATGATCAATATGCCATCGCCTCTAATGCCATTGAAATCCCACGAGGGTTGGTTCGGAGGCCGGAATGTGACCACCCTCGTCTGGCAATTAACAGTGGCATGATATGCTGACAAACAGTCCATGCCAAGTATAATATCAAAATCGACCATTTCCAATACTAAAAGATCTACCATAAGTATTAGGTTGCCAAAATCTAACGGGCAACCTCTGACCTCTTGGGTGACGCCCAAAGTATCACCGGACGGTAGAGAGACAGTCAATCGCTGGGGTCTGCAAGTGGGTAATCTACCAATCTCCCGCATAAAAGCACGAAATATAAAAGAATGCGAGCTACCAGTATCTATCAGTATATCTATAGATAAGGCATAAATAGAAATCATACCGCAGAAAACCGATCCGTCGGCTCGCTGCGCATCCTCTCTGGTCATCGCATGAATACGCCCAGTCTCTAGCGGAGCAAGAGGTGGTAACGCTGCTTGCGACGGCTGCGTCTGGGCAGGAGCCTGCCACTGAAGTGGTACTGGATACTGCACCAGAGAAGTTTGAGAGGGTGGCGACTGATACTGTACTGATGGCTGAGACTGCGTCTGATACTGATCATGTGGCTGGGGCTGCAGCTGATACTGCCCCTGCATCAGATAATGAGATCCTGGAACGGAGCTCTGGGGTACTATGGGAGTACTGGGGTACTCCTGTCCGAGCATGCCAAATGCAGCTGCTGAAGTGGAAGTTGTCCCTTGCTGGCGATGTGAGGGTGAAAATCTCCGCCCTCCTCGTCTAGCCCCTGACTGACTGTGCTGTCCTCCCTGAGTAATAACTCCGGGAGCAGTATGCTGAGCCTTCAGCTGGCAATCTCGACTCTGGTGCCCAGACAGTTTGCAATAAAAGCAAACTGACTGTCCCAGAGAGCAGGCTGTGGTGATGTGATCTCTGGATCCACATCGGAAACACTGAATGTCGCTGGCGGGTTGTTTCCGGTTCTGTTGAGGAGACCAGAAACGTCCTGAGGAAGACTGCCCTGACTTCTGAGGCCTACGAGATACCCCAGAAGTACTCTGACCTGTCCGAGTACGACTACTCTGCTGCTGTGTAGCCGGTGGCTGCTGGATCTGTCCAGATGTCTGACCGGGCTGCTTCCTTTTCCTGTCCGGAAACACTCTCTGCTGAGCTGACTCAATCATGAGGGCTCTGTCTAAAGTCTCCATATAAGATGCGCAACCAAGACCTGCAAGCCTTACTTGCAAATGTCCATCCAGCCCCTGAATGAACTGCTGCATACGTGAATTGTCCTCAGCAACAAGCTCTGGACAAAATCTGGCCAATCTGTCGAACTCTGTATTATACTCTGTCACCAATCGGTTGTTTTGTCGCAGACTCAGGAAATCCTGCCGGCGAGCCATCTGATAAGCTCTTGGGAAGAAACGGCTCTCAAAAGCCTCTCTAAATCTGGCCCAAGTGATGTTCTGCTCGCCGATGATGAAACGCTGAGTAATCCACTAAGTGTCGGCCGCGTCCCGTAAGTGAAAAGCAGCCAGCTCTGTTTTCTCCCACTCAGAGCAAGCCATATAGAAGAAAGTCCGCTCCATCGTCTCTATCCATGACAGGGCCGCACTCGGATCAAGGTCTCCTCGGAAGAGTGTAAAATCGACTCTACCAACGCTGGAATCCTGGCTCGTGCTGCGACAATGTCAGTGAGGTGCGTCGGAACGGCTGCAAGAATTGGCGGAACCAATGGAGCTGATGCTACAGGTGGTACCGCTGAATAGACCGGGGGAGGTACTCCCGGTGCTGGTGTATAAACTGGAGCATATGCCGCTGGTGGCACTGCAGGGTCAGCGTAGGTGGCCGCGGATGGATGTACTGTAGGTAGTGGTACCGGATGTGGAGCAACCGGTATTGCTGATGCAGGTGCTGCTGGGTACACCGTAGGTACTAGGGGCACAGGTGCCACTGGTGTCGGATACACAGTGGGTTCAGGTGGCAGTGATACCGGGTACGCCGTAGGCTGCTCTGGAGCAGGTGTCGGGTATGCCAATGGTACCCCTGGTGGTACCGTAAATACGGTAGGGGTGGATACAGTCGGTGTAGCCGAGGTAGGTACCTCTAAGGGAGCCATCGGAGTCTGAGAGCTCGACACACCCGCAGTATCTTGAGTCTATCCCTGACTGACAGGCTCAATAACATTAGGTATCTCTGGCAAATCCAGAGATCCCACGGTCCTCGTACGTGGTCGTCCAGCACCATGTCTCGCAGCAATACGTGTAGATCTCCTCATATCTGTTAAGTTATATCACAGATATTACTACAAGTTTAAACAATTACAAAATAACATCATACCTAATTACTGTCTGGAGATGTTCCGTCGCTGTCCAGTCCCCATTTTACCTCGAAATTCTGTACAAGGAAATCACCGGAAATCCATACTAATATCCGAAACAAATGCCCAGTTTGCCTCGCAAACTTGGGCTAACACAAAATATCCAGAATACCAAAAGTAGGTATCATAACCCGCTCTGATACCAATAAATTGGTATCAGATAAATCTCGAAAATCCAACACACGGAAATCAAACAAGTATCGCCAAACTTTGGCGCTCTGATACCAAATAAATTGGTATTAGATAAATCTCAAAAAATCTAGAACACATAGCAAGTATTGTAAACCTCGCTCTGATACCAAATAAATTGTCACGCCCCGGAGGAGTCCCTGTCCGAAGAAATTTCGGCAGCATCTCCCCTGTACGGTGGACAATCTGAAACTTTCTACATCACCATATACCTCAGCCACATGCGACTGGAATAATAACAATAATAAACAAACAATAACACAGACATCCACGCAGTTTATATCAATTTCAACCTCTAGCTGACACAACCACGCAGTTAAATAGTAAACAAACTGAACAGTGATAAGCAGACTCAAAACCAACCCTACTCTACTACACTCATAAAACTCAAATCCGACGATAAAATCAACTCACCTCTTCTGCCATCCAGGCAGACATGTAGTAAAATAAATCTGAATGAAAATCATCGACAGTGCAATATCCATAACACAAAAACCATAATCCAAGTGCATCAAACAGAACTAGTCTGATAAAGAAAACCAAAAGATAAACCACACGTCCTCGCGGTCTGTAGGGGACTAGAGACTAGAACTCCTCCGGACAGCATCAACCTGAAAATAGCAACGGAGGAGGGTGTGAGTCCAACACTCAGTGGGTAACAACTGATATACATAGTAAGGAAATAACATCTAACATTAATCATGCATACAGTCTCCTGACGTAATAAAGGTAAATGCAAACTGAAATAAACAGGAGAATACTGTACTAACCAGGACCTGGTACAAGGATAAACAGTCCGAGAGTATAGAAATCCTGTATGCATGTCAAGCATGGGCATCTAACCAATATACAGCAAATAAATGCAGCAAAAACAATCACAAGAAATAAATGCATCAATGCGTATGATGCCAATGCAGTCATGGTCACCCTTGACGCTGGTCAGCCATCTCACACACAATGGTGGGACCGAGTGGGTAGGGCTGTGACAACCGTGCACTCTGCATCACTACTCCTGATGAGTGACCGAGTGGACAGGATGCTGTCGGAGTACACACATACTCCTACCCCAAATCATAAATGGGAGAGCGCAATGCTCTCATCTCCCGGTACACGATGACGGGGAGGGATCTCGACGTGTTACCACGTTGCAATCACACTACCCATGAGCGGACCAACGGAGCACTGAACGAGCAAACTGACGTGCTACCACGCTGTGTCACGCTACCCATGAGCGTCACAACGGAGCACCGAGTAGTGATGAAACTGGCGATGTGCTCAACAATAATGGAGCAATCTATCACACAGCATGCAATCATGCGAATGGTGCATGACACTAAGCATGGTAATATACTCAACCAATCTATATACATATATGATGTGCATCATAGTCAATAAATCATATCAAGGGTGTAACACCCCGCCCCTCCTGCTAAGGCGACGGGGGTTACTTGACGACACTTGCATACTTAACACAGCGGAAGTCTTACTTAGAGAATTTAAAAACCTTTTTCTTACTTAAAAGTCACAATAGACATAAAAGGTCCACATAGGATACTTATCATAAATTTTGGGTCTTAATACCAAACGCATACTTAAAGTCATGGAATCATAAAGTAAAACATCAACATGGCAAATTTCTTATTATATGAAAGCAGGTCATTTCTTTTAGCCAGTCCACTACCGCACACATCCTTCAAGCCCTCCTGCTGCTTCCCTAGTACATCCATTCCTTGCCTTTATCTGTGGTACAAGAAAGTAAGCTATGAGCACTCATGGCTCAGTAAGTTCCTTTCCTACTCACAAAAACCGTCAAGCACATTAAAATCACAAGTCATAAAGCATAAAGACAAATGTATCATGTTAAGAGCATATCATGGCATATCATAACATAACATAAAGTATCATGGCATAATCATAAAGTATAAGCATACATCATGACATATCATAACATAACATAAAGTATCATGGCATGATCATAAAGTATAAGCATGGTAAACTCCTAGACATATATCATGCAACATATGCAACATGTCTTTTGAAAACTTATACAATACATACGTAAACATAATCTCAACATGATTAGGGCCCCGGCTTGTACCACATACATAAATGTGCGCGTCCTATGTAGGTCCAAGGTAGCAAGTCTTGAACCCTACAAGGCATACATACTAGGCCCGTTTCTTAGTCCATCGACCTAGGGGCACTTAGGAGCCCATCCCTAATGAGGCCCGTTTCTTAGTCCATCGACCCCGGGGCGCTTATGGAGCCCACCCTTGGTACAAGCCATACATAAAGTAAAGTAGCATGACTTAACTTACATATCATAGTTCTTATCATTTCATGCATATCATATTTCTTAACATATCATAAAACATGCATATTTGGGCACACAGCACATGCATAAATCATAACATATATCATGAACATATCACTTATCTTAAAGCATGCATATTTGGGCACACAGCACATGCATGAATCATAGGCTTGCATAACGAACGTATCATTTTATCATGTCATAAAGTAAGCATGTTTGAGCACATAGTACATACATGGGTCATAAGCATACATGAAAGAACATAACACATATCCTAAAAAGACATAACCATTCATGGAATCATTAAATATCATCTCTTCATAGCATGTGAGGTATATCTAGTCACTAAACCCATATGGCCGAAAGTCATGAAAGGTCCACATGATCTTTAGACAACATATAACCATAAAAATTCTCATGATATCTTCACATACTAACCTAAGAAAGATCATAAGCATGTTAACCTAAATTTTAAACCCCTCCTAGGTTTCCAATTATTTCATGGCCGAAACCTTTCATGAAGAGGAATCAAGTTCTAAGCAACATGTAAACATGTAAACCCTATACTCATATCATATTATATTTCATAGGGAACTACTTAAGCACATTTAGTTTGGGTTTCTAAGTTCCCTAAGATCCTAATCATATCATGGCCGAACCCTAGCTTATCTCATCCTAGGTTACAAGTAGCATAGAGGTGTTGAACCTTAAGCCAACATGTTATACATTTTCATGAGGAACAACATAAGCATGTTTGTTTCAAATTTCAAACTTCCTAGACCCCCTTAACTCAAGGTGGCCGAACCTAACAATCATGGAATTAGGTTTTTAGTGGCATGAGAGCATGGGAACCACAACTACATTTCATAGCATATATCTTAAGGACATCATAAGCATGTATAAGTTGGGTTCTAATTTCTCTAAGCCTTTAAACTTGTAGTGGCCGAAACATGTAAATCATGGAACTAGATTTTTAGTGACATGAGAGCATGGGAACCACAACTACAATTCATAGCATATATCTCAAGTACATCATAAGCATGTATAAGTTGGATTCAAATTTCCCTAGACCCTTTAAACTTGTAGTGGCCGAAACTTAACAATCATGGAATTAAGTTTCTAGTGGCACAAGAGCATGGAAACCCTACACAATTTTCATGGCTTCATAACAAGGAACAACATAAGTAAACTTAGTTAAAAACCTACACATACTAGCTTTAAAACCTAATGTGGCCGAAAGTTACATGTATTCAAATTTCTATGTAACAAGCAACTATAAAACATCAACTAGTTTCATATTATATTATCAAGAAGGTCATGAGCCTCTTAGCCTTGGTTTCAACTTTCCTAGGCTTCAACTCTCATCATGACCGAACCCTCATAAGCATGAAATAAGATTCATAACTAACATACAATCATGGCATAACATTTTAGCTTCATGTCTTGTCTTAGGAAAAATCTTAGCATGCTTGGTCTTAGGTTTAAAACTCTCCTAGGCCTTTACTCCTTACTTGGCCGAATATTCATGAGCATGTAAATGGAGTTTCAAACAATATACAAGTAAGAGAAAAGTTAACAACCTCATTATCATAGGGTACATAACTAAAAGAATAAGGAAACATGCCTAGTTTGAGCTTTGAATTTATCTAGTCTTCTTGTTCATACTTGGCCGAAACATGTAAATCATAAAACTAATTTTCCATTAATTATTCTAGCATGGAAACCATAGATTAACTTCTTACATAAAATACATGTCACAAGAAAAATAGAAAGCATATCTAATCACAACTTTCTTAAACTCTTCTTCTTGTTTTTGACCGAATTTTCTTAAACAAAATCTTAAGTTTTCTAAGCGATCTATCTCCATGGAAAACCATGCAAACCATTGTACCACAGGTGAGGGGAAGCTTACCTAGTAATCACTTGTTAATCCTTAAGAAATGGTACCCTTGGTGAAGAGGAAGTAGGGAGCTTCTTCTTCTAGCACTCCTTTCGATTTCTCTTGCTTGGAAAGGTACACCTTGAAGGCTCCTTCTTGTAGTTTAGTTTTCTCTTAGGGAGAAACCTAAACTTGGCTTGTGGAGATGAGGGAGGAGGCTTAGAGTCTCGGCAAGGGTGAGGGAGAAGGGAAAAAAAAAATGAAAACCTTTAGTTCCTTCCCTTTTTATGCTAAGTAGGTGGAAGTTACCAAAATGAACTTTGCTTCCCTTCCTCCTTATCTCATGCATGTATTTTCTTAATGAGAATATGTCCTCATTCTCTTCCCTAAATTCTTCTCTTTATTATCCTCTTAAACCCCACGAAAATAGAGAAGGAAAGGGAGAAGGACAACTTGTCTTTTGCTACTCTTTTTCCTTAACCAAGAGGTAAACAAGAGAAAGAAGCCACTTGATTTTCCCTTTGATCCTTCACTAAATTTTAGCTTTACATTTAACTACAATTCCCATCATTTCTCATTCACATATTATTCATTATCCTAGTGGTTATCATATATAATTTTATTTCTATCCTTGGTGGGAGGTTCAAGGTTTAAACCTTCACCTCTTCTTTTTATTTCTCTTATTTCTTTTTCTTTGATTCTTCTTCTTTTATGTTCTAAAGCAAATAACAACCATATGCTTATCTTATAATTTTGTGGGTGTTACAAAGGGTACACAGATCAGATAAGGTATCACACCTAAGTTCTGAACATAGTGAAGCATGGTTATATCACTACCCCTATGATGCTGGAACAAGGTGAGCTGGACCAAGAACACCATAGCAACAATCAAGTACCCAATTTACCAGTGAGGGTATAACACTTACCTCAAATCTGACTCAAGGTTTCCTCTCTGATGAAACCTAGTTGCTGCACTGGTGATGAACATGGCAGAGGGAGCAGCAATGGGAGAAGATCGACTGGCGTCGCCCAATCCAGTGGTTGACAGAGTCACAGAGGGAAGAAGGGAGACCGGCAGTAACGAAGAGGAGACCGGATGCCTGCTCTCGAGAGTTGATCGGTGTCGAGAAGAACAAGGAGGAAGAGGAAATCGGGGTGTCAGTGGTGCTGCCAAATCGCAGCAGAGGGAGCGGCCGTCTGTGGGTGCAAGGGCACAGGGGATGCCGATGGCACCTCCGTGCGGCAGCGGCGCTGTGTAGGGGTGCTCGGTGTCGCTGGCGATGTAGGTCAGCGGTGGCAGATCGTCGCCGACACTTGGGGGAAGAGGAGCGGCAGTGGCGAGGAAGTGCCGTCGGGCTCGCTAGGGCACAAGCACAGAGGAGGGGCCGGCGATGTCTCGTCGGACCAGAGGAGGGGAGGGGAATCGGGAGGAGGCGTCGGCGGAGATGCTAGGGCACAGAGGTGGTGGCTGTTGGTTAGTCCTAGGAAAATCGTACCGGCTCCACTATACAAAATTTTTGTACAAGTGTCGAACCTTTCCTTAAATAACCTATTGTGTTCTTTAGAAGTTAAATTAGGAATCACAGACGGAACTTAACATCATTGATTCCAAATTTAACTTATCTGTTCTTAATGGTTTGGATTTGAATCGCAAGCGGAACTTAACACTATTGATTCAAATCCACCTAAGTTATTAATTCCATAAATATTAATTTCTAAAATTGGCTTCCAGGACTGCATGGTGAGACACATGGCCTTCTTGGATATGGGAGCAACCACCACCGCCTAGGCAAAACCTTTTAAGGAAAGATAATATTTATTTCCTTAAATAACTCTAGGTTAACCAAAAAGAACAATCGAATCACAAATTCGAAAAAGAAGAAAACACAAACTCGAAAAAAAACTATTTCGAAAACTCTAGAATCATATGCCTCTTGTGTTTGGTATTTCCAAAAATAATAATACAAAGAAAACTAGTATGATGCGGAAAACAATTACTAGTTATACCTTTCTTTGTAAGCAAAAATAACCTCTTGATCTTCTACCGTATTCCTCTTCTAACCTCGGACGTTGTGTGGGCAACCATCTTCCGAGACGAGAACCACCAAGCACCTTCTTCTTCTTTGCAAGGTTCGGCCACCACAAGACTCCAAGAGAGGATGAGGTTCGGCCACCACCACCAAGCTCCAAGGGGTGCAAGAACAAAACCTCCTTTCTCTCCTTTTCTCCAAGCTAGATCCGGCCACCACAAGGACTCCAAGAGAACAAGATAGTTCGGCCACAAGAAGGAGAAGAGAGAAGAGGAAGAGGCCGACCACCACACCAAGGAAAAGAGGGAGGAAAAGAATAGAGTCATCCACCTTGAAGGCACCTCTACCTCCTCTTTTATATTCCTTGGTCTTGGCAAATAAGGAAATTTAATTAAAAACTTCCTTAATTCTTTTGCCATGAAAAAGAAAAATTAATTTATTAAAAATCAATTTCCTTATTTCAATAATATTGGCCGGCCACTTATTTCCCCAAAACAAGGAGAGTTTTAATTAAACAAGAATTAAAACTTCCTAATTTGTTTCCAGAAATTTATAAAAATTTCTCCAATAATTTTATCCCTTCATGATTGGTTAGTAAAAAGAAATTTTATAAATTAAAATCTTTCTTTTAAACATGTGGATGATTTCCAAAAAGGAAAGTTATCTCTAAAAATTAAAATCTCCTTTCAATCTACAAATAAGGAAAGATATCAAATCTCTTCTTAATCTTTTGTAGAAACTTATAAAAGAGAATATTTAATTTTTAAACTCTCTTTTAAATCATGAACATGGTTAAAAAGGAAAGTTTTTCTCAAAATTAAAATCTACCTTTCAATCTACAAATAAGGAAAGATTTTAAATCCTTTCTTAATCTTTTGTATAAAGTTATAAAAGGAAAGATTTAAATTTTAAACTCTCTTTTAAAACCATGGAATCCACATAAGAAAAATTTATAAATAAAATCCTTTTAAATATGATGTGGCCGACCACCTAAGCTTGGGCTCCAAGCTATTGGCCGACCACCTTAAGGCTCAACCTTTAGGCTTGGCCGACCCTAAGCTTGAGCTTCAAGCTTGGCTTGGCCGGCCCCTATTGGTTGGGTAAGAAGGTGGGTATGTGGTGGATATAAATCTCTATATACAAGAGTCTATGATAGGGACCGAGAGGAGGAATTGATTTTGGTCTCCTGATGAAATTAAGCATCCCGTGTTCGCCCCGAACACATAACTTAATTTCATCAATAATAATTTATTCCACTAAAGAACTATTATTGAACTACCGCACCAATCCCAAATTACATTTTGGGCTCCTTCTTATTATGAGTGTGTTAGTCTCCCTGTGTTTAAGATGTCGAATGTCCACTAATTAAGTGTGTTACTGACAACTCATTTAATTAATATCTTAGTCCAAGAGTAGTACCACTCAACCTTATTGTCATGTCGGACTAAGTCCACCTGCAGGGTTTAACATGACAATCCTTATGAGCTCCTCTTGGGGACATTATCAACCTAGATCACTAGGACACAATTTCCTTCTATAATTAACAACACACACTATAAGTGATATCATTTCCTAATTTATCGGGCTTAGTGATTTATCAAACTAAATCTCACCCATTGATAAATTAAAGAAATAAATATCAAATATATGTGCTTGTTATTATATTAGGATTAAGAGCACACACTTCCATAATAACTGAGGTCTTTGTTCCTTTATAAAGTCAGTATAAAAGAAACGACCCCTAAATGGTCCTGCTCAATACACTCTAAGTGTACTAGTGTAATTGTATAGTTAAGATAAACTAATACCTAATTACACTACGACCTTCCAATGGTTTGTTCCTTTCCATTTTGGTCGTGAGCTACTGTTTTTAATTTATAAAGAACCGATAACACGATCTTCTATGTGTGACACCACACACTATGTTATCTACAATATAAATTAATTGAACATCTACATTTGGTATATATAAATGTAGACACTTGACCAATGTGATTTTATAAATGTTTATACAAAAGCTAGGCTTTTAGTATACACTCCAACAATCTCCCACTTATACTAAAAGACTATGCTTCCATAAATGTTGCCATACATCTGATTCCCATCCATTCACCATGCCCATCAAAAGCTCTTGCCTTAAGGGCCTTAGTGAAAAGATCTATAGGTCATCATTTGATGCAATCTAGGCGGCAACAACTTCTCCTCGTTTATACAATTCCTCGTATTGGGTGGTACTTGCGCTCTATTGTGTTTACTTGCCTTATGGACTCATGGTTTCTTCGAGTTTGTTACTGCACCAATATTATTGTAATAATCTTTGGACAAATCAGAAATTATATCTAAGTCCATCTTGAGGTTATTGAGTCATTCAGCTTCTATGGCTGCCTCTGAGGTTGCCACATACTCAACTTCCATAGTGGAGTCTGAAAAGCACCTATGCTTAACACTCCTCTATAGTTATGGCTTTACCTCCTAAAGTAAACACAAACAGGGTCGAATTACTATTGTCCCTATCTGATTGGATGTCAAAATCCGTGCAACCCACAGGGACCAAATTATCTGCCTTGTAAGCTAGCATATAATCTTTAGTACCTCTAAGGTACTTTAATATATGCTTTACCGCAGTCCAATTTCCTCGTCCGGGGTTACTTAGATATCTGCTAACCATGCCTACGACAAAACAGATATCCAGTCTCGTACACAGCATTTCATATATTTAGGCTTCCCACAGCAGAAGCATAAGGAACTGCCTTCATATCCTTTATCTCCTTTGATGTCTTTGGAGACATCTCTTTAGATAAAGTTACTCCATACCTAAAAGGTAAGAAACCTTTCTTGGAGTTCTGCATGCTAAACGAGCAAGGATTCTATGAAGCTCAGAATAAGCACAACATTCTTTTCTTGCGATCCCTTATGTCTTTGATCCCAAGAATGTGTGCACATTCTCCTAAGTTCTTCATATCGAATTGTTTGGACAACCATACCCTTACTTCTGACAACACTTTGATATTGTTTCCAACTACCAAAAATATTATCTACGTATAGTACAAGAAATACCACCACGTTTCCATCACACTTCTTGTATACACAAGACTCATTCGGTTATTAAATAAATCCGGTCCGGATAACTTTATTAAACCGAATGTTCCAAGACCTAGAAGCTTTACTTCAGTCCATAGACTGATTGAGCTTACACACAAGATACTCTTTGCTCTTTGCAATGAACCCTTCTGGTTGCTATATATGGATGTTTTCTTCAAGACTTCCATTGAGGAAAGCTGTCTTGACATCCACTTGCCAAATAGATAAAAGAATCCGGATAGACTTAAGCATGGCTACCGGCGAAAAGGTTTCCTTTTTCAACAAGCCTTGCTTTGAAAGTTTTCACCTTCCTGTCTATCCCTCTTTTCCTATTGTAGACCTATTTACACCAAATAGCTTTTACACCATTTGGTGGTTCTACAAGCTCCCAGACTCTATTAGAATACTTATATTCTAATTCTGTATTCATTGCTCTTTGCAAAGATGCTGCATCTTTATCTTGGAGTGCTTTGTCATATGTCCAGGGATCAGGTTCATGTCCACCAGGGATCAAGTCCAATGACTCTCCCAAAACATGAATCTTTTAGGTTGCCTAACAACCGCCCCACTACGACGAGACATTTTCTGTAATTGTGATACGTGTTGCAGTTTCTTGTGATATTTCATCTTGTACAGTTGGTACTAGATTAGACGTGTCCTTTATTATTTTCTTAAGAACAAATTTACTTATGGGCTTGTGGTTCATTATATAGTCCTCTTCTAAAAATCGATCTTTGATGCAATGACCTTCTGATTTTTAAGACTATAAACCTACTTTCGTTTATCTAGGATAACCCACAAACAAGTGAACTCCTGTCCAACTTATCATTGTCTCTCTTTAACATATGTGCTGGACTACCTGAATCCGAATATGCTTCAAAATATGCTTACACCTATTCAGCAATTCTATATGAGTAGAGAGTTCTGACTTGGAAGGTACTATGTTCACTTTCGTTTCCAGTGTATATCCTTAAAACGAATTTGGTAATTTTCTGAATAACTCATCATCGATCTAATTATTTCATAAGAGCCTTATACCTTCTTTCTACTACACCATTCTGTTGGGATGTACCAGATGCAGTTAATTGGGATTAAATCTCGATTTCTGATAAGTGACTCCTAAACTCTCCTAAGAGGTACTCGTTACTATGATTTCACCGTAGTGTCTTGATACTTTTACTTTAACGTTACTCCTCATCAGTCTAGTACTCTTTGAACTAATCAAAACACTTAGACTTGTGACGCGTCAAGTAAATGTATCCTTATCCCGAATAGTCGTCTACAAAAGAGACGAAATATTCAAAACAACCTCTTGTCTGGATAGTCAAAGGTCTACATAAATCAGAATGAACCAATTTCAACATATCTTTGGCACTAAACCCCTTAGACTTAAAAGCTTCTTGGTTATTTTAACTTCCAAGTAAGACTCACAGGTTAGAAAATTTTTCACTACCAATGAACCCAAGAGTTCATTGGTTATTATCCTTTAAATCCTGCTTAAGTTAATATAACCTAGCCTTAGATGCCAAAAATATGATTGGTTCATTTCCGAAGGTTGCTTTCTCTTAAAGTTTAGAAAATGTGTTATTAATTTCCATTTATTGCATCGTGGGAGATATTGGATTTATAAATTGCCAACCAACATACCAGAACAGATATCTTTCCTATTTTCTCGATAACAACTTTGTTATCAAAATAAACACAATATCTATTCTTTAATAGTTTAGAAATTGAAATCAGGTTCTTTCTAAACTTAGTACGTAAAGACAATTTCTGAAAGTCCATATTTTATTCCTATCAAAGGATAAACATCTCCCACTGCAACAGATGCTACTTTTACAGCAGTGCCCATGTGGACAGTGATTTATATAGTTGTCGAATTTTCTGGAACCCCTGCAATGAATTGCAGACATAATCAGTGGTTCCTATATCTACACACCAGGTACCGGTAGATAACACCACTAAATATGTTTCAACAACTAATAAAATACACCGTTATTATTCTCAGTTATGAGAGGACAGTCTACCTAAAGTGTCTAAGTTTTCCAATCATTACAATTGGGACTACTAAGTTTATTCTATAGTATAACAACTAAGGGATTGACTAACATTTGAAATCCTAAGAATCACAAAAATATTTGGTCAAGACCAACATTTCAAAATCCCAGTGAATTTTGTATGCCACGTTAGTGTGGACGTATACAAATTCTAAAAGGAGATTTCATCCATTAATTTTATTATCTCGTCAACCTATGACAAATAAAATTAATAGTTGGTCTATCTTTGATCAAATATTTGGTTAAGACTCTAAATTTAAAATAATATTGATTCCTCAAACAATACTATTTAAATTTACCAACACCTCAAGACACCGTGAGTTTTGCATGCCACGTTAGTGTGGACGTATATAAAATTAACATTTGTAAGAGGAGGGTTTTACCCATTGACTATCTTGTCAATATAACTTTTTGACAAATAAACTTACCTCAAACACCATGAATCTTGTATGCCACGTTAGTGTGGACGTATACAAATTCAAACATTTGTAAGAGGGGTTTATTAATTTTATTATCTTGCCAATTTAGTTTTATGACAAATCAATAGTTGGTTTCCCTTTGTTCACACAAGTGATAGTAGTGACTCCGTTGGGGAGGATACTATTAAATGTGTCTAAGTGTATACCATTACTTGATACTAAGTCCATTAAATAGAATTGTGCCCCTTCAGTTGGAGAAGATCACACACATCCTAAATAACTTCCTATAACCATCCATTAAGGAAGTTTGATTTAGTGATCCGCAAACAAACTCATCCGTTGTGGAGGGAGGCACTCAGAGCCAACACGCAAGCTTGTTGCATCACTTACAAACCAGTAATGGAGACCGTGGGATTAATATACTAATCCCTCTCCCACTTAGTTATTTAAGGTGAGGAATTTTAACCTATGCTAGCATACAATACATGCACACACACACACATCACAGTAAATAAAAGCAATAAATATGGAAATTATTTTTCCAACTATTATGACATTTTTTTGTCACTGTCTTCCGTGTGCTCCAACCCTAGCTGCTGCCATCTTTAGCCACCGCCATCGGGTCGAGTTGTCACATCTATCTTGCTTCTTATTCCGCTGCGCCTCTGGTCCTCCAATAGAACCACGCCTCGCTAAGATACGATCCGCGACAAATATAGAATTTTACATATATCGATCCTATATTCCATAAATGGAATGTACATGTAATCTAGATCGAAAAATAAAATTCTAAAACCTAGGGCTAATACAGCTCCTGCTGTATTAGTTACATACAATCATGCACACACAATTAAATGCCCTTGACATGTCCAAGGGTCCAATCACACACAATAAAAATATGCCATAATAGTTGGAGCCTGCAACCACAAAGTTAGCACATCCTACTATTATCCTGCCTAAATTATGTATGACATGTGCATAACCTAATTTGAAAACCAAATACACAGAGGCGAACCCTAGCTCTGATACCAATTGTTGGTTAGTCCTAGGAAAATCGTACCGGCTCCACTGTACAAAAATTTTGTACAAGTGTCGAACCTTTCCTTAAATAACCTATTGTGTTCTTTAGAAGTTAAATTAGGAATCGTAGACGGAACTTAACATCATTGATTCCAAATTTAACTTATCTGTTCTTAATGGTTTAGATTTGAAACGTAAGCGGAACTTAACACTATTGATTCAAATCCACCTAAGTTATTAATTCCATAAATATTAATTTCCAAAATTGGCTTCCAGGACTGCATGGCGAGGCACATGGCCTTCTTGGATATGGGAGCAACCACCACCGCCTAGGCAAAGCCTTTTAAGGAAAGCTAATATTTATTTCCTTAAATAACTCTAGGTTAACCAAAAAGAACAATCGAATCACAAATTCGAAAAAGAAGAAAACACAAACTCGAAAAAAAAAACTATTTTGAAAACTCTAGAATCATATGCCTCTTGTGTTTGGTATTTCCAAAAATAATAATACAAAGAAAACTAGTATGATGCGAAAAACAATTACTAGTTATACCTTTCTTTGTAAGCAAAAATAACCTCTTGATCTTCTACTGTATTCCTCTTCTAACCTCGGATGTTGTGTGGGCAACCATCTTCCGAGACGAGAACCACCAAGCACCTTCTTCTTCTTTGCAAGGTTCGGCCACCACAAGACTCCAAGAGAGGATGAGGTTCGGCCACCACCACCAAGCTCCAAGGGATGCAAGAACAAAACCTCCTTTCTCTCCTTTTCTCCAAGCTAGATCCGGCCACCACAAGGACTCCAAGAGAACAAGATAGTTCGTCCACAAGAAGGAGAAGAGAGAAGAGGAAGAGGCCGACCACCACACCAAGGAAAAGAGGGAGAAAAAGAATAGAGTCATCCACCTTGAAGGCACCTCTACCTCCTCTTTTATATTCCTTGGTCTTGGCAAATAAGGAAATTTAATTAAAAACTTCCTTAATTCTTTTGCCATGAAAAAGAAAAATTAATTTATTAAAAATCAATTTCCTGATTTCAATAATATTGGCCGGCCACTTATTTCCCAAAAACAAGGAGAGTTTTAATTAAACAAGAATTAAAACTTCCTAATTTGTTTCCAGAAATTTATAAAAATTTCTCCAATAATTTTATCCCTTTCATTATTGGTTAGTAAAAAGAAATTTTATAAATTAAAATCTTTCTTTTAAACATGTAGATGATTTCCAAAAAGGAAAGTTATCTCTAAAAATTAAAATCTCCTTTCAATCTACAAATAAGGAAAGATATCAAATCTCTTATTAATCTTTTGTAGAAACTTATAAAAGAGAATATTTAATTTTTAAACTCACTTTTAATCATGAACATGGTTAAAAAGGAAAATTTTTCTCAAAATTAAAATCTACCTTTCAATCTACAAATAAGGAAAGATTTCAAATCCTTTCTTAATCTTTTGTAGAAAGCTATAAAAGGAAAGATTTAAATTTTAAACTCTCTTTTAAAACCATGGAATCCACATAAGACAAATTTATAAATAAAATCCTTTTAAATATGATGTGGCCGGCCACCTAAGCTTGGGCTCCAAGCTATTGGCCGACCACCTTAAGGCTCAACCTTTAGGCTTGGCTGACCCTAAGCTTGAGCTTCAAGCTTGGCTTGGGCGGCCCCTATTGGTTGGGTAAGAAGGTGGGTATGTGGAGGCTATAAATCTCTATATACAAGTGTTAGAGTGTATACTAAAAGCCTAGCTTTTGGTATAAACATTTATCTAGAAATAAGAATCACATTGGTCAAATGTCTACATTTATGATAAATGTAGTTGTTCAATTAATTTATATTGTAGATAACATGGTGTGTGGTGTCACACACAGAGGATCATGTTATCAGTATCTTATAAATTATAAACAATAGCTCACGACCATAATGAAAAGGAACAAACCATTGGAAGGTCGTAGTGTAATTAGGTATCAGTTTATCTTGACTGTATAATTACACTAGTACACTCAGAGTGTATTGAGTAGGACCATTTGAGGTCGTTTCTTTTATACTGACTTTATAAAGAAACAAAGACCTCGGTTATTATGGAAGTGTGTGCTCTTAATCCTAATATAATAACAAGCACATATATTTGATATTTATTTCTTTAATTTATCAATGAGTGAGATTTAGTTCGATAAATCAATAAGCCCGATAAGTTGGGAAATGGTATCACTTATAGTGTGTGTTGTTGATTATAAAAGGAAACTGTGTCCTAGAGATACTAGGTTGATAATGTCCTCAAGAGGAGCTCATAAGGATTGTCATGTTAAACCCTGCAGGTGGACTTAGTCCGACATGATAATAAGATTGAGTGGTACTACTCTTGGACTAAGATATTAATTAAATGAGTTGTCAGTAACTCACTTAATTAGTGGACATTCGATATCTTAAACACAGGGAGACTAACACACTCATAATAAGAAGGAGCCCAAAAATGTAATTTGGGATTGGTGCGGTAGTTCAATAATAGTTCTCTAGTGGAATGAATTATTATTGATAAAATTAAGTTGTGTGTTCGGGGCGAACACGGGATGCTTAATTTTATCGGGAGACCAAAACCAATTCCTCCTCTCGGTCCCTATCGTAGCCTCTTATTTATAGAGTACTATACCCACCTATACCCACCTTCATACCCATGAGAAAGGGGCCGGCCAAGTTAGCTTGTGGTTCAAGCTAGGGCCGGCCAAGCCTTGGTTCATGGGTGGCCGGCCCTAGCTTGAACCCAAGCTTAGGTGGCCAGCCCCCATTAAATTAAAAAGAGTTTTAATTTTAATTTTTATTATGCGGAAGATATAATTTATTACAGAGAATTAAAATTAAAATATCTCTCTTTAAAAAGATCTACAAAAAGATTAAAAGAAAGAGATTAGATCTCTTTCCTTATTTGTAGATTGGAAAGATATTTTATTTTTTCTCTCTGAAAAATTATTCACATGTTGAAAATTAAAATTATAGAAATTTCTTTATATCAACCATGAAGGGATTTTAAAAGAAAATTTTATTTTTTAAAATTTCCAAAGACAAAAAAGGAAGTTTTAATTGTTGATTAAAATTATCCTAATTGCTCTACATGAGGTGGCCGGCCACATACAATTAATTAGGAAATTTATTTAATTTTTTCTTAATTAATTGTTGTCAAGGAAAGTTAAGGAAATTTTATTATAAATAAATTTCCTTATTTGCCAAAGCCAAGGAATATAAAAGAAGGGGTAGGGGTGCCTTCATGGTGAACAACCTCTATTATTTTTCTCCCTCTTTGATTTTGGTGTGGTGGCCGACCCTTCCCTTTCTCTCTTCTCCTCTTGTTGGCCGAAACCTATCTTCTTGTTGGAGCTTTTGTTTGTGGCCAGATCAAGGAAGGAGAAGAAGGAGAGAAAGCAAGTCTCATCTCTAGCATCCCTTGGAGCATTGGTGGTGGCCGAAATTATTCATCCTTGAAGAAAATTATTGTGGCCGGCCATCCTCTTCCTTTCTTCCTCTTTTGTGGTGGCCGAAACTTATCTCTTGCTTGGAGTTCTTGTGGTGGTCGGATACTACTTGGAGAAGAAGAAGAAGAAGAAGGAGAGAAAGCTTGTATCCCTTGGAGCTTGGTTGGTGTTTTGTTCTTCGTCCTTGGTGAAGCTTCTTTGTGTTGGCCGAACCTAGCTAGGAGAAGAAGAAGGTGTTTGGTGGTTCTCATCTCGGAAGATCGTTGCCCACACAACGTCCGAGGTTAGAAGAGGAATACGGTAGAAGATCAAGAGGTCTTTTTAGAAGGTATAACTAGTAATTTTTCCTTTCCGCATCATGCTAGTTATTTATGGAAATAATACCAAATACAAGAGGCTTACGATTCTAGTATTTCGAATATGTTTTTCGAAGTTGTGTTCTTTTATTTTTCTTTTCCTTGTGATTTGATTGTTCTTTTTGGTTGACCTAAAATTATTTTAGGAAATTAAATATTAGCTTTCCATAAAAGGTTTTGTCTAGTCGGTGGTGGTTGTTCCCATATCCAAGAAGGCCATGTGCCTCGCCACGTCAGTACTGGGAACCAATTATGGAAATTAATATTTAATGGATTTAATAACTTAGGTGATTTGGATCAAACGTGTTAAGTTCCGCAGGAGATCCAAGTCTAAACCTTAAAGAACAAATAGATTAAGTTTTGGATCAAACGTGTTAAGTTCCGCAGGCGATCCAAAATTTAATTTAAAAGAACACATGGTAGCTAGGAAAAGGTTCAGACCTTTGTACAAAATTTTTGTACAGTGGAACCTCTAGGTTTTCCGAGTAGCAACCAACAATTGGTATCAGAGCTAGGGTTTTGCCTCTGTGTATTTGGTATTAGTTTAATTATGCACATGTCATACATAATTTAGGCAAGTTAATAGTAGGATGTGCTAACTTTTTGGATGCAGGATCCAACTATTATGGCTTTTAGTTATTATGTGTGTGATTGGACCCTTGGACATGTCAAGGGCATTTATATGTGTGTGCATGATTGTATTATAAAATACAGGAGTATTTAGTTTTATTAGGATTTTATTTTTGATCTAGATACATGTACATTCCTTTTATGGAATATAGGATCAAAATGTAAAATTCTATTTATGTCGCGGATCGAATCTTGCAAAGCGTGGAACCTTCTAAGGACCAGAGGCGCAGCGGAACTAGGAGCAAGATGGATGCGACAACTAGACCCGGTGGCGGTGGCCAAATATGGCAGCAACTTGGGATGACAACACACGGAGGACAACTAGAGATAAAAGCCATAATAGTTGAAAATTAGATTTTCTATTTATTGCTTTTATATTGTGCTGTGTGTGCATGTTGGTTTACATATTTAGTAGGCTAGCATAGTTAAAATTCCTCATTTATAAATAACTAAGTGGGAGAGGGATTTTTAAGTAAATCCCATGGTCTCCATTACTGGTTTGTAAGTGATGCAAACAAGCTTGCGCGTTGGCTCTGAGTGCCTTCCTCCATAACGGATGAGCTTGTTTGTGGATCACTAGAACAGACTTCCATTTTTGGATGACTATAGGAAGTTAATTAAGAGCGTGTGATCTTCCCCAACGGAAGGGGCATAATCTTATTAATGAACTTAGTGTCAAGTAATGGTATACACTTAGACACATTTAATAGTATCCTCCCCAACGGAGTCACTACTATCACTTGTGTGACCAAAGGGAAACCAACTATTGATTTGTCATAAAACTAGATTGGCAATATAATAAAATTAATAAACCCCTCTTACAAATGTTTGAATTTGTATACGTCCACACTAACGTGACATACAAGATTCATGGTGTTTGAGGTAATTTTATTTGTCAAAAGGTTATATTGACAAGATAGTCAATGGGTAAAACCTTCTCTTACAAATGATGAATTTGTATACGTCCACACTAACGTGGCATGCAAAATTCACGGTGTTTGAGGTGTTGGTGAATTTAAATAATATTGTTTGAGGAATCAATGTTATTTTAAATTCAAAGAGTTTTGACCAAATATTTGATCAAAGACAGATCAACTATTAATTTTATTCGTCATAAAGTAAAGTTGACGAGATAATAAAATTAATGAATAAAATCTCCTCTTCGATTTTGTATACGCAAAATTTATGGAGATTTTAAGGAGTTGATCTTGACCAAATATTTTTGTGATTCTTAGGATGTTTGTCAATCCCTAGTAGTCATACTATAGAAAAAGACTTAGTAGTCCCAATTGTAATGATTGGAAATAGGACTTGGACATTAAGGTAGACTGTCTTCTTAGAACTAAGAACAATTTAGGTGTATTTAATTCATTAGTTGAAACATGTCTAGTGGTGTTATCTACCAGAACCTGGAGTGTAGATACAAGATGCCATTAATCATATCTGCAATTCATTGCAGGGTTCCAGGAAACCCGACAACTAAATGAAAGGTAAATCACCGTACACATGGGCACTACTGTAAAAGTGGTAGCTATTGCAGTGGGAGATGTTTATCCTTTGATAAGAATAAAATATGGATTTTAAGTAATTGTCTTTACGTACCAAGTTTAGAAAGAACCTGATTTCAGTTTCTAAACTATTATAGATATTGTGTCTATTTTGATAACAAAGTTGTTATCAAGAAAAATAGGGAAGTTATCTATTCTGATATGATGGTTGACAATTTATAATCCAATAACTCCCACGATGCAACAAATGGAAATTAGTAACACATCTTCTAATTTTAAGAGAAAGCAACCTTTGTAAATGAACCAATTATATCTTTGGCATCTAAAAGCTAGGTTATACTTGAGTAGGATTCATTGGTAGCTAATGAACTTTTGGGTTCATTGGTAGTGGAAATATTTCCAACCTGCGAGTCTTACTTGGAAGGAAAATAATCAAGAAGCTTTTAAGTCCAAGGGGTATGGAGTCAAAGATATGTTGAAATCGGTTCATTCTGATTTGTGTGATCCTATGACTATCCAGACAAGAGGTAGTATTGAATATTTTGTCTATTTTATAGACAACTATTCAAGATACAAATAAATTTACTTAATGTACCGCAAGACTAAGTACTTTGATTAGTTCAAAGAGTATAAGGTTGATGCGGAGAAATGTTAAAGTAAAAAGTCACTATGGAAGATCGTAGTGGCAAGTCCCTCTTGAGAGATTTTAGGAGTCACTTATCAGTAGTTGGATTTCAATCCCAACTAACTGCATCTGGTACACCCCAACAGAATGGTGTAGTAGAAAGAAGGTAAAGGACTCTTATGGAATAATTAGATAGATGATGAGTTATTCAGAAAATTATCAAATTTGTTTTAAGGATAAAACTCTGAAAACGAAAGTGAACATAGTACCTTCCAAGTTAGAACTCTCTACTCATATAGAATTGCTGAATAGGCGTAAGCCTATTTTGAAGCATATTCGGATTCGGGTAATCCAGCACATATGTTAAAGAGAGATAATAATAAGTTGGATAGGAGTTCACTTGTTTGTAAGTTATCCTAGATAAACAAAAGTAGGTTTATAGTCTTAAAAATCAGAAGGTCATTGTTAGCATCAATGACTGATTTTAAAAGGACTATATAATGAACCATGTGCTCATAAGTAAATTTGTTCTTAAGGAAATAATAAAAGACATGTCTAATCTAGTACCAACTGTACAAGATGAGATACCACAAGAAAACTGCAACACGTATCACAAATGATACACAATTGCAGAAAATGCCTTGTCGTAGTGGGAGGTGTTGGTTGCTACTCGGAAAACCTATAGGTTCCACTGTACAAAAATTTTGTACAAAGGTCTGAACCTTTTTCCTAGCTACCATGTGTTCTTTTAAATTAAATTTTGGATCGCCTGCGGAACTTAACACGTTTGATCCAAAACTTAATCTATTTATTCTTTTAGGTTTTGACTTGGATCTCCTGCGGAACTTAACACGTTCGACCCAAATCTCCTTAAGTTATTAATTCCATTAAATCTTAATTTCCATAATTGGTTCCCAGTACTGACGTGGCGAGGCACATGGCCTTCTTGGATATGGGAGCAACCACCACCGACTAGACAAAACCTTTTATAGAAAGCTAATATTTAATTTCCTAAAATAACTTTAGGTTAACCAAAGAGAACAATCAAATCACAAGGAAAAGAAAATACAAAAGAACACAACATCGAAAAACATATTCGAAATTCTAGAACGTAAGCCTCTTGCATTTGGTATTATTTCCATAAATAACTAGCATGATGCGGAAAGAAAAATTACTAGTTATACCTTGTAGAAAAACCTCTTGATCTTCTACCGTATTCCTCTTCTAACCTCGGACGTTGTGTGGGCAACGATCTTCCGAGATGAGAATCCACCAAGAACCTTCTTCTCCTCCTAGCTAGGTTCGGCCAAAACAAGAAAGCTTCACCAAGGAAGAAGAAAAACACCAACCAAGCTCTAAGAGATGCAAGCTTCCTCTCCTTCTTCTTCTTCTCCAAGTAGTATCCGGCCTCCACAAGAACTCCAAGCAATAGAAAGTTTCGGCCACCACAAAGAGGAAGAAGAGAAAAGATGATGGCCGGCCACAACACCAAGGAAAAGAGGGAGAGAAAATAATAGAGGTTATCTCATGAAGGCACCCTCACCCCTTCTTTTATATTCCTTGGCCTAGGCAAATTAGGAAATTTAATTACAATAAAATTTCCTCAATTTCCTTGACATGATTTAATTGAGAAAAATAAAATAAAACTTCCCAATTAAATCTACATTGGCCGGCCACATCATTGGAGAACAAATTGGACAAGTTTCAATCAACAATTAAAACTTCCTAATTTGTTTTCGGAAATTTAAAAAAAATAAAATTTTTCTTTAAAATCTCTTCATGGTTGATAAAAGGAAATTTCTATAATTTTAATTTTATCAACATGTGAATAATTTTTAAAGAGAAAATAAAACATCTCTCCAATCTACAAATAAGGAAAGAGATCTAATCTCTTTCTTTAATCTTTTGTAGATCTTTTACAAGAGAGATATTTTAATTTTAATTCTCTTTAAATTATATCTTCCACATAATAATAAAAATTAAAATTAAATTTCTTTTTTAAATTAATTTGGCCGGCCCTACTAGCTTGGGTTCAAGCTAGGGCCGGCCACCCAATTTTATACCTAGGCCGACCCTAGCTTGTTCCCAAGCTAGCTTGGCCGGCCCCTATTGGGTGGGTATAGAAGGTGGGTATAGGTGGGTATAGAACTATACAAATAAGAGGCTACGATAGGGACCGAGAGGAGGAATTGGTTTTGGTCTCCCGATAAAATTAAGCATCCCGTGTTCGCCCCGAACACACAACTTAATTTTATCAATGATAATTCATTCCACTAGAGAACTATCATTGAACTACCGCACCAATCCCAAATTACATTTTTGGGCTCCTTCTTATTATGAGTGTGTTAGTCTCCCTGTGTTTAAGATATCGAATGTCCACTAATTAAGTGAATTACTGACAACTCATTTAATTAATATCTAAGTCCAAGAGTAGTACCACTCAACCTTATCGTCATGTCGGACTAAGTCCACCTGCAGGGTTTAACATGACAATCCTTATGAGCTCCTCTTGGGGACATTATCAACCTAGTATCTCTAGGACACAGTTTCCTTCTATAATCAACAACACACACTATAAGTGATATCATTTCCCAATTTATCGGGCTTATTGATCCATCGAACTAAATCTCACCCATTGATAAATTAAAGAAATAAATATCAAACATATGTGCTTGTTATTATATTAGGATTAAGAGCACACACTTCCATAATAACTGAGGTCTTTGTTCCTTTATAAAGTCAGTATAAAAGGAACGACCTCAAATTGTCCTACTCAATACACTCTGAGTATACTAGTGTAATTATATAGTCAAGATAAACTAATACCTAATTACACTACGACCTTCTAATGGTTTGTTCCTTTCCATTCTGGTCGTGAGCTACTGTTTATAATTTATAAGGTACTGATAACATCATCTTCTGTATGTGACACCACATACTATGTTATCTACAATATAAATTAAATGAACAACTACAAACAAATGTAGACCATGTGACCAATATGATTCTTTATTCATAATGAATGTTTACAAAGCTTAGGCTTTCAGTATACACTCCAACAGGAGGGTTGTTAAGCAACCTTAAAAGATTCATGTTTTGGGAGAGTTTTTGAACTCGATCCCTGAAGGACATGAACCTGATCTCCGGACATATGACGAAGCACTCCAAGATAAATATGCAGCATCTTGGCAAAGAGTAACGAATAATAGAATTAGAATATATGTATTCTAATAAAATCTGGAAGCTTGTAGAACCACCAAGTGGTGTAAAAGCCTTTGGGTGTAAAAGGTCTATAATAAGAAAAAAGAGGGATAAACAGGGAGGTAGAAACCTTCAAAGCAAGGCTTGATGAAAAAGGAAACTTTTTTCACTGGTAGCCATGCTTAAGTCTATCTGGATTCTTTTATCTATTTGGCAAGTGGATGTCAAGACAGCATTCCTTAATGGAAGTCTTGAAGAAAGTATCCATATAAAGCAACCAGAAGGGTTCATTGCAAAGGGCTAAGAGCATCTTGTGTAAAGCTCAATCAGTATATGGACTGAGGCAAAGCTTCAAGGTCTTGGATCATCCGGTTTATCAAAGTAATTCAAACCTATGGATTTATTTAGTAACCGAGTAAGTCTTGTGTATACAAAAGGTGTGATGGAAGCGTGGTGATATTTCTTATACTATACGTAGATAACATTTTTGGTAGTTGGAAACAATATCAAAATGTTGTTAGAAGTAAGAGTATGGTTGTCCAAACAATTCGATATAAAAGACTTGGGAGAATGAATATATTCTTGAGATCAAAGTAATAAGGGATCGCAAGAAAAGAATATTTTACTTATCCCAAGCTTTATACATCGGAAAAATCCTTGCTCGTTTTAAAGCATGCAAAACTCCAAGAAAGGTTTCTTACCTTTTCAAGATGGAGTAACTTTATCTAAAGATATGTCTCTGTAGACATCAAAGGAGATAAAGGAAATAAAGGCAGTTCTTTATGCTTCGGCTGTCGGAAGCCTAATGAATGCTATGCACGAGATAAGAAATTTGTTTTACCAAGGGCATAGTTGGCAGATATCAAAATAACTCTGGACAAGGACAGTGGACTGCAGTAAAGCATATATTGAAGTACCTCAGAGGCACTAGAGATTATATGCTAGCTTACAAGGCAGTTAATTTGGTCCTTGTGGGTTGCATGGATTTTGACTTCCAATCGGATAGGGACAATAATAAGTCAACCTCGGGGTTTTGTGTTTACTTTAGGAGGTAAAGTCATAACTATGGAAGAGTGATAAGCATAGGTGTTTTTCTGGACTCCACCATAGAAGCTTAGTATATGGCAAGCTTCTGAGGTAGCTATAAAAGATGAATGACTCAATAATCTCAAGATAGACTTAGATATGATTTCTGGTTTGTCCAAAGATTATTACAATTTATTGTAATAATATTGGTGTAGTAGCAAACTCGAAGAAACCATAAGTCTATAAAGGCAAGTAAACACAATAGAGCGCAAGTACCACCCAATACGAGAAATCGTAACGAGGAGAAGTTGTTCCGCCTAGATTGCATCGGTGATGACCTATAGATCCTTCCACCGAGGTCCTTAAGGCAAGAGCTTTTGATGGACATGTTGAAGGGTTAGGAATCAGATGTATGGCAGCAGATATAGCAGCTTAGTCTTTTAGTATAAGTGGGAGATTGTTAGAGTGTATACTAAAAGCCTAGCTTTTGGTATAAACATTTATCTAGAAATAAGAATCACATTGGTCAAATGTCTACATTTATGATAAATGTAGTTGTTCAATTAATTTATATTGTAGATAACATGGTGTGTGGTGTCACACACAGAGGATCATGTTATCGGTATCTTATAAATTATAAACAGTTGCTCACGACCATAATGAAAAGGAACAAACCATTGGAAGGTCGTAGTGTAATTAGGTATCAGTTTATCTTGACTTATAAATTACACTAGTACACTTTGAGTGTATTGAGTAGGACCATTTGAGGTCGTTTCTTTTATACTGACTTTATAAAGAAACAAAGACCTCGGTTATTATGGAAGTGTGTGCTCTTAATCCTAATATAATAACAAGCACATATATTTGATATTTATTTCTTTAATTTATCAATGGGTGAGATTTAGTTCGATAAATCAATAAGCCCGATAAGTTGGGAAATGGTATCACTTATAGTGTGTGTTGTTGATTATAAAAGGAAACTGTGTCCTAGAGATACTAGGTTGATAATGTCCTCAAGAGGAGCTCATAAGGATTGTCATGTTAAACCCTGCAGGTGGACTTAGTCCGACATGATAATAAGGTTGAGTGGTACTACTCTTGGACTAAGATATTAATTAAATGAGTTGTCAGTAACTCACTTAATTAGTGGACATTCGATATCTTAAACACAGGGAGACTAACACACCCATAATAAGAAGGAGCCCAAAAATGTAATTTGGGATTGGTGCGGTAGTTCAATAATAGTTCTCTAGTGGAATGAATTATTATTGATAAAATTAAGTTGTGTGTTCGGGGCGAACACGGGATGCTTAATTTTATCGGGAGACCAAAACCAATTCCTCCTCTCGGTCCCTATCGTAGCCTCTTATTTATAGAGTACTATACCCACCTATACCCACCTTCATACCCATGAGAAAGGGGCCGGCCAAGCTAGCTTGTGGTTCATGCTAGGGCTGGCCAAGCCTTGGTTCATGGGTGGTCGGCCCTAGCTTGAACCCAAGCTTAGGTGGCCGGCCCCCATTAAATTAAAAAGAATTTTAATTTTAATTTTTATTATGTGGAAGATATAATTTATTACAGAGAATTAAAATTAAAATATCTCTCTTTAAAAAGATCTACAAAAAGATTAAAAGAAAGAGATTAGATCTCTTTCCTTATTTGTAGATTGGAAAGATATTTTATTTTTTCTCTCTGAAAAATTATTCACATGTTGAAAATTAAAATTATAGAAATTTCTTTTTATCAACCATGAAGGGATTTTAAAAGGAAATTTTATTTTTTAAAATTTCCAAAGACAAAAAAGGAAGTTTTAATTGTTGATTAAAATTATCCTAATTGCTCTACATGAGGTGGTCGGCCACATACAATTAATTAGGAAAATTTATTTAATTTTTTCTTAATTAATTGTTGTCAAGGAAAGTTAAGGAAATTTTATTATAAATAAATTTCCTTATTTACCAAAGCCAAGGAATATAAAAGAAGGGGTAGGGGTGCCTTCATGGTGAACAACCTCTATTATTTTTCTCCCTCTTTTTTTGTGTGTGGCCGCCCCTTCCCTTTCTCTCTTCTCTTCTTGTTCGCCGAAACCTATCTTCTTGGTGGAGCTTTTGTTTGTGGCCGGATCAAGGAAGGAGAAGAAGGAGAGAAAGCAAGTCTCATCTCTAGCATCCCTTGGAGCATTGGTGGTGGCCGAAATTATTCATCCTTGAAGAAAATTATTGTGGCCGGCCATCCTCTTTCTTTCTTCCTCTTTGTGGTGGCGAAACTTATCTCTTGCTTGGAGTTCTTGTGGTGGCGGATACTACTTGGAGAAGAAGAAGAAGGAGGAGAAAGCTTGTATCCTTGGAGCTTGGTTGGTGTTTTGTTCTTCGTCCTGGTGAAGCTTCTTTGTGTTGGCGAACCTAGCTAGGAGAAGAAGAAGGTGCTTGGTGGTTTCTCATCTCGGAAGATCGTTGCCCACACAACGTCCGAGGTTAGAAGAGGAATACTAGAAGATCAAGAGGTTTTTCTACAAGGTATAACTAGTAATTTTTCTTTCCGCATCATACTAGTTATTTATGGAAATAATACCAAATACAAGAGGCTTACGATTCTAGAATTTCGAATATGTTTTTCGATGTTGTGTTCTTTTGTTTTTTCTTTTCCTTGTGATTTGGTTGTTCTTTTCGGTTAATCTAAAGTTATTTTAGGAAATTAAATATTAGCTTTCTATAAAAGGTTTTGTCTAGTCGGTGGTGGTTGCTCCCATATCCAAGAAGGTCGTGTGCCTCGCCACGTCAGTACTGGGAACCAATTATGGAAATTAATATTTAATGGAATTAATAACTTAAGGTGATTTGGGTCGAACGTGTTAAGTTCCGCAGGAGATCCAAGTCAAAACCTAAAAGAACAAATAGATTAAGTTTTGGATCAAACGTGTTAAGTTCCGCAGGCGATCCAAAATTTAATTTAAAAGAACACATGGTAGCTAGGAAAAGGTTCAGACCTTTGTACAAAATTTTTGTACAGTGGAACCTCTAGGTTTTCCGAGTAGCAACCAACAACAAGAGGCTACGATAGGGACCGAGAGGAGGAATTGGTTTTGGTCTCCCGATGAAATTAAGCATCCCGTGTTCGCCCCGAACACATAACTTAATTTCATCAATAATAATTCATTCCACTAAAGAACTATTATTGAACTACCGCACCAATCCCAAATTACATTTTGGGCTCCTTCTTATTATGAGTGTGTTAGTCTCCCTGTGTTTAAGATGTCGAATGCCCACTAATTAAGTGAGTTATTGACAACTCATTTAATTAATATCTTAGTCCAAGAGTAGTACCACTCAACCTTATCGTCATGTCGGACTAAGTCCACCGGCAGGGTTTAATATGACAATCCTTATGAGCTCCTCTTGGGGACATTATCAACCTAGATCACTAGGACACAGTTTCCTTCTATAATCAACAACACACACTATAAGTGATATCATTTCCCAAATTATCGGGCTTATTGATTTATCAAACTAAATCTCACCCATTGATAAATTAAAGAAATAAATATCAAATATATGTGCTTGTTATTATATTAGGATTAAGAACACACACTTCCATAATAACTGAGGTCTTTGTTCCTTTATAAAGTCAGTATAAATGAAACGACCCCTAAATGGTCCTGCTCAATACACTCTAAGTGTACTAGTGTAATTGTATAGTTAAGATAAACTAATACCTAATTACACTACGACCTTCCAATGGTTTGTTCCTTTCCATTTTGGTTGTGAGCTACTGTTTTTAATTTATAAAGAACCGATAACATGATCTTCTGTGTGTGACACCACACACTATGTTATCTACAATATAAATTAATTGAACATCTACATTTGGTATATATAAATGTAGACACTTGACCAATGTGATTCTTATAAATGTTTATACAAAAGCTAGGCTTTTAGTATACCTCCGTGCGGCAGCGGCGCTGTGTAGGGGTGCTCGGTGTCACTGGCGATGTAGGTCAGCGGTGGCAGATCGTCGCCGACACTTGGGGGAAGTGGAGCGGCAGTGGCGAGGAAGTGGCGTCGGGCTCGCTAGGGCACAAGCACAGAGGAGGGGCCGGCGATGTCTCGTCGGACCAGAGGAGGGGAGGGGAATCGGGAGGCAGCGTCGGCGGAGATGCTAGGGCACAGAGGTGGTGGCAGCCAGCGCTAGGGAAGAAGGGAGGCCGGCGGTGTCGCGAGCCCAGAGAGGAGGAGGAATCGGCCAAAAAACTAGGGCTGAGGAGAAACGGCTCGGCCGATTAGGGCATGGCTGCGGTCGGCGAGGAAGACACGAGGGGTTTTGTCGCGAGAGGGGTAGGAAACCGCTCGGGGAAGGAGGTTAGGGCTCGCGGGCAAAGAGGAAACGACGAATGAGAGAAACCGGAGGAAAAGAAAAAAAAATAAAGAAATGAAATAAAATAAAATAAAAGAAAAAGCAAACTTTTCTTTGCTTAAATGGGTAGCCTAAACAGGCTTTTCCGGGCCACAGTTTTATCCCCGTTAACTCGTCCATACGAGCTCCGAAAAATTCCCAAAAATTTCAGAAAATTCCCTTATTAATATTCGCCTATTTTCGGTATTTTACAAATAGTTTTGAAAACTATTGAGCTAAATCTGTATTTGCTTAGAAAAAAAACTGAAATGAGCTGCAGTGAATTGTGTGGATCAGCATTTGAGTTGAGTCACAAGCTGTAAATGCAGTATTGATTCTGGGCAGCTAGAATACAGATTGATGAATTTGTGATGTAGCTGGAATACCGTAGAAGTTAAACTGATCATTGCACAAAATCTGCAGGATGCAGAATAAAAAGTGCAAGAATTCAGGAAGTGAAGGAGGGTGTATCAAGATGTATCAAAAATTAGAAAATCTTCAGACATAAGAAGTGCTGAATTTGGACAGTAATAAGGAAGTGAGTTGCTAGACCTAGTTCAGAAATGGACAGTGCTGAGGAGCAATTTGTATGAGCTGAATTTATATGGAACGAGCTGTTGTTATTGAGATCCTGTTAACATAAACTGAATTAGCAAGAAATGAAGAATATAGAAATGAAGAAAGGCTGTGAGCTACTGTGACACATGGTATCAAAATTGTATCAAGCTGCTATGAATAATCAATAAGTAATAAAATCTACAAGGTGTACTATTTTTAGAGATGCTTAATCAGAAATGCTCTATTCATGAAGTATGTAAGCAGATTTGAGTTTTGAAATTAGGGAGCTGTGGAATTAGGAAAGTAGGCAAAATCAGAATACTGAATTGAAATGCAGAAACATTGCTAGCTGTAGATACATAAATTAAGGCAGACAGTGATAAGAATTGGAGTAGTAAAGTTTAATTTCATGCAAGGATTATAATCCAAGTTTTGAAACTAAGGATTGAAGCAACAAGGATGAGGATTCAGTTTAATTTTTGAGTTTTTTTTTTCAAAATGGGTAGTGAAGCTGTTCTCTAAGTTTTGAAATTCTGGAATTTGAGAATTCTGTTGGTAGTGCTGCCTTGAGCTATGCCAAGTTTGGAACAGAAAAGCAGAAATGCCGTTGGAGCTACAATGAATGAAGGAATTCAGAATGAGTTATTCTCTGAATTTTCTTTTTAAGTATTGTTGAGAACATAAATGAAGGAAGTAGAATTGCATAGAAGAACTTAAGGAACTAGAAACTTAAACATTCAGTTGAAGAAATTCAGAAGTGAAATGCAGTTTTGATGACGGAAAAGTTTGTTGGTTTCCTAACAATTACACAGTAGTGGACGACATCTTTTAGCCATTACCTTGTGAGAAATGAGAAGCTGCAAAGAAATTGTACAGAGATGCATAAAAGGATTCAGTTTTGCTGGGCACTGAATTGGAGATACTGAATTAAATTGAAGAAACATTCAAAGTTGTATTAAACACAAGATTGCATCATGAACATTGAAAACAATCTGGACTTCACACAATTTCAGAATTTCAGGAACTGTGTGGAGTTGAAACATACAGAAATTTTCAATTGAGACAGATATTCATTTATAGAGTACCATTCAACTCATGAAGCACTTTTAATTAAGACAGGAATTCTGAAGAAATTAGTACAAGAGCAACCACTTGATACAACACTCAAAACAGTGAAGGAAATTTGAAAAGATTAAATCTGAATATGTTGAAATTGCTGGATCTGGGCAGTGCAGAAGGAGTGATTTGCTGACCTTGCTGAATTCCGGAGGCTGTTGATTGATATGTAAGCACTTGTTGAGTTTCATTGCTCGAGACGAGCAAAGATCTAAATGTGGGGGAGATAAGGTATGATCCAAGTGTCTCGATGATGGATTGATGGATGAAATGCTGAAATGTTAAAGTGGAATCAGAAATGCAGAATTATTTGAAAAAAAAATATAATGGTGAAGATCTTACATTATTTGAAACAAAATGGTGTTGCTTTCCATGCTGTTTTAAACTAATTTAACAGAATCTTGATGAATCAAAGTGCTGAATTGGAATTGCAGAGCTGAAATTCAGTGAAGATTTTGTAACGGTCAGTGATGCAAGGTGAAACCAATGGTCAGTAAACTAGAAGGAAAAGCTGTAAAGTTCAAGGATTAGTTTGATCACTAGTTAGAACTTGAAAGAAACAATTAAAAGGGAAGTGTACAGTGAGTTTTGCAGCTAAACAAGAAGGAGACAAAGTCAATGAAGGTTAAGTTCTACTAATGCAGATTTTGTGCCAGAATTTTGAAAGGCTAAAAATTGAAGTTAAGTAAAACAAGATTACTAGAATTGGGACTAAATGAAATGGTTCTCAATCATTGCTAAGCTGGATTGAATTCTTAGAGATGCATTCATTGAAATTAAAGGAATGAGAAACTGAAATTGTTAATTGATGTTTATGCAATTGGAAGAAAGTTAAGGAAGAAGAGGGAAGCTTGGCAAGTATTCATTTATATAGCATTCTGTGTATCCATGTCTTCCACTAGAATTAAAACTCATACTTTCTTTCTTATCTTTTCTTTGAGCTAATTCTTCCTTTGCTTATATTTTCTTGCAACTAATGTTTTGATGTGCACTTAATTCATATTCTTACATTTTCCTTGCCATGATTAACCTTCATATTATGATTTGTATCCATGATCATGGTAGAGAATAGAAGATAAACAAGCATATGGTAGTGTAAGAAGTACAAGTATCATGAGTGCCCTCCATTTTTGTAATTATATGTGAAATAGGATGAGGGTCACAAAAATTCTATCATGTGAGGTTTTTAGTGTGAATCAATTTCAATTTATTCATGATAGTTGGAAATTATTATATTGTTAACCAAGAGTAAAGTTTGAAGTCCATGAATGCTTGAGATTTTGGAATGTGATAATCTTAGATGGTTTACTTTCTGTATTTTCTAATCATTTTTAGGAATTTGTTTAGGGGGTGCTATTTAAGTAGGATTTTTAGTTTTTCTTTACTTGCATGGGACGTTCAAGAGTAAGTGTGGGGGATTTGATAACCATGATTTTACTACACTATTTTCATTCATATAATATGGTTTGATATAGTTTTTATAGATAGAACCCATATTTACATCATATTTTATGCATTGTGTCGATTTTGGACTTAATTATAAATTATTGTATTATGACTTTATTTGATGCTAATATTTGTTTCTTATTTTGTAGGCATCAAAGGTTCTTGGATTGGGATGAATTTGAACCAAATCTGTGCTCGGATCGGAGTTTTAACGAGATGATCAAGCCTTGGAGTGATTTGGACCGCCCGTTGAAGATTGGAGATATCTGCGCCATCCGTCAAGAATCTGGACCATCCGACCTAATGTAGAGCAGATCTCGTCCATTGATGGAGATCCAGAGATTTTGATCCAGATCTGAGTTCATCCAGCCGTTGATCAAGCTCCAAGAATTCTTAGTCATCCGATCAATTTTGAAAGGGATATAAAAGCTTTGAGATGCTACAGTGTGTCTTCAGGCTTGGTTGTTCGCGATTTTTCCACTGTTCCGGCATCTTCTTCGCAGCGACGCCGAGTTCCCATTCCACCTTCAGATCCGAGAGCTTACCTTCTTCATCGCCGGCGATCATTGAGTTGCTCGCGTTCATCATCCAAGGTTAGATCGCGGCGGAGGTGTTTCCCCAGTATGTGAGTTCGATTCTGATTCCCGTCCGCGATCCAGGTAGAGGGTGTTTCCCCAAGATCTGCGATCTCCATTAGCCAACGAAACTCGAAGGGGGTTTCCCAAAAGCATCCGATTTCATTCCATCTTCAGTCCATCTGCTAAACTCGAATTGAATTGATCAATCGATCGAGTGATGCAAAATTCTAGAATTGAGCTACCGTTCTTCGTGCGATGTGAGTGTCATCCAATCCGTGAGCCCGAAGGGCGTTTCCCAGAGCCTGTGATCGAGAGGATGCATTAGCCGAAAGCTTGGTTCTTTGCCGGTGGTCACCCGAAGGGCATTCTCAGAGGTGACTCTATTTTTCTGGAAGAATGAAGAAGATCTGATCCGGATTCGGTTTGTGGAATGTTTAGGTTTTAGTTTTCTTTATCTTTATTTTTGAATTGTTGATGTTCCTGCTCAGATTTGATGATCTGATAATTTTCTTTTCATTTCGTTTTTTATTTAAGTTTACTTTTGCAATCCTGTTCTTTTTTCTTACTTGCAATCTGATTCCTTTAGATTTCTGCATTTCAACCCCCCTGTTTAGTTATTTAGTGTAGATGCAAATTGTTTATGATTTCCTAGAATGTGCCATTTGAATTCTATGAACAAATATAATGCGCATCTAGTTTTGGCTACATGAATAAATCAATTTCTAGTTTAAATCTTCCACATGAATCCCCATAAGTTTGTGTTATATTCGATTATGGAATTGGGAAACTTCTATGCTATGTAACTGAGATTCAATTTAGATGGAGAAAGAATTGTAGAACAGTGTACGAAGGAAATAGAATTATAGAAGACGAGTGCGTATGTGTGCCTACCTGGCTAAGGGAGAGGACCTCCCTTTTTATATGACGTTGTGTACCTTCAGAGTCTGCATGTTGTCAGAGAATGTCAGGTGTTAAAGCTTGCCGGGTGAGAGAAGGTGTATAGTGGTCTCCTATTGGTGGAAGGAAGGTTCCATTTGCAAGTAATAGCAGACCACTGGAATATTCCCTAACGCATGACAGTTATTTTCTGACAGGAGGTTACGATTTCCTGACATTGTTTGTCGCTTAGCGCTTTCTATCCCGTCCTAGTTTATCTACGAACAGTTCAGGATGACCGTTCAGGTGTGCCACCTGACTTGATTTTTGATGAGGGGGATGAGCTATGGTGAGGGCCCCATCATTCACGCTTAGATCGTTGAAGAATCGACCGAGAGTTGTCTTACTGTACTGAAAGTACCAGACCTGGTTACGTGGCCCGAGCTGAGGAAGCCCGACCAGTCGGGGCAGGTCAGACACTACTCCATGCCGCGTCATATGTCTTAGATCTAGGGCCCTGCTATGTTTGTACGCGACTAGGAATTTGCGACTAGTGACATGAGGTGGTCTAACTCCTTTCTCCCGACTGTTGACTGTCACGTCCTTTTGACTTCTGATCGCTACGTCTCCTTAACTTTGGACTACGTGATCTTATTGAACCCCACATTTATACAACGTATCAGTAACTATATCATAATAATCTTGAATTGATTTTAACTAAATTGAAGCAAATTTAATTAAGTTTGAGTATTTATTTGATTAAGTTGATAAAGAATAATAATATTTTTTTTATAATTTCAATTAAATTGAGTTGGTTTTCTATTGAAAAAAGGAGTATTTTTAATCAAGAAATATATTACAATGTTTTTTAAATATTTAAAAATTGTCAAAATGATAATAAGAGTGCCTTTTTATTTTTTTTATTTCGTTATCTTATGTTTAAAAATTAGAAATTAGAAAAGTATTTAACTATAATTCTAATTTAGAATATTTCAAAGACTGACAATAATTATAATTTGCATAATCTTCTATGATTACTATAATAAGTAATTACCAACGTCTTATTGAACAGCCTCCTCTTAGATTTCAGACACGCGTCCATCCTCCGACCGGGAGTTGCGAATCAAAGGAGCCACACACGTTGATCTCAAGGAATCCACTGGCATGTGGTGCCAGATTTCGACACGCGTCCCGCCCTCTGTTCCAGGGTAGGAATCTGATAAATATTTCATGGTCGAAACTTAGACCTGTCCCAGGGGCCGGACCGATCATCTCAATTTTTTTTCCCCGTCTATCCGTCCAGGGTTTAGTGCTGTCCGTGACTTTCCCCAATCTCCACCACCCTTTGAAAGTAACCGCCCACGTGTCGGAAGACGACGTGCCGGTTCTCTTTCCCAGACGCCAACCTCAAATTTATGACCAACCAATTCCTGCCACGTGTTCTGTAAGCAAATGAATACGCGACAGTCATCGCGCCCTCACAGGGGGGTGGGGTCCTCTGACCCTCGAGTGGGCCCCCACCCCTTTGAGAGGCGAGGGCAGTGCCTTGAGCCTCTCATCGGGGCGGCCACTGCCGTTGATGTCATCCACCTCCATCCTGGACGAGGCTAACCTCGAATTTATGAGCTAGTAAATTTGGAGATCGAATCCAGCTGTATCGATTCAAAAATAATCTATATACGGAGATCGAATCCAGCTGTATTCTATAGATTCAAAAATAATCTATTTTTATGTATTAGTGAGAATTGATCATTTCTACTTATGTTATAGATGGAGATTATTAATCTCCATTAATATATATATAAAAGTATTCTCTTTTGATTCATAAAAATGGATCAGTGGATTCAACTGATAAATTTTACCGTTGACGTCTTCTAATTAAAATAATATGCTTTGGTGGTCCCACTTGCAATGCTGTTAATCAAGCGAGCGGAGTCACTAATCACCTTCAACGTGGCGTACATGGCCGGTGACGTCACCCTTTCTCAGATGCCAACCTCGAATCTAAGGTGAAGAAAATTATGCCACGTGTCATGTAACTATATAATATGTTGTCTCACAACAATGCGGTTAATCAGGCGGGCGGGTCACTAATCATCTTCATCGTGGCGTGCACCGCGGATGACATCACCCACTAATCACTCTATTCAATTCCAGCATTTGGATCACGAATCGACGACTTCTCGATCCTCACGGGGAGCGCCTTGTTGGTCGGCTGCATTTTCTTTAAGTTTTAGTTTCGATATAAATTAAAGTATTTTTTTTTTTACAAAAATCACAAAGCAATATCTTTATATATATATATATATATATATATATATATATATATATATATATTATTTTAATATTATTATATCGGTTGTGATATTATTATTATAGAAATAATAAAATAAAATTACTCTAATTTATCAAAAATATGATATGTAAAATATTATTATTTTAAACTATCTTTTATAAAAAAAAATCAATTTAATACTTGTAATAAAACGTATTTTAATATAAAAATACTATCTTATAATAATTTTCGAGTATAAATATCGATCGATCGATCGATCTGTCGAGGACGGATCCCTTGTTCTTGATTCGCAAATTGAAGGAAGGATTCAACCTCTCTTTGGAATTCGTTCTTGAATTGATTGATTGGTCGCTGCCATTGGATCGAGGACGGAGGAAGGACGGCATGGACGAGCGAAAGCGACAGGAGAAGAAGAAGCAGAAGAAGAAGAGATTGCGAATGGGGCGTGGCTCGGTGGTAGGCTCGGAGCGCTGCGTCTCCTGCACCACCTTCAACATTCTGGCGCCAATCTACAAGCGACTCAGCAAGGAGGTGAGTAGCCGACCGCTGTTCTTCGATTTTAGGGATCCTCCTCATTTTTCCTTATCTCCTTGACTTGTTCTTCGATTTCAGGACCAGAGTTGCAGGGAGAGCCAGTACAGGGCATATTGGTCGAGCCGGAATGAGAAGATCATCGACCGGCTCTTGGGCGATCGTTCCTCTATAATCTGCCTCCAGGTACGATACGATTTTACAAGCTTCCGATGATTTGGATATGATCGTGTTTGAGGCATCTCGATTGATTTAGGAGGTTTGGTTGGGGAACGATGAGCTCGTTCAAATGTACGAGAAGAGATTGGGAGATGCTGGCTATGTGAGTTTCAAGCTTGCCCGGACGAACAATCGCGGCGATGGTACGTATGATTCTGGTACTGCTGCTTCTGCTCCCTTTCGTTAATTTGATGCATTGACTGATGTTTTCGAAGAGAATTGCTACATTCTCTATAGTCTGTGTCTCAGTGTCTGCTTGGTTGCAAAAGATTTAGTTGTTTCTATGATTTCTAGATGAGAATCTTCGAACATGATCATGATGCTAAAAGGGAGAATGAATCTGTTTCTTCTTAAAAAGTTCTATGCTTCATTTATTTTCTAAAAAAATCTACATCTTTTTACTACTTGATGAACGATTTAACTCAGTTTCTAGTAATTAAACTCCGTGTGACCTAGAGGTAATGTTGCTGGGTATATAATAGACCCTTCTTGGAAACAACTTCATGCACAGCCAGCCTTTTTTTTTTTTATGATGAATAAACTCTGTCATGGTTGCTCCCAAGCAGGAGGGCTGCGTTAACCAATGTCAAATAAAAGTAAATATTTTGTGTGGATCTATCAAATTATTAAGGTAATGCTATCAAGGTTACAATTAGGCAATGTAAGATCATAATAAATACAAATAGAGAAAGAGGAGACTAAAGAAAATATTGTAAAATTCATTGAAATATAGAGTCAACGGGTGTGAGGGATATAGACTTAATTAATAGAATGAAAGTTTTGGTTGTTGTTGTATTATTCAGTGTTCTTTTCACCTTCATCTTTCCAATATATATATATATATATATATATATATATATATATATATATTATTAATAACTTATTTGTTTATCTGAATTATTCTATGAAAAAGGAAAATGTCCAATAAATATATTCACCATTCCAATCTGTTATATTCTAATACCTATACATTGAATTGCTATTAAACTGAAATCTTCAATCTGTGACCAGGTCTCCTTACCGCTGTGCACCAGGGCTGTCTTAGGATTATAAACCATCGAGAATTGCTTTTTAACGACTTTGGCGATCGTGTTGCTCAGCTCTTACATGTGGAATCAGATGGTGCTTTGTGGCAAGGGCAAAAATGCAGTGACCAGCAACAAATTCTGATTGTGAATACTCATTTGCTATTTCCTCACGATTTTAGCTTGTGTATAGTTCGTTTGCAACAGGTAAACATCTCCTTTTTGGCACTAGTTTTTCCCCAACAATTCCTTCACCTGCAGCCTGATAACTTGCTTTTTGGGATTGCCAATGCAAGGTGTACAAGATTCTTCGGTACATTGAAACATATCGGAAAGACCATAATCTCGATTTGATGCCTATTATCCTCTGTGGGTAAGTACTATTGTTGGACAAATCACTCTCTCTTTTGAACAAATGGTGACTCAATTTCCACACTATCCTACAGAGATTGGAACGGAAGCAAGCGGGGGCATGTCTATAAGTTTCTTAGGTCTCAAGGGTTTGTGTCATCATATGATACAGCTCACCGATACAGCGATGTGGATGCTCACAAGGTTGTTATCTTAATTTATGATTCAATTATTGCTTGGTTGCTAAATTATCAATATCAAAATCTTTAGTCAATGTTCTTTTCCTCTATCCTAATGCAGTGGGTTAGCCATCGCAATCACCGTGGGAACATCTGTGGAGTTGACTTCATATGGCTTCTAAATCCCAACAAGTTGAGAAAACCATTGAGAACTAGCTGGAATGAAGCTGTTTTTGGTCTTATTAAGGTAAGTTATCTGTTTGTTTGTTTGTCTAAGTCACAAATTTTATATTTTATAGTTCCTATAAAGTATTCTAATCATGTGTTGTACCATGAGTACGTTGGCATTTCTTTTTTCCTTCTTATTTCACAAGCAATTGCAAACTAAACTAATGGAGATTTATGAAAAGTTGATGGAAACATTCAATAAAAAATATTGTTTATTAACAGATATTGGCTGATAGACTAACATAGAAATATTACAATTGAGTCAAGTTTTCATCTACTATTTTTCAATAAAAAAGAGTAATCTGATGTGCGAAGCTCCCACCAATACGAAGAGGTCTTGGGGAAGAATCGGATCACATTAGTTCTATTACGTGCAACTTTATTAATGTTGTTAAACTCCTATAAAAAACCCATCATTTGGTGGGGTGGGGCTGGCTTGGCGGGCTAAAAAATTCTCCAACCTAGCCTATCCCAAGATTGATTGTGGGTTAGACAGGTCAAAATAAAAATATATAGAAAAATCCCTACAATTCATTAAATTTAATCATTCATAAATAAGTTTTATTCTAGAAAAATTCCCAGTAAAATTCTTAATTCCTGATTTCACACTTATACATATTAGCCAATGTAATTGGCACAAAATACATATATCACCATAAATCCATAACCATAATCCAATTTTTTTTAAAAAAATCCTTCTCAACCCACGGGTCAACTTGAGCTCACCGCGGAATGATCTACTTTTAAATGGATTTTAAAAGTTTAATCTAACCCACTTGAATTGTTTGATGGGGCGGGCCAATTTGACGAGCTCAACTCAAATTGACAGCTCGAATCCTTATCCTACATTACAAGAAGTTGTTTCGGTGACTTGAACCCATTACGACAATGGCCAAAAGTTAATGGATTTGATTTCATAGTATGACCAAAATTCATCTATGAATGTTCATCAATATGATTACTTGATGTATGAAATGACTAACTACCCTGTTAATTTATGTATGAAATGAAATATTGACAGCCAAATTATAAACTCAGCTTTTTCTTTATAAATTTTTTTTCATTCTTGTAAAGATAAAAACTAACTAATACTTCTCTCATTTAGTCTCTTCTGCGAGCAGCTTCTCTTACTGAGGATAATGCATTTGCATTCCTCAAAGTGGACAGTCCTGGCTATTTCATCACCTACTCAGGTTTTTGTCAGGCACTCCATCAGGTATATAATTAGAGAATCTTAATAAGAATTCAAATTTCTTTTATCTCATATTCTAAATCAATGCAGCTTGGTTTGTGCGGCCATCCTCATGGCCTTAGTTCTGAAGATACAAAGGATTTATGGACTCAAGCTGACACCGATCGAAATGGTGTTGTAGATTTTGAGGAGTTTCAGGTATTAAACATAAGACATCTTTTAACAAAGCACTTTAACTACGCATCTTCACCATATCTTAATTTATGCCACATTTGCAGCAGCAAATTTGGAATCCTAAATGTTTTGAACAAGCTAAAGATGAAATAACATCGGAAACTAAAGAATCACGGATGATACAACAAGCCTTTGGATTTAATGTGAAGAATGCGGTCCTCTTCCCACCAGAAGTTGAACAAGGGATGTGGCCCGAAAACTATTCTCTTTCCGACCATGCACCTTTGACTGTTGTATTCTCGCCTGTAAAGATTCCTTGTGGTCAACCAATTTGCTAATCCATGATGCATGAAATAGAGTTAGAGTAGGAATGTTTGGTTGTATATACAAGTGTGATTTAAGTGTATAGATGGACCGATTTCTATTCTCTAATGTAAACAAGCTAACCATTTTTGTGGGCTTGCTCAAGCGGTCAACTTGTTTACTTTGTGTATCATTCTCAAACTGTCAACTTAACATTCGCTATTGTTTCTTGATCTTATGTCTTATACTTGTTTACCTCGTGATGTAGGATTTGTGGATAGTCACGACGCTTCAAAGGAGTGCTACAAATTCTAAATGGATCATTTGCATCCTAGATTTGTGGGTGATCTCCTCCTCCTCTTCTTCTTATTATTATTATTTCCACATATCATGATAAATTAGAAAGTACGCAGGTGGTCTATCAATCTAATATTTTTAGATCAATTTTTTATTAAAAAATTATCCATTAATTCATCACAATCAATATACTTTTCAAACTTTGGGATAGGAGTATCATTCATAAAATATAAGATTAGTAGCATGGAATGTTAACCAAATGAATTTTTCTTCTAATATGCATTACTTATGTTTCATGTGTCAACTTCTACTCTTACTAAGATTTTATAGCTTATTTGTATTTATATTTATTTTCTAGTTAAGCTTATTATGGAGAAGACATACTTAGAAATGTCTATGTTATACTTAGAAATGTCTGTATCTGTGTTTGTGCATGTGCACGTGTGCGCACGCTCTTTCGATGGATGTTCTATGTAATTTAGCACGATACAAATTTTATTATTAGGTCTTATTGGCACTTTAATAGCATGATGTTGAACATGACTAATATCTAGCCAACATAGGATATGATTGTACTGGAAGACACAACCAGACAGTGTCAATCGTTGTGGGTTTGATGAGCATATCGAAGAGGTCCATCACACGACTGATATGATACGGGAGTCTAGGTCATGTTTCTCAAGGAGGCACTGAGTTGATGCAAGATTTTTTATATTACTTGGTATTTTTGGTCCAAAATATCATGTATAGCTTGGGTTGAATATATAGGATCATTGTAACCTTAAAATAGACAAGGAATTCTAATTGAAGCTTTCTTTGGGTATTTTGTGGAGTAGGTACATCGCCAAACCATGTTAAACTCTTTATCTTCTCTTATCTCTCGTTTTTCTTCAGTTTCTCTTTTGCGATTTCTTCATGATTATTGCGGTGTAATCTCAACAACTGGTATCAAAGTTCAAGGTATTATGTCTGAGATTTCTTCTGTGAAGTATGATCTAGCAAATTTCGATGGAACTGGTAATTACAAATTATGAGGGTTATAGATCTATTGATGTAACAAAGCATGGTGAAGGTGGTAGGTAAAAAGAAATTAGATGGTCTGGAAAAGGCATATTGAGAGGAGCTACCGACAAAGATAGTGGCAATGATTAGACTTTGTCTAATGGATGATGTGATGTATCATGTTATGAATAAGAAATCACTGGTGACAGTTTGATAGAAATTAAAAAGCCAATACATGTTCAAATCATTGACAAACAACCTCTATCTTAAGCAAAAATTGTTTGAACTTAAGATGTCAAAGAACACAGATCTGAGCTAACATATCATCATATTTAATTAGATCGTAAGTGATTTGAAATGGGGTGATATGATGAAGACAAGACGCTGATGTTGTTGAATTCTCTACCGTCATCTCCTACGTACGAGAATTTGGTTATGACCCTGATGTGAGGAAAGGAAAATCTAAAATTGGAGAAAGTCACAAGTGCTTTGTTGGGTTTTCATAAGGGGAGGAAAGCCAATGATGAGAATTCACAAGGTGAAAGACTTGTGGTGAGAGATAACTAGGAACATGGTAGGAACTGTAGGATCATAAAGAGCTAGGGGGGGGGGGCGTAAATAGTGTTAGTCACTTTTTTTACTTGTTAGAAAACAAAGAATACACAATGGAAGAGAAAAGAAACAATGTTAAGAGCATCTACATCAGCTTCCTTATCCAAAATGCATAATTTAGTATAAAAAAGTTACTTTATTAAATTTAGATATTCACTTTTTAACACATCATATATTAACTTCCATATTTCTTCTCTCTCCTTTATAATATTTAGGGAATGAAATCCATTCTTTAAATTTAGAAAAGTACTATTCATAAATGCATAATTTAGAGAATAGATAGGGTAGCTGATGTAAAGGTTTTTTAGCTATCCTATCTAAAATTTAAGATAAAATCTTTGAATAGGGTAATCGATGTGAATGCTCTAACACTTTTTCTTTTATTTGGTTGGAGCCTTCAATGATTCATACTCCAAGGCCCGTACTCGCTGAATGCTTTCGTTGGGCAATCCACTATAATATCGAATAGATGCAATGACTTTAAGTACATAACAATAAATAAAAATGTATTGAAAACAAGTAGAGTATTAGATTGAGTATCGATTGTCGGAGTGACTCTTTGGTATCATGGAGAGCTTCTCGAAGTAGTGTGTGAGTACAAAAGTTGGAGCAATTGATGTTGTGAGGCTACTATTCGAAGCTTCTTTATAGTAAATTTCGGGCGCTTGGACCATCCTCTGGCACCTGGACCGCTGACATGACTGTACCTTGGCGAAACTCTATCTATGAAAAATCTATCCAACTCCGAGAGTCCAGACCAGTTTGGGCGCCTAGACTGTGATGTATGTTGGCCAATCAACATGCACCACCTTAGCTTGGCTAGTTACCCCTTCAACCCCTTTTCGGGCGCCTAGAGCCCCTTGTAATTTTGATTTTCTACAAAATACATTAGTCCAAGCAATAAAAATCACCCTGTAAAATAGAGTTAGCATATTAAAAAAATATGATTAATTTATGACTTAGATCCTGTCTTCCCAGGACTAGGATCTAGTCATGATCTCAACTTAGACATCCGAAATAACTCTAAGCTGGACCATGCCTATTATCCCACTGGGACTTATTCTCACTGGATCTCTCCTCTAGTGACTTACCTTCACTTACCAGTTATAGTCACTTGACTTATCTCTTGACCCACTATATCCTCCTACCAGTTGTTAAGTCCACAGACCCAACTAGATTTCGACCGATTGTTAGGTCCCACAGACTCAGCTGAACTTCCGGCCAGATATCGGGTCATTCCTTGACCTATCTAGAATTTCCACCAACTATCAAGTCCAACAGACCTAGCTGGATTTCAGCCTGATGTTAGGTCCTTTAGACCCGTTAAGTCCTACACACTTGGAAAGATCATTAGACAACATAATATCTGACTTTAATCCATTTATCATTCATCAAAACGTAAGTTTGACCATTAGTGCTAATTGCACCTACAGGAACAATACTTGATATGGGTCGAGCAACAATAATAAGACTCGATCTAAATCGAGAAAAAAAAGAAGGAAATGACATGCTACAAGGGCGGAGTAAATGGTCATATCAAGAGAGATTGCCCAGAGAAAAGAAAGCTAATGCAAAGAGTAAAGATGATTCATCGAAGTCTACACACATAGTGGAAGAAGAAAATGCAAAGAGCAATGATGGTGATATATTTTTTGTTTTGTTTAGTTCGGAGCAATTAATAGATTCTTGGAACCTAGGTTCTTATCACATGACACATAACAAGAATTGATTCAACACCTTGGTTCTGTTATGATGGGTAAAGATGTTTGTTGTAGAGTCATTGGAATAGGAAATGTCAGAATAAAGATGTTTGATGGTATGGTCAAAATATTATGTGATATTAGACATGTACTAGATCTGAGAAAAAACCTAATTTCATTGGGAATACTAGATGGCAGTGGTTGTTGTCAAATTTATATGTGGAGTAATGAAAGTCAGTAAAGGTACTCTAATGGTGATGAAAGGATAGAAACTAGTAGGAAATATCTATGATTACTAGGTATCATAGTTGTAGGTACATCTGCCATTGTAAAATCTAAATCAAATAATATAATCTTGTGGCATTTGCGGCTGGATCATATCGGTGAATGTGGGATACTGGAACTTAATAAAAGAGGTTTATTGAAGGGCATCAAAACATGCAAACTTGACTTCTGTAACTATTTATTCTTGGAAAACAAAGTAGAGTGCAGTTCAAGATAGTACACACAAGATAAAGGAAATTCTAAACTATATTCATATAAACCTCTAGGGTCTATCCAATGTAGCATCACGTGGAGGACATATGTATCTTGTGAGTTTCATCAACGATTACTTATGGAAAGTTTGAGTGTACTTTATGCATCACAAGTTAAAAAGTTTTTCAAAGTTCAAAATGTGAAAAATTGAAGTAGAGAATTAGGCTAGAAGGAAAGTTAAATATCTCAGATCAGACAATGGTACTAAGTACACAAATTCAAAGTTATAAGAATTTTATGAATAATATGGTATCAATAGACACTTCACAATTTGCAAGACACCACAACAAAATAGTGTAGTAGAAAGGATGGATAGAATAATAATTGAGAGAGATCGATGTCTCATATTAAATGTAGGGCTTGTAAAGAACTACTAGGTAGAGGCAATAAACATGGTGTGTTTTTTGATCAGTAGGTCACTGAGAGTAGCACTAGATAACAAAGTATCAGAGGAGTTGTAGACAGGTAATTCAATTGATTATTATCATCCGAGAGTGTTTGGATGTCCAACCTACATGCACGTTTCTAGTGAAGTCAAAGCAAAGCTGGATGTGAAGTCAAGACAATATATTTTTCTAGGTTATTAAAAAAGGGTGAAAGACTTCAAGCTTTAGGATCCTATGACAAACAAGATGGTGATCTACAAAGATGTGATATTTGATGAAAGAGTCATATTATAGTGTACTTAGGGAGAAGAGAAACATATACTCAAAAATCACAACAATGATAAGAATGTTGTGCAAGTGGAGCTAGAAACCCGTGGTTTTGATAGTGTTAACTCAAAGCACATAGAGCATCTAATTATAGTTGGAGACATGTCTAGAGGTACCATAAAACCACCCACCCGATATGGTTTTGAGAACTTGATTTCTTATGTAATTATCATTAGTAGTGTGTAGGATCGAATCGACGATGGAGGGGGTGAATAACATTACAAATTTAAAAAAAAATGAGCATATAGTAATTAAAGTAGTTGAATCAATTAGAGTAAGTATAGTGAAAATAAAATAAACTTAGACGGATTCAATCAAGTAAAACAAAGGTAATAAAAATATACAATAGATTTAGCTAACAGTTTAAACATGCAGGTTGATCAATCAAACTAGAAGTATAGACACGCAACAAATATAAATTGTAATTCTTATTTCTAAGCATGTAACTTATATTCGAAATTCTTTCATTGAGAGTAATCACTAGCCAGTCGCCACCAAACTCCATTCGGCTGCTTAGAACCGTCGAACATTCTTTCCTATAATTGTTATACGTAATGAGTAAGATATAAAATATAAAGTTACTTGCACTTACGTTGAGTCTAGATGTTCAGCCTCTAGTTCACTCATCTAGACTGAGTTGCCAAGCCACAGCTCCTAGCTGCTTCCACTTAGACTTATTTGTCAAGCCTTAACCACTTAGACTTAATTCACCTAGCTTTTAGCTATAAATTTTACTTGCCAAGCCTTAATCACTTAGACTTGATTCACCTAACTTCTAGCTAAGAATTTTGTCTGCCAAACCTTAATCACTTGGACTTGATTCATCTAGCCTATAGCTAGAAATTTATTGCTTGGTCTCTAACCAAGACTTAGCTTATGCCTGATTCTCAATCAAGACTTTAGATGTCTAGATCCACTAGGACTTAGTCATTATCTGATTCACAACCAAGACTTTAACACCTGTCAAGTATTCTGCACTTGTAAACTTGACACAATTGGTTAGATCACAGCTAACCTAACTTTAACCTTAATCATATATCAAAACTTTGGGTAAACCCAGCTTCAACAATCTCCTCCCTTTTGATAATATAAAAACTAAGTTAAAGTTAAGAATCAATAATCAAAATATAAATTGGAATTTATATTTAATATATGAAATAATTAAGCAAAATAGGGTAAGTGTTGTCATACATGAATATAATAAATGAAATATACCCCTTCTTTAATTATCGCTCCCCATTAATTAGATAAGAGATTAAATTGGAAGTTAATAAACACTTGATATTTTTATCTTTTCTTTTAATCTCTCTTCCCCTTTTTCATATATCAAAAAAATATGTTAAACTGCAAATAAAGTATGATATATAGTCAAGTTTGATATTGCGGTAATTAACAAAGATAATTTAACTATGCATGGATTCAAGTCAGATCAAAGTTAAAGAAAGATTAATCAAATAAGATAATACTTATGTAATCTAGAAAAGTGCAAACCAAGCTAAGAATTCAACTCAAGTTATGAATAGTAGAATCCAAGTCAAGTTAAACCAACAAATCATAGTCAAAAAAGTAAACCATAAGTCAAGTATAAATAGAAAGAATAACATTCAACTAATAATGAGATAAATAATTGTAGTATCAAAAAATTCTATGATAAATTGGTTTGGTTAGAAGGTGGGGTCTACTGACTCATAAGCTGAGCATGTAATATATCCATGATTTTGATGAAGATAAAATATGATAATTTTGAAATGAAAACATGGTTTGAAATGATCCTAGTCTAACTGTTCAAATATTTAGCTTCCCCTATGTTGGAGCTTGTTCTTGTCTAAAAGCAGAGAAGATGACAAGATGGGGATGTGGCTCGAAGGTTGACAAAGTGAAGACTCCACATGGTCCTACGACACAAGAGGCGTTAGTGCCGTGTCAGGAAGGGGTTCGTAACGTTAGCTCTCCGACGCTCAAGTAAGTTTCCAACGAAGTGGGGAGTAATGAGAATGCAATGACAAGGAGCATGTAGAATCACAAAGTTGCGCATACCCTCGCCTGTAGATGGGAACTCCCCTTTTATAGCTTCATTGTAGTGTCTTCTCATACATCTCAAAGCGGGCGCATATTTTCCCAAGTGTCCAAGGAAAAGACAAGTCCAAAAGTGTCCTTGACACCCTTCCTTAAGCAAGCATGCAAATCCTTGATGTGATAGGCTGGAAGCTTCTATCGTACGATTTGCTCGTGGAACATGCTCTGTTATCATTGTCACAAATCTCTAAAAGGGTACAAGGAGATACGTAGGCAGGTGCCGCTGTAAGCCGACTGGTAGCCACTCGATAGGGACACGCCCTGCTCGGCTGTGTTGCACAGAGCAATCTCCTTTCACTTAGCTTTTCCATAATCGGAGGGCTCCTCCCTGAACAGATGTGCCGCCCACTCGGCAAGGATGATGGCCGAGGGAGGTACTATCTATTTATCTCATAACTTTATGCTATCAGCTTGGCCCTGCTCATCCGTTCAGGTGTGCTGCTAGTCCAGCCATAACTTAACCGAACGGCCGACCTCACCTGATCTGTGGATAACGTCCTTTTACCTTGACTTTGACCTTCACGTTAGCCGGTCTTCCTTGTTTTGACCTATCTTTGATGGGACCCCTCTTTATCACCATATTAGAGCTCTAACAGATTTCAATTTTTCAATTGGGGTTGTATAGGAAACGTTAGCATTTATCACATGAATATGGTGTTTGGATACCCAATGATGGTTATTTTCTACTTGGTTAACTAAGCATGATTTTGAAACCTAAGAAATCTTATTTTATCATTTCTTTTGACTAAGGTAAGGTAAGAAACATGATTTTGATTTGAGCTAAGTCCAAGTCCAATCTTGTTGTAAGCAACATGTCTGGTTCCAATCATCATATTCAAATATTTTGACCCAAGCGTGAACTTGCTTATGGTAATTTTTAAATAAATAACTTGGGGGGTCAAATCAGAATACTCTTTTTTAATTTTTTTTTCAAAAAATATGAGAATAAGCAACGAAAATAAAGAAACAAAAATATACACAAAAGACTAACACCTTTCTTTTTTACTTGGTTCATAGCTTGGCGACTGCTAGTCTAAGGCCCGTACTCGTTGATTACTTTCATCAACCAATTCACTATAAGCTTGATAAGTACAATATATCTTATTACAAGTAATGAAACAAAGCTTAAAAGAAAGATAATTGTACCGACAATCAAAAGGAGTGATGACTTGAAGGTTGTTGTCGGAGTTGCATTTTGGCATTATAGTAGAGTTTTGGAGCAACATGAGTGTTGTTGGAGCGTAGAAGAATGGTTACCGAGCTATTGGTTGAAGCTTTCTTTTATAGGGCATTCCGGGCGTTTGGATCCCTTCTGGGCGCCTGGAGTCGACCTGATCTGATCTGACTCCGTCGACGATTATCCACTTCCAAGTGCTTGGATTCATTTCGGGTTCTTGACCATTGACATAACTGCACCTTAGTAAAACTCTATCCAAGTCTCCTCTATCCATTCTCAGTTCCTAGAGGTGCATAGAGTTTGATATGTGCTATCCAACCAGAGTATGCCAACTTAGCTGCTTGCGTGGATGGATTCAAGTAATTTCAGGCGCCTGGATCCTTGTTATTGCTCGGACCTCCGGGCACCTGGAACCATTCTAGGTTGGAATGCCTTAATTCTAGCTTTGATTTTCTATATCACAGAGTTAAGACAATAGACATAATATAATATAAAATATAAGTATATACTTATTTAGACAGTCTCATGATTGTCTGGTCCTAATTTTTAAATTTTACTAAAATTTTAGGTAAGATCGACACCTACTGCTCCCTCAATTGGGAAGGTGTTTGATGTGCATAGATTATATATGTTTTATGCATTATTTGATACATATTTACTTGCATTTTTTGAGCATGATTTATATTATCGCACCTTATTTTATCATTATATCAGCATAATTACTCTTTTGTTAGAAAATATGTTCTTTGTGTATTTTCATTGATAGGGTGCACTTTGGAGTGAAAATAGAACAAAAATGAACATTGAAGTAACTTTAGAGGAAAAACAACAAACATAGTTGTGCCCCTTGTCATAGTTGTGTTTCATCAACTGACATGACACGACCATGTCTCCCAGGACCTCCCAGAGCCTTACCTAGTAGAACCCATGGCATGACCATGCCCAAAGGCAGGACCATGTCTTGCTCCAACCAAATTAATGCCAGGTCTATGTTCTAGGGACACGACCGTGCTTCATCTCAGCAGGCTCCATGAGTAGGTCGTGCTTAGAGGAATAGCCATATCTCCTTTTCCAGAGCTTCTCATGGCCCAACCTTGCCGAAGAGGCACGGTCGTGCATCCTTTTCTAGAGATTTCCATGGGCTGGCTATGCTTGAGAGGCACAACCATGCCTCCTTCTCGCGGTATACACACCATGGTCGTGCCTCTTAGGTACGACATGTGGTGTGGAGCCGGGGCTATATCTCTTAGCTATAAAAGGATAATTTCTCCCCTTTTGAGAGATATGGGATTGGGGATCCACCCCTTTCCTTGGGGGAATGGTTCTTCCCTTAGGGAAAACCATATAACCTCATCCAAGAGCCATCACGATGATTTATCCACCTTCGGAGTATGGAGACTCATCCCAAAGACATCGACAACACATCGCTAAGCATTTCTTTCCTATATTCATAGATTTAGATTGTAAGAATATTATTATTCATATATTTTGGTTATTTCTTCTTGTCATGGAGTAGATTCTCTAGATTTAAGATGTAGGGAGTAATTAATATCCATGAGTTCTTATATCAATTTATATCACAATTACTTCCTTAATCCTAGAACAATAGATCTACTCCATGGCATGAAGGGAAGACTCCAAAGACATAAGAATTGAAAGCATCCAAACCCAACTAGAAGAGGAAGGGAGAAGAATGCTTATCCGATTGCGTCAAGTGATCTTCGGATTTAATCCTTTGCTTCCGGAGTCAATGTGATGATGGAAACAACCTCGGATCGTCAAATGGAGAGCGTTGGGAACATATATTATCACCAAGATGGATCTCTCAAAGGGAAAACCTTCCTCCTCTTAGAAAGGGGAAGAGATCCTCTTAAATAGTGTTGGGCACGGGCCTGGCACGACCCGTGCCATGGCCATGTGGCATCCACACGACCATGGTTTGCTTGATCTCTGGGCAGGTGGCACTGCTGTGTCGAGTCACACAGTCGTGTTTTGCTTAATCTCTGGATGATCTACATGGCTGTGTGGATTCACACGGTCACAGTCTTCTCCTGCTCTCGAAGGCCACATGGCCGTGTGGCTTCACACGGCTGTGGCAATCTCCTCCTCTGCTTCTTGACATGGCCATGTGGATTCACAGGGCCAGAACCTTCTCCACCTCTATTAAGTGGCATGACCGTGTGAACTTCACAAGGGCAAGCCCTTTTACTTCGCTTGTTCTCTGAATCATCTATAAGCACCATTTTTACCCCATAAGTGGTTCCTATAAGTAGAAAAATACACAAAGAGCAGATCTTCGACAAAGAAGAGTAATTATGCTTAAAGTATAATAAGAGGTGTAGAAATGTACAAATCAAGCATAAATAAAGTATGTGAATGTGTGTCAAAGTATGCATAAAAGTGTATATGATCTACGCACATAAGAATTTTGGAAGGATTATGACTGTAAAATTAACTACCATTTAGAGAAAGCTAATATGCTTTGAGTAGGGAATCTCGAGGAGTTTTGGCTTGTCATCAAGTTATGATTATAGAATTAGTGTAGAGTTCTAATTTGGGATTGGTATATTAGAGACAGATAGAGCGATAGACTATAGAGTCCATGGTTGCACAATCACCTATTCTTGAGCAGATTTAGATGGCGCAAGCTAGTGATCAACATCTGTAGCTTTTATGTAGTAGAGTAGTCTCAGGACAGCAGACAGAGTTTTCATGTGATGAGAATGAGATTCTTTGTTATAGTAGGAGACGTGTGTTCCTAGGTCACATTCCGTCTAAGAGGAGATACTCTAGTAAGCACATCAATCTGGATTTGCACTACATCCGGGTGGTACCTGATGTATAGAGATTTAAAGCATTATATTCGTAGAACAATATGAAGAAAGACATCACGGATTTTATAGCTTGATGTCTAGTATGACAGCAAGTGGAGGTTGAACATCAAAAACTGAGTTGAACATCAAAGACCAACAGGATTGTTTTAGTAGATTCAGATACTAAAATGAAAATGGGACCATGTTATGATAGATTTTGTTGTGGGATTACCTAGGACACGGAGAGGATGTGATGTAATTTGGGTAATCGTTAATTGGTTGATTAAATTTTCTCACTTTTTACTAATTTATAGGGCAGACCCTTTGGATTGCTTAGCAGAGTTATACTACAGAGAGGTTATCAGACTTCATAGTTTACATCTGAGTTTCATATAGGATAGAGATCCATGATTTACCTCATGGTTCTGGCAATGTTTATAGTAGGCTATGAGTATGAAGCTCCACTTTAGTATAACTTCCACCCTTAGACAGATGGATAGTTTGAGTACACTATATAGACGTTGAGGGATCTGCTAATAATGTGTGATATGGATTTCAAAGGTAGACTTTGCTTACTACAATAGGTAGAAATATCAGCGTAGAAAAAGTTCGCGTGAGCTCATAACTCACAGAGTCATCACTATCTACTTGGAAGTAGATCATCATGTGGTTTCATAAGGGAACCTTAAGCCTCTCATGGTTGGAGATTGGTTCATAATACAAGGATGGACTAGTATATGAGTGTGTTGCTTTGTTATTACCTTTGGGTGAAAATTCCTTAGTTGAGTAGTAAATTTGGAGATCAAATTTTTATTAGTAAGAAGAATGTAAGATATGACAAATAAATAATAATTAAATAATAAGTGTTATTAGAGAAGTAGCCTTATGAATTTTTTAGAAATTTTTTTAGATTTAAACAGAGTTCGTATGACACATTTGAAGGGATGAATCTATTGGGCTAAAAGAAAGTCTATTTAGATAAATTAACCTAAAGTTGAAATCATTTAACCTAAGTTAACTTAATCAAAATCTAAGTATAAACATTACTTACCTAAGCTTCATCTCCTGATTCCCCTCTTTTCCTCTCAATCTGGCGCCAACCTCACGCGTCTCTGTCGATGCCACCGTCCGATCACTGGTGTCATCCATTGAGATAGAGAGACACTTGTCTAGCTGCCCCTCCATTGACTTGTACCATGGATCAGTGCGGGACACAGCTACAACAAGAGCGGTGGCCAAATTCTTGTGGCAGGAGCAGTGGTCAAATTCTTCCATGGTGTGCTCATGCCACCATTACTCCGCTGCCTCATTGAGCGTCAGTGCCGATGGATCACCACTGCCTCCTCACACTAGAGCGACATCACCCATTCATAGTGTTGAGCCCATCCTGGCAGCATCGAAGTCTCCCTTTGCTTTCAATCGAGGCAACCATTTTGACCTAGCACCGGCCGCCGACCATTACATCCCTACCTTCGGCCACCAATCATCAGTCACCTTCTGCTTTAAGTCATACCCTAGCCTGGATCAATGTTGTTTTTCCCTCTTCCTCACTATCGCCGCCTAATCACTGGATTGCTCTACTACTATACCTAATGTAATCACTCAATCCTAGCGGCAAATTTAGGGGTTGGATGTTGGATTGATGACCTTGGGGCATCATATTTATTGGATAGCAACCAAATCTCTATCTTGAGGGCATTTGATCTGTTGGGCAGCAACTTCACAATCCTCAGCCATAATTTCTGGTAGCAGATTTTGTCCAGTTATGAATCAATACTTGGGCAATCGGATTTGGGTAAGTCATGGAGGTAATTTTGTGTATGAACTAGATTTAATTTTAGTTGTGCAATGATTAGGGTTGATGTTGGGTTGAACCTAATCTAATTATTTGGATGGATTAGATTAGGGTTAATGAGGGGATAAATAAGATTTAATTAAGAAAATTATGAGTAACTACTTGTTTCAGAATAAGATTTAGCTATTTATAACATATGTAATTAGATAATTACACATGTGAATGCAGGATAGTGATTTGCGACAAGCAGCGTGACATAGGGGTTATTTCTGTCGAGTTATATTGAGGCGAGTACTTCTTTCTTGGCCTCTTTAGTTTATTAAACTTAGTATATGATTATTTTTGTTTGATGGATTAGATTGTTTTACCTTAAATCCACTTGTATTTATCCATGCTTGATACTTACGTGCTTGACCTTAGAGATGCTCTAGTTATTTATGTAGGATCATTACGTGCATGAGAGGGGAGGGGGGGGGGGTGAATAACGTGGTTTTAAAAATAGAGTCCTTTTTAAAAACTTAATAAAAAGTGTAGTGGAAAAACTAAATAAAAGTAAAAACACAAGACACGGTCGGTTACTTAGTTTGCAACTTTTAACGACTCCTACTTCAAGGCCCATGATTTCTTGGATCATATTGACGGGCAATCCACTAAAAACCTCTTTCGAAACCACCGAAAGAGGGAATCGAGTACAATAAAAAATTAAGGATAAGTGTAACAATCTACACTTTCCTTTATGTAGTAATTAAGCACTTAATTAAAAACTTTCATTACCCAACACTTGAATATTATCGGATCAAGCTCGGTGTCGGATGACTTCTCAACAGTAGTAGAGCATAGCATAGTCATAGCACAAAGGGAAAATGAAGTCGGAGAAGCCGGAATCTCAAATAATCGCGTATATATGTTTTTTGTTGAAAACTGGTCGAACCTCCATTTTATAGAACATTGGGGGCACCTCCAATGCCACTAGAGGCAACTTCAACCTCAAAACTCATCCCCGAAGAAGTAGCTCCTCGTCCTTAACGAAGCCTGCTACCTTATCCGCTCAATGGCACCCTCATTGAGCTCTGAGGTGCCACCAACACTTCGAGGTGCCTTCCCTCAGCTAGTTCGACACAATAATCTTCCAAAACTCATTTTTTTACTCTGAACTCAGAATTAAGCTCTATTAGTTGCCACATATGCAAAATTCAAAGATCTACATCTGTCTCTACATCACAGAGTTAGAAAAATACATACATAAATAGTTTATATATATTTATGAGTTAGATCATGCCTTATCTAGACTAGGATCTAGTCTTGGTCTCAACCTAGATTTCCAAAATGGATCTATGTTGGATCGACGCCTATAGTCCCTACTAGAACTTGTCCTTACTGGATCACTCTCCTCCAGTGCTTACCTTACTTATCATTTGTAGTTACTTGACTTGCCTCCTGACCCAACAGGTCTTTTTGCTAGTTGTCAGGTCCATTGACCCAAATGGACTGCAGCCAACTGTCAGGTCATGCAGATCCAGTTGGACTTCCTGCAAGATATTAGGTCACTCCTTGACCTATCTAGACTTCATGCTAGTTTTAAGGTCCTCACACCTAAATGGACTTCAGCCTGTGTTAGGTCAACTAGACCCATCAATTCCTACACACTTGGTAACAAGGTTAGATCACACAACATCTAACGTTAATCCATTTGTCATTCATCAAAGCTTAGGTTTGACAATTGGTGCCAACTACACTGATAATTTCATATATAGTCTTGTCTTTGGGTATCTATACTCTGTAGTGTATACACATGTAGAGTATGTGTTGGGATATGTCTGATGCGGTGTGTTCTAAAAATATGTTTCGTAAACATGCATAATGGAAGACTTAACGATAAATAAACTAATTTATTACATCACACACACCACATACATGCAAGATACAATCACACGGACAAGATCATAAAACAAAATGAAATTGAATAACAATTATTCTAGGTATACCTTATGGATGACCTGTAACGAGAAGGACATCAACCTTTTGTGACATTATCGAACCTGGCCTCTATCAATATCCCTTCCGAGCTCATCAAGATAACTCCAAGAGAATAAGCTTTGCCTTCGAAAGGTACTAGCGATGAGCGAAGGAGAAGGATCGAGAAGAGAAAGAAGAAGTAAAAGGAAGATCTTCCTTTGGGTGGCTCACGACAACAAGAGGAGACCCTCTTATTGTGATCGGTGACAAGTGAGAGGGAGAGGGAGAGGGAGAGAGAGGTATTGAGTTTAGATTGTCAAAACCTAATCAAGCCAATAATAAATTGTCTATTAATTCTCTCTTAACCATATCAATATATAGTCCTCTTTAATGAGTTAGATTAGAAAACCTAAATCCAACCCATTATGGCTTAACCAAAAATTAGCCCATTAATCCATTGGTTTGGTTCACAATTAAATCAAGTTGGTTCATGGCTAAACCAAATTGGTTCATGACTAAACCAAATAGGGTCCAACTCTTTCATAAGATATGTTACCCTTCTGAGCTTCCGTTTCGACAAATATTTTTATATTTGTCTTATGTATAATCTAATCAAATATTTATTTTTTGATCTAAGAATTATATTCTCTAACTTGTTTTATGTCTTTTAGAGACTCGTAGTGTGTGTGACCTAGGTTTTCGATTTATCTTGATCATCCATAATTAACTACCTAATTATGGAATGATTACGAGTGACACCTAGTAGTATATTATGATCCCCAATTAACTAGAAATTATAGTTGATCTCAGAACTAATTCTAAACCTTCAACAGCTACAGTGAGTCGTGTCTCGTTCCTTTCACTCATCTTATACCCACTTGGTTCAGAACATGGTATATGTGGATGCCCCCACTAGGCTAATTACATCACACCTAGTCCAAGTAATACTTTCTTGTTCTACGGATTAAAATTACTCGTACATGTATAGAAGAGTCATATTCTTAACAAGTGATGCTTTGGCCACAGACTTTTAAGTAATACTCCTAATGAGTGACCATAGGATATATGTCTCCTCGTAAGGAGTAGTGAATCTTTTGTGAACTATCCAAATACCTTCGAGCACTTCAACTTATACCCAATCATCTCGAATCCACACCTCCAAGGAGATGCTTGTTGAAGATGTCAAAGTATAAGTCTTTATGACCAAAGTGACTTGTATATCTCAAGTCTAAGAAAACTTGCACTCAGTTGTAGTAGAGATTTCACAGACATATGCATATATGTAGAGAATCATATGAAGTCTTACAGCAAATCACTCCAATGACCTAGCTACCATAACTAGCATCCACGTTTAACTCTCGACATCCCAATGTCTCCTGCCAATGAGAAACATCATCTTGGATAAACCAAAGAGTATAACCCATGATAGTCTTACACAATTGATGATGTCTAAATGCACCAATTCGACGCCTAAGGAAATTTCAATACGTTTATAATTGCACATATAGAGATAATCGTAAGTTGTGATCTAATAAAAAATTCTCTCATGCTATGAATTGTATTACGGACATTCAATAAATAAGTTTAAGACTATTTAAACATATAATATACACTCAAATAGTGAATCTATATTTATCAAATAAATAGCAAAATCATAAGGTGTACTAGTATAAGTGGGAGATTGTTGGAATGTATACTAAAAGCCTAGTTTTTTGTATAAACATTTACTTAGAAATAAGAATCATATTGGCCAAATATCTACATTTATAAGCTAAGTGTAGTTGTTCAATTAATTTATATTGTAGATAACATAGTGTGTGGTGTCACACACAGAAGATAATGTTATCAATTCCTTATAAATTATAAACAGTAGCTCACGACTGAGATGGAAAGGAACAAACTATTGGAATAGTCATAGTATAATTAGGTATTAGTTTATCTTGACTGATAAATTATACTAGTACACTCTGAGTGTATTGAGCATGACCATTTAAGGTAAGTTCTTTTTATACTGACTTAATAAAAGAACAAGACCTTTGTTATTATGGAAGTGTGTGCTCTTAATCCAAATATAGTAACAATCATGTGTACTTAGTATTTATTTCTTTGACTTATTAAATGGTGAGATTTAGCTCGATAAATCAAGAGACTCGATAAGTTGGGAAATGATATTATTTATAGTGTGTGTTGTTGATTATAGAAGGAAACTGTGTCCTAGGAATCTAGGTTGATAATGCCCCCAGGAGGAGCTAATAAGGATGGTCATGTAAACCCTGCATGTGGACTTAGTCCGACATGATGATAAGGTTGAGTGGTACTACTCTTAGAGCTAGATATTAATTAAGTGAGTTGTCAGTAACTCATTTAATTAGTGGACATTCGATATCTTAAACACAGAGAGATTAATACACTCATGATAAGAAGGATCCCAAAATGTAATTTGGGATTGGTGTGGTAGTTTAATAATAATTCTTTAGTGGTATAAATTATTATTGATGAAATTAAGTTAGGTGTTCGGGGCGAACACGGGAAGCTTAATTTCATCGGGAGACCAAAACCAATTCCTCCTCTCGATCCCTATCGTAGCCTCTTATTTATAAAGTGTTATACCCACCTTCATACCCAACCTAAGGTGGCCGGCCAAGCAAGCTTGGAGTCCAAGCTTGGGCCCGCCAAGCCAAAGGTTGAGCCAAGTAAAGGTGGCCGACCCTAGCTTGGAGCCCAAGCTTGGTTTGGTCAGCCATATAAAAAAATAAAAGGGATTTTATTTAAAATCTTTCCTAATGTGGAAGCCATGGTTTTAAAAGAGAGTTTAAAATTTAAATCTTTTCTTTTATAAGTTTTCTACAAAAGATTAAGAGAAAGGTTTGATATCTTTCTTTATTTGTAGTTAAAAGGAAGATTTTAATTTTTGATAAATCTTTCCTTTTATGTAACCATCCTCATGATTTTAAAAACGAGTTTTAAAATTAAATCTTTCCTTTTATAGTTTCTACAAAAGATTAAGAAAAGATTTGATATCTTTCCTTATTTATAGATTGAGAGGAAGATTTTAATTTTAAAGAAAACTTTCCTTTTTGGAAATCATCCACATATTTTAATAGAGAGATTTTAATTTATAAAATTTCCTTTTATAACTAACCATGAAGGGAAAAATTATTAGAGAAATTTTTATTTTAAAATTTCCAGAAACAAATAAGGAAGTTTTAATTTTGTGTTTAAAACTTGCCTTATTTGGAGCAATTGAAGGGGTCGGCCATTAGAGGTTTAATAAGGAGTTTTAATTAAATTTTCCTTATTAACCAATGGCAAGGAGAATAATAAAATTTTAATTATAATTAAATTTTCTCATATGCCAAGACCAAGGAATATAAAAGAGGGGGTAGAGGTGCCTCACCTTACAACATATCTTCTATAGTTTCTCCTCTCTTCCTTGGTATGTGGCCGACCCTATTCTCTTCTCCTCTTCTATTCTTCTTTAGTGGCCGGTGCATCCCCTTCTTGGAGTTCTTGTGGTGGCCGGTTCTTGTTAGGAGAAGAAGGAGAGAAAGGAGGCTTTGCTCTTGCATTCCTTGGAGCTTGGTTGGTGGCCAAGAATTGCTATCTCTTGGAGAAAGGTGCTTGGCCGAAACTTGGAAGAAGGAAGAAGGAAGAAGGAAGGAGGCTTGGTGGATTCTCATCTCGGTAGATCGTTTCCCATACAACGTCCGAGATAAGAAGAGGAATACGATAGAAGATCAAGAGGTTGTTGTTACAAAGAAAGGTATAACTAGTAATTATTTTTCGCATCATACTAGTTTTCTTTGTATAGTTTTTGAAATACTAAACACAAGAGGCATATGATTCTAGGTTTTGAATTTGTGATTCGAGTTTGTGTTTTTCTTTGTTTTTCAAATTTATGATTCGATTGTTCCTTTTGGTTAAAGTAGGGTTATATAAGGAAATTAAATATTAAATTTCTTTAAAAGGCATTGTCTAAGCGGTGGTGAATGATCCCATACGCAAGAAGGCCTAGTGCCTCGCCATGCAGTCCTGGAAGTCAATTTTAGAAATTAATATTTAATTGAATTTGTAACATGGGTGGATTTAGATCAATAATGTTAAGCATCGTTTGCGATCCAAGTTCAAACCACTAAGAACAAATAAGTTAAATTTGGAATCAATAATGTTAAGTTTCGTTTGCGATTCCTAATTTAATTTCTAAAGAACACAATAGGTTGTTAGTAAAGGTTCAGGACTTGTACAAAATTTTTATACAAGGGAGCCGGTATATTATTCCACATAGCAACCAATAGCTAAATGCTCTATGTAGCCATTCATCTTTAGTACAAATTACATTGCAGATGAACCCTCTTACATCTTTGAGAAAAAGAGAAACTTAGAGACCTCGAACCTTTTGGATCTAGCCTACTCATCAAACAAACTCATAAAGATGATAAACAATATCATAAGCATTCAAATGCTCATGTTGTTTCTATAGTTCAGGAGTTATAGCGGCTATCATACTGCAACTTGTAAGTACAGAATCATCCTTATGTTTCTGATAGGACAACAAATGGTCCGCAGTTGCATTAGCATCAAGAGTTATGGGAAGAGGCTCATCAAGAATATAAGCTAGCTTCTCAGCTTTGAGAACAATTCTCAAACTTTAAAACCAGTTTAAGAAGTTTGGCCCAGTCAGTTTGTTTGAGTCCAAAATCGAACGCAAATTAACACAAGTCATAATTAAATAATTAAACTAAACATACAAAAATAAGAATGTATAATAGTCATAATTTTTATTTATATACAAAATTTACATGTAATAAAATCCCGCCTATTTATCAAATTCAAACACCCTTATTTTAAATTTGAGAGATTGTAGGTTTTCTCAAAATGGGTTGATATCCACCATAGATAAGAACAACCTTGACTTTGGCCAACAAGTCATTCTTAGCTATAGCGGTAGGTAACAAGTTTACTGATTGCATCTCGCTTATATGCAACTATCATATTATGCTAGCAACTAATTGATTTTCATATGAACACCGAGTTGTAACATATTAACAAGTATATATCAAATGCATATTACCCAACTTCACCTCTATCCACATTGATCATGACTTTGGCACAATAAATCAACGTTTTAAGTTTAAAACTAACCCGTTAATCATGAAATTGCATCTCTATGATTTGCACATATTTAATTTCAAGTTGAGTTTGACTTTGGCCAACAACTCAAACAAGAACTTAAATTCTGGTTCTTACCATATTAACGAAAGGTGTAAGTTTTAATATTATGTAATGGATTTGGCTTCATCTACATCATACAAATATTTTATCTACATTACATTATGCACATGACATAAATGATGACATGACATATTGCACGTATGATATAGATGATGACATGACACATCATATGTATGACATAGCATGACACATCACACATACGACAAGGTCTAATCACATTACACACATGACAAAATCTAATCATGTCATAATTAATGCATCTACATGACATAAAATATGGCATGAACATGACATAAATTTATATATGTTATAATCCTATTTTGGAAATAAAAATATGTTATAAATCTAATTTTAATAAATCAAGATTTATCTAATCAAATTAGAAAACCAATTTTTAAATTTAATTAACATATCTCATCTATAATCTTTCTATCAATCAAGAGTTTTTAATTGCTTTTAAAATAAAATTTTAAATTATTTTTTTTAATAATTTAGAAAATAAATAATTAATATTTCTTAATTTCTTACAGAATAATTTAAATTTATATATTTTTTCATAATTTTTTAATTTTTTCTAAATTTAGTATTTCCTAATAATTTAAGAAACTTTTTAAAAATAAAATATTTTAATAAATTTAAAAATTCTAGAAAACACAATTCTATCATTTAATTCAGAATATCTTAAATTTAAATTTTTAAAGAATTTCAGAATCTTTCTAAATTTAGTATTACCTAACAAATTAGGAAATTTTATAAAAATAGAATATTTCTTAAAATTTTAGAAAATTCTAGAAATGGTAATTTCTAAATTAATAAAATATTTATAAATTTAATTTTATAAAACTATTTCAGAAAACTTCCAAAAGTGGAATTTTCTAACAATTTAGAAAATTTTCAAAAATAAAAAATTCTTAATAATTTCAGAAAAATCTCAAAATTAATTATAATACTAATTACAAACCATAATACAATTTTATGATCATGTTAAAGCACAATCAGACTCTGATACCACTATTGGTATATACCTGACGTGGTGTGTGCTAAAAATATATTTCGTAAACATGCACAGTGGAAGATTTAACGATAAATAAACTAATTTATCACATCACACACACCACACACGTGTAAGATTCAATCATGTGTATAAGATCATAAAATAAAATGAAATTGAATAACAATTATTCTAGGTATACCTTTCGGATGATCTGTAATGAGAAGGGCATCAATGTTTTACGACATTATCGAACCTCATCTCTATCAATATCCACGCCGAGCTCTTCAAGATAACTCTAAGAGAACAAGCTTCGCCTTCAGAAGGTACTATCCACGAGCAAAGGAGAAGGATCAAAAGGAATATCTTCTTCCTTTGGGTGGCTCACGATAACAAGAGGAGACACTCTTGTTGTGGTCGGCGACAAGAGAAAGGGAGAGAGAGAGAGGTATTGAGTTTAGGTCTCCAACCTAATCAAGCCAATAATCAATTGTCCATTAATTCTCTCTTAATCATATCAACATATAGTCCTCTTTAATGAGTTGGATTAGAAAACTCAAATCCAACCTATTTTGCCTTAACTAAAAATTAGCTCATTAACCCTTTGGTTTGGTTCACAACTAAATCAAGTTGGTTCATGGTTAAACCAAATTTGTTTATGACTAAACTAAATAGGACACAACTCTTTCATAAGAGATGTGACCCATCGACATTTTCGTTTCGACAAATATTTCCATATTTGTTTTATGTATGGTGCAACCAAACATTTATCTCTTAATCTGAGAATCCTATTCTCTAACTTATTTTACGTCTTTTAGAAACTCGTAGGGCATGTGACCCAATAGATTCTCAGTTTATCTTGGCCATCCATAATTAACTACCTAATTATGGAACGATCATGAGTGTCACCTAATAGTACATCATGTTATCCAATTAATCAAAAAATCACAATTGATCTCAGAACTAATTCTAAACCCTTTAGTAGCTAACGTGAGTTGTGCCTCGTTTCTTTCACTCGTCTTATATCCACTTGGTTCAGAACATGCTCTATGTGTCTACCCCTACTAGGCTGATTGCATCACACCTAGTCTAAGTAATGCTTCCTCGTTCTATGAATTCAAATTACTGGTACATGTGTACAAGAGTCTCATACTCTTAACAAGTGATGCTTTGGCCAAATACTTTAAGTACTAATGAGTGGCCATAGGAATACGTCTCCTCGCAAGGAGCCATGAATCCTCTGTGGGATATCCTAACACGTTCAAGTACTTTGACTTATACCCAATTATCTCGAATCCACACCTCCAGGAGATGCTTGCTTAATATGTCAAAGTATAAGTCTCCATGACCAAGATGACTTGCACTCAAGCTGCATTAAGAACTTGTACTCAAGCTACAGTAAAAACTTCATAGACATATCCATATATACAGAGAACCATATAAAGTCTTATAGCAAGTCACTCTAATTAACTAGTTACCATAACTTGTATTCACATTTAACTCCTGACATCCCAATGTCTCCAACTAGTGAGAAACAGCTGCTTGGCTTAACCAAGAAGTATAGCCCACGCTTGTCTTACAGAATTGATGATGTCCGAATGCACCGATTTAATTTCTAGGGAAATTTTAATATGTTTATAATTGTACATGTAGAAATAATCATAAGTTATGATACAATCACAAATTTTCTCATGCTATAAATTATATTATAAACATTCAGTAAATGAGTTTAAGACTATTTAAATATATACTATATACTCAAATAGTGAATCTATATTTATCAAATAAATAATAAAATCATAAGGTAGTTCCTTAGGACATTTCTCAAAATCTAATAGTATGTACTGTAGGGGATATCTTGTTGACTGAATTAACATGCTGATTATGCATATGATGTTGAATGTATACATATTTGATATGTACTATAGGAGTTACCATGTTGACTATCCATTTGTATGTTGCATGTGCATGTGTCTGGTGTGTACTATTAGAGGAATCATGTTAATTATACCTATATTGTGTGTGCACACGTGTTTGGTGTGTACTATTATAGGAATCATGTCGATTATACCAATGTTGGGTTAGGACATGTGTTTGGTATGATTATTGGAGGTATCATTATGATTATACCTATGTTGTAGTGTGCATGCATCTCTGGTTGTGCTAAAGGTGTTGCTACTCATTGTATTTATTATTTAGTAGATACCTGTTTGGCCTATCCATACATATAGATATATATGATTGATGGATCATGTACTGAATAAATGATAAATCTAGTTAGCCTCATTGACTAGCCCTAGGGGTGACCGGCCCGACCCCATGGAATTTTCCCACCTGCCACCGGGTAAATTGGGAAGCGAATGCGACGGTCATCCCAGAAGCCCAACATCCATTAGTTGCACATCCTATTTGGAGAAAAAAAATTCTTGCAAATATACCATAGTTGGGGATCAAACCACGAGTACCTAGATGACAACATGGATGGACCTGCGACACCATAGTCCTGGGGATGATGGATCATATACTGGAGGTACTTATGTTGGTAGTGTTGTTACATTGATGATGACTGCATCAGTATTATGATTATTTACATCATTTTCATCATTACACTATATACTGGCAACCATTGCTCCCTTGTGGTATGAGCTAATAGTCAGTCATTTTTAGCTGCTTATTCAGCCACTTAGGAGGAGTGGCAGTTGTAGGATCGATGCGCTAGAGGGGGTAAATAGCGCTCGTGCATTTTTTATATTTTTCAAAAAATAATCAATCAAAATAAACGCAGTGGAAAGAAAGAGACATAAAACAAACAATCGCTAACAAGGTTGTTTTACTTAGTTTAGAGCATGTGACGATACCTACTCCAAGACCATCGATTGATGATCATTTTCATTGGATAATCACTAATCAATTGGAAGTTATAGATTCAATTTGAATTTAAGTACAAGCAACTGAAATGTAAAGTAATACTGACATCTTAGGAGTTGGTTTTGAGCATAGTCGTCATCAAAACAATGTTTGGGTGTCATAGAGTCGTTTATGGAGCAGCGTGCAATAATGAATGTTATTCAATTTGATGTGTTCTACTCTTTGGCCGAATACTGCTTTTATAAGCTATTGAAATCACCTCCAACTACATCTAAGGGTCCTCCAGCTGTATAGTTTATCATGTTCGCCTCAGTCACAATAAACAACGCATTCTATGAAGTTTATCCCTCTGAAAGCACCTTCCAAGAGCTCTAAGGCGCATCTAATACTCCAGGGCACCATCCATGTGCTCCAGGTGTTAGCTAGAGCCCTAGAGCCAATCATTTGATGATTGTATTTTGGACTTGTTGTATCATATTCTATATAAATAAAGGCATTTGATTTTTAATTATTATACTTACTTTTATTGGTGCCAAATAAACTAAGTATAATAACGTCCTTGAGTAGAAGGTTCTTACCTATATCAATCGATTGATTGAATCGATAGTGAGATGATATAGGGAACACTACTCTTAATCATTCCTAGTCGAGTATTAACATTCAGGGACAATGTTAATGCAATAAGACTAGCATGTAGGTCAACTCGATGACTTGATCTCACAAGTCATGGATATAGAGATATCAAGTTGGCACATGAGTATGCATTAGAGAATGTATACTGAATGACCCGCCATGAGAAAGTATCATGGATCGTTATATGAGTGTCATATACTTTCTCATGTGGCTATTAGTATGACTACTAGTTCTTAGACCTGAAGTCACCATGATTCTCTACATAAGGAGTTATGTACTTTGGTTTCGTCAAACGTCACCCGTAATTGGGTGGACTATAAAGGCGATTACTGGGTATGTAACAAATTATGTGGAGGGATGTGAGTGATGTAGATGGGATCTATCCCTCCTATATGACGGGAGAGACATCGATATTCTTGATAGAGTGAGACCACGAAGTGCATGGCCATGCCCAAATGAGTCAATATGAGATATTGAGCTCATTTGATTTAGTGAGTCTACTTGGAGTTCAAGATTTAGATTGATTAGAGGATGACACGGTCTATGCCTCATATTGATCAATCTAGATGTTTAGGATAGAAGGACATTTGTCATATATTGTGAGGAGTCACAATTAGTAGTCACAAGGTAATGTTGGATCTCAACATTCTTGTAACTTGGGTAGTAATGATATATTGCTAGATACCGCTCATTACTTATGCTTCTAAATGAGTTTAGGGGCATTGCCAACGTTACAAGAACCTATTGGGTCACACACAAAGAACAAGTGGATGGAGATTAGGTTCATATGATGAACTAAGAGGATTAGATTCATTTGATGAATCAAATTGGATTAAGAGTAATCCTAATTGGGCTAATTGAGTTGGACTCAAGTTGATTCATGTGTTCAATGAGTCTAATTTAGATTATGACTCATTGAATCAATTTAATTAAATGAATTAGATTCATTATATTAAATTGGCTTGAATTAAATGGTTGGATTAGATCAACCATGAGAGAGATTGAGTCAAGTTTGACTTGACTTAAGAGGAAGAGGAAAAGTCAAGTTTGACTTGACTATATGCCACATCATTTGTGATTTGGCAGGATCTGGACCAATGATGATGTTCCACATCATCATGGTGTGCCACCTCATGGAGGTTACAAGCCTCCATTCCATTTAATGTGGCCGACCACATTAAATGAGTGGGAGTTACTCATGTGGCCGGCCACTCAAGAGGTGGAATGGGAATGAATTTTTTTTTATTAATGTGCATTCATTCCATCTTCCTCCTTGGCTCTCTTCTAGCTCTCTCTTCTTCCTTCTTCTCTAAGGTTGCCGTGGGCTTCATGCAAGTGAGAAAAAGGTGAGTGAGTTGAGTTCCAAGAAAATAGGGTGAAGTGAAGGTCACAAAGGAGGGTACCTAGAGGAGTATATGAGATTCCTTTTTACTTTCTCTCCTTTCTCCCTTTCAAATCCTACCCGAGAGCCCAAGAAGTGCTAGCACACTTGTGGTGCTCTCTTCTCCATCCTTGAGTGTTAGAGAACACATCTTGTTCGTGTGGATATCACTAGAGAGTTGTCTACATTGACAACTTCGAGATCCGGCGTACCTTGGACTTGCGGGATTGCGAAGGGCGCGCATCAAAGGTATAAAATGTTTTTCCTTTGTAGATCTACTGTAGATCATAGTTTGAAACTTGTACTCGTATTTTTGAAATATATCCTTCGCATGTGATCCAGTGGCATGAGTGATTCAGGGTTTCCGCGACGCGAAAAGCGGTTTTCGCGGCCCGAAAAATCCAACAGTGGTATCAGAGCCACGTGCGAAGCGAGTACGAGTTTAGATTCGTATTTTTATGAAAAATATAGATCTGTAAACTTTCTGTAAATTCATGTTTTTATAGTTTTAATGGATATTTTTCTCGTAGAAGCGAAGCACAAGTGTTTAGACACTTGTAGGCTTCGACTACCGAGAAGAATTTTCCGAAACGGCAATGTTTCGCCCCAAAATTTTTTGGGACAGCGGGCTTAGGTGCTGTTAGATCGCAAAGGAACCCTCGCGATGGTTAGATCGCGGGTAGGGGCGCTGCCCCTGGCCCCGCAAGGGGATTCGTTCCGCGATTGCGCCCGAAAACGCTAAACGGGACCGCTGGGAAAAATTTACTCATAAAATTGTAAAAATTATAAAAAATTACAGAAAATTATGAAAAATATATAATTTTGAATTATATATTAATTTTGTGATAGTCATGATCCAAACGAACCAAATTGGATTTGGAAATGTGTTGTAATTCATAATACGGCCTGCGTGCCGTTATGTGATGTGCGTGCTGTATTTTTTTATTTTTATTTTATTCGCGACCTGTGCGTCGTACATTTCTCTTATATTCTGGTTGTAAATTAGATTTAGATTCGAATGTAACTCGAGTTTCAAAATTGTAATGAAATTTTGAAGCGGTGGAAGGTCCACACGAGACGGAGTTACGAGGAGGGTGCGAGCAACACAAGGTGGTCAAAGGAAGAAGCTTAAGAAGCTGTTGACCTTAGGTTGACCATCCGATCTTCTCATTGGCTTGAGAAGATCGTAGTAGGGCCATGACACAATCACAAAATAATTAATTGCTTATATGTATGTGATGCATGTTTAATTAAGTAGTTAATTAGTGCCTAGCGATTAGATTAGATCTAAATCGTGCACATGATGCACCCTTCGATTAGATTAGATCTATCGAGTATATGATACGTATCATCGTTTAGATTAGATCTAAAACCACGTCAACTTGTAATGCCTACCATGCCGTAATACCTACCACTACCTCGATCGCATGTTGTTGTTGAACCTGCCAAAGCAGAGCAACACATACTATCTTGGTAGGGTACGGAGGGACAATCTTGGTCCTGCCTATCAACGCATGGGTGAGTACAACTCAATTAGATTGAGTATTCCTAGTTTACTCGGTTGGATCGAGTACAACTATAGGCATTCTTCCAACGGTTGGAAAGGTAGGTCAAAACCACGTTTATATTAACTCTTGGGCGTATTAGCCAAAGCTAACTCGAGTTTTAATATAAATGCGGATTTTATCCTATAAACAAGAGTTGCATAGAGATGTAATTGGTAATCGTTACCTACCGATCATACTAAGTCTTGGGCGTATTAGCCAAATCTAACTCAAGGGTTAGTATGATGTGGATCTTGTCCCACATGAATTATAGAATTCAGTGGAAGCATCATTTAGTTAAAGGCCTAATTAAATGATTTAAAAGAATATGATATTTATTTCTGCATTTATTTCCGTTGTAGAATTTCATGACGTCAAACATGAACAACTTCTCTCTGCGTTCTGTCCTTAAGAAGGACAAGCTCAACAGAGCAAATTTCCTGGACTGGTACAGGAACCTGAGAATAGTTCTCTGTTGGAATGTATACTGAAAGCCTAAGCTTTGTAAATATTTATTATGAATAAAGAATCACATTTGGTCTAATTGTCTACATTTGTTTGTAGTTGTTCATTTAATTTATATTGTAGATAACATAGTATGTGGTGTCACATACAGAAGATGATGTTATCAGTACCTTATAAATTATAAACAGTAGCTCACGACCAAAATGGAAAAGGAACAAACCATTAGAAGGTCGTAGTGTAATTAGGTATTAGTTTATCTTGACTATATAATTACACTAGTACACTCAGAGTGTATTGAGTAGGACCATTTGAGGTCGTTTCTTTTATACTGACTTTATAAAGGAACAAAGACCTCAGTTATTATGGAAGTGTGTGCTCTTAATCCTAATATAATAACAAGCACATATATTTGATATTTATTTCTTTAATTTATCAATGGGTGAGATTTAGTTCGTTGAATCAATAAACCCGATAAGTTGGGAAATGGTGTTACTTATAGTGTGTGTTGTTGATTATAGAAGGAAACTGTGTCCTAGAGATACTAGGTTGATAATGTCCTCAAGAGGAGCTCATAAAGATTGTCATGTTAAACCCTCGGTGGACTTAGTCCGACATGACAATAAGGTTGAGTGGTACTACTCTTGGACTTAGATATTAATTAAATGAGTTGTCGGTAACTCACTTAATTAGTAGACATTCGATATCTTAAACACGAGGAGACTAACACACTCATAATAAGAAGGAGCCAAAAATGTAATTTGGGATTGGTGCGGTAGTTCAATGATAGTTCTCTAGTGGAATGAATTATCATTGATAAAATTAAGTTGTGTGTTGGGCGAACACGGGATGTAATTTTATCGGAGACCAAAACCAATTCCTCCTCTCGGTCCCTATCGTAGCCTCTTATTTATAGAGTTCTATACCCACCTATACCCACCTTCTATACCCACCAATAGGGGCCGGCCAAGCTAGCTTGGGAACCCAGCCTAGGTATATTATTGGGTGGCCGGCCCTAGCTTGAACCCAAGCTAGTAGGGCCGGCCAAATAAAATTAAAAAGAAATTTAATTTTAAATTTTATTATTATGTGGAAGATATATTTTAAAGAGAATTAAAATTAAAATATCTCTCTTGTAAAAGATCTACAAAGATTAAAGAAAGAGATTAGATCTCTTTCCTTATTTGTAGATTGGAGAGATGTTTTATTTTTCTTTAAAATTATTCACATGTTGATAAAATTAAAATTATAGAAATTTCCTTTTATCAACCATGAAGAGATTTTAAAGAGAAATTTTATTTTTTAAAATTTCCGGAAACAAATTAGGAAGTTTTAATTGTTGATTAAAACTTGTCCTCTTTTGTTTCCAATGATGTGGCCGGCCATCTCAAGTTAATTGGGAAATTTTGTTTTATTTTTCTCAATTAATTCATGTCAAGAAAAATTAAGGAAATTTTATTGTAATTAAATTTCCTAATTTGCCTAGGCCAAGGAATATAAAAGAAGGGGTAGGGGTGCCTTCATGAGACACAACCTCTATTATTTTCTCTCCCTCTTTTGTTCCTTGGTGTGGCCGACCATCCTCTCCCTCTCTTCCTCTTGTGGTGGCCGAACCTCTCTCCCTTCCTTGGAGCTCTTGTGGTGGCCGGATACTACTTGGAGAAGAAGAAGAAGAAGGAGAGAAAGCTAGCATCTCTTGGAGCTTGGAGAAGAAGGTGGTTGGTGGTTTCTCATCTCGGTAGATCGTTGCCCACACAACGTCCGAGGTTAGAAGAGGAATACGGTAGAAGATCAAGAGGTTTTTCTACAAGGTATAACTAGTAATTTTTATTTCCGCATCATGCTAGTTATTTATGGAAATAATACCAAATACAAGAGGCTTACGTTCTAGTATTTCGAATATGTTTTTTCGAAGTTGTGTTCTTTTGTTTCTTTCTTTTCCTTGTGATTTGATTGTTCTCTTTGGTTAACCTAAAGTTATTTTAGGAAATTAAATATTAGCTTTCTATTAAAGGTTTTGTCTAGTCGGTGGTGGTTGCTCCCATATCCAAGAAGGCCATGTGCCTCGCCACGTCAGTACTGGGAACCTTTTATGGAAATTAATATTTAATGGAATTAATAACTTAAGGAGACTTGGGTCGAACGTGTTAAGTTCCGCAGGAGATCCAAGTCAAAACCTAAAAGAACAAATAGATTAAGTTTTGGATCAAACGTGTTAAGTTCCGCAGGTGATCCAAAATTTAATTTAAAAGAACACATGGTAGCTAGGAAAAGGTTCAGACCTTTGTACAAAATTTTTGTACAGTGGAACCTATAGGTTTTCCGAGTAGCAACCAACAATTGGTATCAGAGCTAGGGTTTTGCCTCTGTGTATTTGGTATTTAGTTTAATTATGCACATGTCATACATAATTTAGGCAGGATAATAGTAGGATGTGCTAACTTTGTGGATGCAGGATCCAACTATTATGGCTTTTAGTTAATTATGTGTGTGATTGGACCCTTGGACATGTCAAGGGCAATTTATATGTGTGTGCATGATTGTATTAAAATACAGCAGGAGCTGTATTTAGTTTTATTAGGATTTTATTTTTGATTTAGATACATGTACATTCCTTTTATGGAATATAGGATCAAAAATGTAAAATTCTATTTATGTCGCGGATCGAATCTTGCAAAGCGTGGAACCTTCTAAGGACCAGAGGCACAGCGGAACTAGGAGCAAGATGGATGCGACAGCTAGACCCGGTGGCGGTGGCCAAATATTGTAGCAGCTTGGGATGACAACACACGGAGGACAATTAGAGATAAAAGCCATAATAGTTGAAAATTAAATTTTCTATTTATTGCTTTTATATTGTGCTGTGTGTGCATGTTAGTTTACAAGTTTAAGTAGGCTAGCATAGTTAAAATTCCTCATTTATAAATAACTAAGTGGGAGAGGGATTTTTAAATAAATCCCATGGTCTCCATTACTGGTTTGTAAGTGATGCAAACAAGCTTGCGCGTTGGCTCTGAGTGCCTTCCTCCATAACGGATGAGCTTGTTTGCGGATCACTAGAACAGACTTCCATTTTTGGATGACTATAGGAAGTTAATTAAGAGCGTGTGATCTTCCCCAACGGAAGGGGCATAATCTTATTAATGGACTTAGTGTCAAGTAATGGTATACACTTAGACACATCTAATAGTATCCTCCTCAAGTCACTGCTATTATTTGTGTGACCAAATGATACCAACTATTAATTTTATTTGTCAAAAAGTTAGGTTGACAAGATAATAAAATTAATGGGTTAAAACCCTCCTTTTACAAATGTTGAATTTGTATACGTCCACACTAACGTGGCATACAAAATTCACGGTGTTATGAGGTGTTGGTTAATTTAAAATAGTATTGTTTGAGGAATCAATATTATTCTAAATTTAGAGTTCTGACCAAAAGTTATTTGTGATTCTTAGGATGTCTTTCAACCCACTGTCCATCATACTTCAACAGAATAGACTTACTGGACCAAACTACATAGATTGGAAAAGAAACCTGGACATTGTTCTTACTGCTGAAAGCTATAAATATGTACTGACTGAGCAGTGCCCTGATGCACCTACTGGTGAATCTACCCAAGAGGAGATTGAATATCATAGGAAATGGGTAAAAGCAGATGAGATGGCGCGGTGTTACATTTTGGCTTCAATGTCAAATGTATTGCAACATCGACATCAAGATTTACCAACAACCTATGATATTATGAACAATCTCAAGGAACTCTTTGGTCATCAAGATAGGGCTTCTAGGCAAGAAGCCATGAGAAAGATAATGACAGCCACCATGCAAGAGGGTACTCCTGTAAGGGATCATATCCTAAAGATGATGGCTTATCTGAACGAGATACAGATCCTTGGAGGAGAAATTGATGGGGAAACCCAGATCGATATGATCCTCCAAACGCTACCTAGAAGTTTTGAGCGAACTATAATATGAATAAGAGGGTTTATTCATTAGCGGAACTACTGACATTCAAGCAGCTGAAGGATTATTTCGTCACAATGCTCAAATTCACTATGTTGAAAATTGTTCTACTTCTAAACCGAAAGGAAGAAGAAGAAGAAACAAGTCGGTTCAACAAAGAAAGTGAATAAATCTCAGAGTACGGGATTTAAAGCTGGAATGAAGAAGCCGAAGGGCAAGTGCTTCATCTGTAAGCAAGCAGGACATTGGAAGGCGGACTGTCCTCGTAGGAACCAAAACAAAGGTATATCTCATACTCTAGTTGTTGAAACATGTTTAGCGGTGTTATCTACCAGCACCTGGTGTGTAGATACGGGAGCCACTGATCATGTCTGCAATTCTTTGCAGGGGTTCCAGGAAACCCGACGACTATCTGAAGGAGAAATTACCGTCTACATGGGCAATGCTACGAAGGTGGCAGCTGTTGCAGTGGGAGACGTCTACTTATCTTTTAGTAGAAATAGGAATTTGGTTTTAAGAAATTGTCTTTATGTACCCAGTTTTAGAAAGAATTTAATTTCAGTTTCTAAACTGTTTATAGATGGATATTCAGTTTCTTTCAGTAACGATGTAGTTATTAAAAGAAATAAAGTGATTATCTATTCTGGTGCATTAGTTGGCAATTTGTATATTTTAAATCCAATTTCTTCCACAAAGCAAAACATGGAAATTTATAACTCATCTTCTAATTCTAATAAGGGAAAAGAACCTTCAGAAATGAACCAAGCATATCTTTGGCATCTAAGGCTTGGTCATATTAACTTAAGTAGGATTCAGAGGCTTATAGCCGATGGACTTTTGGGTTCATTAGAGTTGGAAAATTTTCCAACTTGTGAATCCTGCTTGGAAGGTAAAATGACCAAGAGGTCGTTCAAGGCCAAGGGGTATAGAGCCAAAGAAGTGTTAGAGCTGGTTCACTCTGATTTGTGTGGTCCTATGTCTGTCCAGGCAAGAGGAGGTTTTGAATATTTTGTCTCTTTCATAGATGATTATTCAAGATATGGATACATTTACCTAATGCGCCGCAAGTCCGAGTGCTTTGATAAGTTCAAAGAATACAAGGCTGATGTGGAGAAACGACTAGGTAAAAGTATCAAGACACTACGGTCTGATCGGGGTGGCGAATACCACTTAGGAGAGTTTAGGAATTACTTAGAGGCTGGGATTCAATCCCAATTGTCTGCACCTGGAACACCCCAACAGAATGGTGTGGCAGAACGAAGGAATAGGACTCTTATGGAAATGGTTAGATCGATGACGAGTTATCCAGAATTACCAAAATAGGGTGGGGGTTATGCACTGGACACAACAGTGTTCATTCTGAACTTAGTACCTTCTAAGTGAGGTTCTTCTACTCCCATAGAATTGTGGAATGGACGAAAACCCAGTCTAAGACATATTCGGATTTGGGGTAGTCCAGCACATGTGCTGAAACCAGATGCTGATAAGTTAGAATCTCGTACAGAAGTTCGCGTGTTTGTGGGGTATCCCAGAGGAACGAAAGGTGGTTTATTTTATAGTCCTAAAGACCAGAAGGTCATTGTTAGCACCAATGTCCAGTTTTTAGAAGAAGACTATATAATGGATCACAAGCCCAGTAGTAAAGTTGTTTTAGAAGAACTAAGAGAGGACATGTCTACTTTAGTACCAACAGTACAAGATGAAGTACCACAAGAGACTGCAACACGTGTCACACATGATACACAACCACAGACAGTGCCTCGTCATAGTGGGAGGGTTGTGAGGCAGCCTGATAGATTCATGTTTTTGGGAGAGTCTTCGGACTTGATCCCGGGTAAACATGAACCTGATCCCCGGACATATGACGAAGCACTCCAAGATATACATGCAGCATCTTGGCAAAAGGCAATGAATTCTGAAATAGAGTCTATGTACTCTAATAAGGTCTGGGAGCTTGTAGAACCACCTGATGGTGTAAAAGTCGTTGGATGCAAGTGGATCTACAAAAGGAAAAGAGGGACAGACGGGAAGGTAGAAACCTTCAAAGCTAGGCTTGTTGCAAAAGGGTACACTCAAAAAGAGGGAATCGATTATGAGGAGACCTTTTCACCGGTAGCCATGCTTAAGTCTATCCGGATACTCTTATCCATTGTTGCTCATATGGATTATGAGATTTGGCAAATGGATGTCAAGACAGCTTTCCTTAATGGAAGTCTTGAAGAGAACATCCATATGAAGCAACCAGAAGGGTTCATTGAAAAAGGCAAAGAGCATCTAGTGTGCAAGCTCAATCGGTCCATTTATGGACTGAAGCAAGCTTCAAGGTCTTGGAACATCCGGTTTAATGAAGTAATCCAGTCATATGGATTTATTCAAAGTCCGGATGAGTCTTGTGTATATAAGAAGTGTAACGGAAACGTGGTGGTATTTCTTGTACTATACGTAGATGATATTTTGTTAATTGGCAACAATGTCAAGGTATTATCGGCGTAAGGGTATGGTTGTCCAAACAATTTGATATGAAGGACTTAGGAGAATGTGCACACATTCTTGGGATCAAAGTTATAAGGGATCGTAAGAAAAAAATGTTGTGTCTATCCCAAGCTTCATATATAGATACAATCCTTGCTCGTTTTAGCATGCGAGGATTCCAAGAAAGGTTTCTTACCTTTTAGACATGGAGTAGCTCTATCTAAAGAGATGTCTCCAAAGACATCAAAAGAGATAGAGGACATGAAAGCAGTTCCTTATGCTTCGGTGTAGGAAGCCTAATGTATGCAATGCTATACGAGACACGATATCCTTGCTGGGCATGGTCGCAGATATCGAGTAACTCGACAAGGACATTGGATGCGGTAAAGCATATATTGAAGTACACGAGAAGGACTAGAGATTATATGCTAGTTTACCAGCCAGACGATCCGCTCCCACGGATTCAGATTTCCAATCAGATAGGGATAACAGTAAGTCTACATCAGGCTATGTATTTACTTTAGGAGGTGGAGCCATTTCATGGAGGAGTGTTAAGCAGAAATACGTTTCGGACTCAACCATGGAAGCTGAATATGTAGCAGCCTCTGAGGCAGCTAAAGAAGCAGTATGGCTCAGGAACTTTCTAATGGACTTAGATGTGATTCCTGGTTTGCCCAAAATCATCACAATTTATTGTGATAATAGCGGTGCAGTTGCAAACTCGAAGGAACCACGAGCTCATAAGGCAAGTAAACATATAGGGCGCAAGTACCACGTGATACGAGATATCGTAAAGCGAGGAGAAGTTGTCAGCGCCAAGATTACATCAGCGGATAGCAGATCCTTTCACTAAGGCCCTTCCGGCGAAAGCTTTCGATCGGCATGTGGAGGGAATGGGAATCAGATGTATGGTAGAAGATATGGCAGCTTAGTCATTAGTATAAGTGGGAGATTGTTGGAATGTATACTGAAAGCCTAAGCTTTGTAAACATTTATTATGAATAAAGAATCACATTTGGTCTAATTGTCTACATTTGTTTGTAGTTGTTCATTTAATTTATATTGTAGATAACATAGTATGTGGTGTCACATACAGAAGATGATGTTATCAGTACCTTATAAATTATAAACAGTAGCTCACGACCAAAATGGAAAAGGAACAAACCATTAGAAGGTCGTAGTGTAATTAGGTATTAGTTTATCTTGACTATATAATTACACTAGTACACTCAGAGTGTATTGAGTAGGACCATTTGAGGTCGTTTCTTTTATACTTGTTGGTGCAACATTCCTCAGGTCAAGGTTGACCTGGTTGACCAAGCTTGAGTCTTGGTTTGGATTTCGATGTTTGACAATGCAAGGGATTGAAGAAGAGTCAAGTAGGTCAAGGATGACCGGATACTTGACCAGGAGAAAAATCCTGGTGAGTGAAGCCAGGTGAAAGATCTAGTGAGTGAAGCTAGGCGGGAGAAAAATCCTGGTGAGTGAAGCCAGGTGAAAGACCTAGTGAGTGAAGCTAGGCAATTGGGAAAGTCCTGGTGAGTGAAGCCAGGCATGAGAAATCCAGATGGGTCAAGGTTGACCAGACATCTGGTGAGAGTCCAAGTAGGTCAAAGGGATTGACCGGATACTTGGCACGTGGAAGAAAAGTCCAAGTAGGTCAGAGGGATTGACCGGATACTTGGCAAGAAGAGAAAAGTCCAAGTGGGTCAAAGGGATTGACCAGACACTTGGTGAGAGAGTCCTAGCTGGTCAAGGGTGACCGGATGCTAGGTCTTATGTACCAACAAGTCATGGTTGACTAGATGTTGGTTTAGGGGGCTTTGGGCGTGGTTTTGGGCAAAAACCAGGTTTGGATTGATCCGTGGATTGATCCAGCAGGTTTGAATCGATCCGTGGATCGATTCAGCAGGTTTGAATCGATCCGTGGATCGATTCAGCAGATCTGAATCGATCCACCGATTGATCCGGTGAGTCCCCGCGAACAGAACCCCTTTGGATCGATCCGTGGATCGATCCAAAGGTCCCAATCGATCAGTGGATCGAGCGATAAGCGCTGGATCGATCCGTGGATCGATCCAGAAGTTTTTCCAGAGCACAGAGGCGCTCTGGATCGATCCGTGGATCGATCCAAAGCCTCCCCGATCGATTGGGAGCATTCCAATCGATCGGGATTCGACCGTTAGCGTCGATTTAAGCCGCAGGCGTTCATTTCCTTCGGCATCTCTTCACCGATTCACTCCAGATCTCTCGCCAACTCCTCCACAGCGCTCTCAAAGATCAGATCGCCAGTTCTTGAAGGATCTTGGAAGCTTTCCAAGTCAAGAGGCGGATCAAAGGCAAGAAGAGAAGCTAGGGTTAGGGTTTTCTGTACTCATTGTAAGCTTTGCGCTTGTATTTTGTTTCCCTTTCCTTTCTTCTTGTACTGAGAGTCTTGTAGGGCTTCTCCGCCCTCGGTAGTTACCGAAAAGGAGTGTTTTCATAGTGGAGGGTGAGTGCGTGGTGTGGATCCTTGGATTAGTCACCTCTTGTGAGGTGGATACCAAGTAAACCAACCGTGTTAGCGTTGTGTGTTTTGTTTCTTTGTATTTTCCGCTGCACATCTTTGAAGAAACAAGCAACGCCGAGCGACGAGCACGCGACGAGCTATTCACCCCCCCTCTAGCTACTTTTGGTCCTAACAATACTGACTTTATAAAGGAACAAAGACCTCAGTTATTATGGAAGTGTGTGCTCTTAATCCTAATATAATAACAAGCACATATATTTGATATTTATTTCTTTAATTTATCAATGGGTGAGATTTAGTTCGTTGAATCAATAAACCCGATAAGTTGGGAAATGGTGTTACTTATAGTGTGTGTTGTTGATTATAGAAGGAAACTGTGTCCTAGAGATACTAGGTTGATAATGTCCTCAAGAGGAGCTCATAAAGATTGTCATGTTAAACCCTGCAGGTGGACTTAGTCCGACATGACAATAAGGTTGAGTGGTACTACTCTTGGACTTAGATATTAATTAAATGAGTTGTCAGTAACTCACTTAATTAGTGGACATTCGATATCTTAAACACAGGGAGACTAACACACTCATAATAAGAAGGAGCCCAAAAATGTAATTTGGGATTGGTGCGGTAGTTCAATGATAGTTCTCTAGTGGAATGAATTATCATTGATAAAATTAAGTTGTGTGTTCGGGGCGAACACGGGATGCTTAATTTTATCGGGAGACCAAAACCAATTCCTCCTCTTGGTCCCTATCGTAGCCTCTTATTTATAGAGTTCTATACCCACCTATACCCACCTTCTATACCCACCCAATAGGGGCCGGCCAAGCTAGCTTGGGAACAAGCTAGGGCCGGCCTAATATTGGGTGGCCGGCCCTAGCTTGAACCCAAGCTAGTAGGGCCGCCAAATAAAATTAAAAGAAATTTAATTTTAATTTTTATTATTATGTGGAAGATATATTTTAAAGAGAATTAAAATTAAAATATCTCTCTTGTAAAAGATCTATAAAGATTAAAGAAAGAGATTAGATCTCTTTCCTTATTTGTAGATTGGAGAGATGTTTTATTTTTCTTTAAAAATTATTCACATGTTGATAAAATTAAAATTATAGAAATTTCCTTTTATCAACCATGAAGAGATTTTAAAGAGAAATTTTATTTTTTAAAATTTCCGGAAATAAATTAGGAAGTTTTAATTGTTGATTAAAACTTGTCCTCTTTTGTTTCCAATGATGTGGCCGGCCATCTCAAGTTAATTGGGAAATTTTGTTTTATTTTTCTCAATTAATTCATGTCAAGAAAAATTAAGGAAATTTTATTGTAATTAAATTTCCTAATTTGCCTAGGCCAAGGAATATAAAAGAAGGGGTAGGGGTGCCTTCATGAGACACAACCTCTATTATTTTCTCTCCCTCTTTTGTTCCTTGGTGTGGCCGGCCATCCTCTCCCTCTCTTCCTCTTGTGGTGGCCGAACCTCTCTCCCTTCCTTGGAGCTCTTGTGGTGGCCGGATACTACTTGGAGAAGAAGAAGAAGAAGGAGAGAAAGCTAGCATCTCTTGGAGCTTGGAGAAGAAGGTGGTTGGTGGTTTCTCATCTCGGTAGATCGTTGCCCACACAACGTCCGAGGTTAGAAGAGGAATACGGTAGAAGATCAAGAGGTTTTTCTACAAGGTATAACTAGTAATTTTTATTTCCGCATCATGCTAGTTATTTATGGAAATAATACCAAATACAAGAGGCTTACGTTCTAGTATTTCGAATATGTTTTTTCGAAGTTGTGTTCTTTTGTTTCTTTCTTTTCCTTGTGATTTGATTGTTCTCTTTGGTTAACCTAAAGTTATTTTAGGAAATTAAATATTAGCTTTCTATTAAAGGTTTTGTCTAGTCGGTGGTGGTTGCTCCCATATCCAAGAAGGCCATGTGCCTCGCCACGTCAGTACTGGGAACCTTTTATGGAAATTAATATTTAATGGAATTAATAACTTAAGGAGACTTGGGTCGAACGTGTTAAGTTCCGCAGGAGATCCAAGTCAAAACCTAAAAGAACAAATAGATTAAGTTTTGGATCAAACGTGTTAAGTTCCGCAGGCGATCCAAAATTTAATTTAAAAGAACACATGGTAGCTAGGAAAAGGTTCAGACCTTTGTACAAAATTTTTGTACAGTGGAACCTATAGGTTTTCCGAGTAGCAACCAACATTCTCACCCAAGAACGTAAACTGTACGTTCTGGAGCAGCCCATTCCGGAGGCTCCTCCTGCCACTGCCGCGCGAGCAGACCGAGATGCTTACAAGAAGCATCAAGATGACGCATTAGATGTGTCCTGTCTTATGCTCGCGACCATGAACTCTGAGCTTCAGAAGCAACATGAGTTGATGGGCGCTTACGATATGGTTGAACATCTTTGTCACCTATATCAAGAACAAGCAAGGCACTGGAAGAGGAACTCCAAAGAATACCTGGAAGATCTTACGAAGAAGAGAAATAAGATTTCTACTTCAGGTATACATGTTATAGAAGTCAACATCTCTATTTCTTCATCGTGGGTATTAGATACCGGATGTGCTTCGCACATTTGTACTAATGTACAAGCGCTGAGAAATAGCAGGGCATTGACGAAGGGTGAGATAGACCTACGAGTAGGCAATGGAGCACGGGTTGCTGCTATTGCTGTAGGAACTTACCATCTATCTTTGCCCTCTGGGCTTGTACTAGAATTAGATGATTGTTGTTATGTGCCTGCTTTAACAAAGAACATTATATCTGTTTCTTGTTTGGACAAGAAATGTTTTTTGTTTATAATAAAGAACAAATGTTGTTCCGTCTATTTAAACGATATGTTCTATTGTAGTGCACCTCTAATAAACGGACTCTATATTCTAGACCTTGAGAGCCCTATCTATAACATAAATACCAAGAGGTTCAAGTCAAATGACATGAACCAAACCTACCTCTGGCACTGTCGCTTAAGTCATATAAATGACAAGCGTTTATCTCAGCTCCATAAGGATGGTTTGTTGGACTCATTTGATTTTGAATCATATGAGATATGCGAGTCATGCCTACGAGGCAAGATGACCAAGACTCCTTTTAGTGGGCATAGCGAGAGAGCAACTGATTTGTTAGGACTCATACATAGTGATGTATGTGGCCCTTTCAATGTTGCTGCTAGAGGCGGTTATAGATACTTCATCACATTTACTGATGACTTCAGTAGATATGGTTATGTGTACTTGATGACACATAAATCTGAATCCTTTGAAAAGTTCAAAGAATTCAAGAATGAAGTACAGAACCAGCTTGGCAAGAGTTTTAAGATACTTCGATCCGATCGAGGTGGAGAATACCTTAGCCATGAGTTTCGTGACTATCTAGCAGAATGTGGGATCCTATCCCAACTCACTCCTCCTGGAACACCACAGTGGAATGATGTATCCGAAAGGAGGAATCGTACCCTATTAGATATGGTGCGATCGATGATGAGTCACACAGATCTTCCGACATACCTTTGGGGCTATGCTCTAGACACGACAGCTTTTATACTCAACCGAGTTCCATCCAAGGCCGTGATAAAGACACCATATAGGATATGGACTGGGAGAGATGCCCAGGTGTCTTTCATGAGGATTTGGGGTTGTGAGGCTTACGTTAGACGTCAAGTCTCAGACAAATTAGGACCCAAATCTGACAAGTGCTATTTCATAGGATATCCCAAGGAAACTAAGGGATATTACTTCTACATTCCCAGTCAGCACAAGGTAGTTGTGGCAAAGACTGAGATCTTTCTAGAAAGGGACTTTGTTTCGAGAAAGACTAGTGGGAGTACGTTCGATCTTGAAGAAGTTCAAGATGCGAACAATAGCACTGAAGCCTCGATGGAAGTTGAACTGGAACCACAAAGTGTTGTGGATGATGTTGTTCCACAAGGAGTTGAGGAACAACAACCAGTTCAAGTAGACATACTTCTTCGCAGATCTGATAGGGTACGTTGTCAGCCTGAGAGATACTCATTTCTCTTGTCTGACCATGATGACGTTGTGCTCATAGAGGATGAGCCTACCACCTATCAGGAAGCTGTGATGAGACCAGATTCCGAGAAATGGCTAGAGGCCATGAGATCCGAAATGGAATCCATGTACACCAACCAAGTATGGACTTTGGTTGATCCACTTGAAGGAGTAAAACCCATTGGGTGTAAGTAGGTCTTTAAGAGAAAGACTGACATGGATGGACTTATCTATAAGGGTCGCTTGGTAGCTAAAGGTTTCAAGCAGATTTATGGTATTGACTATGATAAAACATTTTCTCCAGTAGCGATGTTTAAGTCCATTCGGATCATGCTTGCTATTGCAGCCTACCATGACTATGAGATATGACAGATGGATGTTAAAACCGCGTTTCTGAATGGAAACCTACTCGAGGATGTGTACATGACACAACCTGAGGGTTTTGTAGATCCACAGCATACTAGCAGAGTATGCAAGTTGTATAGGTCCATTTATGGACTAAAGCAAGCTTCTCGGAGCTGGAATCTTCGATTCGATGATGCAATCAAACAGTTTGGTTTCATCAAGAACGAAGATGAGCCTTGTGTCTACAAGAAGGTTGTAGAGAACACAGTTGTCTTCCTTATATTGTATGTGGATGACATACTGCTCATTGGGAAAGACATCCCTTTGCTACAGTCTGTCAAGACTTGGCTAGGGACTTGTTTCTCAATGAAGGACTTAGGTGAGACATCTCGCATTCTAGGGATACAGATCTATAGAGATAGATCTAAGAAGTTACTTGGCCTAAGTCAGAGTACATATATTGACAAGGTACTCCTTCGGTTTGCCATGCAGAACTCCAAGAAGGGATTTCTGTCGATGTCACATGGCGTGATTCTTTCGAAGACTCAAGGTCCCTCTTCTAGAGAGGAGAGAGACCGCATGGATCAGATCCCTTATGCCTCAGCCATAGGATCGATCATGTACGCCATGCTATGTACTCGACCTGATGTCTCGTATGCTTTGAGCATGACGAGCAGATACCAGTCAGATCCAGGTGAAAGTCACTGGATAGCGGTCAAGAATATTCTTAAGTACTTAAGAAGGACTAAAAAATATTTCTTGATATATGGAGGCAATGATGAGCTAGGTGTAAAGGGTTACAGTGATGCTAGCTTCCAGACCGACCAGGATGACTATAGATCGCAGTCGAGGTTCGTGTTTTGCATTAATGGTGGTGCTGTGAGCTGGAAGAGTTCGAAGCAGGACACAGTAGCTGATTCTACAACAGAGGCCGAGTACATTGCTGCATCAGAGGCAGCAAAGGAGCCAGTTTGGATCCGCAAGTTCATCACTGAACTTCGGGTGGTTCCTAGCATTGCTGACCCTATTGAGCTCTATTGTGACAACAATGGAGCTATAGCACAGGCGAAGGAACCTCGCTCACACCAGCAGACCAAACACATACTACGGCGCTTCCATCTCATTCGAGAGATCATCGAGAGAGGAGATGTGAAGATTTGCAGAGTACCTATAGAGGCTAACATCGCAGATCCCTTGACCAAGACTTTGGCACAGAGGAAGCATGATGGTCACACTAGGTCATTGGGGCTTAGAGCCTACACTGATTGACACTAGTACTAGTGGGAGATTGTTAGCTAGAGCCCTAGAGCCAATCATTTGATGATTGAATTTTGGACTTGTTGTATCATATTCTATATAAATAAAGGTATTTAGTTTTTGGTTATTATACTTACTTGTATTGGTGCCAAATAAACTAAGTATAATAACATCCTTGAGTAGAAGGTTCTTACCTATATCAATCGATTAGTTGAATCGATAGTGAGATGATATAGGGAACACTACTCTTAATCATTCCTAGTCGAGTATTAACATTCAGGGACAATGTTAATGCAATAAGACTAGCATGTAAGTCAACTCGATGACTTGATCTCACAAGTCATGGATATAGAGATATCAAGTTGACACATGGGTATGCATTAGAGAATGTATACTGAATGACCCGCCATGAGAAAGTATCATGGATCGTTATATGAGTGTCATATACTTTCTCATGCGGCTATTAGTATAACTACTAGTCTTTAGACCTGAAGTCACCATGGTTCCCTACATAAGGAGTTATGTACTTTGGTTTCGTCAAACGTCACCCGTAATTGGGTGGACTATAAAGGCGATTACTGGGTATGTAACAAATTATGCGGAGGGATGTGAGTGATATAGATGGGATCTATCCCTCCTATATGACAGGAGAGACATTGATATTCTTGATAGAGTGAGACCACAAAGTGCATGGCCATGCCCAAATGAGTCAATATGAGATATTGAGCTCATTTGATTTAGTGAGTCTATTTGGAGTTCAAGATTTAGATTGATTAGAGGATGACATGGTCTGTGTCTCATATTGATCAATCTAGATGTCTAGGATAGAAGGACATTTGTTATATATTGTGAGGAGTCACAATTAGTAGTCACAAGGTGATGTTGGATCTCAACATTCTTGTAATTTGGGTAGTAATGATGTATTGCTAGATACCGCTCATTACTTATGCTTCTAAATGAGTTTAGGGGCATTGCCAACGTTACAAGAACCTATTGGGTCACACACAAAGAACAAGTGGATGAAGATTAGGTTCATATGATGAACCAAGAGGATTAGATTCATTTGATGAATCAAATTGGATTAAGAGTAATCCTAATTGGGCTAATTGAGTTGGACTCAAGTTGATTCATGTGTTCAATGAGTCTAATTTAGATTATAACTCATTGAATCAATTTAATTAAATGAATTAGATTCATTATATTAAATTGGCTTGAATTAAATGGTTGGATTAGATCAACCATGAGAGAGATTGAGTCAAGTTTGACTTGACTTGAGAGGAAGAGGAAAAGTCAAGTTTGACTTGACTATATGCCACATCATTTGTGATTTGACAAGATGTAGACCAATGATGATGTTCCACATCATCATTGTGTGCCACCTCATGGAGGTTACAAGCCTCCATTCCATTTAATGTGGCTGGCCACATTAAATGAGTGGGAGTTACTCATGTGGCCGACCACTCAAGAGGTGGAATGGGAATGAATTTTTTTTTATTAATGTGCATTCATTCCATCTTCCTCCTTGGCTCTCTTCTAGCTCTCTCTTCTTCCTTCTTCTCTAAGGTTGCCGTGGGCTTCATGCAAGTGAGAAAAAGGTGAGTGAGTTGAGTTCCAAGAAATAGGGTGAAGTGAAGGTCACAAAGGAGGGTACCTAGAGGAGTATATGAGATTCCTTTTTACTTTCTCTCCTTTCTCCCTTTCAAATCCTACCCGAGAGCCCAAAATGTGCTAGCACACTTGTGGTGCTCTCTTCTCCATCCTTGAGTGTTAGAGAACACATCTTGTTCGTGTGGATATCACTAGAGAGTTGTCTACGTTGACAACTTCGAGATCCGGCGTACCTTGGACTTGCGGGATTGCGAAGGGCGCGCATCAAAGGTATAAAATATTTTTCCTTTGTAGATCTACTGTAGATCATAGTTTGAATCTCGTACTCATATTTTTGAAATCTATCCTTCGCATGAGATCCAGTGGCATGGGTGATTCGGGATTTTCGCGACGCGAAAAGCGGTTTTCGCGGCCCGAAAAATCCAACACCAGGGCACCTCCCTGTAGTGAAAACCTTGTCCCCAAGGTTTATCTGAGCAAGGGAGCCTCCCATTCCATCTAGGGTGCCTTCAAGTAGGTCTAAGACACCTCCAGTAAGCTCTGAAGAACCTCGGGCATTGTTCACTCAAGGCTAACTTACATTTTTTAGCTCTTGCAAAATATATTAGTCCAAAGATAAAAGGACACCCTATAAAAAAAGTTAGTATAATAAAATATAATTAATTTAACAGTCTCTAAATTATCCGATCCTGACTTTGAGTTTTATTGAAACTCTAGGTCGAACAGACACATATTGTTCCCTCTACAGGGAATGTGTCATCACCTACTCCTCTTAGGAGAGATCACCTTTTGCTAAACTGGTCCTCCAGATCTTCTGGGCTTTTGCTCAACATCCGAGACCATAGGACTTTCTGTTAGATGTCGGATACCTGACCTGTCCAGTCTTTCACCTTGTGTCTGTAACCACTAGGACTTCGACCTAGTGTCTGCAACCTTAGTATTTTCCTCGACGTTCTCGACCTGCCAAGATTTTGCCCAGTCCCACAGATCAGGACTTCATTGCCTAGTCACAACTAAGACTTTCCACCTATTTACTATCCACTAGGATTTCTTTGCCTAGCCTCAACTAGGACTTTCACTTTGCCTAAAATCACTTAGGACTTTTCTACATACTCAGTTAAACTTGTTAGATCATAATACAGCTTAACTTTGAACTTTTGTCAAATATCAAAATACAAATTTGATTAGCTGGTACTTCTAACACCATTAATAGCTTAGAGTGAAGCTTGTCTTGTTGTGCCACCTGACCACTCAGGGGTAGTGATATCTAATGTTGTGAGCAGTCAGGGACCCCATCACTACGTAGTGAGGTAGCTACTTAGCGAATTGTCCGCCTTAGCCACTCAAGGGTAGTGGTATATAGAAGGTAGTACAGTTGTTATTATCTCGACCCCTCGGCCACACTGGGATTGTGGTAGCTGGAGGGACGGGCGAGAGTGACCATGTGCATACATGTTCATACGCATATGATGCACCGTGCATACATATCTAGTAGATACTAACTAGATGTGATTGTGATATGTTACACTTGCTTGAGATATGATTGATGCATATGGTTGCCATGATTCATACATGTGCATTTATTATAGATGTATATACTGTTATTATATATTGCTCAAGTGCTTCGATCATATTTATAGCTGATTCCTAGTGAGTTTATGATACATTATACTGTGTGTGTTAGATTGGTACTAGTATGTACATTTATTATATCGGTTATGGTTATATGCATTGATTATGTTATATATTATCATATTCTTATTTACCTACTGAGATTGTATACTTTGTCTCCATGTTTTATATTAACCATGCACTGTTTATGTTTATTACTTGCTGAGTCACCCAGACTCACCACCACTTGTATTGTTTTCTTTTCACTAGGAAACAAGTAGAGGATTTATGAAGTCACCTAGAGATCATGTCCGTCAGTCCCATGCCACATTTAGTATTTTCTTCTGTTATTACTTTCACTCACTTTATTGGTTTTGGATTTGTACATGTAATATGTATCTTCTATGTGAATTTTTGAACTTCTAGCGTCCTTTTATTTTGGTTATATACTTGTTGTGTTTAAGCTGTGTCGGCACGTAATTTGTCATTTTGAATATAATTGTGGGGGTTTCATATATTTTTTGTTGTGTTCTTGTTACAACTGTGTGAATTATTTATTATTTTACTTTTTATTCCAACCATATGAGTTGTATATATAATTATGTGGTTATTGATATAGCCATGTGGGCTATATATTAAACTATATGATTTTATTTTATTTCTAGTAATGTGAACTGTAAATTATTATAGTTATACAACTATGAGATTATGTATTTACGTTTTATTTATTACTCGTATAAGAAAGATGCGGTCTATTTTGTCTATTTTTCAGATAGGTACTCTTGCCGGACGTGACATATTGATTCGTTTATAAAGGTTGTCACTCACTTGCTTAGCACCCTTTCCCTTGAGTATTTTCCTTATTTAAAAATGAAATTGATAAAGCAAATAAGGAAATAATCAAAAAGCAAATATTAAAATAAAAATACTAAATAAAAAACATGCTAATCTTAATAGATTATAATCAGCTATTTGTTACCAAAATAAAAATATTATCAAATAATAAAAATCAAATCTCTATTTATTGCGCATTCATAAATTTTAAATATTTTTACATGTGTAACCTTGAATATGCTTTTTAATTTATTTCATTTTATAACCCATTTGAAATTTATTCTCTTCAAAATTATTTTCTTTCTTATAATATATTTTTATCTACATTATTCTTTTTCTTGCATTATAATATCCCTTTTAGCTTTAGTACTCAACCTTCCATAAATCTCTCTCAACATCTCATCTAAAGTCCATAACCATCCATAGTTATTTATTTATTTATTTTTATGAATTACATCAAATTAAATTCAATTTATTTATCCAGATGATCTGAAAAGATAATCTCATACTAATTTCTATCAAATATTGAGTACAGACTGTAGAATGGTTGAGTGCAAAATAGTTGAGTGTAGCGGCTGAGTGTAGAACGGTCGAATGGTTGAGTGCTGAGTTCGAGTGTAGAGTCCAACTGTCGAGTGCATACTGTCGAGTACAGACTGCCGAGTGCCAAGTGCTACGTATAGACTGCCGAGTACAGAGTCCGACTACCAAGTGTCGAGTGCAGACTGCCGAGTGTAGAGTCCGACTATCGAGTGTCAAGTGTAGACTGTCGAGTGCAGACTTATGATGGACGCAGTTTCCTTGAAATAGATTCATACCACCTTCGCCTGTGCTTCGAGGTTTTTTCGGGTTGTTTGTTTTCCAAGATACAACAGTTAACTATGATACGTACCAAACACTGATGGTCACGACAAACTGAGAGGTACTCAACTACTATCACGAGTACATCGCCGTGCAAAAGATGCATGATAGAGAAGAGTGAGGGGGAATGTAGGTGGAGAGATTATTTTTTTGTATATATCCCTTTGCGAGGGAGATGGGTGAATTATTAGTGTAAACAATTTAAAAGATATAATTGGAGGACATGTATGGTTAGATGTCATTTGTATACTTGGTAAAATTTGACATATCTTAACCAAACCCTTTGCATGAGCTCGTCGTGCATTTGTATGGTCTAGAGAGGCTTACTTGTCTATAGTTTAGGTACTTTATTTATCTTTGGTTTCGACTTTTAGAACATGTCTGTGTCAAATAGCAATGATTCGAAGCACTTCATTTTTACATTATACTATTTAAGAAACCTAAGCACTCGACGTTCAACATATAGCGCGCGCAGGTCATACTCGCACATGAGTTAATTTAATTCAATACAATTTGGGTCCTAAATTTGCACCTCCTGTGCACCCACATATAAGCAAAACTCTCCTCATATATTAATTCATATCATAAATACATATGAATCAATATAAATCAACAAATATTACTTGAAACTCTCAATTTAAAATTAAGATCTCATTCACAATAAAATTTCTTTCCTCTTTTTTTCCCTCACTTTTTGATTCACAGTTGTAACACCTTTTTGACAATGCTCAGACTCGAGCCACTCGAGTACTCTTCTTAGCATTTCTAGTGTTGGTCTCTCTGAGTACCCCCCAAGCATTTTGACTCGACACTTTCTGATATGAAAATGATTCGCTCAACTGTATATCCAAAGCAACACATTCAGATCGTCCCTTCGAGAAGCAAGGATCTCTATCCAACCCTACATGACAAATCTAATCCACCAAAGAACCACATATCATAGTAGGTCATAACAAGGCATAGCTTCCGCAAAGACCAAATTTAGGCTTGTATACAACAAAAGAGGGCGCATGCCTCGCCATAACGAGTTGCCAAGAGATCAAAACACACTTAATCAAACTCCCTCACCCGGCTACATTTCGAAGAGTTTGTGTTGACATAGTCTAGCACTCTTCCAACCTCATTCTTTCAAACTACACAATTGAAGTTCAACTTAAGCATCACTAGGGCACTTCAGTACTGATACGGAGTAGCAAAGCCTAAAGTTTTGAGACTGTTTTTATTGATAATCATGAGTAGATAAATTTTAAAAAGGTATAATTTTTAACTTAAATTAAATCATCAAATATACAATATATTAAATCAAAAATCATTCAAAATCTATAATTAATTATTTAGTGTAACCTATAACCACCGACTACCGACTTTTAGATCTAGTTTGATTTTTTTTTAAGGTTACAAACAATTTTTGTCATTATTTGAAGTTATTTTTATCTTTTATATCCTTAGAATTTTTTTTTTTGGACTATTTAAACTATTATTTGTGTAGTTGATGTTAGACAAATTTTGGACGCATCTAGGTGAATTTTGGTCGCATCAACAATTATTATTATAAAAAACCTTATTAAACTATCTTGAATATGTTGCATAAATTGATTAGGTCACTCACTGCCTCTATGGCCTCCCTTTCCCTTGGGCATTTTCCTCCACAGGCAGACTGGCTGATGTCTTGAGGGCCTTGCTCTTTTCGTCCTCGCCGTCTTCTGTATCCTTGACGGCGAGCATCACCAGCAAAGCCAGCAGCGGATAGCTCGCCGTGGTGAGAGACCAGTTCACTATCAATTGGGGAAGAAGACGAGTCCCGCGCGTGTCCACTTGCCAGGCCACCGCCGCCCCCGCACTCTGCACTCCCTTGTAAAATCCACTAAACCTGTAGCCATGGCGGAATTAAGATCGAACAGTTTCATTTAGGCATATCGTCGAACAGTTCACCTGCTGAGCGTCTGGGAGTCGTCGGCCAACGCGCCGATCACCCAATAGCACAAGCTCTGGAACATGGAGTCTAATAGGCCGTAGCTGACGTAGAGGACGAAGGGACCAGCGAACTTGGCGCCGGAGTCCTTGAAGTCGAGTTTGTCGGCCCACACGCCGTCGGGGTACCGCAGCTGGTTAGCGAGGCCGCCGGCCCAGGTGGCGGTCCCGAGCACGGCGACCGTGGTGATGCCGACGAACCCCCGGGTTCGCCGGCTGTTGAAGCTGAAGTCGAGGACGTAACCGATGGTGATGGATCCGATCATCTGCGCGCCCCAGTAGAAGACGTTGTTCAGTCCCTTGGTGCGCAGGGTGAAGAGGAGGCCGTTGACGTTGTTGAACTGGTAGCTGTAGAAGAAGTTGCTGGCCCAGGCGGCCGGCACGATAAGCAGCATCCGCCAGTCGGCGAAGAGTTTGAGAATCTCGACCGACTCGGTGCGCACGCTGGAATAGGCGATGTCGGAGGCGCGGCTGCCGTCGTCGCGGACGACGCGGGAGGGGAAGGATGGCGAGGAGAGGACGGCGCCGGCGGCCATGAAGAACATAAAGGCGATATAGGTGCCGTCGTTGACGGAGGCCGCATCGGTGCGGTGGTAATTGAGAACGAAGGGGATGAGGCCGCCGATGACGCCGCCCATATTGAAGACGGTCCAGAAAAAGGAGATATAGGTCCCTTTCCGCCTCGCCGGCGGGTAGGAAGTCATGATGGCGCCCTGGCCGGCCCAGAGGAGGCCGGCGCCGATTCCGAGCACGGCGCCGGCGATGATGGCGAAAAGCTGGTGGTGGTAGTGGTTGTAGTAGAGGAAGGAGCCGGCGTAGAGGACGTAGGTGGAGCAGCCGGCGAGGAGGGTGAGACGGGGGCCGAGGAGGTTGTAGATACCGCCGCCAAGGATGCCGAAGACGGCGAAGGTGGTGTAGAGGGCGGTGTTGGCGTTGTTGGCGGCTGTGTGGTCGACCTGGCCACCGCCGCCCATGCCAGAGAGCGCGTTGAACATCCCCGGACAGCAGAAGCACACGATCCCGATGAGCCCCACCTGAACTAGCGGCGAGTTATAGCGGAATGGCGAGCGGCTGGCCGCCACCGCCGCCGTGCTCGGGCGCTGCTCCGATCCCATGATTCCTTCGGATCTGGAAAGTCGATTTGGGGGAATCCGATGGCGACGTGAAACAAATCGACGAGGATTTAGGGATGGATGCGGGCTGGAGATATCGGATCTTCTTATAATCCGATAAGCAGCGGCGTGCGCTGGTTATATTTGCATTTATATTGTTTTTTTTTCGATATTAAAATAGGATTAATTTGAATTTATATTGGTTTTTTTTTACAAAACTAGTACCTCGAGCCAGTGCGTGAAGCGACTTCCAACCGTCTTTTATCCAGCTAATTTCGGTGTTGACTTGTTGAAGAAACATGAATTTTCATAATTAATAAATTAAATAAGAAATAGTCCTCGTAAATTAATATCTCTCAAGTAAAAAATAATAATATTTAAAATTAATCAAAAATGATCATGAACATATACTCGTATAACACAAACTAAATTTATAGACATGAATTCATGAACGTTAATTTCATGCAATGATTAAGAAAAAATAGTTAATTGAGAAATCAATTTTTTTTAGATTTATGTACAAATTAATTGATTGATTATTTATTTATTTATTTACATATGCGGCAGCATTGATTAAGCAATTAATCAATTATTTGATAACATAGGCAACAATATAAATTGAATAATTAATTAATTAATATATAAGTTGTATTGATTAAGGGATACCTCCCTTCTTGGCCGTTGCAGAAACCTTCCTTTAACACTTTAAGTCTCTATCTGGGAGGATCAAAATAAAAATGTATTAAAAAATTTTCACTAGTTACTTTGTAAAACTGGATAAATTTTTTCACCTGTTTTTTTTATTATTATTTTTATTTTATTTTATCAAATTGGTTGACGAAATTATGAATTCAATCAATTTCTTATTATTTTTTTATTCGTTCAAATCAGGCGGAAATAATTCTCTCCCCCAACTCGCCCTGACCCAACTGAGTCCACACAGGATGATGGTGACCATGTGGCCGGTTGCCTTGCGTGAGGAGGTGACCTCGTTTGTCTGTAGTAGGTGGCGTCGCTAGTGCAAGATCACCTCGCGTGGCTTCAGTCGGCGGCGCCGTGAGCGAGAGGTCGGCTCACAAGCGCGAGGTCGCCGAGGTGGCCTCAGCGCGCTAGGCAGGGCACCATTGTGCTAGGCCGTCGGCCATGGCGAGCACGTGATTGTTTGTTTTGTTTTTTTTTTCTTCCGTTTCCGATATCTCAGATTATTTTCTTTCTCTTACCTTTTATTTTTTTTTTCTACCATCAATTATCTTTTTCCCCGTTTCTATCTTTCAAAGTAAAAGAGGAAAATAGGTGTCCTTTCAATTTTCATCTTATTTTTATAATTGATACGATTTTTTCTTCAGAAAAATATCGAAGTACATCCTATCTTTTTTTATTATTATTAAAATATCTTTATTTCAATATTATTACAATAATTATTAAAATTATTTTAATTAGTGAAAATTACTTCCATAAAACACTATTATATTAAACTATTTTTTATTACCTTAATTAAAATTATTTAATATTGATCAAAGCTATTTTAATTTAATCAAAATAACTTCACAAATAGTTGTTATAAGAGCTATGAATATAATTACTACAATACAGAGCAAGTTAGTTGTTTTAAATTATAACAATTTACGATCATAATTATTATAGTATGCCTTTTTTTAATTAAAAAAAATATGATAAAGTACCTTTTTGACATATTTTCTTTTCAAAATAAAGTGTTACGGTAATAAAAATAAAAGACACTTTTTTCCCATTTAAGAATGTAATGAACATAAAAGGAAAAAACAAGTTAAAATAAAATTATCTATGGAAATGCGGTGTGAAGATCAAATTGATTTCAGACCAATTAAAATTGTCAATGCTTTTCTTTTATTAAAAAAAATCTTAAATCATGCAGGTAATTTCCAATTTATCAAATGATACATTTTTTATTCTAATAAAAGTAAAAATTAATTTGTTTTTTTATTTAAATCAAACCAAATTAAATTAAAGCAAAATAAATAAAAATAAAATAAAAACTTAATTATTTTATGTCTTTCATTAAAAAATTATTGATAACTTTAAAAATATAAATTTATATTAAATTATTTTTTTTAAAAAAAAAGTTAACAATATTAGAACCTTACGAGGTAGAAGGGGAATTGAATCATTCAAATTACTTCGTTGTTGAAATTGAACAGCGAAAACCCTTGTAGTGACACAAGTACCATACTAACTCAGATGCTTTTATTTGGTATTCATCTCTTTGAGACGACTAATTCAAGGGTCCACTCCTAACTCTTTTCTTCCACTAAATCTTCTTCTTCTCAGATAGAATTCAAAAGAGGAAAAACCTTCTTACAGCACGATTACACCAACTTACAACTATCACAAAGATGAAGAAGCAACAAAAGAAGGGAAATAAAAGAGATTACAACTTTAGCTTGATTCTTCTTTTGGGTTGCTTAGGATATTGTAGATAAGAGTTTGAAATTGATTTTGAGCATGAGAGTAACAATGGAATAATGGTTTCTTCTCGTGGCCTAAGCCCCTTTTAAACGATTTAGAATCAAGTCATTTCTCCCTTTTTTTTTGTCACCGCCAATCGATTAACAAAACACCCCAATCGATTGTCGACCATTTACTATTCGTTGAACGATCACTGACTCTAAATCAATGGCTCGATTGGTGTTCATCACCAATCTATTGGCAATGCCAAATCGATCAACCAATTGATTTGGAAGGCTTCTATTCTCTCGAAAAACGTCTATCAATTGATTGACAATACTCAATTGATCGACTAATCGATTTGACAAACTTATGTTCTCTTGAGAAACGCCTGCCAATCGATTGACAATTCTTAATTGATCAACCAATCGATTTCCAATTCCCAATCGGCCAGTTAATTGATTTAGCAAGCTTCCGTTCTCTTGAGAAAATGTCTACCAATCGATTTCACCTCGAGTGGCCAATCAATTTGGCAATCTTCTATTCTCTCGAGTAATATTTGCTAATCAATCTCACCAATCAATTGGCTATTGCCAATCGATCAGCCAATTGCTCGAAATTGGTTACCAATAGATTGTCAAAACATGCCAATCGATTGGCGCAATACTTTCCTAAACTCCGAATTCTAGGTTTATCGCAATCGATTGGTATTACAAAATCCAGAATTGAGATTTAGGGTTTAGAGTTTCAGCTCACCAATCAATTGGTGAAACTCACCAATCAATTTGTGGACCCTAAAATAGGGGTTTTCATCCCTAAACTCTCAAGTACATTCCTCCCTTCAATGTGCCAATTGATTCCAATTACCTCATGTCAGATGAACCTCATATTCCTTCGACTTTGTGTCTGGAGCTTCTGCATCTCCAAGTCTTTATCTACCCTTGCATATGATCTTGTGATTGTCTCGGGGGTTGATGTCTATGATCTGCAAGCTACGGTTATCGTCAAGTAATAAAATTATCGAACCACAAGGATTAGACATAAGCACTAGAGATCAATCATAGTGAATTAGCTAAACGATCGATGATTGAGAATTTATGCACTAAAATATAGAAAAGTAAGATTGGGAGAGTGAGGAAGAAAGAGAGAGAGAGAGAGTTGAGGATTGATTGAGGACTTTAGTTGAGGGAAACATTCTAGGAATTTGGCTTCATTGTGATGATAATCAATGAAGTAAGGATCTCCAATTACCCATCCTCTATCCCTATACACATGTGGAAGTTTGATTCATTACCGACATTTCCTCGCAGTAGTCATGTTGGAGTGTTATCTCTATTAACATACAATGCTACCTAATGGAAATGATTCCTATGAAATCTGGTTCAAGGGATATCCTTGTCACTAGGGCCTCCCAGTCATACATATATAAGAATACACAAAAATCTTGATAACATGAATATAGAAATAACCCAATAAGCCTAATTCAACACTTTCTTATAGAGAATTACTCCCCCCTTCCAAGATGATGCTCTAGATGTCTAGTTATAGGGTTACCCTTATAACTAGAGCCCCCAGTCATATGATCTAGAGTATTCCCTCTACAAGGTGAACAAAGCCTTACAATCATTCAACCAAATATGAGAATTAAGCACAAACTCATCACAGACACATTAGATCGAATGAATACAAGGCATAAGCAATGTCAAATGGAAAGAAAATTGACAAATCCAAGAGTATACATCAAGCATACATCATAATTACTCCCTTAATCCTAGAACAATAAGATCTACTCCATAACAGGAAGGAAAGAATCTAGAGACAATGAAATTATAAGTTTAAAACCCAATCTAAAGAGAATAAGGGAGAAGAAGCTCATCCAAGATGTTGAGTGTTCTTTGGATCCAATCTCACGCTTCCGGAGTCAAAGGAGATGATGAAAATAACTTCGGATCTTTAATCGAAGTGCAAAGAAGGTGTAGATATGAACTAAGATGGATCTCCCAAAGGGGAGAACCTTCCTCCGTTGAAGAAGGGGAAGAACACCCCTTAAATAGGGCACAGACCAAGGCATGACCTGTGTCACAGACGTGCCCTTTGGCACGACCTGACCTTGAAACCATGCTACTGGAGTGACACAACTGTGCCTTTTGGCATGACCATAGTTTGAATATGCTCGACTAGAAATGGCATGGCCATGCCGTTTGGCATGACCAAGGCTTGATCTGGTTCTAGTTGATTGGTGCGACCATGCCTTTTGGCACGACCCTAGCTTGATTGAGTTCTGGTGAGCAGGTATGGCCATGTGAAACCACACGACCAGAGGTGGACTCTTCTTTGGATGGATGACATGGTCGTGCCCTTTGGCACTAGCATGTGCTGCTTGGCCATGGATAAAGGGTCACAACCATATGAAACCACACGGGCAAAGGTCAGTTCTCTTCTTTTGTCTCTTTGAAGCACATTTCAACACCTTTTTCATTCCAAATATGCATCATATTAACAGAAAACTATGTTGGTGCGGGAAACATCCGATGATCGAACCCAAGTTTTGATAATGACAAAGGGATTCAAAGTTAAGGTTATTTGTTATCTGATATGTTGAATGAGTTTGCAAGAAAGTCCTAACTGCGGTTAGGCAGGTGGAAAACCCTAAGGGGTAGTAACCTTAGGTCTTAGGGGGCAGTAACTACGGTTAGAGTGTATACTAAAAGCCTAGTTTTTTGTAAATATTTATTTTTGAAATAAAGAATCACATTGGTCAAATGTCTACATTTATATGCTAAGTGTAGTTGTTCAATTAATTTATATTGTAGATAACATGGTGTGTGGTGTCACATATAGAAGATCATGTTATCAGTTCCTTATAAATTATAAACAGTAGCTCACGATTAAGATGGATAGGAACAAACCATTGGAATAGTCGTAATTTGGTATTAGTTTATCTTGACTATAAAATTATACTAGTACACTCTGAGTGTATTGAGCAGGACCATTTAAGGTAAGTTCTTTTTATACTGACTGCATAAAAGAATAAGACTTTTGTTAATATGAAAGTGTGTGCTCTTAATCATGATATATTAACAAGCACATATACTTAATATTCATTTTTTAATTTATCAAAGGGCGTGATTTAGTTCGATAAATTAATAGGCCCGATAAGTTGAGAAATGATATTATTTATATGGTGTGTTGTTGATTATAGAATGAAACTGTGTCCTAGTAATTTAGGTTGATGATGTCCCCTCGAGAAGCTCATAAGGATTGTCATATAAATCCTGCAGGTGGACTTAGTCCGATATGACGATAAGGTTGAGTGGTACTACTCTTGGAGCTAGATATTAATTAAGTTTGTTATCAATAACTCATTTAATTAGTGGATATTCTATATTTTAAACACAGGGAGATTAACACGCTCATGATAAGAAGGAGCTCATATAGTAATATGGGATTGGTGCATTATTTCAATAATAACTCTTTAATGGAATGAGATATTATTGATGAACTCGAGTTGGGTGTTCGGGGCGAATACGGGAAGCTCAAGTTCATCGGGAGACCAAAACCAATTCCTCCTCTCAGTCCCTGTCGTAGCTTCTTAATTATAAAGTGTTATACCCACCCGTACCTACCTTCTTACCCTCCTTAAGGTGGTCGACCAAGCTTAGCTTGGAGCCCAAGCTAGGGCCGACCAAACCAAGGTTAGATGGGTCAAGTAGGTGGTCGGCCCTAGCTTGAACCCAAGCTTAGGTGGCCGACCACAATTAAATAAAAGGAGTTTATTTAAAATCTTTCCTTATGTGGAAGCCATGCTTTTAAAAGAGAGAATAAAATTTAAAATTTTTCTTTTATAGCTTTCTACAAAAGATTAAGAGAAAGGTTTGATATCTTTCCTTATTTGTAGTTAAAAGGAAGATTTTAATTTTTGATAAAACTTTCCTTTTTTGTAACCATTCTCATGGTTTTAAAAGAGAGTTTTAAAATTTAAAATTTTCCTTTTATAGCTTTCTACAAAAGATTAAGAAAAAGGTTTGATCTTTTCTTATTTGTAGTTAAAAGGAAGATTTTAATTTTTGATAAAACTTTCCTTCTTTGTAGTCATTCCCATGATTTAAAAGAGAGTTTTAAAATTAAATCTTTCCTTTTATAGTTTCTGCAAAAGATTAAGAAAAGATTTGATATCTTTCCTTATTTGTAGATTGAAAGTAAGATTTTAATTTTAGAGAAAACTTTCCTTTTTGTAAATCATCCACATGTTTTAATAGAGAGATTTTAATTTATAAAAGTTTCCTTTTATGACCAACCATGAAGGGAATTTTTAAAAGAGAAATTTTTATTTAAAATTTTTCGGAAACAAATTAGGAAGTTTTAATTTTGTGTTTAAAATTTTCCTTCCTTGGAGGATTAGATATGACCGACCACATTGATAGAGAAAAGGAATTTTTTAATTAGTTAAATTTTCCTTTTCAATGGCAAGGAAAATAAAGAAGTTTTTATTAAAACTTTCCTTATTTGCCAAGATCAAGGAATATAAAAGAGAGGGTTGAGGTGCCTCACCTCATAAGAACATACATCTAGTATTCCTCTCTCTTCCTTGTGGTGGCCGACCCTCATCTTCTTCCTCTCCTCTTTTTCTTCTTCTTTGGTGGCATCAACTCTCAAGGATCTTGTTGGTGGTCGGATTTTGCTTGGAGAAGAAGTAGAGAAAGGAGACTGTGTTTCTTTGCATCCCTTGGAGCTTGGTTGGTGGCCGAAGACCTTCATCTCTAGGAGATTCTTAGTGGTCGAAACTTGCAAGGAGAAGAATGAGGCTTGGGTGGATTCTCGTCTCGGTAGATCGCCACCCACACGATGTCCGAGATAAGAAGAGGAATACAGCAAAAGATCGTGAGGTCTATAAGTTATAAAAGGTATAACTAGTTATTAGTTTTTGCATCATAACTAGTTCATCCTTTTATTTAGATCTTGAAATACCAAACACAAGAGACTAATGAATCTAGATAATCGAATTTATGTTTTCGATTGTGTGTTTCTTTTATTTTTTGAACTTGTGATTCGATTGTTCTTTTTGGTTAAACCTAGGGTTACTATAAGGAAATTAAATATTAAATTTCATTGAAAGGCTTTGTCTAGGAAGTGGTGGATGCTCCCATACCCAAGAAGGCCTAGTGCCTCACCATGTTTAACCTGGAAGCCAATCTTTGAAATTAATATTTTATTGAATTTGTGACATAGGTGGATTTGGATTAATAATGTTAAGCATCGTTTGCGATCCAAGTCTAAACCTCTAAGAACAGATAAGTTGAATTTGGAATCAATAATGTTAAGTTCTGTTTGCGATTCCAAATTTAATTTTTAAATAACAGTGGTAACCCTAGGTAGAGGGAAACCCTAAGGGGCGGCAACCTTAAGTCCTGAGGGGGGGGGGGGGGGAACTCTAGGTGGTGAAAAACCCTAAGGGGCAACAATCTTAGGTCCTAGGGGGTGGTAACCCTAGGTGGAGGAAATCCTAAGGGAGGGGGGGGGGGTAACCTTAGGTCCTAGGGAGAGGTAATCCTAAGTGGCGAAAGATCCTAGGGGGTGGTAACCCTAGGTCCTAGGGGGTGATAACCCTAGGTATGCTCTCCTGAGTGGAGTAGGTGAGGACGCATTCCCCGTGGAGAGAACAGTAGGCGTCGGTTCGACCTAGGGTTTCCGGTCGAAAATATGAAGTCAAAATCGAATAGTCTGAAGACTGTCAAAACAATTCTGTTACTATGTTAATTATGTGCTAACCTTGTTTTGTAGGATATATTATTGTCTTGTGGACTAACCTATCTTGCAGGGACAAAAGAACACTTTTAGCCTCAGATGAACAGTACCCGAGGTGCCCTCATGGAGCTTGGAGGTGCCTCAGGTGCAAAGGAGAAGAAGCGCGCGCGGCAAGACTGGAGGCGCCCTCATGGAGGCTTGAGGCACCTCGGATAGCCTTGGAGGCGCCTTCAAGGCTTATGGAGGTGCCTTCAAGAGGATCAGCGAGGACTTCTTCTGCGCTTATTCACGCGGCTGACTCGGCTGCGGTGGAGTCGCCCTCAAGGGGCTTTGAGGCGCCTCCAACAACAATTATAAGGGGTATTCGACCAACAGCTCCATTCATCAGATTCCAAGTGATTCATCCTTCGTGTGCTGCTCAAGAAACGACCCGGCTAAGCTACGACAAGTCCCTGACAACCCGAAGCTTCGAGATCTTTTTGCATGTTAACCTTTTTGCATGTCACGAGGCACTCCAAATTAATAAAGATTGGGATCCATTTAAGCTAAAGACAAGCATTGTAGTAAGGAGTCCCAAGTCGTATTTTTTTTTCCAAGGGTAACTAATAAATGTGTGAGTACTCTAGAATTGATTCACATGAAATTCTCTCGTAAATAAGGTCAATTAAACACTTCTTTTGGATTCATTTTACATCTAAATTCATCTAAGTCTCAAAATTGAACTAATTTAACCAAGAATAAAATCCAAGGAAAGCTAATCTTATCCAAACATTCTCCACTGTAATTTATCAATTCAGCATTAATCAAGCATCTTTGAATCAAATTCTTCAACTAGCAAATAATTCAATCCTTCACATGATCCACAACAATTAACTGAGGATACAATCATCTCACATTAAACATCCAAAATAAAATCTACAATTCAGTGATAATAAATCCAATTCATTGAATAAATGTTTTCAAAGCTGAAACAAAGAAGAAATAACAAGGAAAATTACATCCACTCTAACTGTGAGAACTAAATGTAAACATGTGGGTGTCTGACCTAGAATAATGAAATGATACCATGTATCTACTGAACAAGAAACTAAACTACCAAAATTCGAAATAGAGATAAGAATTACAACTACTTATGTAGCTCAAACAAGATTGGAATTGCAAAAGTGCAACGAAATCAGGGGTTTCAAGTAAAGAAATAGGAATAGAATTGCAGGAAATAAATTCTAACAGAATGAAATAGAAAAGGAACAAGGAATCCGAACACAAAATCTTAAGAAACAAAAATGCAGAAATAATAAATTGCAGAATTAAATTCTAAGCCATCTTCTAATCAAATCTACTCTTCTAATGAGTCTTTCCTTGCCGTCACACAAGAAATCTAAATGAAGAAGGAGCTTTCGACCACTAACTCAGTACAATCTCATCCAGCACCAAAGAAATCCTTCCCGGAAAAGCTGGTAAAGATTAACACTGCCAAGCTTGAAATTCTGCAGATCTGGAATCGAAATTCTCTGGATCGATGCTCTCTGATGGAAGGCAAGCCACTATCAACAGAGAAACACCTCCGCTGATGGCTGAAATAGAGGAATCGAACAAATCTGAGCTCCGGAGAGGAAATCGCCGGCGCGTGCAGAGGATCAAGATTTGGAAGCCAACGGATGGAAGTTCCAACGCCAATGAGACTCACTGAAAAGTAGATCTGGAAGAGGATGGGGAACACTGGCGTCGCAGCGGAGAAGAAGATGGCACTGTGGAGAAAATTGCGACGCCGAGCTCCCCTGTAGCTTCTCACGCGAAGCTTTTTAAATCCTCCTCAGAACCGATCGGACGACCAAGAATGCTCTGATCTTGATCAACGGTGGAGATATCTCAGATCGGAATAAAAACCTCTAGATCTTCATCAATGGCTCAGATATGCTTCCTCATTAGGTCGGATGAGCTGGATCTTCAACAGATGGCTTAGATCTGCTTGATCTTCAATGGATGGTCCAAAACACTCCAAAGCTTGATCGCCTCGTTTAACCCTAGATTTAAGCCCAAGTGCGGTCTGATTTGATCGGGTCCATGACCCTTTTGATGCCTACAAAATAATAACAAATATTAGCATCAAATACTATGAAAATAAGCTAATTTGCAATTAGGTCCAAAATAGATACAATGCATAAAATATGATGTAACCATGATTTAAACCTATAAAATCAACATCAAACCATGCATATATGAATCAATATAATGCAATGAAATCATGGTTATCAAATCCCCCACACTTAGTCTTGAACGTCTCGTGAAAGTAAAGAAAACTAAAAATCATCTCCACAGAAATTTCCCTAGCAATACCTAAAAATGGTAAAAAGAATTTAATTAAGACCATCTAAAAATCACTAACAATCATGAATACAATCCAAACAATAATCAGTAGGTATGGTAGTTTCAATCTAATCGAAAAATTATGCAAGTTGCAATCTCACAAGGAATTTACCTATTCTAGCTCTCACACTCAAACTTGTGTATAAGTGGAGCTCACTCAATGCAACTCACAACATTTCACTACCATAAGCTTGTTTATTTTCTAATTCTCTACCACTATAGAACATAGCATACATGAATCAAAAGGATAATATCATGAAGAATTAACATGGAATCAAAAAGAACAAGGAAAGTGAATGAAATAGGCAAAAGAAAAGTATTTAATGAAAAATTTAGGAGATTAGAGTATTGGGGGAATATACTTGATGAGTTGACCAATTTGATGTGAAAAGAGATGAATACCATTTGTCATTACCAATTCAAAATATCAAGCTAACCTCCCCTTCAATTTGAATGCCAACATAGAATCTTGATACATTGTCTCCCTTTGGATACTCTCTTGAATGTGCCAATTTTCAAAAAAAAATTCTTTCACTATTTTTCCACTTCAATTTCAGCAATTTAGAAGCTCAAATATCTCACTTCAACTTATCAAGAAGAGTCCCCTCCCCCACACTTAAAATCTTGGCCGTCTCGGACAATGGAATACATCATGATTTCCAATTCTTAACACACTTTAAAAGCCACTGTTTCCATTCTTAAATCTGCAGATTCTGTCCTTTTTCTCCCCTTCTTGAAGTGGTTTATCAGTGGAATAACATACACCAACTGAATTCCAAATCACAATCTCTTCCGATCAGCTTTCAATAGGCTACAAAAGTTCACAACAGTTCCAAATAATTTCATTTTGAACCAACATAACTGTCAGATTCTGCTTCTGCTCACAGTAGTGTGCAGTACAGCATTCCAGAATACAGAATTTTTATGCACAGAATAAGTATTAGTTGATTTATCAACTTCAATCCCAGCTAATTCCTGTAACAAGTCATTAAGATAAACAAACACTGATTTCTTGCATACCCATCCAAACAGTTCTGATTTCTAAAAATTTTCAGAATTCATACACAAGGAACTGAGGAGAGTTCACAATTCAGCATCAAAACCTCACTTCCAGCAGGGCTCAGTTCATTACAGCTTTATTTCCAGCAGTAAGCTAACTTGAGATTCCTTCAGCTTTCAATACTGTATGAATAGAAACATATTTCTGTTTAACTTGGATAGAGCTTTAGAATGGAATTTCAGCAAAGAAAATCAGGTTTGGACAATATTGCAACAATATTTAGCATGCAGCAGTTCATTGTGTCACTAAGACTCTCAACACAATTCCATATTCAGATTATGCAGTTCATATTCAGGTTTTCAGATTTTCAGCCTTCTATCTTGAAATAGCTTGTACAATGTTTCCTTGCTGTCAAATGCCATATTCTAAAGTTCAAACATTTGCTTAAAATTCTGCTTACAACAGTCTCTAATTTCCAGCAATGCAGTGAAACTATACAGTTCAGTAACTTCTGAAATCAGCACATCAATTTTGATATGATAACTTGAATTCTCTTTCAAAATTAAGGTTCATGGATCACTCAACACCAATCTTCAATTCTATATACTGGTTACTGATTGAAACTCCCCGCAAATCCAGAATCGTAGGAATGGAATTTCCAATAGTCCACATCAATTTCAACAAGTCTGAATTCTGGATTCTGGTTGTGCCATTAACATTTGTTTGGCATTCAATTTTGAAGCAAAACTAAGCTTTTGAAACACCACAGCCCCTGTTAAACTCAATCTACAACAATTCACAGATTGCATTAATTCACATCTAGCTGCTAAACTCCACTAGCTGTAGTTTTGGATCTTAATACAGAATTCTGAATTTGTATCAACTTTGCCTTGTTTATTCACCAAAAATCTCAATACTTCTTCGTCTTGCTTCTTAAGATCCCTATCAATGCATGCTCAAATGCTTTCCAGGTTCTAGCAGTTCTAGCTCATTCAAATTCAATTCCCAATTTGGCACAAAAACGGCCCAATTCATTTCTGCAGAATTCTGAAATTCCTGGATTACTGCCTCTCTGTTAAGTTCTGTTTTTGCAGCAAAGATCTCCTTCTAAAGCTTAATTTGTAATCCTTGAATGAATATCACTAAACAACTAGAATAATATACCCAAAAACAGCCTTCAGTTGCTAGCTTTGTTTCCCTGTTTGGTATCAAATTTCTTGTCTAAAAGTCTTGTAAACTTTTTAAACTCCACTTGTGCAGCAAGATGCAGATTTAATTTTCTTCTTTAATTCTGGAATTTTGTATCAATTTGTCACTGATTTGTAGGACTGGAAGGGATTAGAAAGGAAAAAGAGTGATGAATTAAACCCCTCAAAGTTCTTTCTATCTGAATTTTGATGTTTATCCAACTACAGTTTTAGAACTTGCTTGACTTTCAATTCCAATTCTGCAACTCATAAATTAGATTTAACAATCAGACTTGACCAGAAATCTCTGATTCTGCAGAAATTTTTTCAGTTTGGATTCTGGATTCTGGAATTCAGCAACTTAGAATTTAATTCCAGCAGAATTCATCTACACTTGAACCACTATTTTATTCCTTTTCTTCTCTATTTCCACCAATTGCAGCTTTGATCACCTGCAACTCCCAATTTCAGAATTTTAGTTCGAATAGGGAAGATGGTTGCTGTTGATCGGGGAACAGAAAATTGAATATGTAGTATATCATTCAGCTCTGATTTCCAGATAAAAGCTTCACTTCAGAATTATGCTGATGGGGCAAAACTTAAAACTGATTCAGCTTTAGTTTCCAAAAACTGATTTCGGAATTCAACAACCATGACTTGTCTTAAGATCATAAAAGATTACCATCAAACTTGGCATGCTAAATCCTATAGCAACTTCTAAATATTAGCAATGCAGTGAAATAACAACCACAACTGGCACAATTATATCTCATCATATTTCTGTAGAACAACTACAGATTCATCTTTTAAGAGTCTGGAATTTCTGTGCTCATTGCTTCAAAATCATAAATCCATTCCCAGAATTTCACAATTGGGTGCCATCATCACATATACTAGGCACTTAACTAACATTCTAAGACTTAATTAGTCATAACATACAAAGATCAGTAGTCATAACTGAAGACTGAAGTGCAGATGGATAATTTCAGGTTTTGCATTTTTGGAAATGCAATCTTTACATCATGGTACAGGAGTGTTGTCATCGAAGATTGCAAACATTTGGTTGGAGCTCTTGAATTCTAACTCAAGCTGATAATTCTGTAATATCGAATTCTGCAGAAATCTTTGCATTGAATTGATAAGGATGGAATTCAATATGTGTTCCAGATAAAAACAACAATCTAAGTAACGCTTGACTTGAGCTCTTCACTGCAGATTCTTCCTTAATAAATTCAGCTCCATGAAGTACCAATTCCAACTCCATGCACTTGCAACAAACAGAGTAGAACCTACTGTTCTGTTCACAGCAGAATTTCAGCTCAAATTCATTCTCAAACAGATAAGGAACAAAAATGTATCAAAAGAAAATTCGTGAATATCAGAAATTTGCATATGCAGATAATGTTTTCAGAAATCAACACTACTTTGTGGAGATTTCAACTTCAAGCTTGATACCATTTCTTTCCTGCATTGGCATAAAAAAAAAAATTCAGCTTGAATTTTAGCTTCCTCCCTCTTCATTTATAGACTAATACCCAAACTGCAGATTTAGGTGTCCAATTTCAGTTTCACAATTCTGTTTTAGCACTTAGAATTCTGTCCATTTAGTTTCTGAAACATAAAAAGATCACCATATGTTACTGAACATACCATAGCTTCACCCTGTGTTCACTTACAACAGCAACAGATTCAACTTAACAGGATCTGAACTTAAGTTCCCAGATTCTGCTACAAAGTCAATTCTATAAAATTTTTCAGCAAGTTGAGCTCTAGAAGGTAACTTATTCGACATTGAATCAAAAGGACTTTGAATTCCATCCATTTGGATTAGAGACATCAAGAAAACTTAGGCACAAAAAAACTACAAAACAGTAACCAGACATACTAGCTCAACTTCTGATTTACTGTACACTACAGTTTCAGCAATTATTTTCCTGCTGATCTCACTTAAAAATTCAAGCTTCAACATTTATATTCTTCAATTAACTGTCTCATCCACTTCATCATTTCAATCCAGTTTCAGGTTTCCAAATTCCAGAATTCTGTTTCACTTTAAATTTACTGCATTCAGCTCAAACTTTGCTGTTAAATCTCTATGAATTATGGCATTCAATTACTCACTAACAATTAACTTGAATTCAATTCATTTGACTAAAAACCAAACTCCAAAAATTGGCACAGAATACTGCCCAATGAATAGAATTCAGCAACTTCACTTGGTTTTTGGCAACTTAAGATTTTCAGAATTTAAGCCTTCCTTCCTCTTGGTTATCTGGACTGTAGAACATTCATTAAGGACTTAGTGAACAACAACTTGAAGTACTTCCTGAATTAAATAGTGCTCTACAATTGAAGTTCAAATCCTAACTCATAATTAGAGTTTCCTCAATTTTTCTGCACTGTCCTTTATATTGTATCAAGTAGTTGTTCTTTTTCTTATTTCATCAGGATTTATGTTTCAATTTGAAATGATTTCTGAATGAAATGTCACTCACCATTTGAATTTCACATACTGATTCATGGCGGATAAATTCCAGCAGCCACAAAAACCCACTATTCCTGCATTCTCCTCAATGTTTTGAGCATTTCCAGCAATCTGATACTATCAAACTTCTGTCCAGCAGGTTTGTGAAAAAAATGGAAATGAAGTGAACAACATTTTCAACTGATAATACAAGAGTTTCACTTAATTTTCCAATGATCTTAAGGGCTAATGATGAAAGATTGGTACACACTTGATACACAATTAAAACTGCATTCTGTTTTGTTTATTGATGCCCTTACTGCATATCTGCAATTTTCTTGCTTCAATTTCAGCAAAATTTTCTAGCTAATAAGTCCTGGAAGATAGATGGCAGTAAGACTAACATCTTCTCTTGCAATAACACAAAAATTTAGCTCGAATTTAACTTCCACCTGCTGCAATACCAGTCCAAGACCCCAAGCTACAGATTTGATTCATTTTCATTTTTCAGCATTGTTTCCTTGTCTAGTATCAGATTTCTTGTCTAAAAATCTCGTAGCTCTGTTGAAGCAAGATAATCCTTTGTCAATACTGGGTTAGCAGGATTTTTTAATGAACCAATAGCCTTGATTTCATTCTGCACAGCCACTGCTGAACCATTCTGCATATTCTGAATTTTTGTACCAATTGCCACTGTGTAGCCACAAGAAATTTCAATACTCCTTCATCTTGTCTCTTAAGACCTTTTACATTGCATAACTGAGAAACTTACAGGTTTCAACATCTCTTAATGGTTACAATCCATTTCCCAATTTGGCACAAAATTGCCATTTTTCTGCAAATCTGCACTTTCTGAATTCCTGCAGTATACTCATTCATGTCATTTCAGCAATCCTCCTCTTTGTTTTCATTGCTCAATTTCAGATCTGACACTCTATTTCTTGGATTGAATATCACTTCTTCCATTCAATGACTTCTTCCATTCATCTCATTCAACCAAATTCAGCCCTTCACTGCTGTAAAATGTCATTGATATGTTATATTTTCAATGGTTGAAATAAATCTTGATAGAAGCTATTAATGCCAATATCCCATTTGTTGCTTCGTGTTTCAACACTTCATCTGAGCTTCTCTTTTCCTTGAGATCATTACTGAATTCTTGATACTCCAACATCTCTCAGAATTCTGAATTTCAACTTGATAACTTGATAACTCATCTGATGTTATTGCCTTATCACTTCAAGCTTCAACAATTTATTCCCAAAGAACTTAACAATCATTAAATCAAATGATAACTTGAATTCCCATCTCGTTTTAGCCAATAACATCATTTATAAAGTTACTGAAAATCCAGAATTTCAGCAAGTTACTGCAACTTCAGAATTCAGTTTTCATTTGTAAAGAATGGAAAGGAAGTAAACACAATCTGCTACTAGAAATAAAGGAATTTCAATTCATTCTCAAGGGTTTCAAAGCTGATAATTAACGAAAAGATTACACACTCTTGAAATCATGTAAACTCTATTCTGATTCCAGCATTGTCCTCACTGTTAAAGGTATCAATTGATGCCATTTTCCTTCAACTTCTCAAGGTAATTGATACTCCATTCAAGTGCTTAGTCAGCAGCATTTGTTTCAACGTCTTCTCAAATTTCAACTAAGCTACACTCATTTAAATCTTGCATTCTGAATTTTGATACAAACTGATACAAAATTTTAGCTCTGCCCATTTCCAATCTCTTGAATTTCTGCAGATTTCCAATCTGATCCAATACTCCTTCTTACAATCAATGGTCCTCACTGCTTCATCTTTTCAGTAATTGGATTTTAAATTTGTAGAGGTGAATGATGCAAGAATACCATTCGTTCCTTCACGTTTTCCAAACTCCTTCTCAACACCTCCCCCACACTTCAATCTTTGTTCATCTAGTCAATCCAACTCATCAAGAATTCAACCAAAACTTCTAATGGAATGAAGACAAGGCAAAGTGATCAAGGGTTAAAATGCTAGATAAGAATATTTTAAGAAAATTGTGGAGAAAGGAATTGGAAAGTATGAAGGGGAACAAAATTGATAAAATCCTCAATTTCCATGCACACAAATGTTATTGTGACTTTGAAAAGAAACTAAGCAAGTTCTAGAGTTTCAATTGCTATGAGTACATGTCACACTACAAGAAAATAAAGTGTAGGCTTGAAGTGGTCCTCTCTAAGTATTTTCATGCAATCAAGCTAAATCGATCAACATGGAATCCACTATCATTTTAACCAAAATCATGTAAGTAGAGTATCCAATTATGTCAAATGACCTAAAGTTGATGATCAAATTTAAGAGACTTTTACCATCTTAAAAGTATCACTAGAAAAATTTATGGAGAATTTTATTTAAATGGCATGCTATGTATACTAACAAAATGCAAAGTATGAAAGTAAAATGCAAAATGCAAAGTATGAAACTAAAGACAGTCTCTCAAAAAGAATTTATTAACAAGACATGAATTAAAATGCAAAAGAAAGCTAAATTAGAACCAACTCCCCTTTCATTCCTGGTGGTTGAAGAAGGTTTAGAAGAAGAATCCACCCCGGAAGTAGAGTACTCATGGTTCCACTAAAATTCTTCTTATTAATTATTTTTCCCTTCAAAGCTTTTTCTGGAGGTATGAGACGGTTCAGTTTAAGCATCCACTCCGGAAGCTTATGTTCTCCTACAACATCAATCAAAGAAAACACCTCCCACACACATGTGGGGTAAAAAGAAAATAGGAGAGTATTAGTGTGGGTAGAAAATATATCAAGAAATGAATCACAACTTATAAAATCAACAATTGGTACCTCAATAAAATTCTCTGAAAAATTACACAAAATACTCATCTTGTCATCTTGAGAGGTACCTGGAGTGGTGATTGTTACCTCCTTTTCATCATTATATGGCTCAAGCTCTTGTTCTTGTGAATGTTCATCCTCATGTAGTGATTCTTGGGTACTTGGCTCTATAGTACAAGTCCCTACACTTACATCCTCAATCCTTGGTGGTTCTTGAGGTAATGCTTCCAGTAAGCACTCCCCTACACTTAAATCATCTTCAAAAACATGTTCAGAACCTGATTCACTAACAACACCTTCAACAATAAAATCGTTAGGATCAGAAATTTGCATAATTACATAATTGTCACAAAAAATATTAGAAAAATCATGTGAAGTAATGGGAGTAGGGTCAGGCCTGACAGAATCGCTACTTTCCATCTCTCCACTGGAATTCTGTGCTTGCAGCTGATTGATGGTTGATGCAATTTGATCTATCTGACTCTATATGTTCTGAATCCTTGAAAATTGTTGTTCTTGATGCTCACTCATTTGTTGCATGATCTCCTTGAGTTTCCATGTTGATTCATCCATCTGAGGATAGTCTTGTTGAAAAGGTTGTGGCATAAAATTTGTTGAAACTTCTTAAAACTCGTATGAACTCTGGTAAACTGGATATAGCTCAATAAATGGTCCTTGTGCACTTTCATACTTGAAACATGAATTATCCACCCAATTAGCATTAAAACCATTTAAAAATGACTCATACCTATTTTGTTGATCCAAATTTGGGTAAAACTGATACTCAGGTTGAAAACACTGATAATTCTCCATTCCACCTCCAAAATTATGAAAATATGGATCCATGCTTAAGAAATCTCCTGTTCTTCACTTCAACACTAGAACAAATTGTTAGAAGACTCAAGAGCATAAAGTTTCAATCACATGAAAACATGAACAGTAAAAACATTTAATAATTCAAGAACAAACCAACATGAAAATACAAAGAGAATAAGCAATCAAAGCAATCAACATGCTAACAAATAAAATCACTCAATGATCAATCTAAAATAAACACACATTGCTAGTTAGTCCCCGGCAACGGCGCCAAAATTTGATGTTAACCTTTTTGCATGTCAGGAGGCATTTCAAATTAATAAAGATTGGGATCCATTTAAGCTAAAGACAAGCATTGTAGTAAGGAGTCCCAAGTCATATTTTTTTCTTTCCAACGGTAACAAAAATGCAGAAATAATAAATTGCAGAATTAAATTCTAAGCCATCTTCTAATCAAATCTACTCTTCTAATGAGTCTTTCCTTGCCGTCACACAAGAAATCTAAATGAAGAAGGAGTTTTCGACCACTAACTCAGTACAATCTCATCCAGCACCAAAGAAATCCTTCCCAGAAAAGCTGGTAAAGATTAACACTGCCAAGCTTGAAATTCTGCAGATCTGGAATCGAAATTCTCTGGATCGATGCTCTCTGATGGAGGGCAAGCCACTGTCAACAGAGAAACACCTCCGCTGATGGCTGAAACAGAGGAATCGAACAAATCTGAGCTTCGGAGAGGAAATCGCCGGCGCGTGCAGAGGATCAAGATTTGGAAGACAACGGATGGAAGTTCCAACGCCAATGAGACTCACTGAAAAGTAGATCTGGAAGAGGATGGGGAACACCGGCGTCGCAGTGGAGAAGAAGATGGCATTGTGGAGAAAATCGCGACGCCGAGCTCCCCTGTAGCTTCTCACGCGAAGCTTTTTAAATCCTCCTCAGAACCGATCGGACGGCCAAGAATGCTCTGATCTTGATCAACGGTGGAGATATCTCAGATCGGAATAAAAACCTCTAGATCTTCATCAATGGCTCAGATATGCTTCCTCATTAGGTCGGATGAGCTGGATCTTCAACAGATGGCTTAGATCTGCTTGATCTTCAATGGATGGTCCAAAACACTCCAAAGCTTGATCGCCTCGTTTAACCCTAGATTTAAGCCCAAGTGCGGTCTGATTTGATCGGGTCCATGACCCTTTTGATGCATACAAAATAATAACAAATATTAGCATCAAATACCATGAAAATAAGCTAATTTGTAATTAGGTCCAAAATAGATACAATGCATAAAATATGATGTAACCATGATTTAAACCTATAAAATCAACATCAAACCATGCATATAATGCAATGATACCTACCATTACCTCGATCGCATGCTGTTGTTGAATCTGCCAAAGCAGAGCAACACATACTATCTTGGTAGGGTACGGAGGGACAATCTTGGTCCCGCCTATCAACGCATGGGTGAATACAAACTCAATTAGATTGAGTATTCCTAGTTTACTCGGTTGGATCGAGTACAACTATAGGCATTCTTCCAATGGTTGGAAAGGTAGGACAAAATCATGTTTATATTAATTCTCGGGCGTATTAGCCAAAGCTAACTCGAGTTTTAATATAAATGAGGATTTTATCCTATAAACAAGAGTTGCATAGAGATGTAATTGGTAATCGTTACCTACCGATCATACTAAGTCTTGGGCGTATTAGCCAAAGCTAACTCAAGGGTTAGTATGATGTGGATCTTGTCCCACATGAATTATAGAATTCAGTGGGAGCATCATTTAGTTAAAGGCCTAATTAAATGATTAAGAATATGATACTTATTTCTGCATTTATTTATGTTGTAGAATTGTCATGACGTCGAACACGAACACCTTCTCCCTGCGATCTGTCCTCGAGAAGGACAAGCTCAACGGAGCAAACTTCCTGGACTGGTACAGGAACCTGAGAATAGTTCTCACCCAAGAACGTAAACTGTATGTTCTGGAGCAGCCCATTCCGGAGGCTCCTCCTGCCAATGCCCCGCGAGCTGACAAAGATGCTTACAAGAAGCATCAAGATGACGCATTAGATGTGTCCTGTCTAATGCTCACGACCATGAACTCTGAGCTTCAGAAGCAACACGAGTTAATGGGCGCTTATGATATGGTTGAACATCTTCGTCAACTGTATCAAGGACAAGCGAGGCATGAGAGATTTGAGATCTCAAGGGCACTGTTTCAGTGCAAGATGTCAGACGGGGCTCCCGTAGGCCCATATGTACTCAAAATAATTGGGTACATAGAGAACCTACAAAGGTTGGGGTTCCCTCTTGGACAAGAGCTAGCTACTGACCTGATCTTGCAATCCTTGCCGGATAGCTAAAGTCAATTCATTCTAAACTACAATATGAACGAGATTGACAAGCCATTGTCCGAGCTGCTTAGCATGTTAAGAACTGCTGAGCTAAACCTTGAGAAGGCTAAGCCCAACACTGTTCTGATGGTTCAGAAACATAAGGGCAAGGGCAAGCCCAAAAGGCAAGGGAAAGTCCCAAGCCAAGGGCAAAGGCAAGGCTCTGAAGCCTAAAGGAGGGGTCGCCAAGGATGCTACCTGCTTCCACTGTGGTCAGACTGGGCACTGGAAGAGGAACTGCAAGGTATACTTGGAGGATCTTAAGAAGAAGCGAAGTGAGACTTCCACTTCAGGTATATATGTTATAGAAGTCAATCTATCTATTTCTACATCATGGGTATTAGATACTGGATGTGCATCTCACATTTGTACTGATGTGCAGGCGCTGAGAAATAGCAGGGCATTGACAAAGGGCGAGGTGGACCTACGAGTAGGCAATGGAGTACGGGTTGCTGCTGTTGCTGTAGGGACTTACTTTCTATCTATGCCCTCTGGGCTTGTACTAGAGTTAGTCGATTGTTGTTATGTGCCTGCATTAACTAAGAACATTATATTAGTTTCTTGTTTGGACAAGAAAGGTTTCTCGTTTACTATAAAGAACAAATGTTGTTCCGTCTATTTAAACAATATGTTCTATTGTAGTGCACCTCTGATAAACGGACTCTATATTCTAGACCTTGATAGCTCTATCTATAACATAAATACCAAGAGGTTCAAGTCAAATGACATGAACCAAACCTACCTCTGGCACTGTCGCTTAGGTCATATAAATGACAAGCGCTTATCCCAGCTCCAGAAGGATGGTATGCTGGACTCATTTGATTTTGAATCATATGAGGTATGCGAGTCATGCCTATGAGGCAAGATGACCAAGACACCCTTTAGTGGGCACAGCGAGAGAGCAACTGATTTGTTAGGACTCATACATAGTGATGTATGTGGCCCTTTCAATGTTGCTGCTAGAGGCGGTTATAGGTACTTCATCACATTTACTGATGATTTCAGTAGATATGGTTATGTGTACTTGATGACACATAAGTCTGAATCCTTTGAAAAGTTCAAAGAATTCAAGAATGAAGTACAGAACCAGCTTGGCAAGAGTATTAAGATACTTTGATCCGATCGAGGTGGAGAATATCTTAGCCATGAGTTCCGTGACTATCTAGCTGAGTGTGGGATTCTATCCCAACTCTCTCCTCCTGGAACACCAGAGTGGAATGGTGTATTCGAAAGGAGGAATTGTACCCTATTAGATATGATGCGATCGATGATGAGTCACACAGATCTTCCGACATACCTATGGGGCTATGCTCTAGACACGACAGCTTTTATACTCAACCGAGTTCTATCCAAGGCCGTGATAAAGACTCCATATAGGATATGGAGTGGGAGAGATGCCCAGGTGTCTTTCATGAGGATTTGGGGTTGTGAGGCTTATGTTCGACGTCAAGTCTCAGACAAGTTAGGACCTAAATCCGACAAGTACTACTTTATTGGATATCCCAAGGAAACTAAGGGATATTACTTCTACATTCCCAGTCAGCACAAGGTAGTTGTGGCAAAGACTGGGGTCTTTCTAGAAAGGGACTTTGTTTCTAGAAAGACTAGTGGGAGCGCGTTCGATCTTGAAGAAGTTCAAGATGCAAACAATAGCACTGATGCCTCGATGGAAATTGACCTGGAACCACAAAGTATTGTGGATGATGTTCCACAAGGAGTTAAGGAACAACAACCATTTCAAGTATACATACCTCTTCGCAGGTCTGATAGGGTACGTCGTCAGCTTGAGAGATACTCATTTCTCTTGTCTGACCATGATGACATTGTGCTCATAGAGGATGAGCCTACCACCTATCAGGAAGCTGTGATGAGACCAGATTCCGAGAAATGGCTAGATGTCATGAGATCCGAGATGGAATCCATGTACACCAACCAAGTATGGACTTTGGTCGATCCACCTGAAGGGGTAAAACCCATTGGGTGTAAGTGGGTCTTTAAGAGAAAGACTGACATGGATGGACTTATCTATAAGGGTCGCTTGGTAGCTAAAGGTTTCAAGCAGATTCATGGTATTGACTATGATGAAACCTTTTCTCCGGTAGAGATGTTTAAGTCCATTCGGATCATGCTTGCTATTGCAGCCTACCATGACTATGAGATATGGCAGATGGATGTCAAAACCGTGTTTCTGAATGGAAACCTGCTCGAGGATGTGTACATGACACAACCTAAGGGTTTTGTAGATCCACAACATACTAGCAGAGTATGCAAGCTGCATAGGCCCATTTATGGACTAAAACAAGCTTCTCGGACCTGGAATCTTCGATTCGATGATGCAATCAAATAGTTTGGTTTCATCAAGAACGAAGATGAGCCTTGTGTCAACAAGAAGGTTGTAGGGGACATAGTTGTCTTCCTCATATTGTATGTGGATGACATACTACTCATTGGGAAGGACATCCCTATGCTTCAGTCTGTCAAGACTTGGCTAGGGAGTTGCTTCTCAATAAAGGACTTAGGTGAGGCATCCCACATTCTAGGGATACAGATCTATAGAGATAGATCTAAGAGATTGCTTGGCCTAAGTCAGAGTACATACATTGACAAGGTACTTCTTCGGTTTGCCATGCAGAACTCCAAGAAGGGATTTCTGCCGATGTCACATGACATGAGTCTTTCGAAGACTCAAGGTCCCTCTTCTAGAGAGGAGAGAGACCGCATGGATCAGAACCCTTATGCCTCAGCCATAGGATTGATCATGTACGCCATGCTATGTACTCGACCTGATGTCTCGTATGCTTTGAGCATGACGAGCAGATACCAATCAGATCAAGGTGAAAGTCACTGGATAGCGGTCAAGAATATTCTTAAGTACTTAAGAAAGACTAAAGAATATTTCTTGATATATGGAGGTAATGATGAGCTAGCTGTAAAGGGTTACAGTGATGCTAGCTTCTAGACCGACCAGGATGACTATAGATCGCAGTCGGGGTTCATGTTTTGCATTTATGGTGGTGCTGTGAGCTGGAAGAGTTCAAAGCAGGACACGGTAGCTGATTCTACGATAGAGGCCAAGTATATTGTTGCATCAGAGGCAGCAAAGGAGGCAGTTTGGATTCGCAAGTTCATCACTGAACTTCGGGTGGTTCCTAGCATTGCTGACCCTATTGAGCTCTATTGTGACAACAATGGAGCTATAGCACAGGCGAAGGAACCTCGCTCACACCAGCAGACCAAACACATACTACGGCGCTTCCATCTCATTCGAGAGATCATCGAGAGAGGAGATGTGAAGATTTGCAGAGTACCTATAGAGGCTAACATCGCAGATCCCTTGACCAAGACTTTGGCATAGAGGAAGCATGATGGTCACACTAGGTCATTGGGGCTTAGAGCCTACACTGATTGACACTAGTGCTAGTGGGAGATTGTTAGCTAGAGCCCTAGAGCCAATCATTTGATGATTGTATTTTGGACTTGTTGTATCATATTCTATATAAATAAAGGCATTTGGTTTTTGGTTATTATACTTACTTGTATTGGTGCCAAATAAACTAAGTATAATAACGTCCTTGAGTAGAAGGTTCTCACCTATATCAATAGGTTAGTTGAACCGATAGTGAGATGATATAGGTGTTAGGATCGATGGACACGGCTAGAGAGGGGGGTGTGAATAGCCGCCCCAAATTCTCGCGTTTCTTTCTACAAACTAGGGTTAGCGCAGCGGAAATAACTAAATAGAAACGCAAAAGGAGAAGCAAACCTCAACACGAAGATGTAACGAGGTTCGGAGATGATACTCCTACTCCTCGGCGTGTCCGTAAGGTGGACGAAGCCTATCAATCCGTCGGTGGATGAGTCCCCGGATAACCGGCTAATAAATACTCCTTGCGGGTGGAGAAACCTCGCCACAAACTTTGCAACAGCAATACAGGAGTAGAAAGCAGCAAGAAGCAAAGTACAATACAAATGTATGAAACACCTTCGCTTACTTGCCTTCATGAAGCAGCAGCTTCAAGCGACGCCCACAACAGCAGGAACCCAGCCGAAGAAGCTCACGCGAAGCTTCGGAACTCAACAAAGCTCAAATCACAACAGCAGCTCAGTAGAAAGAAGAGGAAGAAGAAGAAGCACAGAAGAAGCCCTCGATTTTGGTGCGGAATTGCCTTCCTGATCGGTCTGGTGACCGATCAGGGAACCTCCTGATCGGTCTCTGGACCGATCAGGGAACCTCCGCTTCTCCCGGCGTTTGACGCTGGCGGAACACCCCTCGGCCGGATCACAACCGGATTCCTCGTCCTGATCGGTCCATAGATCGATCAGCGCTTTCTCCCGACTCCGCGATCGTGCCTGATCGGTCGTGGGGATCGGTCAAGGACCGATCCACGGCTTTCTTCTCGCGAGGTTGCGTTGCCTCGATCGGTCTCCGGACCGATCGATTACAATCGATGAGCCATTGATCGATTCGATCGGTCACTGCACCGATCGTGGCAACCGCAGATCACCGGATCGGTCACGACCGATCCAAACTTCTCGACCCTAAACCTAAGGCTTCCACACCAACATCCAATCAACCTTGACCTGTTGGTACATCATCCCTAGCATCCGGTCACTCCCTTGACTGCTAGCACTCCGCTAAGTGTCCGGTCAATCCTTTTGACCCACTTAGACTTTTCCTTGCCGGCTTCACCAGGACTTTACCTAGCTTCACTTACTAGGATTTTCACCGGCTTCACTCACCAGATTTCCACCGCCTAACATCCCAGCTTAGGACTTTCACCGCTCGCTTCACTCACCAGACTTTCCAACCGCCTAACATCCCAGTTAGGACTTTCCCACCGCCTGACTTCACTCACGGGACTTTCCACACCGCCTAACATCCCGCTTAGGACTTTCCCCCGGCTTCACTCACCAGGACTTTCCACACCGCCTAACATCCCAGTTAGGACTTTCACCTCGCTTCATTCACCAGGACTTTCCAACCGCCTAACATCCCAGTTAGGACTTCCCACCGCCCGGCTTCACTCACGGGACTTTCCACGTGCCAAGCTACCGCTTGGACTTTTCCCGTGCCAAGTCTCCGTGCTTGGACTTTTCCAGCCAAGTCTCCATACTTGGACTTTTCGTGTGCCAAGCTCCCGCTTGGACTTTTCGACCTAAAGTTGCACCTACAATCTCCCAAACACCTATTCTTGTCAAACATCAAGAATACAACTCTCTTCTCGTCAAACATCGTCAAACATCAAAACACAACTCGAGTCAGGTCAACTCGAGTCAGGTCAACCAGGTCAACCTTGACCTAAGGTTGCACCAACAATAGGGAACACTACTCTTAATCATTCCTAGTCGAGTATTAACATTCAGGGACAATGTTAATGCAATAAGACTAGCATGTAGGTCAACTCGATGACTTGATCTCACAAGTCATGGATATAGAGATATCAAGTTGACACATGGGTATGCATTGGAGAATGTATACTGAATGACCCGCCATGAGAAAGTATCATGGATCGTTATATGAGTGTCATATACTTTCTCATGTGGCTATTAGTATGACTACTAGTCCTTAGACCTGAAGTCACCATGGTTCCCTACATAAGGAGTTATGTACTTTAGTTTCGTCAAACGTCACCCGTAACTGGGTGGACTATAAAGGCGATTACTGGGTATGTAACAAATTATGCAGAGGGATGTGAGTGATGTAGATGGGATCTATCCCTCCTATATGACGGGAGAGACATCGATATTCTTGATAGAGTGAGACCACGAAGTGCATGGCCATGCCCAAATGAGTCAATATGAGATATTGAGCTCATTTGATTGAGTGAGTCTACTTGGAGTTCAAGATTTAGATTGATTAGAGGATGACACGGTCTATGCCTCACATTGATCAATCTAAATGTCTAGGATAGAAGGACACTTGTCATATATTGTGAGAAGTCACAATTAGTAGTCACAAGGTGATGTTGGATCTCAACATTCTTGTAACTTGGGTAGTAATGATGTATTGCTAGATACCGCTCATTACTTATGTTCCTAAATGGGTTTAGGGGCATTGCCAACGTTACAAGAACCTATAGGGTCACACACTAAGGACAATTAGATGGAGATTAGGTTCATATGATGAACCAAGAGGATTAGATTCATTTGATGAATCAAATTGGATTAAGAGTAATTCTAATTGGGCTAATTGAGTTGGACTCAAGTTGATTCATGTGTTCAATGAGTCTAATTTAGATTATGACTCATTGAATCAATTTAATTAAATGAATTAGATTCATTATATTAAATTGGCTTGAATTATATGGTTGGATTAGATCAACCATGAGAGAGATTAAGTCAAGTTTGACTTGGCTTGAGAGGAAGATGAAGAGTCAAGTTTGACTTGACTTTATGCCACCTCATTGGTGAGTTGGCATTAAGTGGACCAATGATGATGCTCCACATCATCATGGTTACTTAAGTGAAGTGCCACCTCATGGGAGTTACCAAAAGTTGTGACTCTTGGTATCCCATGGAGGTTACAAACCACTTAATTAGATGAAAAGAGTTTCATTTTGCAAGAGTAACTCTCATTCAAGTGATCTGCCTCCTCCTAAGCTCTCTTCTTGCTCCTTCTCTTCTCTTGGTCGTGGGTTTCAAGTAAGGGAGAAGAAAGGAGAGTGAATCTAATCCAAGAAGAAAGGTTAGTGAAAGTCACATAGAGATTTTAGAGGAGTATGTTCTCTTCTTTTCCTTTCTTCTTCTTCCAATCCTACCCGAGAGCCCTAGAGAGTGCTAGCACACTTGTGGTGCTCTCTTCTCCATCCTTGTATGTTAGAGAACACATCTTGTTCGTGTGGATACTTCTAGAGGATTGTCTACGTTGACAATCACGAGATCCGACGTACCTTGGATGAGCGGGATTCGCGAAGGGCACGTATCGAAGGTATAAAATGTTTTTCCTTTGTAGATCTACTGTAGATCATAGTTTGAAACTCGTACTTGTATTTTCGAAAGTTTTCTTCTCACGGATCCAATGGCTAGGGGGTTTCGGGGTTTCCGCGACGCGAAAAAGCGATTTTCGCGGCCCGAAAAATCCAACAGTGGTATCAGAGCCACGTGCGAAGCGAGTACGAGTTTAGATTCGTATTTTTATGAAAAAATATAAATCTGTAAACTTTCTGTAAATTCATGTTTTTTTATAGTTTTAATGGGTATTTTTCTCGTAGAAGCGAAGCACAAGTGTTTCGGCACTTGTAGGCTTCGACTACCGAGAAGAATTTTCAAAACGGCAAAGTTTCGCCCCAAAATTTTTTGGGACAGCGGGCTAAGGCGCTCTTGGATCGCTTAGGAGCAACTCGCGATGGTTAGATCGCGGGTAGGGGTACTGCCCCTAATCCCGCAAGGGGATTTGCTCCGCGATTGCGCCCGAAATCGCTAATCGGGACCGCCGGGAAAATTTACTCATAAAATCTGTAAAATTATGAAAAATTACAGAAAAATTATGAAAAATATATAATTTTGAATTATATATTATTTTTGTGATAGTCATGGCCCAAAAACCTAATTCGATTGGACAATTGTGTTGTAATTCATAATACGGCCTGCGTGTCGTTATGTGATGTGCGTGCTTGTATTTTATTTTTTTTATTTTATTTTCGCGACCTGCGCGTCATGCCTTTCTCTTATATTCTGGTTGTAAATTAGATTTAGACTCGAATGTAACTCGAGTTTCAAAATTGTAATGTAATTTTGAAGCGGTGGAAGGTCCACACGAGACGGAGTTACGAGGAGGGCGCGAGCAACACAAGGTGGTCAAAGGAAGAAGCTTGAGAAGCTGTTGACCTTAGGTTGACCATCTGATCTTCTCATTGGCTTGAGAAGATCGTAGTAGGGCCATGACACAATCACAAAATAGTTGAATTAATTGCTTATATGTTTGTGATGCATGCTAGTTAATTAAGTAATTAATTAGTGCCTAGCAATTAGATTTGATCTAAATCGTGCACATGATGCACCCTTCGATTAGATTAGATCTATCGAGTATATGATACGCATCATCGTTTAGATTAGATCTAAAATGCATCAACTCGTAATGCCTACCATGCCGTGATACCTACCACTACCTCGATCGCATGCTGTTGTTGAATCTGCCAAAGCAGAGCAACACATACTATCTTGGTAGGGTACGGAGGGACAATCTTGGTCCCGCCTATCAACGCATGGGTGAATACAAACTCAATTAGATTGAGTATTCCTAGTTTACTCGGTTGGATCGAGTACAACTATAGACATTCTTCCAATGGTTGGAAAGGTAGGACAAAATCACGTTTATATTAATTCTCGGGCGTATTAGCCAAAGCTAACTCGAGTTTTAATATAAATGAGGATTTTATCCTATAAACAAGAGTTGCATAGAGATGTAATTGGTAATCGTTACCTACCGATCATACTAAGTCTTGGGCGTATTAGCCAAAGCTAACTCAAGGGTTAGTATGATGTGGATCTTGTCCCACATGAATTATAGAATTCAGTGGGAGCATCATTTAATTAAAGGCCTAATTAAATGATTAAGAATATGATACTTATTTCTGCATTTATTTCTGTTGTAGAATTGCCATGACGTCGAACACGAACACCTTCTCCCTGCGATCTGTCCTCGAGAAGGACAAGCTCAACGGAGCAAACTTCCTGGACTAGTACAGGAACCTGAGAATAGTTCTCACTCAAGAACGTAAACTGTACGTTCTGGAGCAGCCCATTCCGGAGGCTCCTCCTGCCAATGCCCCGCGAGCTGACAAAGATGCTTACAAGAAGCATCAAGATGACCCATTAGATGTGTCCTGTCTAATGCTCGCGACCATGAACTCTGAGCTTCAGAAGCAACACGAGTTAATGGGCGCTTATGATATGGTTGAACTTCTTCGTCAGCTGTATCAAGGACAAGTGAGGCATGAGAGATTTGAGATCTCAAGGGCACTGTTTCAATGCAAGATGTCAGACGGGGCTCCTGTAGGACCATATGTACTCAAAATGATTGGGTACATAGAGAACCTACAAAGGTTGGGGTTCCCTCTTGGCCAAGAGCTGGCTACTGACCTGATCTTGCAATCCTTGCCGGATAGCTACAGTCAATTCGTTCTAAACTACAATATGAACGAGATTGACAAGCCACTGCCCGAGCTGCTTATCATGTTAAGAACTGCTGAGCTAAACCTTAAGAAGGCTAAGCCCAACATTGTTCTGATGGTTCAGAAACATAAGGGCAAGGGCAAGCCCAAAGGCAAGGGAAAGTCCCAAGCCAAGGGCAAAGGCAAGGCTCTGAAGCCTAAAGGAGGGGTCGCCAAGGATGCTACCTGCTTCCACTGCAGTCAGACTGGGCACTGGAAGAGGAACTGCAAGGTATACTTGGAGGATCTTAAAAAGAAGCGAAGTGAGACTTCCACTTCAGGTATATATGTTATAGAAGTCAATCTATCTATTTCTACATCATGGGTATTAGATACTGGATGTGCTTCTCACATTTGTACTGATGTGCAGGCGCTGAGAAATAGCAGGGCATTGACGAAGGGCGAGGTGGACCTATAAGTAGGCAATGGAGCACGGGTTGCTGCTGTTGCTGTAGGGACTTACTTTCTATCTATGCCCTCTGGGCTTGTACTAGAGTTAGTCGATTGTTGTTATGTGCATGCATTAACTAAGAACATTATATCAGTTTCTTGTTTGGACAAGAAAGGTTTCTCATTTACTATAAAGAACAAATGTTGTTCCGTCTATTTAAACGATATGTTCTATTGTAGTGCACCTCTGATAAACGGACTCTATATTCTAGACCTTGAGAGCCCTCTCTATAACATAAATACCAAGAGGTTCAAGTCAAATGACATGAACCAAACCTACCTCTGGCACTGTCGCTTAGGTCATATACATGACAAGCGCTTATCCCAGCTCCATAAGGATGGTATACTGGACTCATTTGATTTTGAATCATATGAGGTATGCGAGTCATGCCTACGAGGCAAGATAACCAAGACTTCCTTTAGTGGGCACAGCGAGAGAGCAACTGATTTGTTAGGACTCATACATAGTGATGTATGTGGCCCTTTCAATGTTGCTGCTAGAGGCGGTTATAGGTACTTCATCACATTTACTGATGATTTCAGTAGATATGGTTATGTGTACTTGATGACACATAAGTCTGAATCCTTTGAAAAGTTCAAAGAATTCAAGAATGAAGTACAGAACCATCTTGGCAAGAGTATTAAGATACTTCGATCCGATCGAGGTGGAGAATATCTTAGCCATGAGTTCTGTGACTATCTAGCTGAGTGTGGGATTCTATCCCAACTCACTCCTCCTGGAACACCACAGTGGAATGGTGTATCCGAAAGGAGGAATTGTACCCTATTAGATATGATACGATCGATGATGAGTCACACAGATCTTCCGACATACCTATGGGGCTATGCTCTAGACACGACAGCTTTTATACTCAACCGAGTTCTATCCAAGGTCGTGATAAAGACTCCATATAGGATATGGGCTGGGAGAGATGCCCCGGTGTCTTTCATGAGGATTTTGGGTTGTGAGGCTTATGTTCGACGTCAAGTCTCAGACAAGTTAGGACCTAAATCCGACAAGTACTACTTTATTGGATATCCCAAGGAAACTAAGGGATATTACTTCTACATTCCCAGTTAGCACAAGGTAGTTGTGGCAAAGACTGGAGTCTTTCTAGAAAGGGACTTTGTTTCTAGAAAGACTAGTGGGAGCGCGTTCGATCTTGAAGAAGTTCAAGATGCGAACAATAGCACTGATGCCTCGATGGAAATTGAACTGAAACCACAAAGTATTATGGATGATGTTCCACAAGGAGTTGAGGAACAACAACCAGTTCAAGTAGACATACCTCTTCGCAGGTCTGATAGGGTACGTCGTCAGCCTGAGAGATACTCATTTCTCTTGTCTGACCATGATGACATTGTGCTCATAGAGGATGAGCCTACCACCTATCAGGAAGCTGTGATGAGACCAGATTCCGAGAAATAGCTAGAAGCCATGAGATCCGAGATGGAATCCATGTACACCAACCAAGTATGAACTTTGGTTGATCCACCTGAAGGAGTAAAACCCATTGGGTATAAGTGGGTCTTTAAGAGAAAGACTGACATGGATGGACTTATCTATAAGGGTCGCTTGGTAGCTAAACGTTTCAAGCAGATTCATGGTATTGACTATGATGAAACCTTTTCTCCAGTAGCGATGTTTAAGTCCATTCGGATCATGCTTGCTATTGCAGCCTACCATGACTATGAGATATGGCAGATGGATGTCAAAACCGCGTTTCTGAATAGAAACCTGCTCGAAGATGTGTACATGACACAACCTGAGAGTTTTGTAGATCCACAGCATACTAGCAGAGTATGCAAGCTGCATAGGTCCATTTATGGAATAATGCAAGTTTCTCGGAGCTGGAATCTTCGATTCGATGATGCAATCAAACAGTTTGGTTTCATCAAGAACAAAGATGAGCCTTGTGTCTACAAGAAGGTTGTAGGGGACATAGTTGTCTTCCTCATATTGTATGTGGATGACATACTACTCATTGGGAAGGGCATCCCTATGCTTCAGTCTATCAAGACTTGGCTAGGGAGTTGCTTCTCAATGAAGGACTTAGGTGAGGCATCCCGCATTCTAGGGATACAGATCTATAGAGATAGATCTAAGAGATTGCTTGGCCTAAGTCAGAGTACATACATTGACAAGGTACATGCAGAACTCCAAGAAGGGATTTCTGCCGATGTCACATGGCATGAGTCTTTCGAAGACTCAAGGTCCCTCTTCTAGAGAGGAGAGAGACCGCATGGATCAGATCCCTTATGCCTCAGTCATAGGATCGATCATGTACGCCATGCTATGTACTCGACCTGATGTCTCGTATGCTTTAAGCATGACGAGCAGATACCAGTCAGATCCCGGTGAAAGTCACTGGATAGCGGTCAAGAATATTCTTAAGTACTTAAGAAAGACTAAAGAATATTTCTTGATATATGGATGTAATGATGAGCTAGCTGTAAAGGGTTACAGTGATGATGCTAGCTTCCAGACCGACCAGGATGACTATAGATCGCAGTCGGGGTTCGTGTTTTGCATTAATGGTGGTGCTGTGAGCTGGAAGAGTTCAAAGCAGGACACAGTAGCTGATTCTACGACAGAGGCCGAGTATATTGCTGCATCAGAGGCAGCAAAGGAGGCAGTTTGGATTCGCAAGTTCATCACTGAACTTCGGGTGGTTCCTAGCATTGCTGACCCTATTGAGCTCTATTATGACAACAATGGAGCTATAACACAGGCAAAGGAACCTCGCTCACACCAGCGGACCAAACACATACTACGGCGCTTCCATCTCATTCGAGAGATCATCGAGAGAGGAGATGTGAAGATTTGCAGAGTACCTACAGAGGCTAACATCGCAGATCCCTTGACCAAGGCTTTGGCATAGAGGAAGCATGATGGTCACACTAAGTCATTGGGGCTTAGAGCCTACACTGATTGGCACTAGTGCTAGTGGGAGATTGTTAGCTAGAGCCCTAGAGCCAATCATTTGATGATTATATTTTGGACTTGTTGTATCATATTCTATATAAATAAAGGCATTTGATTTTTGGTTATTATACACTACAACAAAAATATTAAAAGATAACGGTTAAAAACCGTTGTCGTAGGCTCTTTAAAACCGTTGTAATTGACAGTGTTGTTAAATGTGCGGTAAAAGACAACGGTTTAAAACCGTTGTCTTTGATCACATTAGACAGCAGTCATGCAATGGACTTAAAGCGTTGTCTTTTAATACCAATGACAACAGTTCTGCAACATATAAAACCGTTGTAATTACCAGTTTTGAAATAATTTTGATCGCAGATATGCTTTTGACAACAAATATACTGTTGTCTTTCTTCCAAATTTAGTTTTAAACCATTGTCTTTGCATACTTTTCACAACGGTTAAAAAATTGTTGTCTATGTTGATTAGAAAATGCATCACGAATAGATAAAATAATTTTTTTGCACACAAACCTGTACAACATATATACATTCACAAAACCATTGTCAACATATATACATTCAATTGCGTTTTATACATCTTGTCTCAACCAAAAACTGGTACAACATATATGTACATTCACTTAAGTTAAGTTTATAAACTTCTACAATTACTACAAGCTAAGCTATCCAAACATGACCATAAGTTCATGACAACCACAAAATTAATTTTATCAAACCACAACCATGCAAATTAACTTATCCGTTTCTGAATAGATCAAGTGATCAGGATGTGCTAACAATCTTCACGTACTTGTCCTTTTTCTGCATACAAAACTTCATAGACTTAGCTTGCAAACCCTGCTTTATCCCTTTTCTGAAAATAAACGTCCTGAAGATTACTTTCCTTCAGGATGAAAAGAAGAAAAAAAATATTAATATGATGTGCTAGATTTCTAAAGAAGAAAGAGGGGGCATTTCTTACCTCCTAATAAGTTGAGACTTAGTCAATATCCATGATCATGATAGAAGTTTGAATACTTAAATTTAGTCCCTTAAGTTTCATTTGAATCAATGAAACCTTTGGTATTTGGTTAAGTACTCACTATGGTCCTTCTCCAGACCGAACCTGGATTCGGAAGCTTAACCCATTATTTCATTGAACTACATGAGTTAAAAAAACAAAAAACACAACAGAATCTAAAATGTTAAAAGACAACATATTTTATTTATGAATATGCAAAGATATGATAATTTAGGTTTTAGCATCAGTCGTTGACCTTATGTAGGGCAACACCGAAACAACTTTCAAGTAAATTGCAAGTGGTAACAATGGACAAGGCACAATCTACAATTATAGAAAAAAAATCATTAGATCTTGTAAAAACAATCATATAAATAAAAGAAATGTTTATTAGATCTTGTAAAAACATGCAAGTTATTTATGATCAAAGGAGACAAGTTTCAAAATCTTGGACAATTCACTTCAGCGGGTTAAAACTGGAACCAGTCACTAATCTTGTCTGGTAGGATTGGATGGACTCTAGTTAACCTAAAATTTTCACAAGTTTAACTTGGAAAGAATAGTCAAACCTTCAAATGAAACCACAGTCCAGATTTTTCAATACAGGGGTCCTAACAATTTATAAGGTATGACACAAATCACGAAAAAACTTAAGAGCACTGCCTAACTTACCCACAGATATCGCAGTTGTACTCCTCTTATATTTGTATATTTGGACATAGAATAGGATATCTCAATTACAATATTAATCATTGGAGAACTAAAATATTAGTTACGTTTATATAAACAAGTACTTACACATGAGAAAGGGAATGAACAAGCTCCTGCAGGAAATCAGTAATAAATCCATTCTCATCCATTAGCACATGGTAATGAGTGGTCGGGTTGTACCCTATGAAATTACAAACACCAATATAAGAAAAACTTGAATTACTTATAACTCTTGAATTATTGAATTTATTTAGACAAATGGCAGAATTTAATCCACAAAGCAAGTTCCTGTCAAGAACATTGATAATTTAATTTTGAAAATATACCTAGTAATGCACAAAGCAGGTACTTGTAAAAAAGAAAGCACCCAAATAAAATTCACACCGACCAAGAATGCTAAAAATCTATAAATGTAAAGGCTTTAAATAGAGTACAACTTTTGAAACACAGAGCTTACAATCATACTAGCATTAGAGCACATGTAGAAGTCATAATTCCTTGGATGACAAATTTGGTTAAAAATAATTGTCCCTGCATTTAAAACTCCATGGGAAAAAAGTAATGTCAAAACATACAATGCGCTTCATATTTGTGCATTTGCGCATGTCATGTATGAGGCTTGAAACATCACGTCGAGCAAAAAAATTAACAACAACCCAACGGGTGATTTGAGACGGCTCCATCAATTTCTGAAAGAGGTATATATTTTAACTACAATAATAAACTCATTGAAAGCAAAAAAAAACACCTTTTGGTTAAAATTCCATCTCCCCCTTGATGGAATAAAGTCCTCTCCATTGCCAACTCTGAGCTGCAGCATTTGCTTTTGTCATAAATAACCTCAAATAATACGTAAAAATATAAATACAAAACATAAAACCATACCCAGGGAGGTTGCAATACTATGCCTTCTATTTGAGTAAAAGCAATGGCAATGCTAATGCTACATGCATGTAGGAGTGGGTGAGCATCATAATTATTGAATCTCAAAGCCTATCTATCATCCAAGGATAAGCATGAAAAAACAGCATACATGTCATACCAACAAAACCAATCTTAAAGATCGACACATACCTCACTGAGGACACTTATTCATTCATAAGGCTTCAGCCTTGACTTTTCCACCAGGGAAGCTTGTTGAAATATTGACAGTGATTTGGTATATCTTTGCAGTGAAACTAAGGAGCAGAACTGAATAGTTTGCCAAATTTGTCAGGATAAAAATAAAGGTTCTTTCAAAAAACATTTAAAAAAAGTGAAGTAGAATAAGCTCAAAAACCTCAAGGGGCACATATGATGGTCCTTTTGGTTTTCCAACATTTAAGCAAGGAAAATCAGCAGAGTAACACAATTGAATTCTCTGTTGTCACAGAAAATAATCATAAACAATTACTTCAATTGTATATGAATTTTCATTTCCATTTCTCAAAGGAAGGAAGCAAGACCAATTCCAACCTTGAGGCAGATACAACACCATTATACAAACACTAATGGTTTTTAGAAAGCAAGATTAGTTCCAAACATAAGCAGAGAAAAAGGAGAATTCTACAGTTCTAAGCAATAAATTCTTATCGCCAAAGGAAGGAACACAGAAGTTGTACAAACTCACATTTATATAAAAGCAGCTTCTCCTAGTTCTTAAAATAATGCTTCATTACATATGCTTCAAAAATTCAAAGATTCTTATAAACCAATTGATTGCAAAATGCTGACAAATAATGAAACAACACAACCTAAAAAAACTCACATTTCATCTTTGCAAGCCTTGTCACTTACCCCAATGATTTTAAATATGTTTAATAAAATTATTTTTTTAAAAAAAATCACTTTTCCAAACAAAACCTAAATGAGACATACCTTTTGCTCATCCTCACTGCCTCCATGTTCTTACTCATAATTGCTGCCATCCTCACTGCCTCCATGTCCTAACTCAAGGAAGTAGGAAGCTGGCACACTTTTTAAGGTTAGATGAGACAAGAAGGCTTATTCATTTGTTACAAAGTTGTTCAGCTATTCCTCTAAAGGAAGGTGAAGCGAAACCATCACAATCAAATGCTTCCTCTGTTTGCATCTATGAATTAATTGTAGCAACTTGAGTAAAAACCTTTCTTGAAAAAACCAAAGAGTTGCTAATCAATTCACAGATCAAATAGAGATCCAAGAAATCTCATAACTTCGTGTTTTTAAAGCAAACAGAACATGAAGTCAAAGGTTTTCTTTAGTTTTGATTGCAATCTTAGATTAATACGATTGCCTAAGGAAAAGGAAAAATAAAATTAAAATAGGAAGAGGTTGTTTGGCGAGATCAAAGATTATTCGACCTGTGAACATGTACAAAGAACGGCAATAAAGTAATTTGGGGTAGAAAATTTGAGATCGGCATATAATCAAACACCTTTGATGCATCTTGTTAGTTACCAGCACTAGTCCATCTCCCACGTCCGTGGCTGGCGTCGGCCGGCGTAGAAGGAATACGATGATCAGGAAGAATGGAACGACCTCCATCTCCGATCGGTGACGAGGACCCCTCGATCATACTCGGTGCGCTTGTCCGGGTCGGAGAGCGTCTCGTAGGCCGCGTGGATCCACATGAACTCGTCAGCCGGTCCGCCGCGACCACCGCGTCTGGGTGGCATGCGCCGGCGAGCCTCCAGTAAGCCACCATGATCTCGAGCCCCGATGTGGCAGCGGCGATGCCGAGCACGTCGTACAGAGTGCCGGGGCTGAGGGTGAAGTTGGGGGCATCGAAATGGCAGTGCGAACGGGAATCTGGCGATGGCGATGAGCAGAGGGGGAAAGAGGAGGAGGGAGCCCCTAAAATCCTTCCTCTCACCCCTTCTGAAGGTTTCGGTAGGAAGGTGGGGGGGGGGGGGGGGAGAGAGATCGTATGAGGAGAGGGGTTTAGGGTTCGGGAAGGTTAAGGGGCGAAAATAGGGTGTCAAAAAATTTCGGAGGGAATGCAAAACACTGCCACAACAAAAACTGTGAAGGGAAAAAACGGCGAAAGAAAAAAGTCAAAGACAACGGTTTTAATAAATCGTTGTCTTTGACCCCCTAAGAAAGCGCTTAAAGACAACAGTTTTAGAAAACCGTTGTAAAATGTGTTGTTGATTTTACAAAAAGTCGCTCAACGACAACAGTTTTTACAAAACTGTTGTCTTTTGTTTTTTTTTGAAAGCTCAAAGACAACGGTTTTGTCAAAAACTGTTGTCTTTAACCAAATTAACAACACTTCCTTCTAAAACTGTTGTCGTAGGGGTGTTGTCTTTTAACATTTTTGTTGTAGTGATACTTACTTGTATTGGTGCCAAATAAACTAAGTATAATAACGTCCTTGAGTAGAAGGTTCTCACCTATATCAATCGGTTAGTTGAACCGATAGTGAGATGATATAGGGAACACTACTCTTAATCATTCCTAGTCGAGTATTAACATTCAGGGACAATGTATTGCAATAAGACTAGCATGTAGGTCAACTCGATGACTTGATCTCACAAGTCATGGATATAGAGATATCAAGTTAACACATGGGTATGCATTGGAGAATGTATACTGAATGACCCGCCATGAGAAAGTGTCATGGATCGTTATATGAGTGTCATATACTTTCTCATGTGGCTATTAGTATGACTACTAGTCCTTAGACCTGAAGTCACCATGGTTCCCTACATAAGGAGTTATGTACTTTAGTTTCGTCAAACGTCACCCGTAACTAGGTGGACTATAAAGGCGATTACTGGGTATGTAACAAATTATGCGGAGGGATGTGAGTGATGTAGATGGGATCTATCCCTCCTATATGACGGGAGAGACATCGGTATTCTTGATAGAGTGAGACCACGAAGTGCATGGCCATGCCCAAATGAGTCAATATGAGATATTGAGCTCATTTGATTGAGTGAGTCTACTTGGAGTTCAAGATTTAGATTGATTAGAGGATGACACGGTCTATGCCTCACATTGATCAATCTAGATGTCTAGGATAGAAGGGCACTTGTCATATATTGTGAGAAGTCACAATTAGTAGTCACAAGGTGATGTTGGATCTCAACATTCTTGTAACTTGGGTAGTAATGATGTATTGCTAGATACCGCTCATTACTTATGTTCCTAAATGGGTTTAGGGGCATTGCCAACGTTACAAGAACCTATAGGGTCACACACTAAGGACAATTAGATGGAGATTAGGTTCATATGATGAACCAAGAGGATTAGATTCATTTGATGAATCAAATTGGATTAAGAGTAATTCTAATTGGGCTAATTGAGTTGGACTCAAGTTGATTCATGTGTTCAATGAGTCTAATTTAGATTATGACTCATTGAATCAATTTAATTAAATGAATTAGATTCATTATATTAAATTGGCTTGAATTATATGGTTGGATTAGATCAACCATGAGAGAGATTAAGTCAAGTTTGACTTGGCTTGAGAGGAAGATGAAGAGTCAAGTTTGACTTGACTTTATGCAATCTCATTGGTGAGTTGGCATTAAGTGGACCAATGATGATGCTCCACATCATCATGGTTACTTAAGTGAAGTGCCACCTCATGGGAGTTACCAAGAGTTGTGACTCTTGGTATCCCATGGAGGTTACAAACCACTTAATTAGATGAAAAGAGTTTCATTTTGCAAGAGTAACTCTCATTCAAGTGATCTGCCTCCTCCTAAGCTCTCTTCTTGCTCCTTCTCTTCTCTTGGTCGTGGGTTTCAAGCAAGGGAGAAGAAAGGAGAGTGAATCTAATCCAAGAAGAAAGGTTAGTGAAAGTCACATAGAGATTTTAGAGGAGTGTGTTCTCTTCTTTTCCTTTCTTCTTCTTCCAATCCTACCCGAGAGCCCTAGAGAGTGCTAGCACACTTGTGGTGTTCTCTTCTCCATCCTTGTGTGTTAGAGAACACATCTTGTTCGTGTGGATACTTCTAGAGGATTGTCTACGTTGACAATCACGAGATCCGGCGTACCCTGGACGAGCGGGATTCGCGAAGGGCACGCATCGAAGGTATAAAATGTTTTTCCTTTGTAGATCTACTGTAGATCATAGTTTGAAACTCATACTCGTATTTTCGAAAGTTTTCTTCCCACAGATCCAATGGCTAGGGGGTTTCGGGGTTTCCGCGACGCGAAAAAGCGATTTTCGCGGCCCGAAAAACCCAACACCTACTAGGTTTGCACAAAAATGGACATGTAGAGGGTCTAAGGTCTAGACTGGTACGTAATAAGGAGGGGGTAAGCTGAAAATTCTTTCCACCAACTCTGGTGGAATAGGTCAAGTCATCAACCCTTTCCAGGTTGTTATAGAATTTATCACATAAGTTCTAATTTACTGCATTACTGCTGTAAACCTGCTTATCAAGCTGGAAGTGCTCGATTATCTCGACGACAGGCTGACAATAACTAGCAAAAAATGTCCTACTTAAATATCTACATTTGATTGGGGTATATGTATGCTCAATGAAATCAACCCTATTCCGCTCAGTGGGGAATCTAGCATCGACAGAGGGGGCAGTGCTCGAAGTGGACGCAACATTGTGTCGTTTCCTAATTTTAACCATATACACATAAAATAGTAAAACAAGCACAACAAACATGTATAAGATTATTTAGGATGGATTAGGGTATACCTAGGAGACATTGTTGAATTTAGATGAAGGAAACTTGGTTGAAGGCGCCTTGGAAGGGAGAAATCGCCGATTTTGAGTGTGGGATTCGCGAGCAAAAGACGAACAGAAAGTATTCTGTTCATGGAAAGATTGTTTGTTGAGGGCGCCTTCAACGACCTTAAAGGCACCTTGAAGGCGTTATTGGAGGTGCCTCGAAGATGATCTGAGGCGCCCTAAGATGGGTTGGCGAGAATTTTCCCGCCTCTCTCGAGGGTGCCTCCCTTGTGTGGGAGGCGCCTCAGAGAGGCGCCTGACGTGCCCCCCTTTATTATTATTATTATTATTATTATTATTATTATTATTATTATTTAAATTAGTGTTTAGGTTAAGCTTTGATTAAGTTAAATAAATTAAGTTAATTTAATTTAGTTTATTAAGTTAAGTTAAGTTAATTAAGTTTATTTATTAGGTTGATTAAGTTAATTTAGTTTATTGTTAAGCTGATTAAATTAGTAAAGTTAATTAAGTTTATTTATTAGGTTGATTAAGTTACTTTAGTTTATTATTAAGTTGATTAAATTAGTAAAGCTAATTTAATTAAGTTGATTAATTTATTAAAGTTAATTTAATTAATCTGATTAATTTATTAAAGCTAATTTAATTAAGTTGATTAATTTATTAAAGTTAATTTAATTAATTTATTTGATAAGCTAATTAAGTTGATTAAGTTGAAATAGTTAAAATTGACTGAGTTTAACTTAGATCTATCTCACCCAATTCTAAGTTATCAATCAGGGAATCTTAAGTAGTTTTGTGAGATGATTATCTTTAATTTAAATTATTTCTAAGGATTAATTTACATTTGAGTTAAACTTAGGTTTTTCAATTGGTTAATTAAATATACATTTTGAAGATTAGCTCCCAGGCTGTGGCGAGGCACTAGGCCTTCTTGGGTATGAGATCATCCACCACTTCTAAACAGAGCCTTTCAAAGAAAATATATATTTAATTTCTCTTTTGAAACCCCTACGTTTAACTAAACAAGTGTAAATTACGCCTAGGTCTTTAATCTATCCTAATCTAAGCATGCATATTACAAGGAAAAGAAAATAAGCAAGCATCAAGTAATTTTATCTATTTATTAAGATAATTTTCCTATTGCCTCCCCCTGGATCATAATCTCGATATGGTCTATCAAGGTAATGTACTTGATCCTTGGAGATCCAATATTAACCAAGTTCAACTTGATTGACCAAATTGGACTTAGATACCCATGCTTGGACTATCTTTCTATTTTGTCTATTAACAAGTGATAGATAAGATCGGTGTTTTCTTTTAGCTTTAAACCCTAGTCCGGATCGATTGTATACGACTTTCTGTTTTCCCAGAATCAAGTCAAAATTCTTGGAACCCAGTGTAAATCGTTTCAATGCAATCCTCAAATCCTTGACTTGAGTTTTCAGACTGGAATTCTCTTCCTCAAGCTTTTGGACTTGTGTTGAGGTTCCAGTCTGAACAGGGTTAGTCAAGGATTCAGAATGAGTCACTTCTTTAAGGGATGTTACCTCCTTTAGAAGCGACTTTATCTGAACATTGGGTTTTTCTAGTTTATGCATTAAGTAATTAATTAAATTATAAAATCGACGCGTACTTACAGGGAGGTTAGGCCCTCCAGAAATGGATACGGATTCGTGGCTTCTCTCGGACTCAGCTTCCGATTCGTCCTCGCTTCTGGATTCGTTGAGTTGGTCCCGGGCCGTCGTTGCAAGAAAACTCGTCTGCTCGAGTTCTTCATTGTCTGACTCTTCGAAAGAAGACTCGTCCCAGGTCGCCTTCAGTGTTGGTGCAATCGACCTAGGTTTGATCGGTACGATCATGGTTTTGATGTGTGTGTCAAAGAGTTTAAGTTAGGATCACCCTTGTATTTGATATGTGTGTTGGAGTTGTGCAGGTTTGTAGGATACACATGCGACTCAAGTTGATGGCTTTGGGTCCGGTGAAGGATGGAGCATCTGAGGGACCGTGGACAAGGCAGCGAGGACAAGGGCCGAGGGAAGCGACTTCGAGGCATACGCGAAGGATGGAATTGGAGACGAGCCGCAGGCTTGAATGCATCTGAGGGACGAGAGCCAAAGGAAGTAGGCTTGAAGACAAGAAGTTAAAGCTGCAAAGGAAGTGTCAAATGAGTCGTAAGGGTGAGGGTACGAGTGCATGAGGAATTGTACTCGGAGTAAAAAATGAATTTTAGGGTTTTACTGTAGCAGTATTGTAGTGTTACTGTAGCAGTACTGTAGCAGTCGACTGCATGTTTTAGCAGTCGACTGGTGCAGTCGGCCGCGCAGTCGACTGGGCACGAACAGAATGGTTCTGTTCGTTCGATCAGTATGGATTAGTCGATTGCATGTTTTAGCCGTCGACTGCATATTTTATCAATCGACTGGTAATTGACCGTTGGCCGACCGTTGGTGCTGCAAAGTAGCCGTTGGCTACCTCCAACGCTAGCACCAGTCGACTGATGGTTTTGCCAGTCGATTGGTGCCGAGATGAGTTGATATGATGATCAACTCTTTCCTCTTATTTAAGGGAAGCTTTGGGGCTTGAAGGAGGTTACTCATGCTTGTTGAATAACTCCTTGTCATTGCCCAAAGCTTCCAAGCCTACTCTCTTCTAAGTTCATCATTGTAAAGAGGAAGAGATCCTTTGTGAGAGGTTTGCTCCACTGAGAAGGAGAAAGCTCTAGCCGGAGATTGCCGGGGATTGCCGGGGATTGATCCACCGAAGGATCAAGGGCTCGTCCACCTCAAGGACACGCCGTGGAGTAGGAGTAAGCAATCTCCGAACCATGATACATCGAGTTTGTTAGCGATTTGGTATTCTTTCTTTATTGTTTTCATTAGTTAGTTGTATTTCCACGTGTGCACTAATCTTTTGTAGAGAAGAAAAGAAGTTGGGGGTGACCTCGCTATCCAACCCCCCTTCTAGCCGGCCACCGATCCCTCACAAGTGGTATCAGAGCAAGGACGCCCTTCAATGGACTAATCACCGAGAAGAGCATTTCATCAAAATGGCCGGCTCAAATATTCATCCACCCAAATTCGAAGGAGACTTCTCTTGGTGGAAGAAGAAAATGAAGGTATTTTTCAATACCGATTTTGACATTATGCTAATCATGAGAAGTGGTTTTGAAGAACCCAAGGATGAACGCAATGAGACAATCTACATAACAAGATGGACCAAAAGGCAAAAAGAAGAGCATCTAGCAAATTCCAAGGCAATGCATCACCTACTACATGTTCTTCCACAACAAGAAGTAACAAGAATTGAAAACTATACAAGTGTCAAAGACTTGTGGGAAAAGCTAGTGGAGCTTCATGAGAGGACATCGGAAGCAAAATTGGCAAAAAGAGACCTCCTTCGAACTCAACTCAACAATATCAAGCTTGAGAAAGGAGAAAAGGTATCAATTTTACATTCTAGAATTAAGGAAATTATTAATGGGCTAACAAGTGTAGGTGAGACACTTTCAAATCGAGACATGATGATGAAAGCCCTAAATGCCTTCCCAAGAACCACAACTTGGAGCTCCATTGTAGATTCATACTACATATCAAAGGACCTAGAGAAATCCTCTCTAGATGAACTCTTCTCAACAATGGAGCTTCACGAAACAAGAGTTGAAGGGCTAGATGGAGAAGCTCATAGATCAAGAGGAGTAGCCGTTGTGGCAAACAAGGGAAAGGGAAAGAAGAAGAAATCTTCATCTCCACCATCCTCCAACGCCGAAGAATCAACCGCCTCAATGGATAGTGATCAAGAGGCGTATATGGTAAGAAAAATGAGAAGGGCATTTAAAAAGTTTTCTACTAACAAATCTCATGCTAAAGCTCAAGAAGCAAAAGTAGAACAAGGAGGGTAATTTGCTACAATTGCCAAGGAGAGGACACATAAGAGATGATTGTCCTCTCTTGAAGAAGAAGGAAGGGAAGAAGAGGGAGGAGAAGAAGACAAAAGAAAAGGGGAAGAAGGCTCAAAACCTAAAAGCAACATGGGATGATTATTCATCATCATCGGAGGAAGAAGAGCACCATGTAGTCAATTTTGCGCTAATGAAAATTGATGATATAGCCTCCACCTCATCCGAAAATGAAGAGGGAAAGAGCTCAAGTGAAGATGAAGAGGGGAGCTCAAGTGAAGGGGGAGGTCAAACTTCGGATTCGGACTTCTCGGTAAGTGAGGTACATAATCTTCCTCCCCATATTTTAATCAAAATTATTTCAAGTACAAATGATGATTTGTTTAAAGCTAAAAGGAAAAATAAATCCTTGAAAAATGATATTTGCATGCTTGAAGAAAGATTAGAATCCATGTGCTTTAAGGACAACAATATGCATGATTCTTCTAATTCTTCAAATGATTCATGTTTAGAAGAAGAAAATAAGAAATTAAGGAAAAAGGTAGAATACCTTACCAATGCCCTTAGAAAATTTGAAATTGGCTCTAAAACCCTAAACATGATCATTGGGAGTCAAAGGGCGAGTTTTAAGAAAAATGGGTTAGGATACAATGAACCTAACAATGAAAAGACCTATCATTGTCTACTTGCTAGGGAGTAATCAAAAACCAAGAACATAGATAGAAAATGGATCCCCAAGGAATATTTGGTTAACCCAATTAGAAAGAATTTCTATTGGGTGCCAAAATCAATCCTCAAGGGTTAGAGGATTTTAGGTCAAGTCAACCATAAGAAATAATTATTCAAATATTTGAAAGATGGTTGACTTGAGACCTTAAGGGGGAGCACTTAACCTTGATAGAAAGTCATGATCAAGGGGGGCTAAGTAGAGGTTACCATTATACCTTATCTCACAATGACTTGTATGATTTTCCAACCATAAATGTGAGATAATGGGGTGATACTAATAATTCACTTATGCTTATGGCATTTTGATGAGTTATGTGATGTATCAATTTTTAGTGATCATAGGCCAACTATGGGGAAAGCAAATGTTTAATTAATGGACATCTTGCCCATAGATCATAGTTGGACATTTCAAATATTTTGAAAACAATTCTATGTTTTATTTACAGTGGATAGTTATTTTGAAACATATGAATTCAAAACTAGGATTTAAGTTGATACAAACTTGAGTATTTTTCAAGGTGTTTGAGCTTTTATTAAAACTTCAAAAATATGATGAATTTTTATGGAAACATATTTTTCCTTGTTAAATAACATTATAAGAAAGATGTGTTCAAAATTTCATGATTTTTCGAATTTTCTAGAATTTTCTATGCATTTCTGAAGTTGGATGTAAAATGCTGAAATTCGGGTTGGTTTGTGCCAGTCGACTGCAACAGATAGCAGTCGACTGGTAGCTATTTTCCAGCACCTTCAAAAGCTGATTTTGGGTATTTTTAAGTCCACATTGATACCATAATAAGTGTACATTCTTGGTACAATTTTTGATGATGTCAAAGGGGGAGAAATATGAAGGTTTACGTTAGAAACCTAACTATGTGCAAAAACCTAACAATGTGCAAAACTTGAAAATTATGGTTGAGAGCATATGTTAAGGGGGAGCTTGGGTATTATGCTTCATGTTTACATATTGCTTCTAATTTTCATGTTGATATTTATGCTTAACTTAAACATATTGCCACACATAAAAAAGGGGGAGATTGTTGGTGCAATTGACCTAGGTTTGATCGGTACGATCATGGTTTTGATGTGTGTGTCAAAGAGTTTAAGTTAGGATCACCCTTATATTTGATATGTGTATTTGAGTTGTGCAGGTGTGCAGGATACACATGCGACTCAAGTTGATGGCTTCTGGTCCGGTGAAGGATGGAGCATCCGAGGGACCGTGGACAAGACAGCGAGAACAAGGGCCGAGGGAAGCGACTTCGAGGCATACGTGAAGGATGGCATTGGGGACGAGCTGCGGGCTTGAATGCATCCGAGGGACGAGAGCCAAAGGAAGTAGGCTTGAAGGCAAGAAATTAAAGCTGCAAAGGAAGTGTCAAATGAGTCGTGAGGGTGAGGGTACGAGTGCATGAGGAATTGTACTCGGAGTAAAAAATGAATTTTAGGATTTTATTGTAGCAGTACTGTAGCGTTACTGTAGCAGTCTACTGGTGCAGTCGACCGCGCAGTAGACTGGGTGTGAACAGAATGGTTCTGTTCGTTCGATCAGTATGGATCAGTCGACTGTACTAGTCGACTGCATATTTTAACAGTCGACTGGTAATTGACCGTTGGCCGACCGTTGGTGCTGCAAAGTAACCGTTGGCTACCTCCAACACTAGCACCAGTCGACTGATGATTTTGCTAGTCGACTGGTGCCGAGATGAGTTGATATGATGATCAACTCTCTCCTCTTATTTAAGGGAAGCTTTAGGGCTTGAAGGAGGTTACTCATGCTTGTTGAATAACTCCTTGTCATTGCCCAAAGCTTCCAAGCCTACTCTCTTCCTCATAAACCTAAGTTCATCATTGTAAAGAGGAAGAGATCCTTTGTGAGAGGTTTGCTCCACCGAGAAGGAGAAAGCTCTAGCCGGAGATTGCCGGGGATTGATCCATCGAAGGATCAAGGGCTCGTCCACCTCAAGGACACGCCGTGGAGTAGGAGTAAGCAATCTCCGAACCACGTTACATCGAGCTTGTTAGCGATTTGGTATTCTTTTTTTATTGTTTTCATTAGTTAGTTGTATTTCCGCGTGTGCACTAATCTTTTATAGAGAAGAAAAGAAGTCAGGGGTGACCTAGCTATCCAACCCCCCTTCTAGTCGGCCACCGATCCCTCACATTTAGTGCCTTCTTTATTCTTGGTTTCTTCACGTCTTTCTAGTTCAGACAGTTCACCTTGATGTGCCCCTTTTGGTTACATCTGTAGCAGGTGACTTCGACTTTCATCTTGGAGTTTGGGTGGGCCTCCTTGGACTAGATTACCTTTTTGATATCCTTCTTGTTGAAGCCTTTCTTCTTTCTGTAGAGCTTCCTCACCAGGTTGACGAGTTCTACCGTGAGCTCGTCGTCATCGTCATCATCCGAGTCTGGTTCTTCTTCTGTCTCTGGTTCGATTCTGCATCTTTTCATTGACGAGTTCTTCTGTCACTTGTACCTGCAATCAAAGCTATACCCTTCTCGGTCGGATGTGAGTTTATCTGTTCATGCAATTCAAATTCTATGAAAAGTTCATCTAGCTTAATTAAGGAAAGATTCTTATAAACCTTGTAAGCATCTACCATGGATGCCCACAAGGTATTCCTTCGAAAGGCATTTAAGGCATACCTTAGGATGTCGCGGTTCTCTAATATTTGTTTGATCGCGTGAAGCCCGTTGAGCAGTTCTTGTATCCGGGCGTGGAGTTGGCTAGCCGTCTCACCTTCCTACATTTTCATATTGTACAATTTATTAAGTAATAAATCAAGTTTACTTACCTTCGTGTCGGGCGTTCCCTCGTGCAACTCGATCAGCTTTTGCCATAGTTCTTTGGCGCTCGAGAACGGGTCGACGCGGTTCAGTTCCTCCTTCGTTAGGCCGCACTAAAGTGTACAGGTTGCTCTGGCGTTTGCTTCTACTTTCTTTATGAGTGCAGCATCCCAGTTCTCGCACAAAATTGGTTTGCCAACGTTGTCCATTGGAAGGTCCAGACCAATTTTGATGATCATCCAGACTTCAAAATTTATTTGGAGGTACGACTCCATCCGGCTCTTCCAGTAGCCGAAATCTTCTCCGGTGAAGAGTGGAGGTCGGACTGTACTGTAGCCTTCTTGGAGTGCCATAAAATCGACGATAAAACTTGCACACACAATAAACAAAAAACTTGTCCTAGGAATATATCCTAGATTAGTAATGCGGTTTAAAATAAGAATAAAATAAGATCTTGAGTGGTGTTGCACCAACTTCAAGAAAAATTTGATTACGAAAAATCGGATCGAAAGGCGACAAAAATACCGACTTCGATCGACTCCGAAAAATTGAAAATCACCACGAAAAGAATGCTTGACTGGTTGTTGTTCCAAATCGAAGTGACCCCGCTCTGATATCAATTGTTGGATCGAGAAGCACTAGAGGGGGGGGGGTGAATAGCACTTGTGGCTTTCACTTATCGTATTCGAAAATGTATGAGTAACGTAGCGGAAATAAATAAAGCAGACACAAAAAGTCCCAAGTATTTTTACTTGGTTCGGAGCCTTGGGCGACTCCTACTCCAAGGCCCGCGCTCGTTGAGGGTTTACTTTGAGCAACAACTATAAACACGCAAAAGGATTACAAAGAATGATTATAAACAATGATGTAAAAAGTTATGCCGACAACACAATATGGAAATTTCGCAGCTTCAAGTTGTCGGGTACTTGTCATAGCTCAATCGGAATGTCTCATAAGCAACACGTGGGAGAATGATCACTTGGAATTCATTGAATGGATCTATTGGTCGAGATCTGCATATAATGGTTGTTGAAGGCGCCTCAAAGCCCCTTGAGGGCGCCTCCATCATAGACGAGTCAGCCGCGCGGATAAGCGCAGAAGAAGTCCTCGCTGATCCTCTTGAAGGCGCCTTCAAGGCTGTCCGAGATGCCTCAAGCTTCCATAAGGGCGCCTCCAGTCTTGTCGCACGCACATCTTCTCCTTTGCACCCGAGGCGCCTCCAAGCTCCATGAGGGCGCCTCAGGTACTGTTCATCCGAGGCATACTTTGCTTTTTCGTCCCTGAAACACATGTTAGTTCACAAAATACCAACATATCCTACAAAACAAAATTAGCACATAATAACCATAGTAACAGAAATATTTTGACAGTCTCTAGACTATTCGGTTCTGACTTTGGATTTCCGACCGGAAACTCTAGGTCGAACCGACACATACTGTTTCCTCACCTACTCCACTTAGGAATGCATACCTGATGTCAGTCCTGTCCTCCAGACCTACTGGACTTTCAGCCTAGGGTTACCACCCCCTAGGACCTAGGGTTATCACCCCCTTGGACCTCAGGTTGCTCCCCCTTAGGATTTTCCACCCCCTAGGACCTAAGGTTACCGCCCTTTAGGGTTTTCCTCTACCTAAGGTTACCACCTCCTAAGACCTAAGGTTACTGCCCCATAGGGTTTTCCACCTGCCTAACCGCAGTTAAGACTTTCTGGCAAACTCATTCAACATATCAGATAACAAACAACCTTAACTTTGAATTCTTTTACCATTATCAAAACTTGGGTTCGATCGTCGGATGCTTCCTGCACCAACAATCATGTCATTATAGAGATATGTGAATATCCTTTGGACACAACACCAGTGGAATTATATTACTTTTAAAACCAATTAATTCCAGAGGTGACAGGTTTGACTCCACGAAAATTTTCCATCCCAATAGAGTTGATTTGGGAAGTGTAGATGAATTTTGCGAGTGGTTCAAGTACTATGGGCATACCCCCCTTGCTCTCTATTAGCACCCTTACCTCAATTCCAAGCTTCCAGCGCTCCACCTATAGGTTGTAGTTTGAGGGGCGAGGAGGAAGACAAGCTCGAGTGGTGGAGTTATATTACTTTTAAAACCAATAAATTCCGGAGGTGATAGGCTTGACTCCACGAAAATTTTCCATCCCACTAGAGTTGATTTGGGAACCGTAGATGAATTTTGTGAGTGGTTTGATAAGTGAATCTGTCACATCCGCTAATCAAATTGTACAAATATATATTTCGCTGAACTCCTTAACTAAATGATAATGTTGTAGTAACGAGCCCAGGATCGAACCTCGAGGAACCAACAGTAGGATGTAATCTTATGATCGTATTTTTTTATTCCTATTTTTGGGGTTTTAACATATAAATGGGGGTTTTAAAGCTTTAAATTCAAATTAAGCAAATGAAATGCAAGCAAATAACAAACTATACTACTGCTGAAATTAAAGCTAATTAAACTACAGAAAACTAAATTACTCACTAATACTTAACCCTAAGGTAAAGTAAGATTAATAACAACTTTAAAATCAATTGAAACTAAATTACTCCAAATATTTGAATTAAAACAATTAAGCTAAAAGAAAACTATGATTACTGAATCCAAATAAATCTACCAACAATAAAAAGAATGCATAAAAAAAATTCTAAACCATCTCAACACCAAACCACTTCTCACGGCAACTTCTCCTTACCGTCACACAAGGAAACAACAGAGAATACTCCAACTGTAATCGGGGAAGACAACCTCAGCAACTGAACTCAACTCAGCCTTCACCAGCACCATCGGAGACCACTCCAAACGAATCTGATGAAGATCGATGCTGCCAACCTCAAGAAATCTGCAAATCTGCGACTGCAACCTCAGATGTGAAATGGAGCTGATGGTGGATGGATTGTCGTCGGGAATGGTCCAGAAGCAGTGCAGGAACACCGCCAATGCTCTCGGATGGAAAACGGAACCATCGATTGGAGGAACACCTCAAAATCGGCAGCGGCAGAAGTAGAGGTTTGCGGAGCAGAATTCTCGCCGCAGGACCACCTTTGAGCGAGCTCAGATGGTCGGAAGCTGGTCGCAAGCACTGAGAATGTCATCGTTGATGAAGTTGCCGGAAAATTGATCTAGAATTCGAGATGGGGTCGGAATCTCGAAGAACGCCGCGGGACGCTAAGAACAGCACTGTGGAGAATCGACGAAGGCACTGTAGTACTGTAGCTTCTCTTTTGAATCAGATCTGGATCTGATCGGACGGCTGAGATTGATTTGGAGCTAAATCAACAGTGAAAGTTTGCCCAAAATCCAATCTGAAGATACTGATCTTGTTCTAGGGTCTGGATCTACTCTCCCTTAAGTCGGATCGACCAGATCATCACTGGATGTCCCAGATCTGCCCTGTCTTCAATGAACGGTCCAGATTAATTCGGACTGGATCAATAGCTAGATGAACTCAGATCTGGATCAAAACTTCTGGATCTTGATCAATGGCTCAGATCTGCTCCCCATTAGGTTGGATCAGCCAGATCTTCAACGGATGGTTCAGATCTCTCTTATTCTTGATAAACGATCCATAATGCTTCAAAGCTTGATCTTCTCGTTTGAACTCCTATTCGAACCCAATTTCTGTCCAAATAGATTCAAATCCAAGATCCTTTGATGCCTACAAAATAAGAATCAAATATTAGCATCAAATAACACAAAAATACAATAATTTGTAATTAGGTCCAAAATAGAGACAATGCATAAAATGTGATGTAAATCTATATTTTATCTATGAATATAACATCAAACCATGTATAAATAAATCAAAATAATACGATAAAATCATGATTTTCATTGTTCAAATACTATGAGCGTACCCCCTTGCTCCTTGTTAGCACTCCTACCTTAATTCCAAGCTTCCAGCACTCCACCTATATGTTTTAATCTGAGGAGCGAGGAGAAAGACAAGCTGGAGCAGACAGTAAAGTCGCAGAGCACTCCCTTAAAGTTTTTGGATCTGCCATTGCTATCGTCACTGGGAAGATTATGATGAATCATCCCTTAAAATCCACGAACCAAATCCCTCCACTAGAGAATGTTCTTCCCTTTCAAAGCATCAAGAACAATCTACTTTTTACTTGGACGCTCATATTTATAAATGGATTTATAGGAAGTTTTTCCAAACTGAACGATGCAGTTTTTTTTCAAACTTCTTGTACAGTTGCATGGCAACTGCATGCCCACTACCAACAACCTTCTACAGCACCAAGATGAAGCGAGAAGAAGCAAGAAGAAATTACATTGATTTGCTTGATGGATTTAAACTTCTTCTTCAAATGTTTGCACCAAGATGAAGGTTGAGCTTAAGAACTTTTCAGCAAGAAGATAGCATGAAACTTTTGCTTGAAAATGGGAGCTCATACTCTTCACATCTTTCCCTTTTACATTTATAAAATCCTTCACTCAATATCTTTATTTTAGACATCAGTCGATTGATATGATCTATGTTGATCCGGTAATAAGGACGAGGGACCCTCGGTAGCGGGGGGTCAACGACACGGGGAGCTCAATGGTCAAGAGGGTCAACACCAAGGTCGTGCCGAGCGGACTGGTGGGTCATCCCTGGACATCCGGTAGACCGAGCACCCGGCCAAGCCGGCCGGACGAAGGACAACCTGACCATAGGGCAGGTTTCCGATGCTCAAGGTAAAAGAGTCTCTGGGCCGAGCGGACAGGCCCGCTCGGATGAGTCGCGGGACAATAAGGCGCAATTCCATCCGAGCACATGAGCAGGGCCTCTCGGAGACCATGAGCGCCGAGCGGCTGGTCCGCTTGGCCCGGGAACAAGTAAGAGCGCTAGGAGACAAAAAGGACAACAGATAACTTCGTCCTCTAGACACCTGCCGCCGACAAACAGCATGGTCGGCGGCAGGAGTGGACAGAGAATCGTAAGGTGGAACCTTCCACCGTCACATCTGGGATATGCTCGGACAATTGCGGAATGACGTCAGGCATGCTTTTCTGACACGACCTACTGAGGTATGTTTGGGGAAACGTGCACGCATCGAGAAGCGTGTACGCGCCTCCCTGGGGTGCTATATAAGGACCCCCAGACTTCGACGGAGGTATGCAATCTTGATCATTATAGCCACAGTAGCGTTACTTCGTTTCTCTTCTTCTTCGCTGCCTGACTTGAGCGTCGGAAGGTCGTCGTCGGGAAACCTCTCCCGGCTTGGCTTCTTTGCAGGTCCGCCGGAGATCCACATCACCAGGCGAAAACAGCGGAGAGCGCCACGTCCCCAACGTCCATCGACTCAGCGCTTGGACAGGATCATATGTCATTAAATGACTTCTGACTCTTCAAAAATCTATTTGATTTTGTTGATAATTTCAACATCAATCTACTGATATAAACAATCATTCGACTGATATAATTATTTGAATAGAATAAGTGAGTCCGACTCATTTTTGTTCAATTTTAAACTATATCGATCGACTGATGTGAACCATCATTCAACTAATGCAATCAGTTAAATCGAACAAGTGAATCTGACTCACTTCTACTCAATTTTGATCAGAAGCAGTCGATTGATTTAAAACATTATTTGAATGATTTCATCAATCAAATTGAACAAGCGAGTCTGACTCGCTTTTGTTCGATTTTGATTGACATCAATTGACTAATGTGAATCTTCCTTTGATTGATGCCATTAGTCGTACGAACAAATGAGCACGATTTATTTCTATTCGGTTCTATATTTGCATTAGTCAATTGATGTAAAAAATCAATCGACTGATATTTCAATTGGAACCCTTCCTCATGTTTTCTAGAGTATCAATTGATTGATCCAGGAATCAATCGGCCAATCCTTTTTTGTCAGCCTTCCTAAAAGCTGAAATCACCTAAAGTTTCTTTGCCCTCGTTCTCAAGTACATGATGTCAGATGAACTTCCTATTCTTTGGACTTTCATGCTGGAAGATTCCTCGTCTTCGGGTCTTCATCCACCTTTGCATTCAATCCGTGATTTACTCGGATTTTCTCCTTTTACCTTAGATCCAGTCTTCCGACCTATACAGACTTCTTCTTATCAAAAATCAGGTCCCTGACTGTCTCAGGCTTTCTTTGCTTTCCATCTGGTATCCAACCTACAAGAACTTTTCACTACACACTCATTGCACAAGTGAATCTCATTCCATTGGCCTTAAACTTAAATGTTATCAACATCAAAATTAAATTGCTCAGACGTGAGAATACGTTAACAAGTAGTTCAAGAGTATGAAAAACCATTTAAATTACCATAAGGAATTTCAAATATAGATACTCCTGTTACAGGCAAATCTTTTTCCGGTTCGTCTCGGTTCAGGTATGACATATATATCTACTCTCAATTTTACTTGACACGGGCTGGTGCGCTTCCGCAAGGGGACGACGACTCCCGTCTGCTCATCTATCCGCTGGTTCAAAAGTTGTTGAATTTAGGTGAAGAAATCCTAAAATTCAAGCATTATGTTCGGTCAAATTTAAGGTTTCAATCTTTTTTTATAGGTTGCTCATAACCTGCATTTATAGTTTAGGTGTTAAAATTAATTTTAACCCTGTTATATTCTCTTGCTATGGAATCTTCAAGACAAATATATATTTGAGCTTCTACCGGTACAAGGTGCACTTCAACCGACGGTCGTCGAACTTCATTTCTGATCGCTCCGCCTTCTTCTCTGGTTGTTCCAAGCGCTGCCCCTATTGCAGGCTTTCCGTCTCATCCGCAAGCTGCTCCTCCTCTCCATCTGTCTTGGACTCGACGCCTTCACTTAACGTGCTCAAGACTTGTGTCGGTCTCGACGTCGCTCGCGAAGATGTTCACTGCTTATGCTCAACTTGTGGAGTTGAGATCTTGGATGATTTCATCTGTTCATCAACATATATGCATGCCAAATGTGGTTTGTCATAAAGACTGCGTTGTTCACCAAGCAAGAAATCTCGAGGGCATCTCTTCTCCAAATGTAATCGGTCTTAGCATTCGAGGATGAGCACCTCATTCACAACGGGACTCAGAATTCGCCTAGTTACAACAATTGACGGAGGTTACTAGATGCCGAGTCTTATGCTGAAAGTGTTCGAATTATCTTTTTCTAATCGATAATTTGCTAATCTTAAGCTCATTTCTATTAATTTACTAATCATTGTTGTGTTATTTTTATTCCTTCAGAAATTGTAGCTTTGTAGCAAAAGATTGAATGATAAACTTAATGCTTGTTTCAAGTCCTCGAAGTGCCTTCGGAAAATTTCAAGTACTTCAAAAAATTTCTTCTGTCGCTGCCTGAAACAATAAAAAGAGTTGCATACAACAAACTCTTCACTGTTTTGTTTGAGACAGTGAAAAAAAAGTCTCCTACAAAAAATTCTTCATTGTCTGAGACAGTGTAAAAGAGTTGCCTACAATAAACTTTTCATTGTCCGAGTTAGTATAAAAAAGTGGCTTACAATATAGTTCTTCTATAAGGGACAGGGTCACCTCAACACTCGAGCACATTTAATTAGATTTTTGAATATAGATTGTAGCTGTTCCTTTTAGCTCTACTTGGAGTGCTTCATAGCAGTCGTCGATTGCTCCCTCTTTGTTAGATATAACATTTAAACAATAATTAAAGAATAAATATTAATTAAAAAATTACTTTATAGAATTGTCTAAAAGATTTTACATTTTTTTCAAAATTTAAACAAAATTCATACATATTAAAAGAGATTAAATTATTAGACTTAGAGTAAGCCTGTTTGAAATATCATTAAAGTGAGAGTTGATTGAATTAATTAACCTAAATTTGATATATAAACTTAAGTTTTATTTTATTTCCAGTTTTATCTTTTTATTTCTTCCTCCCAAATCCTTGCATCCCCGATCGGCCACCTCCCCCTTCTCGCACACACATCGCTTGGCGCAACTACCATTGTCGTGTCAGTTGTCGCAAACCCCACTGTCGGGCACCACCTTTTCTCCCTTCTCTGTAGTTGTGGCAGTGACATCACCGCCTCCCCTCTCTTCATAATCTCACTATGCCCACTTCTCTTGCCCAGTTTAACCGTGTTTTACCCCTTTTGAATATATGTGGGGCCGGACCCAGGAGATCGCTAAGGTGGCGGTTTCACCTTTTGCAACTATGCCCACTTCTCTCCCTTGTGCTGCCGCCGACTGATGATGCCGCTATCCATGACGTGTTAGCCATCACCGGTGTAGGCATGATCGACCATCTACTTCGTTGCTCATGCAAGTAAACACAACGATTGTCGACAGCAGCTGCTTAGACATCTTGACCAACCCTCTCATTGTTGGCCAAGAGCATTACCCAATCCCCGATGACGCCATATCACCTCTGCTTCGACCTTCCCTCCAGCCGCGTGCCACCTTTCCGGCCGTGAACTGCTGCTAGTGATTCGAGTAAAGGATTAATTAAATGCTTTGATTAAATTTTGGTTAGTTGTAGATTGAGTTGTTAGTTACAAATTGATAAAAGGTTGTAGGTGATTAACAGTAAGACTAATTAAATTTGGGGTTATATTCAATTTGAATCATATGTAGACAGTAAGGGTAAGTTTGGTTAAACTCTATTTTGGTTGTGATTAACACAAAAGTTATTCGCTGTGAGGGATTGAGGGATAATTTGGTTGATCTAATTAAGCTTTTCTAATCTTGAGGGATAATTTGGTTGATCTAATTAAGCTTTTCTAATCAGTTTAAGATTTAAACCTTCATTATCCGATCTACAATAGATCTAGATTTTGATTGCAATATTTGTTGTAGGTTTCTAATTCAAGGCAGGAGCTCAGATTAGAAGACATTTAGCACGACCTACACATAAGGTGGGTACCTTATTCCCTTGCTTTCATTAGTCATTGATCCTAGTGCATAATTGTTATGTTGGATGGTAAACTATATTTACCTTAACTCTGTTTCATTATGTCCTTAGTTGATATTTGTCTTTCTTGATCTTTGAATTCATCAGTTATATTCATGTAGTCTCATTTTTACTATTCATCTTATGTAGGGCACACACATGTATTGTGTGTACAATAGGATGATACTTATGTTTAGTTTTGCATATCATGTAGTGTACGCACGTGTATGGTGTGTACGATAGGATGATGTTTATGTTTGGTTATGTATATCATGTAGTATACACACATGTATGGTGTGTATAATAGGATGCTTATCATCATTGCTTTGCATATCCTGCTAGTAGTACAGACACGTGTGGCGTGTGCTGATAATAGCCTATCTTATTAGTATTGATTGAGCATTTATGCTTAAAGTTCCTACACCCCTGACAAGGTGATTAGTTACCATTAAAGTAACACTTTAATTATTTATTTTCTGATGACCATATCTCTCATTTGTAGTTGAGAGTGTCATCAGTGACTGTGATATGTTTATTGGTATGTTTGATACACTGTCATTTTGGGTTGTTATATCCTAGGTTGCCTACGGACATATGTGGTAGAATGTTCTCTCGCAACCCATAGCTAGATAGCTACTACCTATCTGGCCACGAGATCATTCATGATAGAGTGTTCTCTCGTAGACAAGGACTTGAAATTTCGAATTGCCCACCAAACTATTTGTAGTAGAGTGTTTCTCCCATAGTCCCTAGCTATATAGCTAGGTGTCTTGGTCACTTCCATTTTTGTGATGGAGCATTGCTCTCATATATAATGATATATTTTTGTTATTTGTACTGGCATATGCTTAGGCTAAGTAGTACTCATGTTAATCAGTTCCTGGTATTGCTTATGGTGTCATTTACAGTTACGTAGGATGATATATATAGCAGATACATTCATGTGATATCTTCAAAAGGTGATCATTTTCCTTTGAGACTATATACCTTTGCTCTCCTTATGTTTAGCCCATGCACTATTTTCTATTACTCGCAGAGTTATTTGGACTCACTATCCTGTTAGATTTTCTTTCTTCAGGTAGCAGGCAGATGATATATATATGAAGTCGCTTGGAGTATCCTGCCCGCCAATTCCATATCGCATCGAGAGTTTTTTTCTGCTATTACTTTTACTTATATTTTAGTTTTCCGGACATGTTCATGTAAGAATTAACTTGAGTGTGTATTTTTGGAAAGAATTGGAGTTATAGGGCATTCGGATTTGAAGGTGGCCGAAGTTATGGTTGGCTTGGGATGGCATATGGATAAACTTCAGTGTTTTCTACCTTCCCCCATGGTATAAGTTGTTGAGGTTCCATTCCATCAAGAGGAACCAGATATGATAAATTGTAGACTCACGAGGAATGACATTTTTCACTAAAGTCGGCATGGCAATGTGTTCGATTGGTACAAGAGGCTCCATCGGTTTGGACGGTCTACTGGAGCAAGATTTTGGTGCCAAAGATCTCTATTTTTGGTTGGAGGTTTTTGCAACGAAGATTGCTGGTTGATGAAATTTTAATGGGAAGAGGAGTCTTGCTATCATCCAAATGCCAATGTTGTGGAGGAATCTTAGGGCCATCTATTCTTTCATGAAGGGGTTCCTTTTGAGCTATGGTCTCACTTTGCAAATTTGTTTCAGGTTAGCAATTTTACTACTTTTGGGAGTTGGATGGTGGGAACCGTTTGGTCCGATTTGGGGGCATATGAGGGAGACTCTCCCTTTTTTGATCGTGTGGTTTTTATAGGGTGCTCAGAATGATGGCAAGCATCGGGGTATCAACTATCAAGCCTTCATCATTGAAAATCATTTGGCATTACGTCTTCTATGGTATGGGCCGGGAGTGGGCATCATCAAAGGAGCACATTGGAAGGGATGGATTGAAGTGGCTCAAGAAGGGGGCTTGCATGTTCGATTGAGCTTGGTAACCACCATCACGGTGGTGTTGGGTTCGTCGGGTCGCGAAAACCGCTTTTTCGCATCGCGGAAACCCCGAGTCACCCAAAGCCGTAGATCCGTGCAAAGATTCGTAAACAAATATTTTTCGAAAAACCTTTTCTTGTACGAGTTTGTAAAACCTTTAGATCTACACTAGATAAGAGTTATACCTTCGAAGCGTGCCTTTCGCTTATCCCGCTCGTCCAAGGAGTTGCCGGATCACTAGACCGTCAAGCGCCGGTCCTCTAGAAGTATCCACACGGACACGTAGGTGGAGAAAACCTCACACAAAGGTGTACTAGCACCTTGGTGAGATTCGGCCAAGCAAGGAGGAGAGGGAGAGGGAGAGCTTGAGAGGAAGAAGGAGGAAGATTCACCACCCTTGAATGAAATGAATGAAAATCAATACCAATTCAAAAGTGGCCGGCCACTTCTCATCAAGTGTAACTCCCCATTAAATGCAATTAATGTGAAGTTAATAAGAAAATGACTTTGTAACTTCCATGAGGTGGCACACCATGATGATGTGGAACATCATCATTGGTCCACCTAATGCCAACTCACCAATGAGGTGGCAAAAGGTCAAGTCAAAATTGACCTTTGGTCTTCCTTCTCTAGTCAAGTCAAACTTGACCCAATCTCTACCATGGTTGATCTAATCCAACCATTTGATTCGAGCCAACTTAATATAATGAATCTAATTCATTAAATTAAATTGATTTAATAAGTCATAATCTAAATTAGACTCATTAAATACATGACTCAACTTGAGTCGAACTCAAGTTAACCCAATTAGGATTACTCTTAATCCAATTTTATTCATCAAATGAATCTAATCCTCTTGGTTCATCATACGAACCTAATCTCCATCTAATTGTCCTAAGTGTGTGACCCTATAGGTTCTTGTAACGTTGGCAATGCCCTAAACCCATTTAGGAGCATAAGTAATGAGCGGTATCTAGCAACACATCATTACTACCCAAGTTACAAGAATGTCGAGATCCGACATCACCTTGTGACTACTAATTGTGACTCCTCACAATATGTGACATTGTCCTTCTATCCTAGACATCTAGATTGATCAATGTGAGGCATAGACCGTGTCATCCTCTAATCAATCTAAATCTTGAACTCCAAGTAGACTCACTCGATCAAATGAGCTCAACATCTAATGTTGACTCATTTGGGCATGGCCATGCACTTAGTGGTCTCACTCTATCAAGAATAGCGATGTCACTCCCGTCATATGGGAGGGATAGATCCCATCTACATCACTCACATCCCTCTGCATAATTCGTTACATACCCAGTAATCGCCTTTATAGTCCACCCAGTTACGGGTGATGTTTGACGAAACTAAAGTACATAACTCCTTATGTAGGGATCCATGGTGACTTCAGGTCTAAGGACTAATAGTCATACTAATAGCCACATGAGAAAGTATATGACACTCATATAACGATCCATGATACTTTCTCATGGCGGGTCATTCAGTATACATTCTCTAATGCATACCCATGTGTCAGCTTGATATCTCTATATCTATGACTTGTGAGATCAAGTCATCGAGCTGACCTACATGCTAGTCTTATTGTATTAACATTGTCCCTGAATGCTAATACTCGATTAGGAATGATTTAGAGTAGTGTTCCCTATATCATCTCACTATCGATTCAACTAATCGATTGATATAGGTATGAACCTTCTACTCAAGGACGCTATTATACTTAGTCTATTTGGCACTAATATAAATAAGTATAATAACCAAACAAATGCCTTTATTAATATACAAGAATATGATATACATGAGTCCATACAATCATCAAATGATTGACTCTAGGGCTCTAACTAACAATCTCCCACTAGCACTAGTGCCAATCAGTATAGGCTCTAAGGCCTAAAGACCTAGTGTGACTATCATGCTTCCTCTGTGCCAAAGCCTTGGTCAAGGGATCTGCGATGTTAGCCTCTGTAGGTACTCTGCAAATCTTCACATCTCCTCTATCGATAATCTCTCGAATGAGATGGAAGCGCCGTAGTATGTGCTTGGTCCGCTGGTGTGAGCGAGGTTCCTTCGCCTGTGCTATAGCTCCATTGTTGTCACAATAGAGCTCAACTGGGTCAGCGATGCTAGGAACCACCCCAAGTTCAGTGATGAACTTGCGGATCCAAATGCTTTGGCCCAAAAGTACTACAGTGAATAGCTCGTCGCGTTCGCTCTACTCTTCCTCTCAAAGACCACCATTTAAGCAAAACACGAACCCCGATTGCGATCGGTAATCATCCTGATCGGTCTCGAAGCTAGCATCACTGTAACCCTTAGTTCATCACTGCCTCCATATATCAAGAAATATTCTTTAGTCCTTCTTAAGTACTTAAGAATATTCTTGACCGCTATCCAGTGACTTTCACCTGGATCTGACTGGTATCTGCTCGTCATGCTCAAAGCATACGAGACATCAGGTCGAGTACATAGCATGGCGTACATGATCGATCCTATGGCTGAGGCATAAGGGATCTGATCCATGCGGTCTCTCTCCTCTCTAGAAGAGGGACCTTGAGTCTTCGAAAGACTCACGCCATGTGACATCGGCAGAAATCCCTTCTTGGAGTTCTGCATGGCAAACCGAAGGAGTACCTTGTCAATGTATGTACTTTGACTTAGGCCAAGCAATCTCTTAGATCTATCTCTATAGATCTGTATCCCTAGAATGCGGGATGCCTCACCTAAGTCCTTCATTGAGAAGCAACTCCCTAGCCAGGTCTTGACAGACTGAAGCATAGGGATGTCCTTCCCAATGAGTAGTATGTCATCCACATACAATATGAGGAAGACAACAATGTCCCCTACAACCTTCTTGTAGACACAAGGCTCATCTTCGTTCTTGATGAAACCAAACTGTTTGATCGCATCATCGAATCGAAGATTCCAGCTCCGAGAAGCTTGCTTTAGTCCATAAATGGACCTATGCAGCTTGCATACTCTACTAGTATGCTGTGGATCTACAAAACCCTCAGGTTGTGTCATGTACACATCCTCGAGTAGGTTTCCAGTCAGAAACGCGGTTTTGACATCCATCTGCCATATCTCATAGTCATGGTAGGCTGCAATAGCAAGCATGATCCGAATGGACTTAAACATCGCCACTGGTGAAAAGGTTTCATCATAGTCAATACCATGAATTTGCTTGAAACCTTTAGCTACCAAGTGACCCTTATAGATAAGTCCATCCATGTCAGTCTTTCTCTTAAAGACCCACTTGCACCCAATGGGTTTTACCCCTTCAGGTGGATCAACCAAAGTCCATACTTGGTTAGTGTACATGGATTCCATCTCGGATCTCATGGCTTCTAGCCATTTCTCGGAATCTGGTCTCATCACAGCTTCTTGATAGGTGGTAGGCTCATCCTCTATGAGCAAAATGTCATCATGGTCAGACAAGAGAAATGAGTATCTCTCAGGCTGACGACGTACCCTATCAGACCTGCGAAGAGGTATGTCTACTTGAACTGGTTGTTGTTCCTCAACTCCTTGTGGAACAACATCGTCCACAACACTTTGTGGTTCCAGTTCAATTTCCATCGAGGCATTAGTGCTATTGTTCGCATCTTGAATTTCTTCAAGATCAAACGCGCTCCCACTAGTCTTTCTAGAAACAAAGTCCCTTTCTAGAAAGACCCCAGTCTTTGCCACAACTATCTTGTGCTGACTGGGAATGTAGAAGTAATATCCCTTAGTTTCCTTGGGATATCCAATGAAATAGCACTTGTCGGATTTGGGTCCTAATTTGTCTGAGACTTGACGTCGTACGTAAGCCTCACAGCCCCAAATCCTCATGAAAGACACCTGGGCATCTCTCCCAGTCCATATCCTATATGGTGTCTTTATCACGGCCTTGGATGGAACTCGGTTGAGAATGAAAGCTGCTGTGTCTAGAGCATATCCCCATAGATATGTCGGAAGATCTGTGTGACTCATCATAGATCGTACCATATCTAATAAGGTACGATTCCTCCTTTCGGATACACCATTCCACTGTGGTGTTCCAGGAGGAGTGAATTGAGATAAAATCCCACACTCAGCTAAGTAGTCACGAAACTCATGGCTTAAGTATTCACCACCTCTATCTGATCGAAGTACCTTAATACTCTTGCCAAGCTGGTTCTGTACTTCATTCTTGAATTCTTTGAACTTTTCAAAGGATTCAGATTTATGTGTCATCAGGTACACATAACCGTATCTACTGAAGTCATCAGTAAATGTGATGAAGTATCTATAACCGCCTCTAGCAGCGACATTGAAAGGGCCACATACATCACTATGTATGAGTCCTAACAGATCAGTCGCTCTCTCGCTGTGCCCACTAAAAGGGGTCTTGGTCATCTTGCCTCGTAGGCATGACTCGCATATCTCATATGATTCTAAATCAAATGAGTCCAGCAAACCATCCTTTTGGAGCTGGGATAAGCGCTTGTCATTTATATGACCTAAGCGACAGTGCCAGAGGTAGGTTTGGTTCATGTCATTTGACTTGAACCTCTTGGTATTTATGTTATAGATAGGGCTCTCAAGGTCTAGAATATAGAGTCCGTTTATTAGAGGTGCACTACAATAGAACATATCATTTAAATAGACAGAACAACATTTGTTCTTTATTATAAACGAGAATCCTTTCTTGTCCAAATAAGAAATTGATATAATGTTCTTAGTCAATGCAGACACATAACAACAATCGTCTAACTCTAGTATAAGCCCAGAGGGCAGAGATAGAAAATAAGTCCCTACAGCAACAGCAGCAACCCGTGCTCCATTGCCTACTCGTAGGTCTATCTCGCCCTTTGTCAATGCTCTGCTATTTCTCAGTGCTTGTACATTAGTACAAATGTGCGAAGCACATCCAGTATCTAATACCCACGACGAAGAAATAGAGAGGTTGACTTCTATAACATTTATACCTGAAGTAGAAATCTTATTTCTCTTCTTGTTAAGATCTTCCAGGTGTCCTGTGAAGTTCCTCTTCCAGTGCCCTGCTTGTCCTTGATATAGTTGACGAAGATGTGCAACCATATCGTAAGCACCCATCAACTCATGTTGCTTCTGAAGCTCAGAGTTCATGGTTGCGAGCATTAGACAGGACACATCTAATGCGTCATCTTGATGCTTCTTATAAGCATCCCGGTCAGCTCGCGTGGCAGTGGCAGGAGGAGCCTCCGGAATGGGCTGATCCAGAACGTACAGTTTACGTTCCTGAGTGAAAACAATTCTCAGATTCCTGTACTAGTCCAGGAAATTTGCTCCGTTGAGCTTGTCCTTCTTAAGGACAGATCGCAGGGAGAAGGAATTCGTGTTCGACGTCATGGTTATCTACAACAGAAAATTTGCAAAAATAAATATCATATTCTTTTAAAATCATTTAATTAGGCCTTTAACTAAATGATACTCCCACTGAATACTATAATTCATGTGGGACAAGATCCACATCATACTAACCCTTGAGCTAGCTTTGGCTAATACGCCCAAGGCTTAGTATGATCGGTAGGTAACGATTACCAATTACATCTCTATGCAACTCTTGTTTATAGGATCAATATCCGCATTTATATTAAAACTCGAGTTAGCTTTGGCTAATACGCCTGAGAGTTAATATAGATGTGATTTTGACCTATTTTTTTCAACCGTTGGAAGAATGCCTATAGTTGACTCGATCTAACCGAGCAACTAGGAATACTCAATCTAATTGAGTTTGTATTCACCCATGCGTTGATAGGCGGGACCAAGGTTGTCCCTCCGTACCTTACCAAGATAATATGTATTGCTCTGCTTTGGCAGATTCAACAATACATGTGATCGAGGTAGTGATAGGTATCACGGCACGGTTAGGCATTTGGAGTTGGTTCGATCGAGATCTAATCTAATCGAAAAAGGATGCATCTTGTGCACGACTTAGATCTAATCTAATCGCAAGGGTGCATCATGTGCACGACTTAGATCTAATCTAATCGTTAAGGCACTAATTAATTAATTAATTATTAAACATGCATCAGATACATAACAATTAATTAATTAATCTATTTGTGATTTAGTCATGACCCTACTACGATCTTCTCAAGCCAATGAGAAGATCGAATGGTCAACCTAGGGTCAACAGCTTCTCCAAGCTCCTCCCTTTGACCACCTTGTGTTGCTCGTGCCCGCCTCGGAACTCCGTCTCGTGTGGACCTTCCACCGCTCCAATTTGTACATTACAATTTGAAACTCGAGTTACATTCGAGTCTAAATCTAATTTACAACTAGAATAAGAGAAAGGCACGACGCGCAGGCCGTGGGAAAAAAAAATAAAATACAGCACACACAATCATATGACGGCACGCAGGTCGTATTATGAATTACAACACAAATCCAATCTTATTGAGTATTTTGGGCCATGACTATCATAAATTTTATATATAATTCAAAATTATATATTTTCATAATTTTCTATAATTTTAAAATTAATTTTTAAAATTTTTACGAGTAAAATTTCCCGGCGGTCCCGTTTAGCGATTTCGGGCGCAATCGCGGAACGGATCCCCTTGCGGGGCCCAGGGGCAGCGCCCCTACCCGTGATCTAACCATCGCGAGGGTTCATTTGCGATCCAACAGCGCCTAAACCCGCTGTCCCAAAACGATTTGGGCCGAGACATTGCCGTTTCGGAAAAATCTTCCCGGCGGGTTCGTTTTTAGCGATTTCGGGTGCAATCGCGGAGCAAATCCCCTTACGGGGTTAGGGGCAGCACCCCTACCCACGATCTAACCATCGTGAGTTGCTCCTTTGCGATCTAATGGCACCCGACCCCGCTGTCCCAAACGGATTTGGGGCAAAACGAAACCGTTTAAAAGAAAACTTTCCGGTAGCCGAAGCCTACAAGTGCCGAGACACTTGTGCTTCGCTTCTACGGAAAATTACTCATAAAAACTCTAAAAACTCAATTTTTACAGAAAATCACAGAAGGTATATTTTTCATAAAAATACAAACGAACTCGTACAAGTCTTTGCACGTGGCTCTGATACCACTCCGCGAAAACCGCTTTTTCGCGTCGCGGAAACCCCGAGTCACCCAAAGCCGTAGATCCGTGCAAAGATTCGTAAACAAAAACTTTTCAAAAAACCTTTTCTTGTACGAGTTTGTAAAACCTTTAGATCTACACTAGATAAGGGTTATACCTTCGAATCGTGCCTTTCGCTTATCCCGCTCATCCAAGGAGTTGCCGGATCTCTAGACCGTCAAGCGCCGGTCCTCTAGAAGTATCCACATGGACACGTAGGTGGAGAAAACCTCACACAAAGGTGTGCTAGCACCTTGGTGAGATTCGGCCAAGCAAGGAGGAGAGGGAGAGGGAGAGCTTGAGAGGAAGAAGGAGGAAGATTCACCACCCTTGAATGAAATGAATGAAAATCAATACCAATTCAAAAGTGGCCGACCACTTCTCATCAAGTGTAACTCCCCATTAAATGCAATTAATGTGAAGTTAATAAGAAAATGGTTTTGTAACTTCCATGAGGTGGCACACCATGATGATGTGGAACATCATCATTGGTCCACCTAATGCCAACTCACCAATGAGGTGGCAAAATGTCAAGTCAAAATTGACCTTTGGTCTTCCTTCTCTAGTCAAGTCAAACTTGACCCAATCTCTACCATGGTTGATCTAATCCAACCATTTGATTCGAGCCAACTTAATATAATGAATCTAATTCATTAAATTAAATTGATTTAATAAGTCATAATCTAAATTAGACTCATTAAATACATGACTCAACTTGAGTCGAACTCAAGTTAGCCCAATTAGGATTACTCTTAATCCAATTTTATTCATCAAATGAATCTAATCCTCTTGGTTCATCATACGAACCTAATCTCCATCTAATTGTCCTAAGTGTGTGACCCTATAGGTTCTTGTAACGTTGGCAATGCCCTAAACCCATTTAGGAGCATAAGTAATGAGCGGTATCTAGCAACACATCATTACTACCCAAGTTACAAGAATGTCGAGATCCGACATCACCTTGTGACTACTAATTGTGACTCCTCACAATATGTGACATTGTCCTTCTATCCTAGACATCTAGATTGATCAATGTGAGGCATAGACCGTGTCATCCTCTAATCAATCTAAATCTTGAACTCCAAGTAGACTCACTCGATCAAATGAGCTCAACATCTAATGTTGACTCATTTGGGCATGACCATGCACTTAGTGGTCTCACTCTATCAAGAATAGCGATGTCACTCCCGTCATATGGGAGGGATAGATCCCATCTACATCACTCACATCCCTCTGCATAATTCGTTACATACCCAGTAATCGCCTTTATAGTCCACCCAGTTACGGGTGACGTTTGACGAAACTAAAGTACATAACTCCTTATGTAGGGATCCATGGTGACTTCAGGTCTAAGGACTAATAGTCATACTAATAGCCACATGAGAAAGTATATGACACTCATATAACGATCCATGATACTTTCTCATGGCGGGCCATTCAGTATACATTCTCTAATGCATACCCATGTGTCAGCTTGATATCTCTATATCTATGACTTGTGAGATCAAGTCATCGAGCTGACCTACATGCTAGTCTTATTGTATTAACATTGTCCCTGAATGCTAATACTCGACTAGGAATGATTTAGAGTAGTGTTCTCTATATCATCTCACTATCGATTCAACTAATCGATTGATATAGGTATGAACCTTCTACTCAAGGACGCTATTATACTTAGTATATTTGGCACTAATATAAATAAGTATAATAACCAAACAAATGCCTTTATTAATATACAAGAATATGATATACATGAGTCTATACAATTATCAAATGATTGGCTCTAGGGCTCTAACTAACAGGTGGTGCCTTGGCGAAGGCCTTCGTTTGGATATAAGTTGAATACGGATGGTTGTTTGAAAGGGAATTCAAGCATATCCTCTTATTGAGCTATCATTCGGGACCATGGTGGACAAGTGGCTCAGGCGGCCTATGGTGTTATTGGGATGGGTTCTAATATTCGAGTGAAACTATTTTCTATTTGGAAAGGATTTGAGTTGTGTGTGGAGAACCAATTCCTACCTATTTGGCTCAAAGTAGATTATCTTGCTTCTTTATAGATTATTTAGACTTGACGGTTTGTTGGGAGCTTCAGCACTTGGTATTCAAAATCAAGAAGATATTTTCTAAGTATCAAGTGAGAGATGGTCACATATCTGTAGGGAAGCAAATGCGGTTGCGCATCACCTTGCCAACCAAACTTTTCTTTATGTTGGTGATAGAGTGTTGTTTAGACAAGAGATTGATAGAGATTTGTTTGGCATATGTAAATTGGATAGAATTGGACTACCTCATTTGAGAATTGCTTGTAAGACGACTTGGCATTTTTGAGTCACTTTAAGAGGTTAAGTTTTAGGCCCCCTCTTGAGATGATTTCCTCTTGGTTTAATAAAGTGGGCTCTTTCCCTGGAAAAGAAAAAACAAAACTATTTCTACCTCAGATAAATCATGCTAACAAATACATAATCATGCTAACTAATACATATAGTTAGTATATTTCAAAATTTTAAATGGGTGAGATGATAGAAAAAAGTAAATTGAAAATATTCTTGTAAAAGTTTTCAAACATTCATAAGTCTAATTTCTTAAAATTTAATTTCAAAATGTAAATGATTAATTCATGATTAATTAAGTGTAATTACATATTTTCAAACTTATACACATTTGACAATGATGGTTGACTAAAACTTAGTATCTAGATCCCTTAGGTCAATCATGAACTTCTGAGACCCAGACACATTGTATACTTTTATTATGGTTAACAAGGATTTTTAAAGGTTTCATATTGAGAGGAAGTCTTAATTGAAAGATCTAATATTAATTTTTAAAATTAGTTTTGTAAATCCTTGAATAATCATTAAATGTTTGAAATTTTTGAAAAAATACATTGAAATAATTTTTTGAAATTCCTTTAAAAGTTTTGAAAGGTAAATTTCAAAAATTATCTTATTTCAAACATTATTTTTGAAAACAAATTATTTAGCTTATATTATTCTAAGTGTTTTTAAAATAAAAACTTATTGTTGATTGCTTACTACTTGTTCCTTTGTAGCTTGTATATTTTTTTTATGTATGTCAAGAGGGGTAGTGGGTTAGATTAGAAAACTCATTAAAATTAATTATCCTAAATCATGCTTCATGATTATATCTGAACTTATGAATAGAAATTACCCCAAATTATACTTCATGCTTATATTTGAACTCATAAATAATAATTATCCCAAATCATGCTTCATGCTTATATCTATAATCTTTTACATAACTTTAACGCGAGTTTTCATTACATCTAAAAAATAAGAAATTATTGGTGCAGTTAATATTAATAATCAAACTCGGATTTTGATATATAATAAAAGGTTAAAGTTAGATATTATGTGTTCTAATATATTTACCAAGTGTGTATGACTAAAAGACTTGATGAGACCTAACACTAAGTTGAAGTCCAGTTAGGTCTGGATGACTTAATAACTGACAGGAAGCCCAGATAAGTTGATATCTGGTAGGAAGTCCAATTGGGTCTATGAGACCTGACAACTGGATGAAATCCAGATAGACATCTGGTAGGAAGACTTGATAGATCAAGATATCAGAGGCAAATAAGTTTACAAATGGTAAGTAAGGTAAGCACTGGAGAAGAGAGATCCAGTGAGGATACATTCTTTCTTGATGGAATAGTAGGCATCGGCCCGACCTAGGATTTCAATAAAATCCAAAGTCATGATCGAATAGTCCCGAAACTGTTAGATTTATTTTAAATACAATCTTGTGTCTGTTGTACTAACTTGTGGTGTAGGAAATTGAAGTTAGAAGTTGGCCTGAAAAGGACTTCTAGGGACCCGGAAGGGTCCAAGCACCTAGAGGTCTGGGCACCCTGAGTGGGTCTAGACGCCTGGATGGACCTGAACCCAACCACGAGTGCAGTTGAGTTGGTACACTCCAATTAGCCTCTACATGTCAACTTACAGGCGTTCGTGACGGGTCCATACGCCACTACAACAAAATACTCATTTAACAACACTGAAACGACAACGGTTTTATGCCAAATCGTTGTTGTTTTGCCTTTTAACAATGGTTTTAACAAAAACCATTGTCTTTTAGCAGTTTTTTTTACCTACGACAACGATTTCTAAAACCTGTTGTCTATTTATGTTTTTTTGGAGCTACGACAACGGTTTTTAAAGGCTACGACAACAGTTTTTGAAAACTGTTGTCTTTGTGCGCTTTTTTGGAATTACGACAACGGTTTTTGAAAATCGTTGTCTATTAAGTGATATTGAATACTGGTATTTTTTTCCTTTGCCGTTTTCCCCCCTTTGCCAATTTTTGCCGCCGCTTTTTTTCTTTCCCTCTCCCCGAAAGTTTTTTGCCGCCGCATTCCCCCCTTTACCTTCTCGATCCCTAAGCATTTCTGTCCCTCTTTTCTCACAATCTCTCACTCACCGGAGCCGCGCAGGAGCATCAGCAGCCGGGGAGAGCGATCGCAGGGTGACAGTGAGGGTCTGGATCATGGGAGCATGCACCCACGCGAACCCCCCAGGACGACTAAATAACAAGCGGACTAACCTGCAAAGGAGATATCTTGACTTCACATCTCCGCTCTTCCATGAGGTATGAAGAAGACCAGGACCCTGTGAGTGATCTGCTTCGAAACCCTACTCCTGTTCCATTCATTACATATGGCTTAGTCTTTGGATTTACCCTTCTGGATTTTGCACACTTTTTCAAGAGATCAGCAGGTTGTGGACTTTAAAAAAGTGGATGCCCATGTTCACCAGTTCAAAGGCAGCAGTGCCAGGTTTTCGTTCTTTGTTTTCTTCCTCCTTGTTCATTTTTAAAGCAGATATGCTTTAGTTCCTCAAGATTTGGCTTTTGCTCATGGAAACTAGCTAGTAACAAGATGATACTTGCAACTGATTCAAAATCCCTTTCCTTCGCCTTGCAGCATTGGTGCCTAAAGGGTTAAAAATGTCTGCATGGCCTTCCGCAATTACTGCGTGGAAATGGACCACGAAGGATTAGTTTGTCTTCATGGTCACTCAATTTGAATCATCTAGTGACTTGCTGCCAAAAAATTTGTTTGTGTAGATGCCTCACATGTCTCCAGCAACTTAAGCAGGAGTATTTTCTGGTGAAGAACAAGTTGGAAACTTTATTTAAGGTAATGATCATGTAGCTTTGGTTGGAGGTATTCTTGGTAATGCCATGAATCTTATACTAAAATTTTGTATGGTAGCTGGAGCAGCAGATTGTGGCTGTTGGTGGATCAATCCCCATGATGTGGTAGTTCTACTTGCTGAGTGTCTTGTTAAGAGGTGGTGGTAGGAAGTGATGTTCAGGTTCTTTGTTCCTTACCATATGCTATGTGCTTTCTTTGTTGTTCTCCTGTTTCACTTGTCCCACTCATGGGAAAAACATCAAACATCTCCTTTTAGTAGTGGATTTAAAGGATGCTAATTAATGTTGTTTATCTCCCTTAATGATGTAAATTGACTCTGCATGCACCATTTTATGGCAAAAGCCCCATTTTTTGTAATGATGTGGTTGGTAAGACTTGTTTATCTTGTGTGCTTTTTGAATGATCTGGAGATTTTCATGATAATTCAATTATGGCCAGGCACTACACAAGTAAATGAGATAGAACTGACTGCTGTCCTTTCATTTGTGATCACATGCCTCTCTCTTCATATACAAGTTCTAAAGTAGACACTTTCCTAGACCTTTTGCAATATATTTTTTTTCCTACTACACTTTAGTTTAAAAACTTATGTTTTACTTAGTTGGATAATAGGAATTTAATATCAATCATTAAAACATCACATATCAAAAAATATCACTACTTATGATATATCAATGGATTATAATCAATTTACTCATCCAGTTAATTGATACCGAGAACATAATTTAAATCAATTGGATCATATTTGACATATATCAATTTTTCCCCCATTTATTTTATTTTTCATAATTTAATTTTGAATTAATACATGTGGTTCCAGGTTGGTAAGCACATCCTTATGTTGACTTTAGAGATTGAAAATTGATGTAATTAGCATGTTTTTCTGGTGCTATAATTCAATGATATAATTTATTCTTCCAATGCGAGTAAACATTGTCAGATTCCTTTATACTCCTTTATGTATCAGATTTCTTATGATTATTTCTAATTGCCTTCTCATTTTTCTGGTCGTAGAGATCGAGCGGATCGAAGAAATACTTGCAATGTCGAATGGAAAGGTTAGTTTACATCTAGTTTAGCTTTTTCCCTCTTAATAGAACATTCTTGAGATAGAAATGAGTGCAAAATAAGTCTGTCAATATCTTAATTGTCTCGGAAGAAGTCAATTGTATCACTTGTGCTGGGCTACTGTATAATTTGAATACTTAATTCTATATTTTTCCCTCTGCTTGACATTATAATTGTTTCTCTTTGAAAGTGCCCTTAATCTTAGTCCTTCATCTCCTATTGACTTTATTCACAGATTATTAGTCTTGATGAAGCTCATACCTCTTGGGTGCTTGACAGATAAGTAGATTAGAAATCTTTGTTTTCTTAAACACACTAATGGTTTTATTTTGTTTCCAAAAACTTGATGGTGAAACAAGACCTATCAGAGCTTAGTTTCTGCAATGATACAACAAATTTATCCGAGAATCCCTTATCCCTCCTTTAAGATAATAATTGTTGATTAAGAATCACCCACTAGTGGGAATTACATGAAGCCCTTGATTAAGTTGTATCCGCTATTGCTTGAATAAGTTGATTAAAGTTGCAAGTTGAGCCTGCACTTTCACTAAGACTAGAAACTTTATCCTTTAATCAAGTAGTAGCTTCTTGATGGAGTTTATTTAGCATATGAAACTCATTTAAGATTTATGTCTATTGTTCAATGTTTTTTTGACCTCATACTTGTTATAATTTTTTGTTTATAATGCATTGGACCTTATTTAACATTGTTTAAATTTTAAAGTGTGTATTTAAATAGATATATAACAAGTAGCCTTATTGAAGAAACTACAGTGCCAAAGAGGAACATTATTGCAGTCATTCAAAGGTTCAATATCCAAGTTAGCAATTTGACTCAAGTAAGTTTTACAATAGCTTCTTTATATAACTATATTTACATGTTAGATTTTCCCTTGAACTGTTGTCAATCAATAGAATAATGATGCACTACCATGATCTCATCTACCAATTCTCTTTAAATGCTCTCTGATGTCGATCTCTCCATTCACTCATTTCAGCACCAACAAAGAGCTAGCTTCATATACATCAACAATCACCCTATTCTTCAGGTAAGATATATATAGAGACTTTTATTTTTTAAAATTTCATCTATACTTGTGCTATCGATGTTGTTTTCTTACATGTAGAACTACAATGAACAGAAAGAAAGGTAGCAGTATTCAGATCGACATTTTCTTGCCACCAAACATAACACCACAATCCGAAAGCATGAAGAAATCTACCAAGGATCATAATGGCAAAGCCACGATACCAATGAGGAAATTGATAATGGAAGTGTGGGAGTTTGCCAGAGAGGACACAGACAGGGTGACCTTTTCCCTCAAGGTTGGCTTGGCTTGCCTCCTCGTCTCCCTTCACATTCTCATCCAAGCACCTTATCAAGTCTTCGGCACCAACTTCATATTGGAAAAGGTTGGTATGAAAAAATAAGCAAGTGAGAAAGAGGAGTCCAATGAAATCCTACAAGTTGAAGATTGTGATGGGACTTGGGTTGATAATAATTAAGTGCAATCCTACATGGCATGAACCGCCATTAAAAGTTTCTAGACTTTTGGCTATTGTTCATTAGTTGTAAATAGAGTTTATTTATTTATTTATATTGGGATAAATTTTATTTGAACATGAGATATGTTTCTTCTTTTGTGATTGTAATTCTTGTATAACTAACATTTTAAATGATATTGATGTGGGAATATTCTTTCTTGATTATGATTCTTTATTATATATTTAAATTGAAATATGATATATTGGTATTAAAAGATAATAATTTAAAAGACAATGGTTTAAAACCATTATTGTTGTCTATCACCCTCAAAATCAACGGTTAAAAACCGTTGTCGTAGCCCCCAAAATAATTGTAACTTGCAGAAAAATGCTCTAATTAACAACGGCTTTAAACCGTTGTCATTTCATTCAAAGACAATGGTTTAAAACCGTTGCAAAACTGTTGTCTTTTCATTCAAAGACAACTGTTTAAAACCGTTGTCGTAGCTTGCCACTTTTAACAACACTGCCAATTACAACGATTTAAAGGGCCTACGACAACGATTTTTAACCGTTGTCTTTTAATATTTTTGTTGTAGTGTGTCTTGATCATGATAAACTTTGACAAATAGAGTTTCATCGAGGTCACGCCATGTTAGCTTAATGGGGGCGCCCGGGATGGTTCCAAGCATCTGGATGAAGCTATAAAAGGAAGGCTCGACTAGCAATTGAAGATCATCAATTCCTATGACTTCATGCTAACTCGCTATTCCAGAAGCTCTCTATAACACCGAAATGCTACTTTGACAACCAATACTCAAGCTACTACTCTACTTTACTATCAGTACAATTTGTTTATTGTCTTATACTTATATATTTATATTTTTATTCGAGCTATTAATAGATTGCTCAACAAAAGCACTCAGTAGTACGAGCCTTAGAGTAGAAGTGGTCGAAGACTTCAAACCAAGTAAAACCAACCTGTGTTAGCTTTATTTTTCTTTCTATTTTTTCCACTGTGTATTCTTTATTTTTTGAAAAAGTGAAAAAATAATGCGCGTTATTCACCCCCTAGATAGAGCTTTTCAATCCTATAGCACCAACACTCGAGTCATGTTTAAGTTGGAGAGTTTTCAGGTTGGTGATTTTCAAATCAGGTTTGAGTTGATCTAAATTTAGAATTTGGTAAGTTTTTGGGGTTAAATTAAATTTTATTTTAAAAATTAATATATTTTTTTATGTATATTAATATCAATGTTAGTATGATAATGATGGAATCTCAAGATAAAAATGAAAAATTATAAAAAAATAGTAAAAAATATTATTTTTAATCTAGATATTCAGATTGGTCGAGCTTGAGTTTAGATTTAAGAATTTCATATTGTATTTAAGTTCGGATTCATATCAAATTCGAATTAAAATTTTTTATAAGAAGAGAAATTTAATTCGATCCGAACTAGATCTGATCTATTTAAATTGACATATCTGATTACGATGAATTAAGATGAACATATTTCATAGAAATAGTCAACATAAATCCGGAATGATTAGATTTAGACTATCTGCCTTTGTCATTAACTAGGTCTAGATTGACACGTAACACTATTTGTTTTAATGATATAGTGGTCTAACTAGGGAAGGTGCCATCCAATATTATTAGTGATCTACTAATTGTCACGTCCGGTTTGGTTCCATTTGACATCCTCATCAGACTCGTGGGCTCCATGCTCACCGTCACTCATGTACTGGCCTCGTTCTCACTCTAACAACCACCGACATTTCTAAATGAGATTCGAATCCAATTAAAATTTATATTATTCAAATTTATTTAATAAAATAATCAAATAAATTAAACTGCTATGTCAAAGGACGTGCTTAAAATTAAAATAATGAAAATTTTAAAAGAAGTAATTAATTTTTAGATTACGAAAGAGCATATTTATTTTCCGTTTAATCTTTATAGTCTGACTTTTTCTAAACCATCCAAGATATTGATTTTTTTAAATTCATAATCAATATTCAATATGATATTGCTTTTCAAAAAACAAAATCACACTCCTTTCACTTCTTTGTGTTCAAAAATAGGATAGTCTTGGTTTTTAAAAACAAGGTTTTAGTTTTAGGATTTATACCGTATTAAAGTAATATTGATTTTTAAAATACAATATCATAGTGATTTTTTGTAATCACAGTACCATAAGGGTTGATAAGGGAAGGAATTAGTAAACAAGTAAGCTTTTTGAAAAATCTAAAAGTTAAAAGTATGCTTTCTGAAATTTTTAAAATTTTAAATATGTCGTTTAATCAATTGCAGTTAAAACTAAGTTTAAAATAAACTAACCCCTATCATGCTCGTGAATTTTAATATGTAGAGACTATCCTTCTATCATCCATGAGAATTTTAATCATTAGAGTTGATGGTTTCGTTGTCTACTTCTGACAAATGATGTGCTCATCCCCAGAGCCTTTCCACATCCATCCTAGGACGGAGTTAAGATATTGATTCAGTATAATACTTAACTTGCTGTAGAAGTCAGAGGGCATGTGTGAGGCCAGCATTGGCGAAGTCAGCCCGGATGATCTATTCGGACTGATTCCAAGTTATGAGTAATGGCCGTCGATTTCGACGTCGTCGTCCCGGGCTAATTCCTCTTTCTCTCGTGTTTTTCATTTGTTTTCCACTATAAATTCAAGATTCGTCGCCGTCGGCCTCCGGACTACAGCCTGGATAAGCCATAACTTGACTCCACCCTTGGAGGCCAGAGGGTGGAATGAGGGTAGGGGGAGACGAAGTTTTATTAGGGTCGGCTAAATCCTTCCTCGCCAAGCTTGTTGCTGGTGGAGAAATTATTGATGGCTTTGACAATGGTGAGCTTGTCGTTACACAACCAACAAACGCTTTAGATCTTTCCAAATTCAATATCGAATGCGAGAGGATGCAAGCCAACTCATGTCAGAGTTATTGGGACTGGGACTCACCAGCCTAAATGCTGACAGATTGAGTTTCGGCACCACCCATTTCTATGTTTGCTGACCTATGTGATTTTTTTGAAGGCCCAAAGGGTCCCTCTTTGCATCCACATTTGGGTGGGAAACATGAGCCATTTGACAGGAATATAACGTTTTCCTTCATCCTATTCCTATGCACCCTCTCTTGCTTCCTCTTTAGTTGACCGCCATTTGGGACTCCATAAATTTTCGCCACCGACGTTTGCGAATCTCGATCCAGATAAAGAGGTTTCCTTGGATGCTTTCATGTGGTAAAAGATGATTCACTCGTCCCCAGTATCCCCGCCAACCCGTCCCTAGGTCAACACGGAAGAGATAAATTACGGATGGCTACTAACCATTAGTGCAAATGACCAAGACATGGGAGAGGTTATGTTCGATCATGTCGAGTTTAGACCCTAAGACCTCATATAATAATATCTCATATCTTAACTATCATACTGTCCCAAGGAGACGTTTCCTTGGATGCTCTCGATGCACCAAGAGGAGGTTCTTTTTAACGAAATCGTCTCATTTTTCTTGGCTTCTTTAGCCACATACCTCTCTCCTGTCAGGAAGTAGACAATTTCAACAGACGGACAAACCTGAGAATAAGATAATAATAATGTTTTTTTTCTTGTATTTTTTTTGTCTGAATCCCGTGCCCACGTCGGGCCCGTGATAACTCTGCCCCAGATCCTAAAATATTTGGAAGGAACTAAAATCCGCTGTCCCCTTCCTACACAATAACATGGATGAGAGGACGTTTATGATTTTCTGACAAAATCCCTCCGATGTTAAATCAAATCATAACGAATTAAAATGTGAAATATCACAAGAATATGTGTACCTCCTTCCTCTGTATAACTGACTTTTATAATATATCAATTTCACCTAAAGTTTTAAATTTACTTAAAAAAATATATTACTTTACTATGTATAACTGACTTTTATAATATATCAATTTCACCTAAAGTTTTAAATTTACTTAAAAAAATATATTACTTTACTATTTATCAAAGAGAAAACCTTTTCAAATACCATTTCTATTTTACCTTTATGAAATCTAATTTTTTCTACCATTTTCTTTTTTTCTATCATTTTTCTCTTTCTTCTCTCTCTTCTCTTTTTTACAGACATACATAACATATAAATAACATTACATAGATTTAATCAATTTTTTAATAACATTTTAATATATTTGAAGAAGCCAAAATAAATAATGAATAGCATATTTGAACTCCTTATAATATCAGAAATCCATTGAAACTGAAATTAGTGTAATCGGAGCTCTCTAGGTCCATCAGTGTGTTTCGGTCAAAACTCACTGATAAACCTACAGAGCTCCGATTGCACTCATTTTAGTTCCTATGGATTTCTAAGATTGCAAGCAGTTCAAATATGATACCCATTATTTATTTCAACTTTTCACAAATATTAATATGTAAAATGGAATAATTATAAAAAAAACCCATGTTGGGTCTGATATGGAATTATATCAAGCCCAACATGACCCTGATATCATTCCATATCAATCAGGCCCACGTTGGATCTGATATGATTCCATATCAGGCCCACGTTGGGCCTGATATGATTCCATATCAAGCCTAACGTGAGTCTTTTTGATGATTTTTCCTTGTTACATGTTAATAATTTTGAAAAATTGAAATAACTAATGGATATCATATTTGAACTCCTTGAAATCTCAGAAATACATAGAAACTGAAATGGGTGCAATCAGAGTTCTCTAGGTTCATCAGTGAGTTTTGACCGAAACACACTGATGGGCCTAGAGAGCTCCGTTACACTCATTTCAGTTACAGTAGATTTCTGAGATTGCAAGGAGTTCAAATATGTTGTCTATTATTTATTTTAGCTTCTTCAAATGTATTAAAATATTATTAAAAATTGACTTAATCTTATGTAATGTTATTTATATGTTCTGCATGCTTGTAAAAAACAGAAGAGAGAGAAAAATGGTAGAGAAAAGAAAAATAGTAGAAAAAGTCTGATTATCAAGAGGGTAAAACCGGGATTACACTTGAAAAGGTACGCCCTTTGATAAATAGTAAAGTAACATACGTCTTTTAGTAAATTTAAAACTTTAAGTGCGTTGTTTGATAAATTGTCGTTTATAATATATAGAGAGATCACATGATAAGCCAAGTGGACTAAGATTTAACCTTCGAGTTGAGGATGAATTTTGGGGGATGGCATTGATGATGAAGTAAAAGATGATTTCACTCGTTATGATGTTCTTCATTGCCTGTCCCATGATGAAATAAAAGAAAATAAATTACACATTGAACAATCTTTTAAGTGGGAGGACATTTAATTCTTAAGAGAATAAACTCCACTAACATCGACCCTTATCTAATGAAACAACTTTATCACCTGAATACTAACTCAGCTACACCATGGAAGCATAGAGAGAGGTTCTAAGAGATTGCATGAACGTGGCAAAGATGCTCTTAGACGAAAATATTCCTAGAGATCATATGAGCATGGTAGAAATGTTCCTTAATTAGCAAGAATATTTCAGAGATCATATAAACATGAAAAGGATGTTCATGAACAAAAATATTCCTAGAGATTGTATGAACACGGAAAATGTGTTCATTGTTTGTACAATTATTCTCAGATCAAGGTTAACCAATTTGACCAAGCTCGAGTTGACTTGAACTTAAGTTTTTATGTTTAACAATATGTGAGAGAGAAGTTAAATAGGTCAAGGGAGGACCAGATACTTATCTGGGAGTCCTAACTGGACATTAATCAATGGGAAGTCCTAAGTAGAGGTTAGGTAATAGAAATGTTCTAATTGGGAACTAGACAGTGGAAGTCCTAACAAGGTTAGGGAAGGCGAAAGTCCAAGTGGGTCAAAAGTTGATTGGACACTTAGTGATCGAAAGTCCAACGAGAGTTGGCACGAAATGGAAAGTCCAAGTGGGTCAAAGGTTAACTGGACACTTTGTAAGTAAGTTCCAACAAGTCAAGGTTAACCAAGGCATAAGTAAAGGAACCCTAAACTCGAATTAAAAGAGTTAGGGTTGGGCAATCGATTATGGTAATCGATTGACCCAAAATAATCGATTAGGGTAATTGATTGAGCAATGTGTCTCATGAACAGATCGTTCAAATCGATTAGGAAGATTGCCTAATCGATTGGGAATTGTACTAATCGATTAGACTAATTGCCTAATCGATTAGGAGCTATTTTCATGAAGTACAGAAAGTGTTAAATTAATTAGGCTAATTGATTCAGCATGGTTGAATCGATTAGGGTAATAGATTGGGAGCTTTATAACGACAACACATAAGGTGTTGGGATCGATTGGATATTCGAGGAAGCTCAAACCAATCAATTAGGGTAATCGATTGAGGAACTTTTTATGACAGCACAAAAAGCCTTGGAATCGATTGGGGTAATCAATTAAAGGCTACCTAATCGATTGGTATGACTCACAAATTGATTAGGCATTTGAAAAAGAGTCATTTTACAAGTTTTTGAATGATCATCTGATGTAGCAATTGATTAGAGATGCGCCTAATCAATTAGGAGGTGTTGAAGAAACCCTAGAAAAGGGATTTCACTCAGATTTGAAGCAACAGTTGTTCACACTAGTTTTGGGAGTTTTAGAGCAAAGTGTTGTTACATTTTTCATCCACCAAAAGGCAATCCAAGGCAAGAAAAGAGCAAGCAAAGCAAGGTTCATATTGTAAAGTCATTTTCTATTTCCATTGTAACCTAGTTTGCATTTCTTGGTGTTGGTGCAGTTGACACCAATGATTAAACCTAAGTTTTAATGAATAAAAATGGATTAAAGTTAGATATTACGTTTGTCTAATTTATCTACCAGGTGTGCAGGATATGAACTTGATGGGTGTAGAGGACCAAAATACCATGCTGAAGTACAGCTAGGCTAATAGCTGGCACGAAGTCTAGATTGGTTGAGATCTGGCAGAAGGAAGACCACTTGTATTTGTTAGGACCGAAATGTAGCTAGGGGGGGTGTGAATAGCTCGGCGCGATCTCGTGCTCGTCGCTGCTTGCTTCTTGTGATGAAATGCAGCGGAAAATACAAAGAAACAACCATGCAACCCTAACTCATAGATTTACTTGGTCTCCGCCTCAAGAAGAGGTGACAAATCCAAGGATCCACACACTCACGCACCCTCCACTATGAAAACACTCCTTTTCGGTAACTACCAAAGGCAGAGAAGCCCTACAATACTCTCAATACAAGAAGAAAGCAAGGGAAGATAAATACAAGAAATATCTTACAAGATATGCAATGAAAACCCTAACCCTAGCTTCTTCTTCTAGTTGTAGACGCGCCTCTTGACTTGGATGTCTCTCCAAGATCCTTCAAGAACTGGCGGTAAGAGTGGAAATCGCTGTGGAGAAGCTGCTGTGGAGATCGGAGCTGAACAGTGCAAGCCCTTTGCGAAGGAAAAGCTTGACAACGACTATATCCTGTGCCAACGGTCAGATCCCAATCGATTGGAGTGCTCCCAATCGATTGGGGAGGCTTTGGATCGATCGGTCGATCGATCCAGAGCGCCTCTGTGCTCTCGGGAATAGCCTGGATCGATCGGCCGATCGATCCAGAGCTTATCACGCGAAGTCGCAGCTCCCAATCGATCAGTCGATCGATTAGAGGCTCCCAATCGATCGGCCGATCGATTGGGAGGCTTTCTATGCGATCGGTGATTCTCCCTAATCGATCCACTGATCGATTGGGGCAGCCTTTGTCGCGGGGACTCACCCAATCGATTAGCCGATTAATTGGGCATGAGCTAATCGATCGGCTGATCGATCCAGCTCAAGTTTTTGCCCAAAACCAAATCCAAAGTCCGCTAGACCAACATTCGATCAATCATGACCTGTTGGTACATCATGCCTAGCATCTGGTCACCCTTGACCTGCTAGAACTCCCTTACCAAGTGTCTGGTCAATCCTTTTGATCCACTTGGACTTTTCTCTTCGTACCAAGTGTCCGATCATCCTTGACCCACTTGGACTTATCTCCACCAGGTGTCCGATCAACCTTGATCCACCTGGATTTCCCATGCCAAGTATCCAGTCAATCCCTTTGACCTACTTGGGCTTTCCAACACCAGATGTCTGATCAAACATGATCCATCTGGATTTCCTATGCCTGGCTTCACTCACCAGAACTTTCACCTAGCTTCACTCACTAGGATTTTCCTTCTGCCTAGTTTCACTCACTAGGTCTTTCACCTGGCTTCACTCACCAGAATTTCCCACTGCCTAGCTTCACTCACTTGGTCTTTCACCTGGCTTTACTCACCAGGATTTTCCAACTGTCTAGCTTCACTCACTAGGTCTTTCCAGTCATGTATCCAGTCAACCTTGACCTACTTGACTTTCCTTCACAAACTCCCCACATGAACAATTGCACCTGCAATCTCTATGTGTTGTCTTCATGTATTGTCAAACATCGAAACCCAAACATCAAGACTCGACCTTGACCCAATTCAAGCTCAGTCAACCAGGTCAACCTTGACCTAGGGAATATTGCACCAACAATCTCCCCATTTTTGATATTTGACAATACCACTTTTAAGTTAGGCTAATCCCATAGTCTCAACTCCCTTCATGCCAATATATGAATGATGGTTTCCTTCATTCTTTCCCTTTTTCAGAGGGCAAACTCCCTCTTCAAGTATCTGAAGGCCTAACTTAACTACACATTCTCCCTCTATTGGCACATATCAAAAACTCTCCCCCTGAAGAGTTACCCAACATTGTTTACAACTTCATTCATTGTTCACAACATAATAACGAAGGTCCCATACCCTTCATTATTCTTAACGCTCATCCTTGAGCATATTGTTGGTTAATCCTAGGAAAACGTTCCAGCTCCACTGTACAAAATTTTTTGTACAAGTGTCAAACCTTTACTTAAATAACCTATTGTGTTCTTTAGAAGTTAAATTAGGAATCAAAGATGGAACTTAACATCATTGATTCCAAATTTAACTTATCTGTTCTTAATGGTTTAGATTTGAATCGCAAGCGGAACTTAAAACTATTGATTCAATTCCACCTGTAAAATACCGAAAATATGCGAATATTAATAAGGGAATTTTTCGGAATTTTTAGAAATTTTTCGGGAATTTTTCGAAGCTCGAATGAACGAGTTTACGGGGATAAAAATGGGGCCCGGAAAAGTCTGTTTGGGCTACCCCATTTATGCGAGGAAAAGTTTATTTTCTTTTCTTTTTTCTAATTCTTTTTCTTTTTATCCTTTTTCCGATATTTGCTCCGTTCCCTCCTCCTCCTCACGCCGAACCACCGTGCCCTAACCTCCCTCTCCCAACCGGCGATGCAAACCGCCGCTTTCCCTCACGAAATAAACTCTCGGCCAAGTTCTCTTCCTCCTCTCCTCTGCCCGACGCCGACTTGACCCGTGCTTCATCGCGTGCCCTAGCTTGTGTTCACCGCCGCTTCTCCTCAGCCAGCGCTGTTGCCGCATGGAGGTGCCGCCGGCATCCCCTGTGCCCTAGCGCCAGTAGACGACCACTCCCTCTGCTACGATTTGGCAGCACCACTGACACCCCAATTTCCTCTTCCTCCTTGTTCTTCTCGACACTGATCAACTCTCGAAAGCCGGCAATCGGTCTCCTCTTCGTTACTATTGGTCTCCCTTCTTCCCTCTGTGACTATGTCGACTACTGGATTGGGCGACACCAGTAGGTCTTCTCCCATTGCTGCTCCCTCTGCCTTGTTTATCACCAGTGCAGCAACTAGGTTTCGTCGGAGAGGAAACCTTGAGTCAGATTTTGAGGTAGGTGTTCTACCCTCACTGGTAAATTAGGTACTTGATTTCTGAGTAGTATTGATAGGTGTTGATAAATGAATTTTCAACAGCAAGACTGCCTGTGACTGTGGATCAAGAAACAACAGGCTGTGAGTTTGAGGTAAGAATTAGGATTTTTTTGGACTTCGTTGTAGAGGATTTCTAGTTGTGTTAGCATTATATGTTAATTTGGATTCATGTGTAGGTTTCAATTGAAACTGAATAGTGGGATGGTTAAGGTTAAATAAAACTAACCCTAGTTAACTTGAGTTATATTTTTTATTAGGGTTTTACCCAAATTTTAGGGTTAGAGGTTGTATTTAGCTATTTATGTGAAATGTAGCTAAATAAAAAGATTTATTGTTTGACATAGGATTTTGACGCGAGACGAGTATCTCGGAGTCAGACTTGGACCTTTTCGATTGGAGGCGGGTACTTTTGACTTATTGTCTTTGATATGCTTAGTAATTAAATTAACAAGATGCATTAATTGTGTTTCTTACTTGTTTCGGTTAATCACTGCCCAATACATGCTACCTGTTGATTGATTGTTTGTTTACATCTTGTATGGATATGTACCTGATTCCACATGCTCATGGGTAGCGGGACACAGCGTGGTAGCACGTCAGTTTGACTCTTCCGGTACTCCGTTGATCCGCTCATGGGTAGTGTGACGCAGCGTGTAGCACGTTAGAGATTCCTCCCCGTCATAGTGTACCGGGAGATGAGAGCATTGCGCTCCCCCATTTATGATTTGGGGTAGGAGTACGTATGTACTCCGACAGCATCCCGTCCACTCGATCACTCATCAGGAGTAGTGTTGCTGAGTGCACGGTTGTCACAGCCCTACCCACTCGGTCCCACTGTTGATGTGAGTCGGCTGACTGGCGTCAGGGGTGACCATGACATTGGCATCATATGCATGATGCATTTATTGTTTGTGTTTGTGTTTGTTGCACTTATATGCTGCGCATTGCTTGGATACCTTGATTGACATGCATACAGGTCTTCTATACCTTCCGGACTGTTTGTCCTTTTACCGGGTCCTGGTTAGTACAGTTTCTCTCCTGCTTACTTCAGTTTGGTATTTACCTTTATTCATCAGGAGACTGTACGCATGATTAGTGTCTTTACTTTGCATATCAACTGTACCTGCTGAGTGTTGGACTCACCCCGCCTCCATTGTTGTTATTTTCAGGTTGATGCTGTCAGGAGAGAGTTCCAGTTGCTAGTCCCCTGCAGACCTCCAGCTATTTGCTATCGTTTGTATTGTTTTTGATTCTCACTTGACTATATTTGGATTTGGATGTTGAATACTTAGATATTATATAGTTTGTCTCGTTGATGGATTTGTTTTCGATTTTATACTACTACATGCCTGGCTGGATGGCAGAAGAGGTAAGAAAAATCAGATTTGGGCTTTACGAGTGTAGTTGAGTAGGGTTGTTTTCGAGTCAGAGTATTACTATGTTGTTTATTTTATTAACTGCGTGGTTGTGATAGCCAGAGGCTGAATACTTATCTAAACTGCGTGGTGATTGGTTTTATTTACTGTTATTATTCCAGCCGTCTGTGGCTGAGGTATTTATGTTTGTAGAAAGTTTCAGATTGTCCGTCGTACAGGGGAGATGCTGCCGAAATTTCTTCGGACAGGGACTTCTCTGGGGCGTGACAATTTAGTGGTATCAGAGCACAGGTATACGATCTTTTGTTTTCGTATTTTTGGTGTTTGGGATAACCTTACTTGGTATCAGAGCGCCAGAGTTCGGCGACGTTTGTTGGATTTTCGTGTTTTGGATTTTCGAGATTTATCTGATACCAATTTATTGGTATCAGAGCAGGTTATGATACCTGT